>NW_027273869.1:2222500-2822500 GCF_046630095.1 Trachinotus anak
TGTCGGAGTGAAATGTCTTGTCTCGCTGTCATGTTTCTGACCGCTTGAGCCCACTAATAACCCGGGATGGTGTATCTGTGAGTGTTGCTGTTGCCTTCATCCTTTCAGTCTCTATCATGGTGGAGATGTGGCTATTACCCAAATGCTTTGGCTCCACATGAATTGTGTCGAGGGAAGAGATTTGTTGCTCACTGTATTGATGAAAGCTCCCTGTCTCTCTTGAAAGCCGCCGCCTTCGGCGCCGTTTGCAGATTCTCCACCGGCTCGATCTCACTTTATCAACAGGCAGGAAGCAGCCATGTCAGTGGTGTGATTGACAGCTCCCTAAGTGGTTACTCAGAGCTTCTCACTCAACACTCAGTCTGTCATCCGATTGAAATTTTAGGCATATCTGCATCAGGGGGAGAGACGCTTCTGCTGGTGTCATCTGGTTGTACAACAAAAGAATCAGCCGACTCACACAGGAGCTGTCAAACACTTTCTCTCCTATTGATCAACACAAGAGAAATGTAGAATTATAAGACCCCACGCACCACTGGCCCTCTGTAGAGGTTTGATGATAGTCTTTTGCAGCCAAGTTAATTCTCTTCGGCTTAGAGTGGGATTAATTTTTCTTAAATGTCATGGTCAGAGTGTATGTGGCCCAAATTGGTCTCTGCTGACAGTCCGCAGACAGTGATTGTGGTTGGCTGCGATGATGTATCAATGCAGCAGGAAGACTTCTTTATTCCAGAACAATATACGCCACTCGGGGGACAGGAGGGCAGAAAAAAAAAATACATCCCTTTACAAGATAAAATTACTTTTTCCTCCAGAAAGTCAGAAAAATGATAGGAATAATACACCATTCATGGTATCAGACAGCAGGGAGAGGAAGGAAGCTGGGCACGTTTTATATGCTTTTCTCATACTCATATACCCTACTGCTGACCAGTGCAGAAAAACCAGGTATCCTAATGTTTAAAAAATAACACCTTTATCGGCGCCTATTGAATCCAGTTGCAAGCAATGCAACTTGTAACAGATAAGGACCTGATGGAATCTGTCTTTACTCTATCTGAACCAAAATGGTCTCTGTATGAGTTAAATGGAGGAGCCACATTGACAATTCAAATTGAACAGCGCTTTTGCAGGCAATTCACCCTGTAATCTACATGCCTCCCTCACCAGCTGGCCCCAGCTAGATTGCATTTTATATACAAAAGGCCTGCTTTTGCAAGGGCCGTCATATTCACTCACAATCTAATAAGGTCCATAGATTTACAAGTGCATCTATAAGAACGCACACGGAGACCGGTGAAAGCCTTCTGAAAACTATTGTGAAGGGAAATGTAAGAGTTTGATAATAGTTAAGTTGATGTCCAAGTAGTATCCTCAGTGCTGAGGAAAACTTTTTAATCCCTGACAGAGAGATTCACAGCACAACAACAACTCAGCCTTTCTATTCAAAAACATCCCTTTATGGCACAGATGCTTATTAACGTGACCAATTACACTGAGAGCAGTTATTTTTCTGTGAAATGTGAATGGACTTTAGCCTGGTTACTTTACACTGCTTTACCAAATCCCATATATCTGCCTGTGTGTGTCAATATGCCTCCCCATCGTTATAAATCAGTTACACCCACAGCACGCTACATTAAACATATACAATAAATGTACAAGCTGTGCACCCCTAACACATGCAATTTGTTTTTCTGTGGTTGCCGTAGGGATAACACCAATCTCTGACCTCTCGAGCCTGGAGGAGGTCCCCCGATAGCCTCTCCTTCATGAATCTTTTAGGCCAGGAGAGTCTGCAGTTCAAAGTTCCTGTGAACCCCAGAAATAATAAGCTCCCTGATTAGTGTGGCTAAAAATACCCCTCGCCAAAAAGGCTCCAGGTCGGCCCTGCTCGGTCATGGACCATTTACATGCTGGGAGGCTGCTGATGAGCACCTCTAGCTGGAGGGGATGAACGCATCACACCTGACAGATAATCTGCTGTTGTCCGATCACGCAGTAAGTATCTAAACATCCCCCCAGACCTCACTCGCTGGCTGTTTAGGTCAGTCTACTTCACTTTAGGGGCTAGGAGATCTTGTTGGGCAGCCACAAGACACAACATCCAGGAGGTCCAGCAGCCTGGATGGCCTCAAGATGCCCTGCAGTTTGTTGGCATTTACAGTTTTTCATTCTTGAATCCAAGAGTGATCCTGTCAAAATCTCAGAAGGTGTCCACAGACTGGGTATCAGGAGGGAGCTGGTTAGGAAAGGATTTAGGTGCAATTTCAGTTCATTAGGAAATAAATACAATAATTTCTTCAAGATGTTGAACATGTGGACTCATCATTATCAGGGTAGTTTTTTTAATTACATTATGGCACTCAACTGTCACAATTGTAGTAACACAGGCAGAGACAACCTTAATGCTGACTCTAAGACAGACAGACACAATGATAATCAGGCAGATGCAAACAACAGGATGCAAACAAGCAGCAACCTCCAGGGCTGAAAAGTGAAGCCAACGATGAAGAGCTGAAAGCCGCAGTTCCTCTAATGACCACTAGAGTCTGGCTCCAGCAGTGAGTCAGTCCCCATAGACTCCCATGTTCAAATGTCCAAGATTTACAGCAGAAACAAACATGTTTACAGCCTGGTACAGAAACTGTTCTGGTCTCTAGAGCTAATTTCCTCCTTCATGACAACTGTACAGGGGGTGAGTTTTTATACAGTATAATTCACCTGTTTAAATTTAATTACTTTTAAAGTTATGTGTAATTGAGGGCATGGCCTCTTTGAGTGACAGGTGGGTGAACGTATGCTTGTCACAAACGGGCATTCACCATCATCAAGTCTCAGCTCCACCCACACCCCACCTCTTTCACCATTTTTGGATTCGCTGGGAGTTAGGGGCGGAGTCAGACACTGCCTGAGAAGAGGCTACGTCCATTTTTATTTACAGTCTATGTACACAAAACAGGAATTACAAATACAAGAAGCAAATTCAGCGAGAAACATGAGGGAGTAGAAACAGATCCACCCATGCCCATGCCTATATTTATTTTTTCCCCCGTTACACGTCATTTTTGGGGGCTACTGTTCAGATATGAGTGCAGTAATCTGCATGTTTGGCATATTTGTGGTTGTGCTGATGAGTGTGAAATTAGTCATTTTGTCCTGTACTGACATAGAATGATTACTTATTATTCCTCATACATGAACCTGTTGTTTAGATGCATAATATACAGGCTGCATAAATACTTCAAGCTGTGTTCAAATATCATAAAATTGCAAATAGCGGTATTATTCATAGTGAAAGAAAATACTTTGTCCTAGTCTGTGCTGTTTGTAATACACATAATATATGACACATTACCCTGCGTTGCATGCAACAGCCATAATGAATTTTGGTTGGAGGGTTTGGTTTTGTTCCAGTGAAATATATTGTCAACTTATAAATGACTCTGACATTGTTCCAATGCGTAGCCTTGGGCACATGCTGCTGTAAATGTTTTAGCAGCGCTGGACTTAAATAACATCCTCTCCCTGTTCTCACTGCACACTGTTGTACACGCTCCTTTGAACCAAGTGTTAGGTGTGATCACACAGAACCCCCCGCCCCCTTTAAAATGACAGCATGCAGTCTGAAACAGTTTGGTTTTTAGTGTGATTGTGATGGACAGTGTTGTCCCACAGTGCTTTACACAGCTGAAAATGCTTGAGCTGAATAAAGAGGACACATTTTGCTTGTTGGTAAAAAAAAAGCTGCACTGACAACTTAAATAACAAAGGAATACAATCATAGATGTTTTTAAGAGCAGGTTGACATTTTGGGAAATGTATTTGTTTTTTTTTTCAGGTTACATGCTGAATCCATTTCTTCACAGCTCACAGAAATATAGTTTCATTTTTTTAAAGGCTTAAAAATTTCCTAAAACAGCTAATCACTTGTTTTTAGCCAACAAACAAGAGCAAGTATTACATTTGTTGGGGACTATTTTCAGCTACAGACTATTTATTTCTCTAATGCAACGCCCAAAATAAACATTATCACCAACTGAAGAAGTGCTATAATCATAATGTACCAAAGCCATGATTTTAAATACTCCAAAGTAAAAGTCATGCATTTAAAATCTAGTTTAGTGTAGAGTTCCTTAGAGTATTAAAGGTACTTGTTTAGCTGAAAATTGTCTCCTGCGACCAATATAATACATGACATTGTAAATACTGATGAGGTGGAGCTAGCTTCAAATACAGTTAGGTTTCCAGTGGAGATCAACTTAAGGGTCAGGACCCCTCCTAAGAATCACAAAAGAGATCAGATGTCAGTTGTCACATACAGTAGAAAGAGTTTTTTATATTTTTCTCTAATGTTTTGCTTCTTTGTGGGGACAGTTTTACCTCTTTGGGTCTCAAACAGTTAGAAATGAAGTCTGAAGCATCAAAAGGGACCTTAACTACTGTCTTATTGTAAGAGTGTCAGAAATCTAAAAGGTTGGAACAACTACTTTAATCTATGTTTTATATTCTGTATTGTGTTATATGTTTAATCTGAAAAGCAATTGGTGATTAAAGGGCCTAGTTTTCTCTGCCACTGAACGTGGTTTCTTGTCAGGACTGGGTGGGAGTGATTGTGATCGACAAGAGCTTCGGCTATCATTGTGTTCACAAAACCAAGAGGTTATAATGCGCATCTGAGCAGAACTACGTCTTCAGGGCAGACTGTGTCGTGACAGTGAGTCTCTATCACAAAGTGACAAGACCAAGTGGAAATCTCTGACACCAACATGGAAGTACCAAAGACTGCAATTCCTCAAATGACCACTTGAGGCGGGCTCCAAAAGTGAGTCAGTCCCCAGAGACTCCCATTTTAAAATGCCCAACTTTGCGGCAGAAAATTGAAAATTAGAATTTTATTAAATTATGCTTAAAGTTAAGCATAATTTAGGACATGGCAGTTTAAAGCACCAGGTGGGAGGGTGAATGCTTGCCACAAACTAGCATTTACGAAAGTCTTGGCTCCACACACGCCCCACCTCTTTGCCCATTTTAGGATAAGCTTATTAGCTAATTAGCTGAGGGGGAGTCAGGCACTGCCAAGATGGCAATGGTGGAGCAGCCCACTCTGAGCTTCAAAACTGCTCTTCAGAAACCTGTGGTTGACATCATTGAGGCTACGTCTATCCTTCATTCCAGATGAGACAGGCCAGAGCTAGCTGGTCAGCATGCTAACTCCAGTAGAAGAAAAGACGTGATAGAGACAAGAGTTAACGTTTGTGTTCCTTTCCAACAGTGGAGACAGCTGTTGGTAAGTAAAGGAATGAACTTGAATGCTGAACTCACAGCGTTTCACTGGTAAGTGAACAGCTGTTAATGCTAATGTTGGCTATGTAGCAATAGAAAAACATACAAATCAGTCCTTTAAAGCTGTCAAATAAATGTAAATATCTCCCTGTGAAATGCAGTAGAATTATAAAGCGTCACATTGTTGTGGGCTTGACAGCAAGTGATGAGGAAAGATGCAGCATAAATAGCCACACTTCACAAATAGCATATGAAGGTACATAATTACTATTCAGCTGTTTTGCCATATTAGTTAACACCCCGTAGCAAATGCTTTGGCATCGAGAAATAATATCAGGCCTCTCTGATATACACACAATGTTTGTTTATAGGATCAACTCATTGTTGGTTTTGTTTTTGGGGGATTTGGTGACAACAAGTAAAACATATAACAGCGGCAGACCAATCTAACATCACCCATTTATTGTTCATTTAATTCTCTCAGCCACGTTGTGTTTTTATTTGCCATTTAAAGAGAAATTTTAGAGACAGGAGGCCCCTGTTAGCTTTGACCCCACATTTGCCACCCTCTCTCTGCCCTCCTCACCCCACCCCCCTCTGAACCGGGGGACAGATTAATGGAGGGAAAATTTGGACCCATCTCACCAAAGGGACAACTGTCATCTACTCTGCTGTTAGTATTCAGCCACAGGAGGAGATATATTCAGCAGGAGATGTTTGTGCTCTTCTGCTTCCTTCCAAGCGCACATGCACAGACAAAAGCTCCTGCACACACACACACGCACCCACACACACACACACGCACACACACACACACACACACACTCACAAACACTCTCTGCTCTCTTTCCTCCTGTTTTATATTTAACTTCAACCTGTCAATTAAAGAGTGAGAGGGCAACTAAGAAAAAAAGACAGAGGGAGAGGAGACAGCAAGAAGCACAGAACTAATTAGGCAACTGTGTAATTTTAATTAGCTGTTTTGATAATTAAACTAATTAGTTCCCCTGTGTTTCCACAACATGCAGCCGACTGGAGTTTTTTTTTTTTATATCAAGGCTTCAGAGCTCCACTCTGTTGGTTAATTAGTCACTTTTGCATCAGAAAGCTTTATTGATAGCCTTAATTTGCAGTTGAAATGAGAAATCTGCTGTCAATAATTCGGATAATTGCCCGCTGTTTGATTGCAGAGAACAAAAGTAAGCGGCCCCGGCTCAACACATCTGCAAATCCCCAGGGTCGTTTCCTGAATGCTTAGGCTCTGTGATCTACATATCAGCAAATAAGCTCCCCCCTGCCTGCTTCTCCTTCTTGACCTCACTAACTAGATGAGAATCCAGCTAAATAAGGCAAAGATTGACCCACCACACCCCTCTCCCATCCCCGTTCCCAAAACACCTCCTTAAAACACCACCCACAGCCCGGCCTGTGATTCTTCCTCCTCTGCGTGCTAACTTTAAGTGTCCTGCATGTGCGATAATTGGAAAAGAAGGCAGGGGAGGAAAAAAAAAACAGAAGGAAAGTCACTGCTTGCTTTGTAGCTAATTAGTGTCCTTGGAATTAAATGAGCAGCTCGTTGTGCACCTCCAGCTCCTGCGGCCCGTGTTTGTGAATTGAATAATTGATTCTCCTCCACTAATCAGAGAGCGACATAATGAGCCAGTTTAATTAAATGGGGATCTAACCTGGCGAACACTGGGAAAATATTTGCTCGTTTACGGTTAATCAGGAATAACACAGTGAGTGGGGGAGGGGTGTACAGGATGGGAAGAATTATTGGTTTGTGTGCAACTGCTGGGTAAACTTAGAGGCAGCTGAACAGGGAAAATAGTTGTGCTGTTGGGGGGGTTAGTGGTAACCCCTGCTGTCATTGACCGTGACTGTGTTTCCATCAGCTCAAACATACTGACGTTTGAACTCTACTACTATTATCAGACTGTTGTCACAAGGCTGCCTCTCTGAGCTTCACAAAGACCACTGGACTTGCTCAAGGTTCAGAGCTGAAGATGCCTTTTAGATGAGAGGTGGAATGTCTTCAAGAACCTAAAGCAAATCCAGTTGCCTTCATAGAGCTAAAGATTTTTTGCTTTTATCCCTTTGTCCAACACTGCAGGTGTTAATGACTGCAGATGCCTCCTTCACATGGTTCAGCATCAGTTTCCCTTCTGTATTCAACCTTAGAGCTTGAAAGGAAAGGAATAATTCAGACTTCACTGTTTAAATAAAGTAGTATATACCTGCACTGTATGACTGTATAGATACATGTTCCACACATTGTAGCTTAGCTGGTGGTAAGGAAATCTCAAGACTGTCTGCAAAAACAGGTACAGGTTGTTTATTTAAATGCTTAAAATGACTGAAAAAACATTTTTCTTGCATGTAACCTTTTACGATTGTTAGATTAATAACTGTCCTCTCTAATGGGACTTCAACTGTAAAAAAGCTGCAGCCACTAGGATCTTCTGGAGACTGGCAGAGTCAGTACATGCTGTATATCTCCTTTGCTGTAATATGAGTTATGGAGTCCAGGGCCCTGTTCAGACCTGGTATTAACATGTGTCTCCACATGTGTCTCTTGTGATCTGATCTCACTTCCCTGCTTTATATGCAAATAAACAGGTATGTGTTGTGGTTTTAGCTAACATTAATTGCTAACATTAACCAATTTGCTCATTTTTTAACTCAATCTTAACCATACAGGTGGCAGGTCACTGCATGCTCATCTAGGTCAGGGATGTAAAGCAATGACAAGCAACTTAGTTCAGATGTGAGGAGTCATTTTCATGTCACAACACAGAGTTTACAGCCACGGTTAATATCCAAGTAAACAGTAGGTGAGATATTCATACCTTAGTATGTTAAAGACCCGGCCAATGAAAATCAGGTTTTAACCTGGTTAACGTCCATATAATGTTTTCTTTATACTACAAGACATATGATGAGAGAAATAATCAGTCAGCACCATGACTGACTGTTTCCACCTTGAACTGCAGTGAACCAATGACAGTCTCATAAAAACAGATTCAGACAGAACTAAGGAACCAATCCTGTCAACTTGGGGGGACAATACACCTAAATACACCTGAAACCTTGTCAGTACAGAGAGCCAGAGTTAGCATTAACACAACCACTAACACTATGTCAGCCACTGCCAGTTACAAGCTAACAAACAACATAAGCAAATAAAAGATGCTAACTACGCTAACTGTTCTGATCCGTCTGCTAGTCTCTGATTCTGGTCTCAACAGACTCCTCATCTGAGTCTGGGTCTGACTGAGGCTCCAACATGAGGCTGAGTCTCTCTGATGTTTCCTCCTCTAACATCTTCATCCTCTCTGCTCTTTCACCTGGACACTTGGAGCAAGCAGGTGGTGGGCGGGGCCAAGGCCTGATCCATGGTTTTCAATGAGGAAGTCAGAGTAGATGTGCTTCAGGCTCAGTTTTCCAAATTTCCTGGGAAATGCACATAAAGCACAAAATATTAATCACATCAGAGAATTTTCACAGAGTCTGGAGAGAAACTTTAAAACTTACCTTTTGTCCAGGCCTTTCATCACCTGCCAAAATCAGTCTGAAAGCTAAAGCTAAAGCCACATTTCCTCCATAGTCCTGCAGCTCCCAATGTTGTGACATCTAATACAACTGGCTTGTTCTGATACTGCATCTGTGTATCTGTGTGGTCTGTGGTCAAATCACAGCTGACAGAAAGCCATTAAGTGTAGCAGAAATTCTGAGTTCCCAGACCCTGGTAAACAGCAGGATTAATCTGATGTTCAAAAGGGATAGTCACAGAAAAAAAACACACATTCCTTTTAACAATTAATTCATCAATTCCTTTTCTGATTTTTCTGACTTTACTAACTCTGCTTGAAATACTAGATGCTTTTATTTCTTAAGGCTTCTGAACACTCTTCATATGAAGCAATCAGTTAGAAAAAAAACTTTTGCTCTGGTTGGACCACTCACAGCCGGACGCAAGCAGATTCTGACTTGTTTTAAGGGGTCACACATCAAAAAGGTTGAGAACTTTTGGGGCATTTAGGCTCAAACCTCTCGTGCATGTAAATGTTGTCGCTCAGTAAATGTTAGTCTGATTGTCGGCACTGAAGCAGCGTGTTGTGAAGTCAAGTTTATTGCTGATATTTCATACAAACCAGTGGAGATTATATTTCACAGTATGCACAAGAACGGCTTGTATGCTGCCTTTAGGTTTCCAACTAGGGTCGTCACCCATCCCGTATGATAAGCAATCGTCCCATATTTGAAGGTGAAAGGCTGCATCCTGTATTGAATCAATACAGGATGCAATTTGTCCCATATCCCGTGCTGGGAATAATGTAATGTCAAGTAAAACCAAAGTAGTTATAACCTACAAGTGGACTGGAGAAGTTGATCAGTGAGCAGCAGACTGACAAGCTGTGTGTGCTGAGAGAAAATACATGTGTGGTATCCTTGTATACATAAAAGTAACACTACAACATGGTGCACTAATGGCTCGCCAAGTAGAACGCAAGTCTGAAAGGCTTATATTTAACTGCTACCTGATCTGGGCTCTTTGCTGCATGTCTTCTGCTTTCCTCTCTAATACTGATTGTAAAGCTGTAGCACAGAGCATCTTAAAATGGAGGCCTATCACTGCATCCTCCTTGCCTGTCAGATATGTTCACCAGCCTCTGGCAGCAAGATGACTTGAGCACACTGACCTTTCCTTATCACTGTGGTGGAGAGCTGAGGACCCTTAGCCAGGGTCCCTGTCAGTGCAGCCACGGGGCAGGCAGGGCCTGATAACAAAGCTGGCCCTCAGCTGTGAACCTGAAGTCCATCACAGCTCTGGCTGGACTGAACAGAGGTGATGTGGAGGTCAGACATCCTGTGCTGCATGAAGTTGGGGTAGGAAAGTGTGTTTGTGATGAGGCTGTGATCATGTCTGGTTACTGATCACAGCTCTGACGAGTAGATTTAGATTATCTGCAATTAACAAACAAGCCTCATTTCACATTGAGGGCCACCAGGTCAGAAAATCACTACCTTTGATTCATTCCTCCCTGCTGTGTCGGCAACTACACTATTATATATTTACTCATTCATTCCCTTCCATTTATTACTGATGATAAGTCATCAAAGGAATATTCTAGTTTCTTATAATTTGGCTCTTATTTTTGTATTTTTTTTATCATTCCCAACAATAATAATACATCAATAATAATAATAATAATAATAATAATAATAAGATTCTTAACTCTGGTGATGCGCAAATTGGCTCTGATGTCATCTGAATCCACATGTATGCAAAAATTATGCACACACCTGAACCAAATTGAAACACCTGATCACACATTACAGTTACTTCTCAGTGGGATATTAGATTGAAGTAGGCTGGTTTGAAACAAACATTTATTTAAAGTAAAAGCTCTTGCGTCAACAGGTATTTCCACAATAGTCTAATTAATGCCTGACGAAAAAATGAAGCTTAAAATATGTTCTAATCTTAGAGAATGTAATTAATATATATATTTTTTATTTCACCCACCCACAACCCATCCACTGTTAATTACAATGTTAATTTTTATGGCACGATTTTCTGATATAACTGTGATCAACCCATCGTGACTTTACTCATGTAAAAATATCACAATGTAAAAATACTCAAATACAAGTAAAAAAGTGCTGCAAGCAACTTGAAAAGAAGTACATTTGTATTATCAGCTAAATGCACTGAAGGGTATAATACGTAACTTTTCCACATCAAAACATCTAAAAACGAATAGACCTATGTTATATATTTTGCTGAGTCATGTTCTTACATCATCTCAAATGTTTCCATCAATTTTCAAACCTCGAGAAGTCTGTGAATTTAATTATGGAAACAATCAATTTCAACTGGTCACCTGTCAGGGGGGTCACATCCTCTTTGTACATGTATCAGTGTTGTGGTTATCTGCCAGAGGTGTGAAACTTGACTTTTTTACATTGCTATGTTCACATTTTGTACATTTCATTTTTAACTGTATGTGTTTGAATCACCTGGTCTGTTTGTTATGAGGAGGATAAACCTCCTGAACGAAGGGAGAATGAAGAATGAAGGAATCCTTACTGGGAAAAGCTGACTGCAATGACTGCAGTGGTGATGAAAACAACAACTCCCATGACCCCGTGCTTCTTCACAACATCAGCGAACTACGTCTTTTGTTATTGCTTTGATTGAGAAACCCCAAGCAGCAGGAAATTACATTAAAAGTTTCAGGTATCAGAAGAAAAACTGACTGGTGACTGCTATATTACTGTACTGTATGTGTGACAGTGTGAGACTGTTAATAATGAGGCATCAATGTACATCATGTTACTGTTGTAGCTGCTGGAAGTGAAGCTAGTTTTAACGGCTTTATCTACAGTTAGGTAGTTCAGTCCAGTGGTGTCTGGACTGTCTGGGCCCCTCCTTCTGAGGGACTGTCTGATGATTAATGGGGAAGGACTGACAACAAATAAAACAACATTCTGACGCACAGATCTGTGCACGTTTTAAACATTTTCTCTGATCTTAAGCTTTTGGGTGAAAAATTGTATAATTGTACTTCTTTGGGCCTCAGATCTAAATGAAACAGTGAAATATTTAAAGGGGAAAGCTCTTTGGTGGAACTGCTAACAACTCACAGATATCTAAGGCCCCCAATTAGACACTGTGGATTTGTAAGGGAAAGAGTCAAAATCACTGGTTTAATCTCTAATGTGTCTTTGTGTGTAATCTTCATCTGAAATGTAGTGGGATGGGAGCATTAAATAGAATAAAATAGAAATACTCAAGTAATACAGGAACCACAAAATTATACTTAAGTATAGTAAATGTACTTTCCACAACAGCTGTCATGTGAGAAAACATTCAGTGGTGAGTGGGCATGAAAGTTGATTCCTGACCTTTCAGAGCTGTATGTGTCAAAAATGATCTGAGCTCAAAGGTCCGTTTAGTAGCTGTTCAACCTTGTCTTGCAGTCGTCTTCAGAAAATGGAGACGTCATCGTATGTTGTCATCACATGACCTGGCTGTGGAACTTTGGTCACAGTCATTTACATGGCTAATAACACCCACTCCACACAGTCTTTCTGCTCCGTGAGGGATCATCCGGTGAGCTCACTTTCAGTTTGACTTTTAAATAATTAACTGTTGTTCTCTTTCCAACTTGTTTGGTCGTCCGACTCTCTGGGTTTCTCAACCAATCACGCTTCTTTTTAGTGATGTCACCATGTTCCCAGATCTCAGTAATTAACTCGTTGACTAATAAAAATCACTGACTAAGCCATAACAATGAGATTAAAAACCAGGATCATACTTATGTTACAGTTGGTAAAAAAAAAATCCCACCTGAACTTTTTGCTCAATAGTAAAACATATCCCGGTGTAAGCTGTGAACCATCTTAAAAGCGTCACTCTCATCATGCAACCTTCTTGTTGTATTCACTGGGGATTCACATATAATGTCTACAGAACACATTTCCATTTCGATACACATCCTGCACATACTTGTATGAGCAGGTAAGCCAGAGTGAAGGATGTTGCATTGTATTTGATTGTTGGCTTGGCAAATCCCTTGTTTCGCAAAGAGCATGTAATTCCCTTGTGTGCAGCGAATTTATATTTTGCATGTTTTCTAAACAGAGAATAAAGGCAATGCCTTTGTGTTTGCAATGCAATTCTGAGAGCACAGTGTTGCCACAGTTTTGATGTTTATCTTAATTCATCAATGAGCAAGGGGGAGCTTTGAGGGACTGACAGAGAATCATTGAGAAACAGTCTTTGTGGGGGGAAAAAAAAACAAAAAAAACAAAAATGGAGCATTGAAATTCTGCACCAGAGGAGAGGGGAGAGGAGAGGGAGCTTTGAACCAGTTGCCTGTCAGTCTTTTTCTGTGTTTTTGTGTGAGGAGATGACTGAGAGTTCCCTGTTCCTCCTCCATGCTACCTCTCTCCAGAGCCTAGGCAAGCCTGCTGCACAGGTTGGAGAAAAAAAAGGAAAAAAAAAAAAGTTTGTGGACTTTGAAAGCGGGAAGAGAAGAAAAATCTACCCTGCTTTTGAACTTTCACAACAGCAACGTACACAACAGCCGTACCTCAGCAGAGAGTGCATGGGTATAAAAATATAAAGTCAAATAACCTGGGAGTGTGGCACACAGTCAGGGAGGACAGCTGTAGTCTTCATTTGAAATTTACAGCTGGGTTTATTCCCTCCCTGACTGCTGTAAACTTCAGCGGCTGTGTTCGTGTTTTGCCACTGGGTCTCCATCATACACCGCTGACCACATGATGGCCCCTCTGAACTTAAGACACACTCACACTCTCACAGTCTGTCTCTGGGCTCTGTCATTCCCTCCTCCGGACCTGCCTCCAGTTTCCCTCCAGTGCAGTGACCTGTCACACTCCCCCTGCTCACCTGGTTTCCATTGTCCAATCAGTGGACCTTCAGCTGTCAGATCCTCTGCTCGTGTCCGTTGGTGTCCTCAGGTGTGTGGTTACCTGTTATCTTCAGTTAATCCACCTGCAGACATCACGTACTTAGTGTATATGTGTACGTGTATCTTATCATTGGGATATGGACAGTGGTTGAAGATAACGAAGTACATTTACTGAAGTATAATGTCGGGTACTTGTACCTTTCTTGAGTGTTACCATTTTATGCACTCAACAAAAATATACATTTTGTCTTTACTCCCATTTTTTAGTTGAAATTAAAGATCTAAGAATTTTTCTATAAACACAAAAGACACACACACACACACATACACATATAACATGATGAGATCCTGAAGCCCGTTGTCGAGCCATTCACCGGTTGCCATCGCCTCATGTTGCAGTGTGACGTGCACAATTCCTAGAAGCTTAAAACATCCCAGTTCTTGCATGACCTGCGTAGTCACCAGACATGTGACCCACTGAGCATGTGCAAGATAAACTGGATCTGTGTGCACCACAGCATGTTCCGCTTCCTGCCAACCTGCCGCAGCTTCACACAGCCAGTGCGGAGTGAGGAGTGGATCAACAATCAACACCCTGATCAGCACCAGATACTGATCCACAACCCTCCCCCCAACAAGAATGGACATCTGGAGCTGAAGTCACACAGTTCAGTAGCAAATAAATGTCTTTTTTCAAAATAAAACTATTTTTATTGTACAACATGAAGGCTAGCAATTTCCATGCAGCTTAATTATTAAAGAAGACTTTCTGATATTAGCAGAAGTAACCATTGAGATTATTGGGGAATACCAGTCAGGTTTTATTAAAGGTAGGCATATTCATAATCATATACGTGATAGGAGTAATCCTTAATATGCTTGATTACAGTTCCTTTATAAATGATGATGCCTTTTTGTGGATTTTTTTTTCCTCTCTCTGGTTTTGGGCCATTCTTCTGTAATGAGGTCAGAATGTTTTATGATGACATTAACAGCTGTATTTTCCTAACACTTGGTCCATGAACAGCATGAGGGTTGTCTGGGATTTCCTTTGTTATTTTAGCCACAGAGTTATTGGCTATTTTGATTATCAAGAGTGAGAAAATTCATGGGATCAATATTTTGGATAAAGAATTTATCACTTGTCAGGTTGCTGATGACACAGTAGTTTTTCTTATATATGCTTCCATGGTGCTTGATAAACCTGATAAATGTCCAAGGCCTGAGGCCTAAACATGAAACTGAAGAACAGTGAATTAGTACCAACTCATTCATGTGAAACTAACATGATATGAGACATTCTGGTGAAACAGGAAGTCCAAAATCTTATAATTGCAATAATAAAAGTGTTAAAGAAGTGATTTTTTTGGAATTGATGCCATGAAGTTAGGATTTTGATGTCAACTTTAAAAAACCACACACGTCAGCAGATCAATAAATTCTTTTTTTTAGCCACTCCCTACCGGGTCTAGATCAAATTACATTTTTGTAACTGATGACTGTTTCATCATGAGAAATATATGTTTCTCTGAACTGGTCTTTGTGTCCCTGTAAGCTCATTTTACAAATAATTTTACAAACACACCATATGTCATTTTACATGTAACCTTACAAATTGCAATTTTACAATTTACATATGGTGAAGGTCACATAAAACATCCATCTATCCATTATCTATACTGCTTATCTGGACAGGTCGCCAGTCTATGACAGGGCTGACATATAGAGACAAACAACTGTTCATGCTCACATTCACACCTATGGGCAATTTATTTGGACTACGGGAGGAGGCCAGGGAACCCATGCTGACACAGGGAGACCATGCAAACTCCACACAGAAAGGCCCCAGGCCCGGGGTTCAAACCCAGAACCTTCTTGCTGCATACTGTGAGGCGACTGCGACCTTTATTAAGGTAAGGATACAATTTAATATAAAAAATTCAACCAACTCAAGCTGTTTGGGATTTGTGTTAAATAAAAGTAATTCCTAAAAATTGCATAAAACATACTGTTAACATATTGTTGATTGGATACACACCACTTTAGCATTCTGTGATTAACATAATGAAAACACATGTTTATAACTAAACACAAAACACATAATCTTACAGTGAGAGTTCTGTGGAAATCTATAGACACACCACACAAGAGAATGAGCTTCATTACAAATGGTGACAAGTAATGAAATATCTATATAATGAACTATACCATCAGCCTATTATGGGTCAACAGACATGTAAGTGATGCCACAACAGATAACAATGGACATTTAAGCTGTTACTTTAAGCTGCTAATTTTTTAAATTAATCTTGTTAATAAATCTTTTAAATATTTTTTTCCATCATCAATCTACACTCAGTACTCCATAATGACAAAGTGAAGACACAATCTTGGAATTGAGGTGTAAAGGTAAAAACTGAAAGATCACATTGACGTTAGTATTCAGACTCTTGTGAGGTTTGAGCCCAAAAATTGCTGCTCTAAATTAAAAAATATTTATTATAGTCGCTTTAGTTTGGAGAAGAAGATACTTACTGTAGGTCTTAAGCAAACGACCCAAAAACATCAGATGTTAGACTCAAATTGTGCCAAAATCCTGATCGGTGCTGAAAAGTTTGTAACGTCACCTCGTCCCAACTGAGCCACACCCACATCAAACCAGTGAGGAAGACCCATGTTGTGTGAAACAACCAAAAACGATGACAGCTGAAATTTGTGTGTCCATGTAGAACTACCATGCTCATATTAAGAAGCTGCTGTAAAGAATACGTTTTCAGGGCCTTTAAATACATAGAAATTCTACGGGCCCGCTTTGTACCTGTAACTGTAATAATTTGTATATTTTAGATTATATTACATAAATTCCAATATGTTAAAAGTATATGAGGTTGGTTGCCTGAAATTATTGCACACCCTCTCTTCAAAGTACAAAAATGCTCTTTATAGTACGGTATGAAAAATCTTGTATGAACAATATGCCAATATATATAGATCTGTATCTATGGAAATATATATTTGTTGCAGTTGTACAGACTAAAACTGCAGCCTTTTGTGTTGTGTTTGAGGTCCAATGCTGCAAAGGCTCCTCCAATAAGTCTGAGGCCAGTGTGTGAGTGATTGTCACTGTTACAGCTCTAATGACCCACTAGACTAGTATTATTGTTATCGTCACCATCTAAGCACTACAGCTGTCCAAAGTGTGGATGTTCACCAGCAGCCCTGACTGCCTCCATTTGTCTCAACTTCTGCAGGGCCACATCTTCTCTAAATCACTCCCCTCAGAAACATCTATAATGCTGGAGCAGTTTGAAAAAAAAAAAAAAAAAAAGAGGACCCAGAATGATTCGCCTGATTGGCTCCACACTGCAGTCGCTGCACTACAGCCAGTGGAAAAGAAAACGAAGGCCAAAAGTGAGAAAGTCTCGGCCTGGAGAATAACAGGCGGCGGCACATAACGAGCCTCATCCTCCAGCTTCATTAGAGAGGAGGAGTCCCTAACCCCGAGGGGAGAGGGGTTATTCCCACAGTGCCCATTGCACTTTTTAACAAGCCCCTGTTCCAGACACAGCCCACCAGAGACTTGTCCAGTCCACCTGATTTGTCGAGCCCAGCCCACTAGCACGTTGTAGTTTAAACAGGAATCCGCCCCAGATTATGGAGGTCCTGTGGGAGCTGCTGGAGCCTCCTCTGACACCTCCTGCTTGTGTTTGCAAACAAGCAAGAGCCTCTGCAGTAAACAAGGCATTAGGAGCTAAAGAGCTGCTGCCTCGCACAGCACGCACATTACCTTGGCACAAGTCAGCGAAAGCTCGTTCAAACTGCCACTGCTGCGCCTTTACAACACACAGACAACCACGTGTTTGAACCTGAAGTTGGACTAAATTCTGCAATCGTTATCGCACAAGATGTCACCTCTTAATGACTGACACCAGAAATTACAAATCACCTTTTTTTTTTTTTGCCATGCATCATAATAAGCATGTACTCAGTTGCGGAATCACCTCGTCATTTCATTAAGATGTTTACCGATACCCGTTAATGTCACTTCCCTTATTTCCTCCTGATCTTTCTCAAGGCCGCAGGCTTCAGAGCTGTAACGACATTATCATAATGACAGCGTGCCGCAATCCATTTAGTAGTGGGGTCTCCGTAATAGCTCTCCAGGTATGTTGAGTTCATATTCACAACAACTGCTTCTCCTAACAGGAGGAGGAGGCGCGTGCAGTAATCACTGTGTTTTCTCAGAGAAAATGCTGTTATTATTCAAACTTCACTGTGAATAATTGAGCTGGTGAATGTGCTGGGAAGGGCCCAGAAATGAGACAGTAAGTGTGTGTGTGTGTGTGTGTGTGTGGATGTGTGCGTGTGCCTTCTTTAGCATTCGCCTGCTGCCTTCCCTTTGAGGAGCAGCCATTACTAATTGCAAAGAAATTTCCTCCTTTTCCTACCTGCGGGCCCTGTCAGGTCGTAAATGAAAACGAATTAAGTAGAAATCCATACATTTCCAAGCCTCCTTCCATCCCCACCCGGCTGCCCCATAACGCCATATATCATTAGAGGAGCAAATTAAACATTAGCGCTTCGGCTGCCGCTAGTTTGGGCTAATTGCTAATCAGCAGTAAAAGTTGCCTGGCACGGAATATTGCTTACCATAAGCTAAAGGTAATTTGCTTCTCAAGACGAGCTAGACCGGCTCGTCTGTTGTTGTCCAGAGTCCATGCCTAATTACTGCCGGAGGGTGATGACAGTCACTCAATGGAGATTAAGGCCGAGGCGAAAAATGGAAATGTGCCATAATGCTGGAATGAGCTTGAAGTGCTTCTGTCTGCTTTTCTTTAATTCCCTCTCTTTCTCCTTGCATGGCTTGCTGCTGAAAGAGATGGATTCTGGGAGGGGAACTCAGAGACAGTGCTGCTGCTGCTCTCTCTCTTTCTCTTGCCAGATGATGTTGCATTGCATTGTGGGGAATTTTATTTATTTATTTTTTTGGCTGTTTTAGTTTTCACAAAGTGCTAATTTTGTTCTGAGCATGATATAAAGATCAAAGCGAAGTGGTTAGGAGTGGATGTCATCATCTGACACCTCCTCTCTGCGGGGTATGGATGTATGGATACCTACAGTAGATGTGGTGCCACAGATATCCTGGCCACAGAAGATCCCTGTGTTACTAAGGGCTGATAAGTGAACCCGGCCCTCGTGCTTCTTCTCTTTGTCAGCTGTCCTTCATGTTTCAGAGCCTAGGGCCGTAGAGCAGGTGGAAGAAATTAGAGGGCATGGTTATAACACCCAGTCCACACTTATCATAATTAACTCTGTCCCATTGCTGCTCTACTGCTTCACAGGCCCTGTGTTTCAGTTCCTACTGAAGGACGATGCTGGCATTGCTGCAGACGCAAGCTGTAATCTGTACCAATATTTCAGTGTTTGAAATTTCCAACTTAAAAACCACTGAATAGTTTATAATGTAATGTAAATCATGAGTGGAGTCCATCTCAGGGCCTTTATTTACCTCAAATCCAGCTTGTAACAGACTTTTATTAGAGGGAGGTCTTTATTTCTAACTTAACCTCTGGTTGATATCTGATCAGAGCTGTATTTGTGTGAAGCCTCATTTTGATTCGCTTCCGTCTGTCTTGTTTAAGTTACTCTCTCGTGTTTCAGTGGACAGAAACCCTTCATCTCTTAAGTGTAATGTGTATCGTCTCATTTCCTGTTGCTGGTGTTTCTGTTGTTTACATACTGTTCAGATCTGCTAGTTTCTTTAGCAGTTAGTGAGGACTTCTCTCTCTCCCTCCTTCTTCTTCTCCTGCTCTCTCTTGTTCATTGTGTCGAATGTTTAGTTATTCCTCTGCCTCCTTCAGTAATAATGATACATGTAATGAAAGTGGTTTATTTGCCGTAGCTAATGGAGGCGAAGCTCAGACGCACCATTCCGCCTCCTGCTGCTTCAGAGCAGCTGGGGAACAGAGCGGCTCAGTAGACTGCCTGTAACAAGAGGTGTAGCATCCATACACAGTCCAGTCACGTGGATTTGGCTGACCACTGGTGGAAATGTGATTACTCAGTCAGTCCGTCAGACAGCCAGTTAGGGACATTTGCCATTACAGGGCTGGCCCCCACTGTTGCAGTTCAGCCAACAGTAATAATAATAGATTCTAATTATAAAGTGCTTTTCATAGACGCTTAATATAAATGAATCTAGAAAACAATACAACACATGACACACGACATTAATCACATTTTAAAACTTCAACATGGACGTGTTTGAGTTACACATCAACTTTTTTTCAGCATTAATGAAGGTTCCCTCCTGACCTTGGAAACAGCTGTTCAAGCTCCACTTATTAACTTGTTCCAGAGTTTTTGACTGTATCACAGTCTTCATCAGTGGATGGTGCACTCTCTCTCTCTCTCTCTCCCTCTCAGTTGTGATGGATCGTTTTGAGCTTGAGCTTGAAAGCCCATTCTTGACTTTGACAGCAGCAGTCTTCCATCTGATTTTGTGAGTAAACTGTTGCATCCTCACAGTGTTTCCCACTGACCTCAGGGAAACACCTGAACAACAGAAAAATCTCCTCTTTTCTGTCATCTTTTCAGTTGGCGAACAACAAAACTGTGCATCACAGCCAACATCTAAACAGCCTTAAATCATTACTGTATTATCACAATGTTAGAGATAACAAAACGTTGTTTACTTCACAGCTATACACTGTGTCCAGCCTACAGACTGTCACTGGACAGTCACGGACACAGCTGGTTACTCTGCTGAGCTCCAGCACATTAAACCTCTGCTCTGTCTCCAGCCGCTCTCTATCATCACTGTTTTGCACAGTGTGATACATACAAAACACACAACTGAACAACATAGTTGAATTGATCTCATATTCTTCTGTTTCTGTTGTCAGACAACTGGACAGGTATAACATAATGATTTAGTCATGACTCATAAACACTACATGTTAATCAGCAATCATTCCCCTGCTGCTGCTGCTGTGCCGTGGTGATAAAATGATTTCATAAACATGACATAGACAAAATCAGACAGGAAGTCTGTCCTTACTTCACTGCCACACAGCGCCTCACTCATGGTCTCAAATTAGGGTCAAGAGAATTCTGAGCTTAGAAAGTGAAAATTCACTCACAAATAACTCCAAGGTTTGTAGCTGTGACTCAGCCTGTACAATAAATCTGCATGAAAAATACAAGTTGGTATTGTGTGGAAATGTGTAGAGAAGATTTGCATTTGTTTAATTTAGCGGGGGAATGACATACAGGAAAGCGCCACAGGCTGGACTCAAACCCAGGCCGCTGCAGTTAGGACCAAGTCAGAGAGGGAGAGAGAGAGAGAGAGAGAGAGACTGTGTGAATGTGTCTGCATACAGTCACAACACGTTAAATGTTTACCATTATTTTCTGCAGCATCATCAAATAATATTGAAGCCACCTGGGTCGCAGAGGAGCCTGCGCCGTCTCCCATCTTAAAAATCTCTTAAACCTTTGAGGATCTGCAGCAGAGTTAATGGTAACCACCTGCCCTCTAATTGGACTATGCTTTGTGATTGGATTGTCATTGTCCAATCAGAGTCAGGCGTATCGACAAGGTTAATTTGCACTTGTGACTTCAGCATCATCCACTGTGTGGGAACTTAGAGCGCTGAGTGCCACACACAGTTTTCCGCTTTGTGTCGGTACATGTCTGATTTCACAGAGTCTTTGCATAACCTCACCACTGACATCAGGTGTCCACAGATTTCAATCACACAGTCTCTTTATTTAACAAATACAAATCTCTTCTACACATGTACATATATTCATTTCTCATGCTGATTTATTTTACAGGTATTCAAAGGCTGATTCACAAATACAAACTTTTGTTTTAATTATTTGTGAACATCATTACAAGCAAATTTAATTATAGCAACCTGCAGTTCACTGCACTCAAAACAGTCAAAAAATGGATTTACAATGGACACTTCTCACCCTGAACGGTCACCATCCTGCCTACCGTCATCTTGGCTACTGTTGGCGCCGTCTTGGCTCACCCTCAACGGTCACCATCTTGGCTATGTAGCAGAACGGGGGGGACCACCAACACATTTTCAAACTTTTGGACATTGATGACATATGGGCCACACACTGGAAAGAAAAACGTTTGATTTAAGTCAAGCAAGCAAAACAGCCGGCAGGCAGGCGACAACTGTGGTCACATGTTGCAATCATCACTTCTGGTGAGTGCACAACGTCAGTGCTTGATTTGGGACAACATCACCCCCACCACTACTCAGTGTACTACATGGGAGTGTACTCACTGAGGTATCCCATTTGAGACACAGCAGAAGTTCGTTCACTCTGGAGACTGTTTGGAAATTATTCTGTTTTACTTATGAGAAAAATGCCAGAGACAGAGGGCTTGGCGTTTGTGGTTATTCCACCTGTAGTCAAATGCCACTTTAATGAAACCTCATTGAGTTTGCAATGTTAGTTTTTTTTTATTTTGTATTTATATATAATAATTGTATAATTACAAATACTGTATAAAAAATAAACCATATTTGTGAAAAAAAAAAACATACACACATTTTTGGAACAAACTTGTTAATAAACCTTACACTGAGATTATTTTATTATTTTTATCACATTTTACTAGGTTAAAAAAAAATCTAGTGAGAAACAAATTAGATTTCAGTGTCTATACTTCAAAGCAGTAGGTTTAGTAAAACTCCTGCAAATCTGAAATGATGCCATTGAAATCCTGTTGAAAGCAGAAGTGTGTCTAGATTATTGTGAATGTTGCATCATGAAACAGAAACAAATTACTTTACCCTGGAAAAAAAAGGTATAGATACACAAGTAGTCATGTTTTAACTTCGAAGTGTTGGGTTTGTTACTGAAAGATGTTACAACCATGTAATCACAGGTCCTCTCTATGAGCTGCACATTCCTTCTCTTCAAACTGCCAACGACTGAAAATTAGCTGCAACCTGCATTTCTGAAAAAAAACCCTTTCACTTTCAATCAAATTAATGTCTGGTCTTAACCCAGAAGCATAAATGTCTTCTCACCTACAAATCAGCACAACAGTGCTCATTGGGAAATGTCATGTCTGCTTTTCCAGACAGTTTCATGAAGCAGCCACCATTATTATCAGAGATGGAAGATACTGACCCACCCATATACCGAGGAGAATAAAAGGCCAATATCAGCCTCATATAATGTTCTAAAATAAATTCTTGTAAGTGTGTGTGCTTCTGTGTATTATATTTCTCACACAGTATCAGTGCCTGTCTTCCTTATTTCAAAGTCCAAAATAGCTCCAAACCAAAATGTACAGCAGCCAAATACTGGACGATGGAGAGGAGGTGTAGGTGTCTCTGGTGTGAAAAACAACCCGCTTGGATCCCAGTACAGTCCAATCAATACATAGTTATAGATCATAATCACGTGAAGCGTATAATCGCCTAAAACCTATCAATTATAGAGAGAGAGATAGCTGGGGCCTCCAAATCCTGGCCTGCAGCCCTCTTCCTCCTTGGATTAGGATCTGAGATTGGGTCAGGATCATAGGGGCTGTGCCCAGGCCGGCCAGATATCAGATTAATGACCACTCGAGGGGCACACATCTCAGCCAGCAGTTAGAGGGAGGGGGAGCAGCGAGTTACTGCAAAATAAATAATACATCATTTGGTCTGGGAGCTGACATAATTATCACCTAAGACAGGCTCTCTGGCCAGTGCATGAAATATCTCATAGACAGAGTGATCTCAGTGTGTGTGTGTTTGGAAAAGCACAGCTCAGATGCATGTGACGTAGAAAAAGGGAGCCGTCATTAGCAAAGGCTTGCAGTCCAACATGTTGTGTTTACTGAGATAGTGCACATTGCATCAGCTTGATTTTGTGGATTCAATAAAATTAAAAATACAAATAAGAACGCTACTTTCAGACTGTTTTCAGCCATGCAAGGTAAACACAGAATAAAATAATATAAAGTGCATATATAGACATTCCAATAACTGGACCAAGTGCAAAACAGCTGTGGATGTATGGACCAAAAATGGATGGCACATGGTACGATGTACTGTATAGAGCATCAAAGCTAAGCAAGTAAACTTCATTCAAAATCAAACCCTCTACTGCATAATGTTGCCACATAGCAACAGAGTCTTTTTTTGCAACTTCCTGATGTTTAAACACTGATCAGCCTTTACATTGAAGGCGGGGCATTGTTTTAACCAGTTATGTGCTTGAATTTAAACCTACCAAAATTGTGCTCTTTCCCATGCTGCCAGTGACCTTGAGTCACCTGAAGAAGAGCTCCACATTCTGCAAAGATTTCTTCCAATTTTTCATAAATGTGCAGCATTGAAAGAATATGTGGTAAAAAAAAAAGGAGGCAAACAATCCTTCCAGTTCCCAAATGGAAAGGCATCCTACCTCATGCAACGGCGGTCGGTGAGCCAATCAAATACTTTCAAGGTCTTCTTGGTAGAGAAGCTTTTGAAAATATCACAAAGCCTGTACTCACTTCAAGTGGATCCCATCAAGCACACTGATTGCTTGTCTTAGTTTCTCTTGGTCTAAGTAGCAGTATTTTGTGATCGTGTGTTACATTTAAAATGGAATGCTCCCACTTTAAAAGCCATACTGAACAGAAATTCAGAAACATAAACATGAAGTTAGAAATGTTTTGTGCATGTTTTAGAAGAAAATGTGATATTTTTTTTACATTTAATCAAAAATGTGTGAAAATGAACAAAGTGAAATAAATCCAAAGAAGAAAGCACATGTAAGAATTTCATGTTGGCAATGGCAATGTATCCAAAAGTACCACCCCAAAAACTATTATGTATAAAACAAAGGCGAAATTCTGAGTAATAAAAAGACTGTAACATTTTCCGATTATGGTGCAATAGATATTTCCATTTGTAACACTGGAATTAGCTTGAAGTCAAACCTTGGCACATAACCAAGTCTAACAGTATGTTGCAGTAAATCTTTAAAAAAAATAAGTAGTATTGTTAAATTAATATTTCTGTTTTTCTTGCAGCTTAATGAAATGGTATCTTGGGCTCCTCGTTAATCACTTTGCTCCTAAAATTCCCTTTGTATTCTTTCCTTTGATTCCTAGAATTCCAGTTCCAGGACTGACAAACTAATCCTCCAAACTAAACCACAAAACACTTTGTTTCTTGTTGCCTTCAAGAGCGAGCACCTGTTTAGACCCTGGTTCATTCCCTTCCGTCCAAAATTGTTCCACAGATATGAATAGATTCATATGATCTACAAGGTTTGGTTTCAGTGCAGAAACAATTGGGGTTTTGCTACTTCATTAAACCTGTAATAATATATATTTTTTTACCATCATAAAGCAGGAAGACAGCTAGCTAGCTAACAGCAGCTGTTTGAGCTACTAATCTAGAAGCCACAGGTCAACCAGACCTGTACCTGATGTGTGTAATTCCAATATGTAAACTTTTTTTAATCTCTGTTGTTTTAGCCTCCTGTGAAAAACTTGTATCTGTTTAACTGCTAAATGTCCAAACTTCCTCAGCAGCTTGTCATTAACAGTGGTTTTGCTTGAGGGTTTAGTACTGGGTTCCTGCTGGAACCGAGACCACCGATACCTTGTTGGCCATGAAAACTAAAACAACAGGCTGAAAAGACACCAAAATGCTCCGTAGAGCTGAGGTGAGGAGCAGAGTTGGTGATAATTCTCTGTGGGTTCATCATTATGAGAGGCCATCTCTCCATTTCACGCACTTGGTCTGAAATGCATGGCACAAGTGCATTTAGGGTGTGGCATTTCACTTTAGCTCTTTTAATGGCAACAGTTGCTGCGTCAGACACATGGTTCAAAAGAGTTGAATTATTTGTGGGAGTTTTCTGGGCGTAACATACAATGAACCAATCAGAGTGCTTGCACCTTGGCGGATTGCTATTATGATGGCGCAGTGTTTCACACATCATCAGAGTATACTTGTGGCAAGTTTATGACATATTTGACTGACCAGTGAGCCCAGTCCTGACATGCACACAGCGGCTCTGTGCGCCCCGAGGGGAAAGGAAGAGCTGAGCGAATCAGTGACCTGCGCACAGCTCTACAAAGACGAAATGGTGCAAATCACAACGTCAGACATCTTTTATTTTATATAATGAGAAGTGTGAATAAATCTTTGGTTTGTTATCAAGCTGTGGACAAACGTAGTGGATGACTGGGAAACACTATAACGGATTTACCAGGTAGTAAGACGTCCAAGAAACATTGACTGACACTGCGTCCTCCACCGTGCCACTGACTTAAGACCAGGTTTTTTTTGTTTTTGTCTGTGGTCTTCACTGTCTCACGATAGCAATGCACCAGTAATGCACCTGACCACGCCTGATTTAAGACCAACACGCCCATGGGTGCCCAGATGGGCACAAGTGAATTTGCTATTTAAAAAAACATGGATGCTGGATGGGAAAATGACAACTGCATCATCTGAAACAACAAAGGCACTTGCATTGTTGCGTCATTTTTTTTTACATAATATAAGTATTGTTAATGTAAGAATTATTCATTAGTGCAGCTTTAAGGTCAGGAAATCTTTGTCGTCATGGTTCAAAGATTTGAGGAAAAGATAGAGGTGACACCGATGTTGGCTCAAGACTGATAAACAAACTGTGGTCTCCTGTGTAGGTCCAGTGCTTCGTTTAGCTATCCAACCATTCAGACCTCCTCCCATGAGTGTCTGTGACTCTACCATAACATCACACTAACTCTACCTTGATAAACAAGAGTCATAATTCATGCTGCCGCCAGAGGGAAATGTTAGCGACATTAAAACATTGTTTGCATTTTAAGAAGAATCGTTTGAAGAATCCACTGATGCTGTTGTTTTCTTGCGAGGACGGTCTAAGACCGACAGATTCCTCTGGGTGATTGTCTTGACCCCCTGTAAACACAGTGAAACCAGGCCGTGGTGTGCTGCGGATCATGGAGATGTGTATTGACCCACCCTCCCATGGCCATGCTGGTAAGCAATTGGCATTCCCGTGCTAAAACG
Source organism: Trachinotus anak (assembly GCF_046630095.1). NCBI lineage: Eukaryota > Metazoa > Chordata > Actinopteri > Carangiformes > Carangidae > Trachinotus > Trachinotus anak. Next base: position 2,249,274 of record NW_027273869.1, read on the forward strand.
CCTTGTTGCCAACAGCAAAGCAATTAAAGTCACAGGAAGTCATTTCACATGCGTGTCTCTGCAGCTGAAATCTCCAATCAGGAGGCTGCTTGTGAGGTGAAGCTCTCATTTCCTACAACTGTCAAGTGTGGATGGGGAGGCCTCCTGCCTCCAGCTCCCCTCTATCCGTCTGCTTTCACAAAAAAAAAAAAAAGAAAAACAGTCTGATGGTTATGGGAAATCCAACTACAAAACAAATATGTATATTTTCAATTTATCTCACCTCCCATACCTGTCTGTGCTCCCCACAAGCCTTGGCAACTCTCCTAGCTGCCCCTCCAACTCACTATTTAAATTCAGAATTCCTAAGCGGATTTTCTCAATTTAGCCATACTTTTAATCTTTGGCGAAATGAGTGATGACTTCTTTAAATAAAAAAAATAAAAAAAACTGACAGGCTTACAGCGCACACCGGCGGATTAGTTTCCCGTGGAGATGAGGTTTTCCTTTGTGCCGCCATGTGTCTGTTTGATGGGGTTTAACGGGAGGCGTTGCTGCTGAAATTGGATGCAGCAGGGATCGTGGGTAGATGGCCCGAGTTCGATACAGACCCCCACGCTGCAACTTTGCCCTGTGCTTCTCCCTTCATTTTCCTTTCCCTCGGGTCCAATGACTGAGCCTTTAAACACTCATTGACTGACTGACACACAGATACACACACACACACACACACACACATACACCTCCCCACACAAATACAAACACAATTTCTGCCTCTAAACACACACAGACACAAACCACAAAGCAGTGCGCACACACACACCAGCACATCGCCTGTGCTGTGAGGAATATGCACACCCCTCCAAAAGCACCTGCTTTGAACAGTCCAGTCGAGCATTAAATCCCACCTGCTCCATAATCTATCGGACAGTCCACACTTTGTTATGTTGGCTGCTCACTAACTTTCATTACACAGCAGTGGAGCACCAGTCTGTTCATCATCCATTCTGTTGTCACTACCATCCTTTTGTCACTGTCTTTAACATTATGCGCATGTTGAATAGTAAATGTGGCAGCGTGATAAAGGCGAGAATGAAGGCTGATGTCACAATCTGACTTGATCTACAGGAGATTAAATGATGTGGATAACTGAGCCTAATTTGCTGTGGCCTGGAAAACATCCTCTGATGGTCGACTGATGCTGGTTGTGAAATGGGAGGAGCAGCTGGTTCCACCGCTGTAATTCTCCATTTGAATGTTTTCTAGGAGGGAATGGTTTGGGTCGGTTCAGGAGAATACCACACACGTTTTCACGATTCGTTTTCAGCCAATGGCCTTTGTTGCCGTGGAATTTGATGCAGATATTCATGGTGGCTAGAGAATAAATCCTACCGACTTTGGAGATCGCTTGATTTTTCATCGGGCACCATCATCAGATCAAAATATTAATTCCCCCAGTATCTGCAAAATTAATGACATTCCTGTCAGCCTCGGCTGCAGGAGACAAGCCCCTTGTGGCTATGTAGGGTGTGACTCGGGGGTCCAGGGGGCATGGGGGAAGCCTGATTGACCAGTGTAGCTTTGATAGCGGCGTTGTGCTGGTAATCAGAGCTAACCAGCCATGAGCAGCTGTTGTTTCTGTGCTGGAAAGGCAGGGAATCCAGCGGAGCTTTACACTCACTAGAGGCACATTTAGATCCCGTTTATTGAGAGACTTCCTGTGTGGGTAACTGTGTTGTTGGTGGAAAAGCAACTTTTCCATGGCTGTGGGTGTCAGTATCTACACAACCGTACCCAGGCTACTTATCACTTTATGTGTCAATATTTGGGTATCAAACACTTTCTAAATCTTATCAGATAGGGGTCCGTGGTCTAATGTATGTCAGTTTAGGTGCCGTTGATGTGAAAAGGTTTGAGAGTCACTGATCTGATCAGATACCACAGGTGATCACAGGTTTTTGGTTCTGGTCTCTCAGCTGTTAAACAAACTATGACAACGCAGTGGTTAGGGTTAGGTGGTTGGTGTGTCTGCTAATCATGAGTCTTGGTATTAAAAACTGCTCACAAGATGTGGTGTTTTTCTAGGGACAGAGACCAGTGAGTGGTGAGTCCATCCAGTCAGGTGGAAGAAGAGCTCTTTCTGATGTCACATGACTGGTGACACGGAGAAGGCTGATGATGGTCAACATGAGCACTGCATTTTGCTATAAAGGTCCAGCACTAGGGTCAGAGCAGATGGGCTCAGCTAGACTGGGCTCAGACAGTCTGAGACACTTGGCTTGGTGTGACTGGGTGCCTGGGGTTAGGCAACAGCAGCCGCGCTCACTGACTGGGTATTTATGGCCCACCATTATTCCTATACCTCCTTAATCCAGTATAGAGGACTTAGGCTTCTTTGTTTGCTCATTTGACTGTGTGGGTGCCATATCCCAAAGCTGGGCGTGGGATTAGTCAGGCATTGTGTCAGTAGCTTGTGAAGATGCTGGGGAGGGGGGAGGGGGCTGCTTGATTAAACAGAGGCAGTAGAAACAACAACATGAGCTTTCGTTTGAGGAGGGACTGCGCTGAGGTAGAAGGGATCCCGCAAACCCAACCAAGGCTGGTTCTATAAAAATCCACGGGATCATTTGGCATTTCTATAAGATCTGTTGACTAATTTTCCTTCGACGCGGCCTCGCTCACCAGCAGGAGAGGCATTTAAGTAATCTAACAATGCAGAGAGTGCTTGTGAAAAAGCCATTCTCATCATTTCCTTTGATGTGCACATACATTTAACGTGAGCCAGCGCTTGCTGAGAAGCATGACAAATCGCTGGAGAGAGTTTCTTCTCTGCACGTTTTTCCATGGGGTCAGGCTGGCAGTAGGGGTGGTGCAGGGGTGGGAGATTTTGGCATTCCTTTTGGAGCTCTGCACTTGACCTACTTTTCATTAATGGGGATTGGGAGCAAAGAAGAGAGAGCTGTTTATCCTGCGATGAGAAGTATAATGACGTTTGGTTTAAGGCAGTGGACAGAGAGGATGCAGTCCCATCCACTGACCCCCCCCCCCATGGGTGTCTATGCCTATTGTGACTGGGTGAGACTGCTGGTTGGAAGGACTGACTCGAGCAGAGAGCTAGATGAGCTTGGTGACACAAACACCTTTTGAAAAATGTTTGGCGAAAGCACTGCTGGGAGGTTTTCAATGCCCTCGCTCATGAATCCACAAAAAGGCAATTTCTGAGACGCTCGGAACTTAAAGTCTAAAGGGGATATATTGTATGAAGAGCGTTCACATCCATCATACTGAGTGGAAATGAGCTAGCCTTAGGTGGAGATATCGCTGAAGTTTGGCTTGGGCTGAGTACAGTGACAGCAGGTGAAAGAGAGACATGTGAACACTGTCCAGAAAGAGTGGAGAGGGGAGAGAAGCGCTGCAGAGCTGTGGCAATTAGAGAGTGTCCCCACCTGACATCAAAGAGAATAATTCAGGTCCTACCTTCATTCCTTTATTTTATTATGGTCATTTTGACCTCTCATTAGCCTTGTTATGTGGATGCAGCTGATGTGTTGTCAGACCTGATATGTTGTCAGAACATCAAAGGTATACTGAAAGTATATATATATATATATATATATATATATATATAATGTATGTATGTATGTTCAAATTGAAAATATAGATGTTTCATGATAATATTTTTGACTGTTTTAACTATCTCCTCCTCTCCCCATCTCCTTTTTCCTTCCTCTCTTATTCTCTCTTATGCTCATATTCCCTCTCTCTCATTTGCTATTTGAAGCATCTATTAGTGTTTTAACACCACAGGAAAGCGGCTTCATTGAAATGCAATGAAAACTGCACTGAGAAGGCAAAGTTAACTAATGGGCTCAAATTTTCAAACGAATGCAAGATTAAAGTCAATTGAATCTCCCATTGGGTCTTGACTGAAACCCTTTGAAAAGAAGCCCCACAGTGGGTTTCAGAAATGAAAAATAGGACTTATTCTAAAATATTAATTACATTTTATACCCTCATTACAGCAAGCAATAACATTTGTTCAGAAACTTTACCTTGAGGTAGTTCATGTGCTGCGCATAGGACAGGAAGGTGGCGTGTCTGTTCACCTCGGCCTCTTCCAGCGTGGCAATGCAGCTGTTACTCACTGACACATCACAGGGCAGGATATCACTGCAAATAGACTACATTCATATTTGATCTGGAGCTCTAAGATGAGCCGCCTTTACTCATGCTATTTCATTGTGAGCATTTATGAGCCATGATCCTGTTAAAATGAATGAGAGAAGACACAAGACAATATTATGGTGTCTTGACTGCCAAAAAAAAAAAAAAAAAAAAAAAAGGATAAGGGAAAAAAAAAGTCGGGGAGCAGAACTAGAGAATAACCAAACAGAAGAAAGAAAAGCTGAAGCAAAAGGGAAGGGAAGAAAGGGAATAGAAGGTGTTGTCTGACTCAAAACCTTAGAGAGAGAACTACACGGATTCCTTGGAGGGTGTTTTTTTTCCTTCCTTTGCACTATTATTTAAGGAGCACACACAGCAGATCCTGCATCAACTGCGATGGCCTACTTTTTCAACTTTATATACCATGAATTAAATATATTTTATAATACATGCCCACATTCCCTTAAATGAAGTGCACATGATGAACGAACATCGAACACATTAGGGAAAGTTGCTCTCATTTTTCAACGACGGTTTCAACAACTCTTTGTCTCCGACTCTCATTTTTATGTGTGCAAGCCTACAAACATACACACACACGCGCACACACACGCACACAAGTGCATGTTGTCTCTCTCCCCCGACTGTCTTTGGAGGATTTATATGTGTCAAAACTCACATTCCAGCCTGAGACAAAGAGCAGCAGGCCCACAGGAGTGACAGGAGGAAGATCTGAAAACTCTTCTGTCGCCTGTAATGGGCTAGAAGTCATTAAAAACATCACTGCTGGCCTAATTAAGATGGGACATCTGGTCTTTCCTCACAGAATGGATCGCAGCAGAGTACAAATAACTCCTCTATGACAAGTTGAGAGGTGTCATACATCTCAGTGATCGTCAATCAACATGGGAGTTATGGAGCTCTTTCATCATTAACGAGCAAATGCTTTGTTTTTGCCATATGAAAGAAAACAGACAATTTTCAAAAAAAAAAAAAAAAAGGAAAAAAAAAAGATTTGGAGGTTTTTCTGTGTCTTCCAATGCTGCTCAATCTCCCTTTTATGTTGCTGCCAATTAGTTGGAATAAACTTTACTCTGTCTTTGATGATACCAGTCTTTGCATGGAGCAAAAGTTGGCTTGAGTCTTCTGTGCAGCATTCGGTCATTTTCCATTAAATGGGTCAATCAGTGACTTAGCTGTTGCAGCACTAATACGTATAGAGGGGTTATGTAACTCCATGATATATAAGACTAAATTAAAATAGAGAATCTGTGAAATTCCAACATGCATAAATCATCACATTAGACATCACATATTAACTAAACTGACCACGGCAACCATTAATGAAGCCATGTGCAGTTTAAGTCATACTTGTTGCATGTTGCACAGCCAGATGAAGATTTCTGGAGACATGAGTTTGAATTATGCTGAAAACATCTTGAATATTTCCATTTGATTTTATTCTACAGATGTAACCCCCCCCCCCCAAAAAAAAAAACAGGCTTGTGTTTGAATATTTGAATTAATATATTTTAATATTTATGTTTGAGTATATTGAAGTATAGTTTCACTCCATTATGCGTTAGAACATGTACGTTACAGAATATACTGCAAATGTGATTAGAAAGTCTGAACTTGCAATTATAGTGATTATATAATATAATATATATATATATATATATATATACACACACCCACCGGCCATTTTATTAGGTACACCTGTTTAACTGCTCATTAACACAAATATCTAATCAGCCAATCACATGGCAGCAACTCAATGCACTGAGGCATGTAGACATGGTGAAGACGACCTGCTGAAGTTCAAACCAGCATCAGAACGGGGAAGAAAGGTGATTTAAGTGACTTTCAACGTCGCATGGTTGTTGGTGGCAGACAGGCTGGTCTGAGTGTTTCAGAAACTGCTGATCTGCTGGGATTTTCCTACTCAACCATCTCCAGGGTTTACAGAGAACGGTCAGAGAAAGAGAAAATATCCAGTGAGCAGCAGTTCTCTGGGAGAAAATGCCTTGTTGATGCCAGAGGTAAAAAAAGCAGAGCAAAAAGCAGGGTGAATATTGGACTCACATCCATCAAGAGGACACAGACACAACAACTTTATACAGTGACGATAAGTCAGTGTTGTCTTCCCAGCTGCAAAGTAATTGCAGGTTAAGAAGAAAGGGCCATTCATTGGACGTGAGTGTCAAATACAACTGTATGAAATAAATCCAATTCATATAAACTTAAATAGCTGAAGGAAGCCATGGAAGAAAAGTGCACAATTTTCTTGCATTGTTGGAAGTGATGCACATCAGGGTGACGCAAACGCAGGAGTGGACCCCTCCTCCATTAGCTTTAATTCTTGTTGTAAAATGAGTTACCTGCAGTGTAAAATTTCAGGAAGTATTGAGAGACGGAATAGCACAACACCAAACTCCAGACCAGCCAAAGTCATTGCCTTCACTTCCTGTCTTGCTTCACGTTGTTGTGCAGAAGTGAGCTACAGTGAATATATCATCTCCATGACCTAGCCTCATTATGCATCACATAGCAGCTCGGTTTTTACACACAGGGTGGAAGCACAACACTTTTTTTTTTTTTTATTTTACCATTAAAAAGAATCTAGTCTGACACTGAAGGAGCCAATGCATGAAAATAATTGGAGCCCAAGGGGTAATATTTGTTCTGTTGAAATAATAATTATTCTTATGGTCTTTGTGTGGAGATGCTGAGCCACAGAGGGAGAACACAATCCACCATTATGTTTTCATCAATAATCATTTGTGGGGGTCTGTGGAGGCAGTTGTATTTCATGCATGTCGCCAGCCTCACTGTTTACATGGATAACATATCTGCTGCCATGGAGCATTCTGCTCATTTACCATATGGGCTTCTGATGGACCACATTACAATACTGGCTTTTGTTGTGTAGTAGTCCTGCAGCATCAGAGAGGCTTTTTTTACATCCTGAGCAGGTCACATATAGCTTTGAAATGATATTTCCCAAATGGCTTAAGAGGAAAACTGAAAAATGGATGCTAACGAACCAACCTAACCATGGCTGTCTGGTGCCCCTAGTACGTGTGTGTGTGTGTGTGTGTTCACCACTTACGGATGGGTTAAATGCAGAGGTCTAATTTTCCTGTGTGTAAAAACATACTTGGGTGATAATGGATTACTTTCCTGTCTCCATGACCATTATTATAGTAACCATGGTGACAAAGGTAGGTATGCCACTGTCGGTATAGTCTGCGTGTTTATTGTTGTAACCATGACAACCAAGGTCCGGTTTGCTTGCTGCCATAGGGGCACTATGTCAGGAGACACTGCTATGGGTCGTATCAGAGGCTTGAAAAAAAATTACCTGTGTGGTTGTTCATGTTGTTCATGTTGTTCATGTTGTTCATGTTGTTCAGGTTGTTCAGGTTGTTCATGTTGTTCAGGTTGTTCAGGTTGTTCATGTTGTTCAGGTTGTTCATCTTGTTCAGGTTGTTCAGGTTGTTCAGGTTGTTCATGTTGTTCATGTTGTTCAGGTTGTTCATCTTGTTCATGTTGTTCATCTTGTTCAGGTTGTTCAGCTTGTTCAGGTTGTTCAGCTTGTTGTCGGTGTTATGGACGCAAGGGTTTACAGCTCCTGGCATGTGTCCAGTGCGGTGTTTAGTGCTGGCAACACAAACAGCACAGCTACTGGTGACTGAAGTCAGTTTGTATGAACATTTAAAGACTTTTATGAACAAATCAGTGCAGATTCCAACGGAAAAACTATCTAATAGGAGATGATTCGAGTTGAAGCACTTGCACAACAATGACAATGGTTAACAAAATGTACAGAGAAAAGTAAAGTCTCTCGGAACAGATAAAATACTAGTACAGTATAATACAAGTACTTCAAAACTGTTCTTAGTCTAGTATTTCCATTCTTAATTGTTGAAAATTGCTCCATCTGAGCAGGCCACTGGCACAGAAAACACCCTCAATCAATACCATATCCCAGACCCTGGATAAAAAGCTATAATAAGTGAATGAAAGAAGTCCCTATTTAGTCTAAAATAAGGCAATTTCTATGTAAATCGGCAATAAAGCAGAACTTTTACAAATGCATAAGCTTTCCTATTATTGACATGTGGTAGTTGAAAATCGTTTAGCTGCTTGATAGCAGTCATCTTATCTCCACAAGTATTCGCTTGTCCTCCTCTTATATTAATATTTCCTGCAATATTAAGCTGTCCTCCCAGGAGATAAATATCTGCTGTGTAGCAGCCACTCACACTATGGCATTTGATTATTTAGCTGGGTAATTTCTTCACAGACAGAGAGCTGTAGCTGAGTAGCCACACGATATTGACTGCAAGCAGAATATCAATTTCAAATTGAACCTTGGATGCATTATTGATTAACCACTGATATTGTTCTCTGAAAATAAGTGCCATTGGGTTATTGTTTAATATGAATGATAATGCCAAGCCTCTATCTGGAAATAAGGTCCTGGTGTCCTATCTCAGCCTTTGGAATAAGCTCTGATTGACTCAATTGATACTGTGGGATTGTGAGGGAGGCAATACCAGCGGAGGCTAAGGTTCCTTCATTATTAGATCCACATTGACAGCGCACAGTCACATATATGCTGGGAAATTTTTACTTTGCTAACTCTTTTATATGTCCTCGGTTGCATTTTGCTGTGCAACTTTTCTGCTCATCTTGCTGCGGCCCTGTGAGCAGCATCAAGATTAAAGATATCATGGATGATGGTTTTACCATGAATAATTTATAAGATTTATTTTAAGCCATTTATAAACAAATGGTCACTCATTTATGGAGGGAAATGTGTTCCAATATGCAAGAGCTTGTAGAATACGAGCCATTTTATGGCTGAAGTCCAGTTCTGATCTGGTCTGACCCAACAGAACTGTAAAACAGTCTGGGCCTTGTGCAAAAACAGTTTCATACTCTTATTGTAAACATCACTTTTTAAGACTGCCTCCAGCACAGTTGGTGGGGGGTGGGGACTGAGATTTAATTGTGATATACAATCTTTTTTTTCTCCTCTCTTTCTTTCTCTACCTTATGAGGTTGTAATATAGGGCTGTAATGGGCTGGGCTTTGGGTTGCCTCCATACCCTCAGGTAGGAAGCTGGGCTGTTGCGGGTCCTCTTTTTTTCCAGCCCTGCAGAACTGCACCCAGATCATCACCATGTCCATTAGGGGCTGATAAGGCTGATAACTTTAATACGGTTGCATTTAAATTCCAAATTTACCCCCCCAGTTTCCCTCCTGTCTTTGCTTTAGTCACCACTTGTATATCAGAATTGTAACTTTCAACTGGGTGGGAGGATGGTAATGATGGCAGCAGCACAAACAATCATTGTTAATCATTGTATAATATTGTCACGATTACAGCTGAAAAGTTTAGTTAATTAATAAAAAAATAAAAAAAGGCAACCTTTCCCTGCTTCAAGCTTCTCAAATGTCAGCATTTGATGTTTTTTCTTGTGTTACACATTAGCACACTGCGTATCTTTAAGTTTCGGACTGTTAAATAAATAAATAATATATAAAATACTTTATTGGTCCCTTGGGGAAATTCAAAATGTTGGTCAGACAATTTAAAAAACATCAACATGAGCTATAGGAAATTGTAATTTCCTAACATTTTATTGACAAAATGGTTCAAAAATCAAAATCAGAACAATCCAAACCATTATTAGTGCAGTGTTTTTAATCATATACACATATTCACACATGCATTGACATGTACATGCACACACTGTTGCAGATGAAATTCCTTACACACTATCCTCATTATGCGTGTGGCTCTGTTTTCAGGGATGTGCCTGCAGAAGCAGTTGTGACGTGTGTAAGATGCAAAGGTGTAAATGAAGTGTGTGAATTATTAAGTTTATTTATCTATGTTTGGCTTCAGGGTCGGGCCATATACTGGTAAATCTACAGGGTCACAGAGTGCAGTTAGTGATTTTAAGGGCTTTACCCCGAGCTGTCAAAGCTGTGGCAAATGAATGATTTTTATAACACTGATGGGATTTCAGTTTGCTCTCATATAGCAATTATAGAAAATAGGAGTATCAAGGCTTCCTTCAGATTTGTGTTCGTGTAGAACTGCCAACATGACTCTTGGTAATTTTGCTTCTCCAGTAGAACCTTGTCAATGGGGTCAGGGTAAATAAATGACATACATAACATATGTACATAAAAAGCAAACCAGAGTACTAATTTTTGTCTGCTTGTGGTGCTATTGCTGTCTTGCGCCTCCCCTGCCCTTCAAGCGAGCCGTGAGTTGGAAAAGGTTGGGAACCACTGATGTAGACTCATACTTTGTAGTCCTGTGTGTTGGTGTTTTGTTGGAGGGAGCGATGTGCATCTCTGTCTTGTGCCCATGTGTACTTTCAAACTTTCTGAATATGCAGGCATATTGATGATGTGTAGAAAACCCTTAGCAAGAATTTCTGGAATGTGCCCGGGAGATAGTTTGACATTAAGACATAATTCTTATCTGGTTCTAGAAGTACTGAAGTGATAGCTGTGTCCTTGCAGGATTGTGTTCTATGTGATTTAATACTGGAAAAAATGGTGGCAAAGGGGTTTTCCAGAAGTGTTTAAAGAACTCAGGAGGGAAACCATCTGGTCCAGGAGTTTAGTCAGAGTTAGAAGCGAATCATAAAAGCCAGTTTGGTTTGGAGCCAAGTTTGATAGACTTATGATACTTAGTGAAAGTTCAGTCAGGAGGACTGTCTCCTCGTGCACGCCTTCTAAGTCATGAGCACCGTTTCCTTCTGTCTATAAGCTCCACCTGCTCATTCTCATCTTCATCCAATCACAACCCGACACAGTGACCTTCAGCCAATCACTTGTAAGCTGTCAAACTTTGAAATTGTTCTTTCTCTCTCTGCTGTCATTTCAGCACCATGATCATGCTGTGACCCACCTCCACCCTGGACTCCAGACCATCTCTCATGAAGACGTTCTCATCCTCATCTCCACCACCATTTCATTTTACTTAAATTTCTCACATTCTCTTGTTTCTCTCATTAATCTCTCCTGGTTGAATTGCTTTTAAGAAAAGTACGAGTGTCATCTTGGTCTGGCTCATGACTCGTTAAATGAGTTATTCACTTCTACAGTTCCCTAACCCTAACAGTATTTGTTGATTTCTCTTTGTTTCTCTTCAGCTGATTATAAAAAAGTTGATGTGACTAAGTCTCTGTAATGGATTTTTTTTAATTATTATTATTCAGCAAATCATCTGATTTAAATCAATGTTTCATTAATTCCTCACATATTCAGTTTCCAGGTTCTTAATTTTTTTTTATTGCAAGTAAGTTTCTTGTTGTTAGTTTTTATTTATGTATGTTAATTAGGATATTATTTTTCCTCTTCAACAGAGAGACATTTGGAAATTCATTCACCTCCATTAAGGATGCCCACTCTCTGGTGATATAGGGTTATTTAAGTCAGGATCTTAAAATAGAGATGTATTGAAACACCATCGTGTAATTGGGTTATAAGATCAACAAACATTCATTTTTGTGCAGCGTCACTTATTGTGATTGGGAAGATTTTTTTTTTTGTTGAGTTTAAGTGAGTTACTTCTTAAAAAAGGCCAAAGTGGATGTTTCAGTCTCCAACTACCACCAGACCATAGTCACTGGTATTTGAGTGTAGCTGTGTGATGATAAATTCTCTGTTTTATTTCTCTGGATCACTGGTGCTGCAAACATAACCAAACATTAACCATAGACATGTCAGATCAGGAGACTTTCATGAATCATTTCTGTAATTGCAGTGATAAACAATCTGTTATGTCACTCAGATTCAAGGACTTGTGCTATTACACAGTGTAATTTACTTACTGCAGTCAAATATCATCATGAATTTGACAATTTTGTTTGTTTGCTTGTTTTTTGTTCCATTTCCAAACAGAACCCGGGTCCCTCTGAACACACCCAGGGACCAAAGAACATCCATGTGATATTCCTAGCAGTTTATTGGTGGCTTGCAGGAGCAGTGCCAGCCAAACAGATGAAGGGATTTGGTGGATCATGGTTGTTGCTGATTGTGTGATTGGATGGCTTCCCACTTGGTGAATCCATGGTGAATTTGAGCTGGCGGCACACATGTCAGTGCACACGGTTTGCTCATTAGCACTTAATTCTGCTTCCTGTACTCTTTGTCCCCGACTGCTGATTGGCTGATAGCTGTTGTGTAACACGGGCCTGGCTTCTGTGTCTAAGGCTAGATTCTCTCAAACATAATATAATTAAAAATATGAAAAATCTGCTGCCATGTTGGCCTTGTGCTTTTTTTTTACTGTAACAATTAGATAACCAGACATCTGCAGCTACATATTTGTGATGTTTCCATCACTAAAAAGACCAGGCTAAGTATATGATGGAAAGTATAGCAGTTATGATTGGATACTAATAAAACTTAAAAGCTTATAAAAAAGCAGAAATAAATGTCACTGTTTTCCAAAGATGATAAAGCAGGTGTCCTTTTTCTGGATCTCTGCAGAACATGCAGTATTTAAATCCCAAGTGTTACATATCTGAACCAGAAGCTGTTTGGGTTTGATCTAGTTGTCTGTCACAAGCTCTGGCTGCTGATAAGTACACCCAGCTGTAGGGCATTAATTTATTCATGCTGTTTTCTTTAAATATTCACACTGTGGCAATCCAGGGAGATATGTATTCTTTCTCCAGAGCAATAGATGAGGTGACACACAGCCAAAGAAAAGTTAATAATTAAATAAGCAAAAAAAAAAACCAAAAAAAAAAACCCATTAATCACCAACATGCATCAGCCCTCTGAGGACCCCGCACATCAGTTCTTTATAACAGGTCACTGATATGATAAGATAAAAATAAAAACAGACCTGGGGTCATCATCAGCTCTGGTCACTGTTTACATACCGCTGAGCTCATTCCTACTCATTCCAGTAAATGCCCCAAATGTCCTGTTTCCTACCAAAAGTCAATGTTAGTTTGTTTTAACAATGGCCACAGTCTTTCCTTTCCTACCATAACCAAGTGGCAATTATTGTAAACATATAACCAAGTGGTTTTGGGCCTTAGACTAACTAAACTTTAAAGGTCCCATGTTGTATGAAGTGAGATTTCCATGTGTTTTTGATTATAAAGCAGGTCTAGGTTCTACTGTGAAAGTATCAAAGCCTCAGTCCACAGAGACATGCACACAGCCTGTATTCAGAAACTGAACCTTAAAACCAGCCGTCAGGACTTCTGGAACTTTGTGATGTCACAACGAAGCAGTCACTGCTCTCAGCCACACCCCAAGCCCCACCCACCTGGACCCACCATCCAACCTTGCAGGATTTAGTTTCTCTGATTATTTACCTGAAATTTGCTACGTTTTTAATTTGATCACTCAGAAAAAAGTCAGCGAATCAGAGGAGAGGCTCAGATCCTCTCTTCTAACTCTTTTAACCATAAATTACACAGAACAACAAAAAACTGGTGTATTTTTAAAAAGTGAATTGTAACAGTTTTGGAAGGCAAAGAAAAAAATTATGTCATCCTTTTCTAATCCTAACCCTAACAGCAGTGTGTAGAGTGTAGAACTTAAGTGTTACCTATGCTTGTCAATATTAAAATCATACTGTTTTATCACACAGTGCAGATTTCTGGGATATAAGAGAATCAATTTACATTTTCTACACTTAACTGGGAGTTTAGGGAATATAAAATAATTCTATAGTATATTCAATAGTTGGTTGATATGGGCCAAACATGTATAACTTTGGAGTGAGATGGTGTTTTTACTTAAGATAATACTATTTTACTATTTTATTTCTTATTACTGAAACATTTTGGTAATTAAAAAAAAATAAATCAAAACATTTTCTGATGCTGCTACACCCTTATATTCAATCTCAGACTATTTGAACACTTTTTACTTTTCAGTCCAAATATAAGTTTAACAGATACTTGCTACAGTCGGATTGGAATGGGCTGGGAATTATTCATGATGTACAGTCACAAGAAAAAGCAAGTGAACCCTTCATTACCTTCATTTATGTATAAATGTATATTAAAATATGGTCAGGTCTTTATCTAAATCATATTTATGAATAAATACAGTCTATTTTAGCTAGTAACACACAAATCACTGCATTGTTCTTGTCCATGTTAAATACCTATTCACAGTGTAGTTGGAGCCAAGGTGTAAATTCACTGTGCAATTTTGACTTATAAAAAACACTCAAACATTTTATTTATGATCAAGAATTGCTCATTTGAATAAAGCTGGAAGGGGCTGCAAACTCATTTCAGAGGTTAGATATTGAACAGTCCACAGTTAGACAAACTGTCTACAATTCAGTCAGATGCTGATCTCATTGATGATATTATTATTATTATTATTATTATTATTATTATAGAAGACTGGAAATGGCAGCAGAGAGAGACAAGGTAAGGTGGTTTAGATGTTCTTCAGGTAGGGTGATGATCATTGGATGATACGGAAGCTTTTGTCCAAAACCCAGTGAAATCATTGGATAATAGTGGAGAGGTGGAGCCTCAGTGTGATGATGAAATAAGGCTGACGGTTGTCTTCCTTCTTGAATTTGCTCTCAAAGCTTCATATGGAGATGAATTATTACTGTGGCTGCTCTCCCTAAAAGCTGAATGCTCAATGAGGTGGAAAAGAGCCAAAGAGGATCAGCTAAAGCCTTTAGGGAATCATCAGAGTCGGTCAGTATCTCTGTCCATGAGTCTCCACCTGCTGAACAGCAGCAGGACAGTGACCCTAAATATCAAAGTGAATCTACTACAGAATGACTGGAAACAAAGGAAATCCACCTGTTGGAGTCAGAGCCCAGACACTAATCCAGTAGAGCTGCTGTGGAATGAGCTGTTCACGCCAGATCATCCTGAGAATACATCTGAGCTGAAGCAGCTCTGTAAGGAAGACTGGTCCAAACTTCCTCCCCAACACTGCGCAGGTCTGATCAGCAGCTACTGGAAGTTGTCTGAGGCTGTTGCTGCCAAAGGAGGTTTGACCAGGCCCTAAATCCAAGGTTTCACTTACTTTGTCCACCAGCACTGTGTTTAGTGGCCACGATCAATAAAGACATTAAAGATTATAATTGTTTGTGTAGCATATTATATTTGTCTTTTCTTATGAGAGATAGATAAAGATCAGATCAAATTTTATGACCAATTAATGCAAAATATCAGGTTATTCCCAAGGGTTCACATGTTCACATGTAAATGTACTTAATTTTTATTTATTTATTTATTTACATATTATGACATATTTTGGGGAGATCTCATGTATAAATCCTGACCATGCTGTATGCACACCAACTTAAGCCAGATGTTAAGAAATGTATAAATTGTTGACTCTGTGTTAAGGATTTCTCTCAGAGGCCAGAATAAAGCCGGGAGACAGTCATCAAATTGTTGTTTCTCACTCAATATCTTGTTTTAGTGCATCAATCTGAAGGCAAAACTAATGGAATTCTGTGGAGCAGACTGTCTGGCATATTCTGATCACTAGAAGATTGCAGTATTGACCAAATGTCAGCGATAGAGCAATGCAGTGATTGAATAAACAAGGATACATAATCGAAGCCGAGGAGTCTGCCAGGGCTGCCTGCTGCCGCCCTCCTAACAACTCTCTGGGAAATTTTCAAAAATCATTAGCACACATGGATACATGTGTATATGACACACTCTCTGTGTCATATACACATTCGCACATTATTGCCCATTAATATGTGGTCATTTTCATTTTTGATAACTGAATAATATAAACCTTTTTTTTTTTTTACAGCCATCCTTGAAGTGAGACATAGTGATCATATGTTTGTCTGTAAACGTTATTTACAACATGAGGGTTTAAGTGCCTTTTCTCAGCTTTCTCTGTATTGTCAGGACTAACACTCTGGGACCTGAGGATTACTGAAATTTCAAGTCTAAAATATTAGAATTAGCCATTAAAATACCTACCACGTACCCACCAAGTTTCAGGTGATGAATGTAACCCTTAACTACGGTGGCCCCGGGAGCTCATTGCACTGCAGCTTAAGAAAACTCAATATAATTGTTCAAATACACTCTGCACAACCAAATACATAAACGAGCTGCAAGTAGCACAATGCTTTGTAACTTCAAAAGTTACATAGCATTGAACAACAAGTGCGTCCCCGCCGTGCTCGTCACTTCTTTGTGTTCCCTGGAAACATACAATGTAAGTGTCCATAAGTGGTATCAGTGTCTTGTTTCACAAATAATTGTTATGTGCTGCGAGGCTCTTGCATGAAAGTATGGCATGTGCTTTGATTAGTAAAAGGACATGATCTTAAACATGTTGCAACACATACAGGAGTTGCCTGCTAAAATAATTAAAAGTCGTCCTTGTTTTTCATCTTTGTAATCATCTCCTGACTCGCTGCCTCATGTCCCACCTGTTCACAAATGAACTTGAAAACTAAATTGGCATTCCACTCACTCCTTCATTCAGCTGTTCTTTATAACCTGTCTTGGGCAGACACACACACACACACACACACACTCCAACAGCTGTGCAGTGCTTCATACCAGCCTGTTCAGACAACGAAAGGAGTTTCGTTGGGTTTCTAAATGTCAAACATACACATTTGGGAAATTAAGAGAATGGATGGCATAAAAGCCAGTTTGTATAGATCAAATGCAGGTTACTCACTTAGAATACGCACCTTCACATATCATGTTCATATATCATATGTACAGAATAATCACATGAAAATATAGAAGGATGTCATGTAAGAATGTTTTCATAGTCTCTTACAAGATTCTTTCACACGTGGAGACAGAGAGAATCATAATACACAAAAAAAAGAAAATGATACATTTAAAATTTAATTGAAATTAAATTTTTGTGTTCATTATGACTTGTGTTTAAAAGTTCAGTAAAAAAGATTTTAAACAATAATATAGCAGAAAACTAATATTTTCCATAGTGGAGTAATGATAAATAACACCACACCCCCTCTGTAAGTGTTGTAATCTGAGTTTCTCAGTTCTTTGTTTAGGTATTTGCGCTGTGAGTCCCTCCATATTAAACCATTGGCCCACCTCAAGTTTATAAAACACACAGGGACTGCCCACAAATGAGATGGCACAGTGCAGTAGGCAGTGTTCAGGTGAAAACAAGTTTCCAGATTATCCTCCACAATCCCAGTTGGGTTTTAACTGGCTCCATCAGTGTCATTCGTGCATGTTGGTCCCACGGCTGAATTTCCCTCCTAAACTGACCATAGAGCCAGTACTGGTCTGGCTTTACAGAGATGGAGAACCCTACGAGCCGCTCAAAGACGCCACCTAGACTCAGGGCTGGCTTTTCTTCTGGCTACATAATGCATAATGTCTGTTTATGAATTTGTTTGGCAAATGTTGCTGTCGCTAGCTGGCTAATTGTCAGGATTGCTGTGGAGCATATCGTGGCAAGGCTAGTGTGGGCTAATGGTTGTGGCTGAATAGTTTTTTGTCGGCTCTCGTGTGTGTTTATTAGGCAGTTTTACTGGGCTTTGTGAAACCTTGCAGAGAACATGAGGGGAAGGGGGAGGGGAATTGTTGTGTGGTCACCTGGTCTGTTTGTTTTGGCGACGAGCAACTGACACTGAAGGAATACAAACCAAAAAAGGAGAAGCTGATGGCAAAGGTGAGGAAGACAACAACTCCCATGATCCCATGCTACTTCATGACATCACCAAGTGCCGTCTTTTGTTATTGTTTTGATTGAGAGACCCCTAGCAGAAGAAGTTACATACTGTGTGGAAAGTGCCAGTCAAATCACTGTGGTGGATGGGAGTGAACTGGAAGCATGAGATGGATGTGGGATGGTTCGGATTGGCAGCTGGAGGCTGGGGGGGCCATGATAGATGCTTTTATTCTGTCCTCTACCAAAAGTGGGGACATGCTGGAGGCTGGATTATTTAAGAGACCGTCAGTGGGATTCAAAAGAAACCTAGGATTGTTTTGTTTGTGGTGATGAGCATGTTGGAATAATCTGTTTGTGCATCTTTTTTAATTTTTTTTATTCAGATTTTTAAATTTTATTTATTTATTTATTTATTTTTTGATTCAGCAAGACAATCAACTATTTCATTTGAGTGTAGTGGACGAGCAATCGTGTTTTCCCACCTACGCTCTGCTTGTCTACCTCACTGAGCAGATGTCATCTTTCATCCAGGGAGATGAGGTGGATTTGGTCTTAAGAGCAGGGCAGCAGCAGCTTCCACAGCAGACACACACATGTCATTAAAACGCTTATTAGGCCATGTCATCAATATGTAAAGATGATTACCCACTTTGATTCAACACAGCGAAAGCAGAAGGAAATGTAGCTGACTGTTAATGAGGTGACATTTGACAGTGGGCTTCTGGGTTTAAGGGTTGGATGTAAAATAGTATTCGACTTAATACGTTAGTGATCCGAGATAAATCTTCCAATTTCAGAGAGTTAAGTGTCACACTCAAGGTGAACACTAGACTGTGGCCACAGTGATGGGCGAGACCATTTACATGTTGTAACAAACTAAAAGACTCAGTTACACTAATAAAATCACTTGCTGGGGCATTTGTTGCATTGTCATCGACATGAAAATTAAAATCACCAACCGTGATCACTTTACCATACTGCAGCAACAAAATCAGAAATTCCGATAAAAAGTTCCTGTTTGGTGTCAACCAAACACATAACATTAAGTAAGTCATTAAAACCAAACTTTACAGAAAAATGAACAGTTAAACATTCAGTGTGATAAGAACTACCTAAAATGACAGAAACCATTTTTTTTGGAAAAACTGTCAAAGATTTCCATCACATCAGACATTCTGGAGTCTGGAGAACAGAAAAAGAGTTTCAATTATTAATTGAAGAAAAAAATGTTGTTGCGCCCCCCTAGTGGTGGATTTACATGCAGGGTAAGACATCAGCCGGTCCATTAGGTTGTTGTAAAATCTCATATTATTTGGACATTGTTTTGGTAAGAGAGTGATCTTCTAAAAATGACACCGTGCCATTAGCTGTCAAAGTCATTAAGCTAAGATAAAAATAGTAATAGTAATCGGCAAAACAGTAATTGATAAGGAAGACAAAAGATTTCATGGGGTGAAGTGGCCGTGGCCTGTTTTAATGGATGTATCTCAACTTACAGAACGGAGAAAAAGTATTTGAACATGTGATGAAAATGCTTTTATGTGTATGACATCGCCCCCTTAATCATGTCATGGGTCTGCTGTTTTTTTTTGTTTTTTTTCTTCACACACAACTGCCTTCCTCTAAAATTTCACTGTTGCACCACTCACAGGTTGGTCTGCATAAACTTGGAGAATAAAAATAAAAATCATACGAATAAAAACAAGGGCGGTGCAGGACACATGAACATCGCTCTGAAATGTAGCTGAGTGGTGAACAGTGTTATACGAGCAACTGTAGGACATACCTCCACCCAGAAATGAACAGGAATTCCAGGAGCAGCAGAGGAGGAAGATCACAGCTTGCTGGAGGTGC
Organism: Trachinotus anak; assembly: GCF_046630095.1. NCBI lineage: Eukaryota > Metazoa > Chordata > Actinopteri > Carangiformes > Carangidae > Trachinotus > Trachinotus anak. The sequence continues at coordinate 2,268,948 of NW_027273869.1, forward strand.
TGTCTGGACACACAAAGTGATGGAACTGGCCACAGTACACAGGAGACGCTGGAGTGAGCTTTTTTACTGTAAGGTGCCAGTTACATTTGTTACATTTGTATGATCATATGAGTATGATTTTTCTTTTTTTTCTTTTTTTTTTTTTTAGAAACAGCGTGTGTGTCTTTAAGTTGAGGTGGTCACACAGGCCCTGGATCGTTTTTGAATTCTCATTTGAAACGTGGACACGGTGGCTCCATCTGTTTCACAGGCCCTCTGAGCAGCCCTCAGTATCACACTCTGTTTGATGGGAACAATACTAAGCCTAATGGACCTTCAAGAGCTCATTTGTTTGACGCAATTATTCCACGGCGACTGTTTCTGCGGAGTTTCCCCTAAGCAGAGATTATTTGCTCCTTGCTTCAGAGAATGACCGAAGGGCATCTGAAGACATCCCATTTCTTTGCAGTTGTGCTGCGACCAATAAAGAAAGAAAAGGTAAGACTCTGGGGGAAAGCCATCTGCTCATTCTGTGTGTACAGAGGTGGAGGGATCAACCAGTCAGCTCGCAATGTCGGAAAACAATCTCAGAAATGAAAGAGCAGCACGCCTGAGTCAGCAGCAGGCTTCCTTTTGGTGGCCCAAGCCTTCACATCAAAATGGAGATTGAAAAGCACCCAAAACTGCGACACAATGATCATATGTCTTCCTCCTTGCAACAGGGGCATAATTACAGTTGACCTAGCTCCATTTAATACATCCTGACATGGGGCTCATCACTCAGATTTGCCACATCTTGCAGTTTTCCCATCTATAGGAGTCCAATTATCTTGCTTTCTCTCAGCCTTTTCTGCCACCGTTTGGAGAACACGGCAACACTTCAACGTGCACTTCAGCAGCAGCACGGTAAAAGCAACAATGATAGCTAAATGCCTATTAGATGTGTCACCCACAGTATCGCTAAAATAAATTCTCACTCAAAGACAGACAGCTATAGTGTGTTGACAGCTGGCAACTGACATGTGAGGATATTAAATATCAAATTCTCCTTTTTACCACTCAACTATTTTGGTTTTCCAAACCTGCCAGATTCCCTTGCTCATCCTCCCCCAGACTGATCAGTGGAGTACATGTGAAAACAGCCCTTAGCCAAGCTGAAAGGAGCCCAAGACGGGGGAAAATGTCAAAATGGCTACAGAAGATGACAGGCCCAATGTGTAGCGAAGCCTGGATCTCTCAGCCTTATCCTTTGTGATTCCCCTTCTTTTTTGCCAGCGTATCACTCCCCCGATGGATAAGAGTGAGAGGAGACAGCTCTTCCTGTTTCTCCTCTCTCTATTAGCTCCCTGGTGATCTGCCTGTTGTGAAGTGACTCCAGCTATAATCTCTCACTAAGTTTGTATGTTGTACAACTTGGTATGATTTAACTCAGCTCCTCACGTTCTTGTCTTGGAATATTTTTTTAAATTTTTCCCCTCCCCCAGCTGAGGCACGGTGTGGTGACACTCCAGCGTCAGACAATGAAGGAGAGATGCAATGTTGCGGCCTCACGCATGCAGACCCCGTAATGCAGTGTCACAGTATATGAGCAGCTGCAGCTTCTAACTGCTTATCTTGGCTGAATCCAGATGGGAAATCATTCCCTAACAGTTTCCTTTCATAAGCGCTGACTGGGGCTTAGCTCCACCGCATTCATCCGAACGCACAAATCACTTTTCAGATTGGTCAAAAGGGCAAATAAATGATGGGAGTCACACAACCAGATGGAGTTCCCTGTTATTAATATTGTGGCGCTCTTCTTTTTTTTACCTGCTATACATAAATACTCGCCACTGGGTGAGTAATGCTTAGCAATCTCTGAGAATCAGAATAAGTCCACTTCACCTAAAAAGCAGAATCAAATTCCTCACGAGAGTGACACTGAAATGGACTGAGGTGACTGCTTCCTCCTGTATTTCTACTGTAGAGCAAGCTCTCATCTTGCAGTGCATGCCGAATCGTCGACATGGTCGGCGTTGCCATGGGAGATGGCATCACAACTGACATACAGATATAACAGAACATGATCCAAGTTTTGCCCGTCCCTGTGAGGCTGGGCTGGGGTGCGATGATCACAGGGGGATTAGCAGACTGTTGTGCAGGGTCCCCCAATGCTCTGAGAGAGCAGTCAATTAAAACATGAAGGAGGGGGAAGGGGTGCTCTCTGCGAAAATAAAAAAAATTTAAAAAATAAAATAAAAAGATGATGACAAAGGGAGATGTAAAGACTTCTAGTTTTCTTGTACATCAACCATGTCATCCTTGGCTGTGTGCTGCGTTTGAGTTAAAGCCGTCTCCATCCTGAGGGGCTTCCAACCCCAAAGCAGCAGGAGCAACATGCCTACCTTGCAGTTAGATGACACATTGGATTCCCATCAAACCCCTCACAGGTCTGTACATTAGAGGCCATACAATTACAAGACCAGGCTCACCATGACACTTTGTGTGTATTTGCCTACATGTCCCTCTGTCCCTGTACATGGGATTACAGTTATTTGCATGTCTGTGTGTCTGTGTGTGAGCTCCACTCAGTCTTATATCGGGGCAGAAACTGTATTTTTGCAGATGATACTTGAGCAACTAAACATCTGATAGTGATCCATTAAGCTTGACTATTAAAGATATGTAAGGACAATTTCTTGAGGAGATGAAAAGAACTTATTGGAGGCCGGAGAACTTGACAAATCTGGAATAATATAGTAGATACTGGAAGGTTGAAGCTCAGTTGAACACGTTATTATTGATGATCAGCGGGTCAATAATCAGCGAGCATGCATTCAGGAGATATTGACAAAGAGCAACTCTTGAACACAGATCTTATAAAGGTTGTAACGAGTTCTAACAATATACCTTACCACAGTAACTCCTGACTACAGTAAAAATCTGTATCTTCATGCATATCTGCTAGAGTCCGTGGTGCCATGTAGGAAAGCAAACATCATCACATTGTCAAGTGCCAGTTATATAAGTACAGGTTAGACATAGGCCCAAAACAAAATTCCATTATCAAGATATGTGCAACAAATGCTCCAAACTGCACATCATAAAGTGTTGCGTGCAACTCAACACATATGAGTTTTTTCCGATCTGACGCCCCTGTCAGCATGACATCATTTGTTTGTGCTTTTTTTAGCTTTTCCTTCAAAGGCACTTTGTCAGGCTGAAGAAAACATTGTGGTATGGGTTGACGTAACTCATTGGTTCAGATTAGGGAACAGTCTGCGTCGAACACCTCTCGTCACTGGGTGCTTCCTGAAATGACGGATGCTGTGGTTTTCTTGGGAGGACAGTGGTCATGTTGAATAAAGTAAAAATGACCCTCTGTCTGTGACCAAACTATGATAAATGGAGACACTGTTTCTACATACCAATGCCAATGTATCCATCAGCCTTTTTTTTTTTTGCTGGACAAATGTTTTCCATTATGTTTTCACTGTGAGGCCTAAACTGTGATGGTGACTTCCAAGTGACTTTAAAATGAATCCATCAAATAAATAACATCCCTATGATATCGAACACGAGTCTACAGCCATGTCAGTGGCTCTTACACATAGTGGTTGTTTCAGCTACTGTAAATGTTAATGGTAGCATGCTAACATGCTCACAATGGCAGTGCTAGCATGTTCACCATCTTAGATTGGGGTGTAAACGTGCTAATTTTTTGCTAATTAGAACCAAATACAAAACACAGTCAAGGCTAATGTTCAGGTTTGGTGCAAGTATTTGTGCCTGAGCTAAAGTATTGAACAATTTGAAATGTTGAACTCATGGTGTTACCAGATGAAAGATCCCCAATTTCATTATGGTGGGGTAAGTTTGGCCTCGGGCAAATTTTTTTCCTAATCCATTAGGTGGCGGCCAGAACACAATCAAAGACTAATTTAAGAAACAGATCAATAAAAATGCACCTGGAATGTACTTTGTCATTGTTCACATGTGTGTCGCTGTTTGACTGATTTGCCGCCTGTGCAGCCTGCTTCAGATGACTGTTGTGTCTGTCATTCACTCTCAACATGGGTACAAGTATTTTACACAGTATATAGTAAAAGTATAATAAGCATCTTCCGAGATTCTCTGTTGGACATTAGCTAAATGTGGGACTGTCAGACTTATATTGTAAGATTAAAGAAAAATATCTGATCATCAGAATAATCTGGGGGGCCAGATATTATTACTGGTGGGCCAGTTTTGCCACCAGTTGCTGACCACTGTCATATGGTGCACCAGAGCGATTTACAATGGAAGCCACATTCACCCATTCACGGACATATACACTCATAGAGCTCATCTACCATTCACACAAACTCACACCCTGATGGCACAACCATCAGAGGGAATGTGCAGTTCAGTATCTTGCCCAGTTAAGGACACTTAGACAAGCAAAATTGAACCACCAACCTTCTGATTAGTGGATGACCTGTTCCACCTCTGCTTCCTCAGTTGTTATCCAGTTGTGATATATGTTGCCACCTAAATGCCAAGTTTTAGTTTCAAGCTTTACTTCTATTCCACTCCTTTTTCAGAATAGCAAACAATTCAACTACATTTACATTTTCTCATTCGGCAGACACTTTTATCCAAAGCGACTTACAAGTGACGGACCAAAAGCGCATAGTAAGTGCTAGTTCTACAGTATTTCTGTTGCAGAATTCTTATATCCAGAACATGTTTAACTTGCAAACCTTTGTTTAAAAGGAAAACGTGTCGTGGCCAATTAGGGCGTTTATAGCCTAATATATCTTACCAGACTCTCCCTGTCAAGGTAGAACCAGACAAAGTCCACCAGTAGCTGGCCACTGTATCCCAGACCTGCAGAATTTAAATGCCTGCGCTAAGCTGTATACCACCCTTCAGCCCCTGATTCTCTCACCATTACTGCAGATCAGTAATGTTAGAATTTTACAGCTTGTTTTTTATCATGTCACTGATACCAAACAACAGATGCTGGGAAGAAGAGTGACAGAGCCTGCAGCCGTTGTGAAATGAAGTGATTAGCCATCTTAATTAGCTGTCGTCTTTGGCCCTGGCCTTCTCTGCATGATGGAAAGTTGTGCTCTGGGGATCAATAGGGAGTAAAACAACAGCCACCCACAAGCCTCTTCTTAATCAACCGTTCCTCTACTTGGAAGCTGGAAAAAAAGGAGAGAAAGCGATGGTAGGCAGGCTGTTTAGGATAGAGGACACTGTGTGCCCTCTGCATTGGTATCTGCTCACCTCATTATTCATCCAGTCAATATGTGCTTCCCTTCTCGCTTCTTACATCAACTTTTGTTGAACTCATCACCTTTGACCTCTTCTATGAATCAATATCAAAGGAAACGGTTCTGCAATAGGTTGATCCCAGTTTGGTGACCTCACTGCACCTAATACAACCACTCGGCCAAAATTTTCTTTCCATGGCGCGACTCTCGGGTTATCACTAATCAAACAGGCAGGTGCCATCAAAGTTGCTCTCTTCATTCATGGAGCGATAAACTCTTTTAAATGTGTAGACTGCAAAGTCATGCAGTGAAAACAAAGGTAAGTGAGAATCAGTTTTACAAAGGGATGAAATAACTTGAGTTTCTCCAAAGTGTCTAAGGTTTGCAGTATGTGCCACAGGCTGCTACAGTAAAGCAGATCATAAAAGCAGATAAACTTTAAGTTGTTAATAAAGTTGTAAATTGTAATTTGGTATTTGTCTCCAGACACACTAATTAAAAACACCAATTGGTGTCAGAAAAATAATGAATATATAGTCACAGTGTGAGTCACAGTTTCTCTTCCAAAAATAGCTTGAAGACCTACCTCTTCCGAGAGTACTGAGTCACCTAACATGCCTTCTCTCTCTCTCTCTCTCTCTCTCTCTCTCTCTCTCTCTCTCTCCATTTCTGTCTTTTTCTAAAACCTTTAAAAAAAACCTTGTTTCCTAGTTACTTCGTGGACCTCCCAGGCTTGTAACGCTGTTGTCAAGCGGGACGTGGAACTGAATGTTGAGGCAGACCGCTCCTTGATGCACTGTGTCTTGGATTGTGATTCATTTGTAGGTTCCTTAGGTTCCTTTGCATTTAAACACACATAAACATTTAATTCTGTAGACTAACTGACTAAAAGTCAGTTAGTCTACAGAGGCCATGACAGTGTGAGGATAAAGTGCAGGTTAGGAGGAGTGTTATGAACTAAAATGTGTGCATAGCCCATCAAAGGAGGAGTTGTACAGTGGATATTCTGGTCTAATGTGAAATGCGCATTTCAATGAGAGAGATTTGCCATATGCAAAAAAAGGGAGGAGAAGTGAGAGATGCGAGTTTCTGTGGCGATTAGAGGTTCTCTGTTACGTTACTGATCATTCTGCGTGGGGCCTTTGGAGTCGTCTTAGCTGGACGCAGCCACAGAACTCAATCATGTCCATGTACAGAAAGTTCTGATGGAGATCCGAACTCTTTAAGATGACTTTGTAAAAACCTCTCAGCTCCATGCAACTCTTGATGGTAAGTCCTGAGCTCTCTCTTTTGCGATGCATCCTTGATTTCAGCAGATGCTTCTTGTGAACATCAACCTCAGAATGTTTGAGTTAAAGCAGCTCTTACCCACACATCCAATCCAGTTTCATTGACTGGACTCCAGGTGTGCTAACACCCAAATCTAGTCAGCTTTTGTTCACGTCATTAGGGGTTAACAATACAATGATTTGTGTGTTATTAGTTAAAATTACGTTTGTTCATTATTGTAACTTAGATGAAGATCTGAGCATATTTGAAAATATATTTATACATAAATGAAGATAACTCTAGAGGGTTCTCTTACTTTTTCTTCCCACTGAGCATCATCAGTCTGAAGTATCCGTCCAGACTTAAAACACTGAGGCTAAAAATAACCAACACGTATCAGTCTGGCTTAGATAATCAAACAAGGCTCCTGGCCTGGCACAGTTTGTGTAATGCTCCTTTTTACTGTGTGTTCCAGTGAGTATGCATTAGTGTGGAGCCTAAAATCTTTTTCTTTTAATTGTGTAACAAAGTTGTCTTGGATATTGCCTTCTACACAGCTAACCGTATCTCGTACTAGTGTCCCCAGCACTAGCTCGAGTCTCGTCCTCGTGCCAAACACACAGCTGGGTTTTGGCTGCAGAATCCACTGGGTGAAATGTCCCTGGCTTGCTCTGTCTTGTTCTCCGTGGTGATGTTCTGCTTGACCGTGGCTCAGCTGTGCTTCCCTCCAGGGGGGCTCATTTGTAAGACTCCCTCCCTGCGCTACTCTAAAGCAAGAACTACTTGCTTACATATGGCCCTCAATTAGTTTGGTTACTGCGGGGCTCAGAGAGACCGCACCAGAAAATGCACTACAGCAAATGACTGACACATTATTCTTCATAGCCAGAGGAGATTCTGACTGTTGTTATTGTCCTCTCATTAGTGCCGCGAATACAGAGGAATCACTGCTTGATGATAATCTAGCATGCTGCTGCACTCAGACTGCTGGAACTAACGCTGAAATGAGTCAGTGTTGTAAAACAACTGCAGTTGCTTAAAAAAACAAATGATAGTTTTTTTGTACAATTGGTAACCCACATTTGAGTTCGCTCTTTCAAAGCTGGTCACACAGTTCTCCTTCCTGAAATGCAGCTGGGAGCAACTAGTTGATATCACATCCATAGTGCACTAATACAACCAAAACACTTCAGGATCAACTCCTGCACCACGGGGCACCACAGTGGCTCACCTGGTAGAGCATGGGCCACGCAAGGCGGAGTCCTTACAGCAGCATTATGTATTTATTCATTTGTTTGTTTGTTTATTTATTTTGTGCATAAAAGGAAGTTTTTAAAGTATCACGTGGCTTCGGCACTACAGCTATGAAGACAAATTTTTAAGTTCACAACCTGTAAAAAATAAAGTAGGTACAATAACACTTTACTTAGTTGCCACCAGCTTCTAAAATTGCATTATTTCAACAAAGGTATTCTCTCACCTGTATTCTGTGAGTGAACTTTCACATTTTACACCTAATATTTCAATATTAGAAACAAAAAAACTCCACACAGCTCGAGCAAACTACAGATTTTTGTAATTACTGACATGCATTTCTCATCACTCAGTTCATTTTTGGCTGAACAGCGGGGCCAGACCTATACTCTTGAACCTTTAATCACTGGCTGACTGAGTGATCATACTTTCACCACTGGTCATCCAAATTCCTTGTCACTGAGTTGGAGTTTCTGGTGCAAACAGGTTCTAGTAGGGGGATGTTCACAGCCTGCAGTGTTGCGCATTGACACCAGATTTAGAGACTTTTTTTCAAGAAAGACTGGATATACACCTGGTACATGACTGGACCGTGGATGGATCCAATGTAAACAGATTGGCTGCCTCTTTTAGTTATAATAGTACATGTAATGAAACTAGTTTGTTTGCTGTAATGGAGGCGAGGCTCAGTGGAAGTGTTACTCTGCTTCCCTGCAGTTTCAGAGCAGACGGGAAACCAGACTGTCTGTAACAAGAGGTGCAGCCCTAAGCCCCCGTTTGGCATCCATACACAGTCCAGTCATATACCAGGTGTAAACCCAGTATAAGGCTGGCTGGTCTTGCTGTGTTATATTTTTGTACATAGTCAATTTGATCATATTTTGTACAAAGTAGTTTGAATTACTTTTAAGTGTCTTTAGTTTTTAGATTTCTCCCTTGGGCAGCTTTAGTTTAACTTCTCCAGGGTAAAGTAATCTGTAGCTGAAGTTATGCTTTCAAAGGAGCTTCCCCAACACTGCCTATGCACAACAGATGGCTGAATGTCAGAGGTACACTGAATATTTTAAAGATTTCTGTTCATATTTAAATCTTTAATCCAGAGTAAGATTTGTTCAAATGTGAAAATATGGTGTCTTGGAACACTTTGGCATTTTTCTCTCCAATTAGTCCACAGATAATTCAGCAGTATTTATGTGTGTGTGTGTGTGTGTGTGTGTGTGTGTATGTGTGTTTCAGAGGTCTGAAGACATGATGATCTGTGCCCGATGGCGTCTTCCTTTCTTTGTAGTGGACAGTTAGAGGCTGAGTGTCGTGGTCCTGTGAACACCAGGGTGCTCTCATCTATCCTGGACGTCTGGAGGAAGAGGACCTACTGACCAAAGTTCTGCACACAGAAGAAAGTTTATTCCTGTCAAAGCTTCTCATAAATTTCTAAATCTCACAGTGAGTTGATAATATTCATGAATTTCAGCACATTTCAGCACAATTTCAGACTGAGGAGAAAAACCTGGTAATCAAAAGCCATACCTTTGTGGCAGTGCAGGTGCTGTCCACGCTGGGGTTTTTGGCCACCGGGACCTTTCAGCAGGAGATCGGGGTGGTGGTGTGATTCATTCTAGGTGACATTCTAGGTTATTCCCTCACAGAATACATCATCAGGGTCAACAGTGCGCACATCATACTCACACAGACCACAGTGGAGGCAGGAACTCTGCTGTACATGCTGGAGAACATTTGTGACATCATTTTGGCTTGTGTCATATTATTGTCCAGGACAACAGGATGCCATTTGATGTTCCAGAGGAAGAGCCAGATGAACCTATGCCCAGAGAGTTGCTCCCAGGACAGCCCCATCTGAGGACTATATGGAGGAGACAGGACATCACTCAGATAAAGTGTTAAATTCTTATGTCTGGCAAGTCAGCTATACAATATGAGAAACACACAAAACACAACGATTAGTGAACGTTTTATTTATGTGACGCAGGTTTGAGGTTTTTTTTTTTTATGTCTTTTTCCTCCTCAGATGAAAATCAAGTGTCAAACCTTGTTAACATCCATATGATGTTCTTCACATAATACAAGAAATGATGAAGTGAAATAATGACTGAAATAATCAGTCACCACCATGACTGACTGTTTCCACCTTGAACTGAGTCTCTCTGATGTTTCCTCCTCTAACCCTCTTCATACTCTCTGCTCTTTCTCCTGGACACCTGGAGCCAACAGGTGGTGGGCGGGGCCAAGGCCTGATCCAGATTTTCTAAATGAGGAAGTAAGAGTAGATGTGCTTCCAGCCCCAGTTTTTGATTTTTTTTAACTTTTTATTCACTTTTATTTTATTTATACAAAATATTAATCATAGCAAAGTATTTTTACAGAGTTGAAAACATGTTTGGAGAGGGACTTTAAAGTATTGTTTATCTTCACCATTGACTGACAGATCTGCACTGGTGTCCACGTTTGTTTGATACATGAGGGCCAGTAAGTTTAACAGTTAATCTAAAGATACAAAAATTATCCTATAGGCCTAGTTATGCATCTGCGCCTCTGCATGAGCAGATGTTTTCCTATCAGATGCCTCACCAGGTTTGAAACCTACATAAAAAATAAAAAAATAAACAAACATGCCAATTTATTGGTTTTGTCAATTGAAGGCGACTCTGCAAATACATTTCAACTTGTGTGAAAGCAAGAAGGAAGGAACACCGCTGACAGAATTATCTTTAGATATAAATTTCACAGAATGCTTTGAAAACAACTTTGCTTTGACTTGCAGACAATGCCAAAAACAACTGAGAAACACTAAGCCACTGAATTATTTCATAGTGGTACCACTAAATATTGCATGTTCATTGTCCATATGGTGTGTTTTGTAAGACTGTTCTTCATACAGAAGGATGACTGCACATTATGTTCAGTCAGCAGTAAAGAGGAGAAACTTAGACCAATAAGTACTTTAAACATTTTTTATTGGAGGTAAAAATTCTCACCCACTCCTCTGCCCAAAAGCAATTCACCCAGCACAAAGCTGTCAGAAACAGCTGCAGAAGCCAGGGTGTGCTCCTCCTTTTCCCTGTATCGGACCTGGGACTGAGATTGAGTTGAAACATCCCTCCTCTTGCATAGCCTGTGAAAAAATAAAGACATAGTTCTTGTTAGAGGACCTGCCCTGCTGCAGAGCATTTTAAATGGTATGTGTACCTGAGACCTTCATTGTTGCCTCAGGATCTCTCTGTGCCAAACATCTTAGCTGCATTGTAGTTAACTCACAGTAACTTCGTGTGGCAGCACAAACTCTGCAGAGTTATTCCTTGAATATGCAGTTAATGACATAACTCTCTGATTTTACCTTTTTTGATTAATATGAATCCAAGATTAAAATGTATTTTTAAAATTGACGTGTTTCAAGATTATGTTTGAAGAGAATAAATAAAAACCTGTAGGTAGTTCTATCAGCTGTGAGCCACTCAACTCTCACCTGAAACTCCAAAGCTCATGTCCTTCTTTCAGTTTGTTGATTTGCTCAACAAAACTGAAGAGTTTCAAAATTGAATTTAGGTTCTACCTCTTGTTTACTGTGGCTCATTTACAACTGGGATTTGAACCTTGGTCACTCAGTACCCAAGTGGAGATTTTAACCACTACAGTACACAACCTAAGTTGGCGTGACAGACGTCTGACGTGAGGATGCGGCCTATTGGTAGAGACATTAACAAGGGGCGGGTTCTGCTGCCATCACAGTGGGTGAGGTGTGTGTTGGAATATACTCGCTGTTTGACCAAGCGCTTGCGTACGTAACGGCTGTGTTGTGAACAAAAACTTGCTTCAGCACGACACGGCCACTACACATGATACTGGAGGTCTCCACCGGGGGGCAGACCACAGAAATCAGACCCAGAGTTATAAACAAAGCCGGTCTCGCATACTCATGTAAATAAACAACATGGTGACACTGGAAGAGGTCTGTATTTTGCTTTTGCTGTGATTGCAGCAGAAAAAGAGCCCGGCGCCATCATAGCCGCCATTTCAGCCAGTTGTTGTCACAGGGGCGTGGTCTGGTCCATGACAGTTATACATATATATATATATATATATATATGGACACCTATATGGACACCTAGCTAACACCTAAAACTAATGGAGTCTAATTGTTTTACAGAGGTGCTGATTCAGCTTTATGGTGTGCTGTTGAACTATATTACATTATACAGGTATTTCTATTATATTGTCCACCTCCTTTATTACAGTGGGAGTAGGCTAAATAAAAGTAATGGCAATACAGTTCAACAGCACCACAAGCTACAGCCTCCAAAAATATTATACAGCTGAATCAACATCTCTCTGAAACATTTCTGTTTGTACTTTTTTTTTTTTTTGAGGTTCAGCTCCATCAGGGATTTGAATCTCAACCTGATTGTCCCAAATAATCAGTGGGGGCCAGCGTTGGTTTCTTTGTGCAGGGCTGTTGTTTTAAATACAAAAACAAGCAAAACTAAATTGAAACGCCACCTTGAACTGGACATGGCGCGGGTGCGAGTGTATGTGTGTGTGTATCCTAAAGCCTGTGTCATGGCCTTGACCACATGATTGTGGGAAAGATGTCGGCAAGAGCAGTATCACATCATCCCTGACAGAAAAACTGTACTCGCCATTGTACTCGCTATTCATTCGTGTGTATGTAAAGATGGCAACTGCAAATCCAATATAAACGTCCCATTCTGAGCGGAACAGTTTGACTGTCAACTGGAACTCGGCACTGCAATCAGGGATTGTCGGCAAGAGATTAAAAGATATTTTCCTCTTCAGGCGGAGTAAATTGGTTTTGGATTAAGGATGATTGATTGCTGCTGAGGCATACAGCAGTCTGTTTGAAATGCTCAGTTCTGAACACACAAGTAATTTCAGCCCAAGCTACTCAAGGAAATCACACCGGATGGAGCTGATTGATATAATGTAGCAATTACCAGCATTGCATTGTTCAAGGTTATCATTAAAGGCTTGGAGAAACAGTATGGTACTATACATAGTACAATAGTAGTAGTACCACAGTAGTTGTACCATAATAATGGTACCATAGAAATGGTACAGAGACAACTGCTGTTAAGCTGTTGTCTGTGTGTGTGTGTGTTTAGTACATATGAAATTTCATATGTATATCAGTGTTTATGGCTCAGTGTTCTATGCTAAAAAGACAATCAGACAGGCCTTCAGCTTACGTCTTGTAATCCATGTTATACTGACTATATATGTGTGTGCATATATATATATATATATATATAGATAGATAGATAGATAGATATTGGATTTCACCAGTTGCTGAGTGTTAATACAAAAATCGTGTCTTAGCATCAAATACTGAAGACCGGTGGGTGGTCGAGACAGAATAGATGAGAGAATTCTTAATCCTGTGTATTTTTTCATTGATCAGATATAACACTGAGACTCTGCTATTCTATTTGTACTGGTATCAACATGATTAAACAATATCCATCCCAGTGTAGAATATTAGTAGGATGAATTTTGCTCTGCCACCTGACTGACATTCATGCCTGGAACTCCCCAGTTTGGCATTTATTCATGCCAAAATAATTAAGGGAACAAGAAATTAATTTAAATCGTAATCAGAAGTTGCTGTTAATTATGTCAGCTATTTTAGATTTAGTCTCATATTAGTCATGGGAAAACCATAAACAGCACAGGAAATGCTCTGAAGAAAAAATGTTTTAAAATGTGCTACCAGTCATTCTCACACCTGTCAGACTATGTCATTATAAGTTATTAAGTGTAGACTTATGAAGAAAAATTGACAAAAAAAGAAAATAAAAATCTATAACACAACTAGAGACCATGTTGCAATGGGATCACACCAGACGTGACTCGTGGGTCCGATTGCACCCATTTTCAAACACCGCCTTCATTCTGTATCCTGCACGCTGGTGACGCTATTGTGGTGATAAAATATGTCCGCAGACAGACAGACAAACACATCAACACCTGCTACAGTAGGTGTCTCAAGGACCACATTTTGCCATGACACACACACACACACATGCACACACACAGACAGACCCACAAGGTGAAAACGAGATCAGCCACATGCAGTGTGCAAAAAGTCAAGAGGTCTGAATACTTTCTGAAGCTACTGTCTAATATGATTAGTTATCAGGTTATTTGTAGGAAACCAGACAAAGAGAGACCTTGTGCATTAAAGGAGAACACCACTGACATCTTTCAAGCACTCCTCATATTGACTCTTCAATGGTTTCTTCCTGAGCTGATTCTGAATCAGGCCTCTAATTTATTTTCCTCCAGCTATAGTATAGTATAGTATGCTCGTTAGGTCTCTTCCTCCATAACATATTCACAAGATTCAACTCCAGTCATTTTATAGGTGCTGTTTTGATGTCCATTCAATACTGTGCACATAACTTAAATCTGAATTTATTAGAAAGAAGGCCAAAGGAAGAAGTTGTTGTTGTTGCTCCAATCGATAAGGTGCTGAATTTTAAATTTGAAATGTAACAAAAAAAAAACATCTTTGTTATTTGTGAGAATGTAGAGATAAGAATATATTGCTTTTTTTTGAGAAGCATGTTCAATAGAGATTTACTCAGTATAATCCAACCACCAGTCTTTTTCTCAGCAGTAATATCATTTTGCAGTCCATGTGACATCAAACCCAATCATTTCATTTAAAAGATATTCCATCATCTGTGACATTATTCACTTACACTGGTGAGCAGGTGGGCTACAAATCATCACATGATACCACATAGTGGAATAATTCCTCCAGAATAAAGGTAGCGTTGATAAGGAGAGAATATTGCTGCTTTTCAAATCATAAGAAGCTAATAGTTTGGGCTAAAGGTAGTGGCTTAAAAAAACTCTCAAAGCAAAAACTTTTCAATGGTACTAGTTTGTACTGATAAAATAGTCCTTCTGAAAACTGTTAATAGCATCTTCTGTGTATTATGCAGCCTAAGAGGGATACAGTTTCTAGAAAGACGTGTTGATGTTGAACATTTTAAATGCCAAAATACGTGTCATTGATCTCCATGGTATCACGCTGGAGTCAGATAGAAGATCTCTGTACAGATAGACAGCACCAGAGGGAGGAAGTTTGGGTGAACGGACCCCTGTAGCCCCTCAGACCGAGCTTCCATTGTCACAGATATCAACTATTTATTGTTCTCAGCCAATGAAAATGCACTGTTTTTAAAATTTTACTTTGATTTAGTAACAAAGTAAAATATGTTAAAACTAATATATATGTCAGGTTCCTAGATACCCATATGTAAATGTAAATGTACTATATATATTGAATTTCCATATAAGAAATATATGTACATATCAAATAAGTAAGTAAAAATTATCTATGAAAGCTATTAGGAATTTTGGAACAATTTTCATATACTGACTTGTCTGGCCCATACAAATATGTATGTTTATGTATGTATGTTGATATTGTATACAGTAGGTTCAAGGAGTCTGAGACCACTTTGCCAGAATGGGAAAAGAGACATGTTTATAATGTGTGTTGATTTAATAAACTTGAATATAAAAATAATATATATATATTATTAAAATATATGGTTGCAATGTGTTAAACCAATAACAGAGGGACAATAAAAGTATAAAAAGACTATGACTCAGTGTGATGGGCCCCTAACAGCTGTCTTTAGTTACTCCATTGTTTTTAGATATGCACGTACACATTTTACTATGGATATTTCATATATGTCATAAACTTATATATGACAAGGTAAGGCATGACACTGCACTACACTGTTAGAAAAGAAACCTCAGTGCTTATGTGCAAGTCACAGTTGTTCATGATACCAATTTCTATACAGCTTTATAATACAGTGTGAATCAACAGGCATCTTGGATACTGACACACTGAACAGAGTTTACATAGCAACCCTAAAAATCATAAGGCAATTAAAACTTCTCTCCCTGCTAATAATTCCCATTCCTTCCAGTCCTCCCCCCGTGTCTCCATCCAAAACACCAGGTTACTGGGGTAACCAGTTTTAATTGGATTTTTTTATTACAATACAGGGGTACATGAGGTTGTAATCACCAACATGATGTGATTAAGAGTGGTGTTCCATTAATTTATTTGTGGCTCATTACCAGTATCACATTTATGTCTCAATATCAAGATTAAACAGGCAGTAATTTGTTCCCAGACTGTCAGCAATTACTTAAGCGTGCAGTCAAATTTAACTGATTTAAACTTTAAAAATAATTTCATAGAAAAAACACAAGGTGCTTAACACGAGACTACATTTTCAATTTTACTTTCGACTTTTCATTTACGGTTCCACTGCAGATGGTTGTTGTATGGATCACTGTGATGACAAATAAAATCACGCACCACTTCATACAGAAACACGGCGACTGTTGGATCACATCCAGAAAAGTTAATTCAACTTAAAAAAGAGTCATCATCTGCTCTTGGCAGTGTGTTTGAGCTGCTGTATTCATATTCTAAACTCCATTTGCACTTCCCGGACGACAATACGTTTTCTCTCTACAGGGTTCCCAAACTATTAATGCATCTTGACAGGGAGAACCCTGTGTTTAAAAGGGATGAAGGCAACGAATGTGATTGGCTGTGGTTGTTGCAGCCTCTGAAACACCGTCTTATAATATATGATAATATATTCTTTCCAAGATGTGCGAGACACAAAAGTATCATGCCCCACAACACACTGGGCATAGCACCATGTGATTCATGAATATAAAGTCCTGAGTGTCCATCCCAGCAAGTGTATCCACTGCAGCTGCAGCACGAACCTGAAGGAAGTTGTAGGAAGTTGAACTTCCAAATATTGTTCGTGGGTTGGTAAGGTTTAGGATTTAGGATTAGGGTTCTGATAATGGGCATTGTTTGAAAAGGGCGTTATTTGTAGGATTTGTGGTTTGTAGGGTCTGCAAGGCTGCAGCCAGACCATTCTCCATCTCAGAGGACATCAGCTGTGGAGTGACATAAAACACGTTTAGCGCAGTCAGTTCAGTTGTAAAACATTTTATGCGCAATATGTCACAGTAATTTTGGCAGACACTGCAATTGTGATATGAGTCACGATTTCAGTTGGAGTGATCGCTTTTGTCATTTCCACGGAAAATGTTTTGAAATGATGATGATGCGATTCTTGTTGGGGCTTGTACCAAACAAACATGTTCCCTTACGTCTGAAGAACATGACTTTTAGGCCGGGGCAGCCCTAGTGTGGAGTGACATGTTTGACCCGATGATGTCTGGATTTCAAGTCTTCCTGGAGGAAAACAGAGCCCTTATTGGCCTGGATGTGTTTTTAAATGAAATATAAATATAGAGATAAAACTCTGAAAAGACAGCTTGTCAGTTGATTTAGGGAATTTGACTAATGGTATATTGTTAAGGAATGTGCACCCCTAAAGCACAATATCATCTAAAGCAGATCCTGCCTTATTACTTAATCTTGTGCCCTGAGGGCCCTTGTGCTGGCCTCTAGTTTTCAGACCTGAGTTTACACTGTGCTCACATTGTTGTACATTTTCCTTTTTCCAGTATTTTGGGGATTTTATGCCTTCTTATGAGAAATATAGTGAAGATACAAAGGCCCATCATGTGACATGGCTGCATTGCGGCTGTGTTGCGGCTGCGTTGCCTGCTGCATCACATGATCTAGAGATTCACCCAGCTGATGTCATATTGACATCATACCAGCAACGTTACATAAAACTAACACCTTTCACTATGGTTTCACTGTCTCGGCTGACTCTGAACATTTCACAGACAGGAAAAAATACAAAAATATTTTTTAATTATTGCAGTAGCTGCATGTGGAGACAGTGGAATTTTAGAGACATGTTCTGTCACAAATATATCAGGAATTCATTCATAATGATAAGAAATCCAACATTCGAGTAGTCTGCGAACTCTATGTAGACAGATAGAGTCTATGTAGAAAGATAGAGCTGGCAGTAGCAGTGACGCAATAGACATACAGACGGTGTGAACACACATGTATGCGAGAGGCAGCAGTTCAGCGGTGCAGCCACCACGCACACGCAGCACAGGCCGTGTGTTCCTGGAGTTAATCCAACTTCTACGACAGTTTTGTTTTAAAATGCTTAAAATTTGAGTAAAAACAAACCAACATGTATAGTTCACACGTACATGACTTAAATAACCATTAGTACAAAAACCATCATAATGATGAAGACATTTCATAGTGTCTGAATGCCAATTATAGTGGACATAAATAATAAGGACATGCATTCAGAAAAAAATGTGATTTAGTCCTCTGTATGTTGCAGAAAGGTAAATCTTTTAAGATGAAATGGCTAAATGTGTTTCGATATTGTCTTTGACTCGTACATTTCACTGACATGTTTCAATGAAACCACGCAGGACAAATCATGTAAGCTGTAGCCGCTCTTCAGTTGCTGTTTTCATCTTTCACTTGTCACTGGCCGCTGCCTCTTATTTCCTGCTCAGAATCAGAGAGAATGAGACAGGCTTTTACCGTGCTCTCAGCTCTTTGACTGCAGCTGTTCTCGTTTTATATTCTGACTAAATGAATAGGCGCTTGAATTAAGTAATCTCCATTAACTCTCAGTGGAGTAATAAGAAGGGTCAATACTCTTTGGCCCAGCTATTCTTTAGATCTGGAAGGCTCCCTTCTGACATATTACCAGAGGTGATTCTCCAGACTTTTTGCGGAGAGATGACTCTGGAGCTTAGTTCTGCCACTTCTCTTTTGCCAAAAGACAAAATTGGCCTGCTAGGGAAAAGTTGTCATTAAAACTACGTATCCCTTGACCCCACTTGAAGGTTGTATACTGGTAGCAATTACTGAGTGCGTCTTTAAGGACAGGCTCTGCTGGTCGTTAGTGTAGACAGTCCCCTGGCCTCCCCCTCCTGGTGTCCTCCTGAGTGGGAGGAGGGCGTGTATATGTGTGTGTGTGTGAGGTGCGGGAGGACCACAGTGCAGTATCGAGTCCTTAAGCTCCTGAATTGCCTCAGATGACTCCACTGTAGAAGGACGACAGCAGGGACTGGAATGTCCTCTCGTAAATGTCAAAGCCCTCACTGCAGAAATTCTCTTAGAAGGACAGAGATCTGAGATGTTACTATTGGGACACACCCCTCATTTCTGGTATCATGACAGCTTGATATCAAAATTCTATACTTTCCCAACCTAAAGCCAGTTCATGAAATCCCTCACATCAACTATTGTAAACAGCTGATGTCTGTGAGGTGTCTCTGGAAAAAACCTGTCGTATCATAAATTTTACATTTGTTGTTTGGAATATATTAGAGAGAAAACAAATCACAGTAGTAACATGAAAACCAGTGATGAAGGGAACTAAATTACATTTACTCAAGTACAGTGCTTACATTTTTTGAGGTGGTCTATATTTACTTTCCGTGAAAAGGACATTGTTTTTTTTTTGGCCTCCACATTTATCAGACAGCTGTCGTTACTGGGGGAGGGGAGTGTCCAAATGTGGGCTAATAAGGTCAATAGCCTGTTTCCTCATTCTTTGTTCAGTTATATGCATGGACAACTTTAGTCAAAGCCTCTTTCCAGTTTTGTCTCTCGTTGTCTTTCGGAGTGAACAAGGTACAGTTGAATCTACCCACCTACTTCCCTGTGGTAAGATGTTGTGTATGAGCCCTGGATGCCTCATATTTCCTTCAGCCTAATCATCAGTCTGTTTTCAAACTCTGCTAAAATGATGATGCAACTTGCCTGGAAGCCAAACTTGAGTGCAGTCTTTGCAGATTTTTTTCTTGTGGCATTTGCCTGTGTAAATCTTGTGAAATGATCCATGACCACCAAGATTTGCTCATATCCATGCTAACACTTACATGAAAGAATAGACGGTTAAGACGACTCAAATTGATAGGGGGTCTAGATCTGTGGGGTATGCCTGCTTGGTTTCCTCCTCTATAGACATTCTCATACTTTGACAACAAAATATCTTGAAGACCTGAACTTGTGGCCAGTAGGACCTGTCCCAAATGAGGCCAAGTGCTCTCTCCACCCCCAAAGGACATGTCCAGATACAGTACCTTGAAGACCAGGAGATATAAGGCCTTGGGAATCACCACCTGTCCTCTTTGGGATGTTCTGCAGCACAAAACACCATCTTCATCCACAGTCATTGTTTCAACAGTGTTGCTACTGCAGGTGCTGTGCTTTCATCTCTCTTTTACTTGGCCTTCTGTTCACTGAGTTTTGGAGTAGTGAACACACACATCAGAGGGTTGTTGCCAGTGTACACTACAAATGACAAGTTGTGGTACAGGTAATCATAGAAACATTCACCCATTTCACCTAAAAACTAGCTTCCCAGAGCCAACATGGTTGCTCTTCTCTGACTGAGAAGACTAATTACGATTGCTTTCTTTGGCAGAGTTGTTGAGCTGGCTTGCATCTGCTTGTCTAGGGATGGTCCATCTTAGAATACTGATGGTCCTGCATGAGTAATCCTTGCCTGTTTCCTGACCACGGTGTCTGTGCTCTGCATCCATGAGAGAAATGGTCTTCTTGAGAGTGATCAGCTGAGAGTTTCTGCAATGTGACTTAGGCTGCACCCACACTACTCTGGAGTTTTCGAGCCCTGAAAATGGAGTGCTTTGGAAACACTGCTGGCCCCATTTTGGTCTTATCAGCACAGACTGCCGGTGGTGAAAGCAACATGAGTGTGTTACTGCCCTTGCTGCAGTTGCTGTGCAGTGAAGTTCTACATTTTGACGCTACAGCTGACTTTGCTTTCCTCGTTCAGAGTATTTTCTGCAACTAATCATCTAAGTAGAGCTGAGAGTAGACAACACTGGTTTGTGCATGCCCATTGTTCGTGAATGGTCATGCATGTATGCGTTTTCAGGTGTGATAGTAAGGACACAGATAATTTCTGATATGGAGCTAAAACGGTCATCTGGATGGAGATCGTTTTCATTTTAAAACAGTAGTGTGGATGTAGCCTTAGTCTTTCTCCCTTTTACTGTTTTTTGTCTGCCAGTGTTGTGTGGACATCCACTGATTTGAAGGGGCCCTGGGCTGGTGTGGAGTCTGTCTTCTGATTAGAACTCCTGCACTTTGGGCTTTTAGAAACAGGAAACAGTTCTTAAGTTCTGTGGCATGGGAGGAAGCATTTTTCATAAAGTCCTTTCTTGTGTGTCCTTGTTTGGTTGAAGGCATCCTTCACTTTGTTTTTCAATAAATGCAAGTAAATTAGCCATGATTTCCTCAGTCTCACCCACTACACTCCATGCCCTCTGCTTGCTGGCTTGCGGAAGCATACACAGACAGCTGCAGACACCACAGACGCATAATTGTTTTCATTTGCTTCAAGTCTGCTTGGAGGATGCGTTTCATACATGCGCAGTAGATCGTCACCTGCAAATCAAATCAAAATGGTGACATCCACGCAAGAAGAAGAGCTATTTTGTCTGCTGTACTTATTCTTTTAAAGATGAATTGTAGAGGTGTGGGTAACAATGGACCTCCTCACATGGCCTCTTTTCAAACTCAGCGTCCATGTTTGTTTTCCAGCTCATACACAGTTGGTACCCTTGTATCATAGTGGCCAGGCGGACCCTCCGCACAGACATAACAAATTGGTCGGTGTGTAGAAATCTGCACCAGATCCTCGTGTATAACGAAATTTTCATAACAGAGACCCAAGTGGACCCTTGTATACTTGCAGATGTGGAAAATATATAATTGCTGTATGCCTCTTGAAGAGTGCCTTCACTGTCTTTCCCGGTCATCACATTCTTGGTACCTGCAGACATCCCTGAGGTTGAAAACCTTGTTCCCCACATTTAACTGCATTTGCTGCTTGGCTAAAGTAGTCAAACTATCCGTTATATACTTATTTCTGCTGACTAGCTGAAACACTAAATGTGGCTATCCTGACTTAGCTCTGCTAGCTTACTGCATGTTCTTTATCGATGTTCCTAATGTCTACAGCAAAGCTTCAAAACACCAGACAGACTACTCGGGTTGTCCTACATTAACTAAACAGCTTATCAAGCTTTACTTACTCTAGCTGACTAGTAACGATAGCCTTTCTTATAGCCTGTGAATTGCTTATACTAATCACTGATGCTAGTCTCTTATAATAATTGCTATCACTTGCATTAGGCCACTATCGCTAATTGCTAGCAGAAAATGTTCACAAACTACAGCTCAAATGCCAGAGAATGACAAAGAGACCACTGGGACCTTTTGGACTCACCAGATTCATGTAGGCTACATACACCAGTGCACTTATTAGCCACTGAGCTTGTTAGCCTCTAGATATTACTCCTGATTCGTGGCACCAGCAGACTTTGTAGAGGTCGCTGTTGCAATTAAATTACACTGTTAACGTTAATAATTATTTTTGCATTTTGATTTAAAGAACACTTTTATCAACTTTAAATCATTTTTAAAATTTATTTATTTATTTATATATTTATACTTCTGTCATGATACAACTTACATGCATGTTAGTAGAATTTTGCTCAATGGAAAAACACACATCTGGCATCAACACAATTGCAGTAAATGAATAGAAATGAAAACACTTCTTGATTTAATAAGTCATCAGCTATATGTAGCCTGCAGTTTAATATTTTGTGCCTTGTGCTTTGTGCCATTAAAAAACAGCGCAGGCTACAGAATGGCACAAACTGTTGCAATACACCATTTAATAAGTGACTTACACTGTTATGGGCTCTTCTAAATGTCTGCTGCCATAAGGCACTTATTAAATACTACAGCAGAGAGGCTGTAGGAAGTCAGCCAAGATAGTATAAAGAGTGACAAAGTCCACATAGGGAGGAGGTTGTGGTGGATGAATGGGTCAAGCATGTGACTCAGGAGACCATGGTTCAACTTCAGTGTGTATCAAACTTGAGAGAAATTTGACTTATCTTGTTTTTCTTTTCTTTAATATATTCAGCTTTCAGTTGCAGTTTGGTTAGGTTTATGCAACAGAGCTACTTGGTTAGGGTTAGGCACCATGTCTACTCAGTTAGGCTTAAGAAAAGATCATGGTTTGGGTTAAAATAGACCTTTTCACAATATTAATCTCATGTAAAAAGTCTTTGTGTCAGAATTTTTCCAGTGTGACTCATCGAAGTGGACCAGGGTGTAAATAGTCTAAATAACCACATTTGCTATTCACCCTGGGTGCAAATAGCATTGTTGGCTACAGACACCCAAGTGCTTGCTTCTGTCATGGTATATACACCCAGGTGTAAATAGCCACATTTGCTATCCACCCTGGGGGCAAATAGCATTTTTGGCTACAGACACCCGGGTCTAATATGATCTGCCTTAATATTTTTAGGATAATGAAGTATATTGTTTTGCGTCCACTTGATACTGTCATATCATGTTAGCATGTTTTTTTTAAAACAAATACTCAAAGAGATGGAAACAGTGCATTTTGTTGAGAACTAGTTTCAGTGGTGGATTTATCCACATTTGGTGTTCTAGTTAGCATTTCATGCAGCAGGATGGTGTAAATAGGAGTAAGTCATTATAAATTACAGTGTGTTTATGGTTATTATACAACATGTCAACCAGTGCAACGGTTTGGCTACTCCATGTGCTATTAATAGTTTTTGCACAATGGAGCTTTGTGACAGAAAAATAAGAATCACGCTTTGTATACAAATACTATACTTGTTAGTAGGAGACATCCACTGCTTGTTGTCAATACAAAAAAAACAAAAAAAAAAAACACACAGAATGTAACTAGACTTAAACTGGTCCTCAAAGACAGAGGAAAACAACAACCAATGCTTGCAAATACAAATTATGCTTACTGATGTACTGTCACCATCTCACATGAACAGGCCTCATATTAAGTGCTACAGTTTCCCATGTTGATGTGTATATTGCTGTGGAAACACACATATAAGGAAACATTTTAATCTGGGTCATGCATCGAGACATCGAGAAAATTTATGTGCAGCACAAACGTGACAACATAAATATGTGTGAACATCTTATCCAACACTGCTTGCTCAGAAAATACTTGATGACACCCTGGCATGAGCAGTTTTTTATACATCAAGTGCTTTCTGTTTTAGCAGGCAAGCTAATTAGATGGGTGATAGGAGTGGCACTGATTGGCATTAAAAAAGCTGCACTATCACTCTTCACTGGTTGCCCCCCCCCCCCCCAAAAAAAAAAAACTCCACCCCCTCACCCCAACCCGTTCAAAATTGCCATCACAGGAATTATTTAAGATAAAAGACACTATGGAAAAAAGATTTCCCCCTGACAGATATTATCATTACAGCCATTATGGAAAGTGCTAACTTATTTTTCCCTTCCCTTCCTTTCTCTTTCCTTCTCCATCTGTGCCACTCTCTCTCTGTCTCTCTTCCTCCGTCTCTGTCTCCCAAAGGATAGAAAAAAGGCAAGGAGAGAGAAAGGAGGAATAGAGGAGTGAGTGAGCTCTGTCAGTTGGAGTCAGTGCACTGCTAAGTCTGGCTACACTACAAAGGTTAGCAGATCTGACTGTCAATAGTGTCTTGTGGGTGGGAGGGGGAGGAGACATGGAGGTGAGGTGGTGGTGGTGGTGGTGGGGGGAGGTGGGGGGGGGGCGGTCGCTTTGAGAGAAAGATACTTTGATATTTCGGAATGTTAGAAGGGTGAGTGTGGAGAGCTGGAGGTTGGGGATCTAATTACCGGGCCATAATTGGGGGCTGGGGAATAGGTTGCCGTCCTCTCAACTCGCTGCAGATCAATTATGTTAAGAGAACATCTGTAAGTAGAGCTTAATGAGGTCCATTAGAGCAACATGCGCTGCCTTCCCTAACGGTGCTTGTCAGCTTCTTGGATGAGCTGGAGTGTGCTGCTGACTGGGGACCTGGTGGAGGGGCTTAAATAGGAGAGGAGGCTCGACTCTCCACCGCTTTTCCCTGCCAGAGGAACCAGAGAGACGCACAGACAGGCAGGGGAGGGAGAAGGTGAGGAAGCAACACGGGGGAGACAGACGCGCTGTGAGCCGGGTCCGGGACGCGCAGAGCCGCAGGGGGTGGACGGAAAAGCAGAGTTTAGTTTGATCTAACATCCCAACAACTTGAGCAGAGACGCAACTGTTCCCAAACTCTTCTCGCCAAGTTTTCTGTAGACGACCTGGAGTTGAACGAGCTCTGAGAAAAGTTGCGCTGTGGACACTTTGATCCAAAGTCGGGAGAGCACAGAAGATAGAAACCGCCGCAGCATTTCGTTCTGGGCATCCCTGGCTGCACTTCAAGGTACGTGTTCAGTCCTCTTTGTGTTTCTGGGTTGTGTGTTGCTCCGCAAGACGACACAAACAAACGCAGGCGGCGCACGGCTGCTGAGGACGGCTTCATCCGCTGCTCAGCATCCGAGAGCCGGCGCCGGTGCTGAGGATGGGCTGTCGGGTTTCGGTGCAGGTCCGCGCTGTCATTATATTTCTTCATCATGGAGAGAGGCAGTGGGGGGGTGGGGGGGTGGGGGTGGGGAGGTTGGGGTCAGGTACAAAACATATCAAGCTTCTCCTCCCGCCGTTTGCGCAGATAAGAGGGGGTGTGTGGATGTGCGTGGTCCCCGATGGATGAGGAGACCTGATCCGCGCCATGTGACGGTCTCCTCCATCCCTCCTCTCTCCACCGCTGCCTCCTGTCTCCATCTTCCACTCAGACGGAGGAGGAATAATTCGCGGAACGCAGCGAGTGAAAGGAGAGTGGAAGGGCACCGGGGGAGAGGTGGCAGCCTCACACACGCTGTACACACTCTGCAGCAAATTGCATGATTACCAAGATAGGCCGCCTTGAAATAATTCAATCCATGACAAAACCTAATTACTGGCAGGTAATACCCTGTCAACTTTAATGCATCTCATCACTCATAACGGCGCGGAGAGCATTTTATGACCCATCTCATTATCGCTGCATTTTAGGCTGGAGCCGCATGCCAACTATTAACTTGTCAGGCTGTGGACTGTGGACACCGAGGGGTGTGTATGCGTGTGCAATGGCAAGTCGTGAGGTAGTGGTGGAAAAAGGCGGAGGTGTGTGTGTGTGTGTGTGTGTGTGTGTGTGTGTGTGTGTGTGTGTGTGTGTGTGGTTGGGGGGTGGGCACCGGACCCCCGAACATGTGGGCCTCATCCGTGGCCTCATGCAGCCAGAACTGGGCGGCTAACTGGCGCGGATTGGCGCAATAACAGGGCGAAGAATAATTCCGTCCCTTTAATTACAGGAATGATTTAAATAAAGACTGTGGAGTGGAGATAATCAGGCCGGGCAGCCGCGCTGGAGCCCGCGACCTCACATGACGGCGTGCGTGTACGAGCGCTGGGGAAAGAATGCCAAGAGGAGCAGGAATCAATGTCCTCAGCAGAGATTGATTTAGTTGTCCACATTAGATCCGCTTCCTGTTTGCACTCTGATCTTTTTATTTTCTCAGATTAATCTCTCATTGATCTTAGTGTGTGTGTGTGTGTGTGTGTGTGTGTGGGGGGGGGGGGGGGGGGGGGGGGGGCACAACAACAACAAAACACGCGTGAACTGACTGACACTCTTTGTGTTCCTGCACACTGACAAATTGTTCATGAAGAAGGGCTCCTCATAAGTGTGGTTAAATGGAACTCATTACACCATCAGTCTGACTGCGTGGCTGAAATCAAAGCCACGGTGTAGATCACGTCATGATGTGGGTGACTGGTTCTCGTTGCAGAGCTGCTCTCAGTACAGCTGTGCTCCCATCAAGGACCTGACAGCCCCCCCCCCCCAGCAGAACACCCTCCAAATAATCTCTGATGTCATTTGTTAAGATGAGGTGTCAGTCATGTTTTTTTGTTTGTTTTTTCCCTGCAGTAATGAGCCCCTGAAAGCACCGCCTCAGATCAGAGTCATTCCGGGAACAACTACCTGTGCCTCTGTCTCTATAATGGAATGAGCGCCCCCCCCCCCAACGATTGAAGGACGTCGGGAAAAAAAGTGGGCGTTCCGGGGGCGCGCACGCAAATGCATACTCTCAGTCATAGTGGAGCGTCTCGTAATAAATGAATGACCTTATCGTGGCGGTGTGATGGCTCACCGGTGAGGGATTTGGGGTTTTTTTTTTTGGGGGGGGGGGGGTAATAAAGCTTGCCTTCCCCGGTATCTCGCCACTCCGTCGCTGATGCGTGGGGACGCCGGTCTGAGCCCCGCAACACTCCCTGCGTGCTCCGCGGCGGGCGGATGAACACCTGTGGCTGGGTAGCATCCCACAGACTGCTCGCTGCTGATCCATGTGGAGCTCATTATCTCCATCCTGAAGACCGGTGTGGGGGCGACGCGCCATGTCGGTCTGGTAAACTTTTTCTCCTGGTGGGGGATCTGTGGCTGGAATCCGCGGCTGGAGTTGAGGCTTCTGCTTAACTTGTTGAGAAAGGTGAGCGACACGGAGACAAGCTACGTTATTCTGACGATGATGGTGGTGGTGGTGGTGGTGGTGGTGGTGGTGGTGATGGTGGTGATGGTGGTGGTGGTGGTGGGATATATGCATTTTGAAACATCAGTCTGTGCTGGTGCTGCTTGCGCCTGTGTGTGTGCCTCATCGTTAAACAAAGCTGAGACGCGAAGGCTGTGCAGTGGAATAGGTGTGAGTGAGAGTTTTGAAAGTGTGGCGGAGGCGATGCCGGGAGAACAGACTGAGGGTGCACGTCCCCCCCCCCCGCCCCCGCCGCTCTGTGTGCACGGCGACCGGTGGCACGTCAAAGCGCTGATTAGTGAAGCAGCATGCAGAGGGAGCCTCTGTGGTCAGGCGGCCGGGGGGGTGAGGTGGTCGCCGCGCCGCGGAGGAGAGCCCTCTCTCTTTGTCGCGCTGCCATTCGCCGCCTGCGTCTCTCCGCCCGCAGAGCCCCGGACGGTGATGAACGCTCTCTCTCTCTCTCAGACGCCGTGTGACGCCCGACGGCAGAGGAGGAACAGCTCGCTCTAGCTCCCCCGCCTGCGTTTTGTTTGGCCGGTGCTTCCCCCCTTCTTCTCATTCCTCTCTTGGTCGCCGTGCTGGATTGTTCCCTCTCTCTCTCTCTCTCTCTCTCTCTCTCTCTCTCTCTCTCTCTCTCTCCCTCTCTCTCTCTCTTAACAAAGCCCGATCCAGTCTGCTCTGCGCATAGCTGCTCTCCGGACCAGGCGGCTTCGGGTTGCATGGTGGTGCTTCGGCTGCCTCAGCGGGCTCAACAAATGCAGAAAAGGGAGAAAAGTTTCGGTAAGACGCCTTCTTTTGCGCCGCGGCTTGTGTGAACAGTGTGTTTCGTGTGTGTTTCGTGGGCTCCGCGACGACAAGTTAGGCTGCAGCACCTCTCTGTTCCCGGTGATAGGTGCTCAGATCGGACCTGCTGCTGGGTCTGACCCGTTATCTCTGTCGTTCCACCGATAACCTGTCGCCAAAACGCGAAGGAGACGCGGCGCCTCCGGTGCTGTGTTAGTGATCGTGCAGCTGATATGTGGCCGCGGTCACAGCGGCTCCGCTCTCTGGTGTGCCTGTGAGAGCTGCATGGCAAATTGAGTCTCTGTGTTAAATCCGTTACTGGCCTTTACCAGCACTCCGCTGCCATGGCAACAGTAATTAAACTGATAGGGTGAAATGTCAGCATCTCGGTGCCGAACAGGTGGGGCTGAAATAGCAGGCTGTCCTCCATCTCCATCCCTCCACCATCCTCCATCCGCTCCGGGCTCAGATGATGATACATGTGGCTGGGGACGCGCAGCGGCGGCAGCCTGGAGAGCCCACAGTGAGAGAGCGGAAACGGAGGAAAGGGAGGGTACGAGGCAGCCAGCAAATAAAACAGAAATCATTAGAGCTCCGAGCAGCTGTGATTTCCCTTTCTTTATGGAAAATGAAGCTTTTGTTCCGCACCCCCCCCCCCCCCACCCCCCTCCCTACAGCACCACCACCACCACCACCCCCACCCCCTCCCATCCCCCGGCAATCGGAAGAGCGAAGCGGCCGAATTCCTGCCATGCTTGTTCTCCTTCTCCCCCGAGTTGATTGCATAGTAAAAAAAAAGGGGGAGTCGAAACTCTTCCTTCCCTTTGGTTTGGTAATGAGCAGCGGGGACTTTGTGTTGGTACCCGGGCTGCTGGACGGATCAGTGCCGCTGAACAGGCGCGGCGGAGAGCAGCCGTGCGCGCCGCTCTCTAAATCCAGCCAATTAACAGATCAGCGGCCCCGACGCACTGGAACAAACGAGCTGAGCTGCTCACCGCGCTGCAACCTGTTTGATACTGTCTCTGCAAGCGGCTTGTCGCCGACAATAAATGCGTTTTAATACAATGTGTAGAAAAGGAGGAGAAGCTGTTTTTGTGTGTAGTGGCAGAATTTTCAGTTGAAGGAGCAGAGCTGCTATTTCGTTTTTTCCTCGCTGGCTCTTCTCACTTTAAAAAAGTGTGTTTTTAATCAAAGTCTTTTTTTCCTTCTTAGTTTCCACTTGTTTCTTTGACAACATGAAAGTTGAGGCTTGAAACCTGACAGTTGATCCCAGGTTTCATTAGTGTGTTGTGGTCAGTACATATATATATATATATATATATATATATATATATAACCTACAATAAGAACAAAAGACAACAGGACTTTCACTCAGATGGAACAACTTCCAACTGTGGTGAAATCGCTGCAAACAACTGGCTTTGAGGAAGGAAGAAGAAAAGACCCAGGATCAGCTGTAATGATTTGATTAGTAGTTGAAATGATGGTGTTGGTTTTGTACTTGGACAGCTGTCACTACATGACATGTTCAAACTGAAAGAGTAAACAGAAAGTTTCAGTAAATAACTAAAGAGAAAACTCAACTAAAGAGAAAACTACACCTAAAGAAGCATTGGGCATGTGTGTGTCGCTGAAGGAGGACAAAGGGGAGTGGGGGGTGTGCCTGTCCTCGGGGAATAGTAGGAGAATACTAATTCCAGCCTGGTGCGAAGCCACATTGCCCCCTCCTCCTCCTCCTCCTCCTCCTCCTCACCCCCAGTGGGCCTACAAAGGCTCTCCACAGTCAGCTCAGGCCAAACAATACGGCCGCTGCAAAGCTCCTCGCCTGTAGCCACGCCCCTTTAAACACAGAGAAGGTCAACATAAAAAAAAAAAAAAGTGTCCAGGATAAAATGTGAAACAGTGGCTTTGTGTCTGTGTGGGCTGCTTGCTGGTCTCAGAACACCTCAACACAGCTGCTGCTGGTGTCGTCAAGTTGGCAGAGTCCAGTCTGACCAGCGGCCAGCCTGTTTCCCCTGCTGGGGTTTTTACAGAGGGACAACACACTGATCTGGGTTCACTTCGCCCCAGTATTGTTAAAAAATATACTTCAGTATTCGTATTGAAACATTATTTATTGGTGTTAGTCTCCTGTAACAAAGCTCTGAATGACCTCGACGCCTGTTTGGATTCTCATGTGAAAATGACCAATAAGAAAATATAGGTCAGAAACAACAACAAACCCTTCTCTCTGAGTAACACGCTCCTCAGTGAAATCAAATGTCTCGGTCTGTGCGTTTCCATCAGTGTGAAACACGCGGCTCGTACTCCAGCACGCCGTACTTTGCTGGAGAGGACATTTTCATTTGGACGCACGTGGACTGAAGCTAACACTGGCGTGTGTTCTCACCAGTTAGAGATATTCTTTGTGTTTTTTGCACAGGCCTGGACTGTGTCCCAGATCCCTACCCCACGCTCACTGCTGCTGCACTGCTGTTTACAGGTGCAGCCTGCAAGAAGTCAACACAGTTAACCAACACAAAGTCAGACGTGACTTGCGTACGCGCCTGTTATGAGCTGTCATCATTTGTAAATCTTTTACTTTTATTTTTTCAGCTCCATTTCCTTCTGTGCATTGCATTGTGGGACAATATTTTGCTTCGATGGCACGCTCAAAAATCAAGTGATTTTTTTTTTTTATCATGAATGGTGACTTTTTTTCTTACAATATTGTTGTGCATGGACTTGATTTTGTCACATTTTGTCTCATCGCTCACGATCTGATCTCATCCAGCAGATTCTTGTACAAAGGAACCGTCTGCTGTCTGACTTTTTGAAGGTTACTTATTATATTTCGTCATGTTTAGTGCTCTGGGACATAGTTCTGCAAACAATAGTTTGAGACCCACAGTTTTAAGATTTGAACCGGTGTTTGTGTGTAAATGAGTGACAGCTGATGACATTTATTTTCACTCTTCACATGTTGAAAATGCCAGTCACCCACACACACACACACACACACACACACACACACACAGTTTCTGATACATAACCTGGTGTGAATCAATCCAGGATCTTTTTTTTTTTTTTTTGAAATTCTGAAATGCAGGAATGTTACAGTGTGTGTGAATTCTGATTTTCAGTTTTGTCTCATTTCATTTTAGTATAACGTCAAATATATTGCACCACTGTTGCTCGAATATCAAGAAGCACAATGAAAACAAGTAGAGACTGTATTGAATTTAAGAAAATATTTGCCTCCTCTTCAGTCAGTGTGCTGAAGCCTCCCTCTGTGCTTCTCCCAGGTATACAAATGCTCTCCGTCCAGCCGGACACCAAGCCAAAAGGCTGTGCCGGCTGCAACCGGAAGATCAAGGACCGCTACCTGCTGAAGGCCCTCGACAAGTACTGGCACGAGGACTGCCTGAAGTGCGCCTGCTGCGACTGCAGGCTGGGCGAGGTGGGCTCCACGCTCTACACCAAAGCCAACCTCATCCTGTGTCGGAGAGACTACCTACGGTAAGAGAGGCAGCTGACATTTTCCACGGTGTCTGTGTGACATTCAAACAAACGCCGCGTAGCATCCAGGAAAAGCGCACGGCCTGGTCACAGTGCGTGTGACAGAGTTAACTCACTGAAATCCACTTTGCACACATTTCGAATTCCACTCGAGCTCCTTTTTACTCTGTGGAGCAGAGCACAGCCAGATTTTTATTTGCATGGCTCTGAGCCTGTGACCTTGTTTTGTTTTAAGGCCTCAGAATTAGACACCAGTCACATGTAGACATGTAAATTGTCAAATGTAATTTGTTACCTATTTCCAATTTTTTAATTAGTTAATTTAGTGCATATTTTGTTATTATCTTTTAAATCTATTATTTTCATTATTAGCAAATATCAAAGGAGCCTTATGTGACCTCATTTCCATAAATTGCATTTTTGCACTATCTCCATTTATCTGCCTCACAAAGTCTTAATTAGCTTCAAATATGATAACCAGTGTTGTATTAAGATGAAGAAACATTTGGGGGGAATAGTCACGATTTTAATGGATTAGATGCAGGTAGAATTTAGGATTTACTTAAAAAAAAAAAAAAATCAATTTCACAATACGACAGCTCATCACAGAGCAGTAATCCAAGTAATCATTGGGATCTGTGAGGTTTTTAGTGAAAGTGACACCAACTTAACAACGCAACAACTGCGTCATTTGTTATTATCTTTTTTTTTTTAAAATTTCAATTCTTGAGTAAATATCAGTCGTAGACGCCTCAGTGACTTCATGCACACATGCAGCGACTCCACTGTGACAAACTCTGCTTTGGCCTCTTTCCTCTCTGCTTCTGGGAGTAAAGTTGGAGCTTTTCTTTGCATCTTAGCTTTGTTTCACCTGTGCTGGGGTGAATTTATTTGGTGGAATAGAGCTCACTCACTCACTCACCTGGGTTTTTTTTTTTTCCACAGGAATAGAAAACATGACTTTTTTTGATTTTGAGTGGGTTCAGTGTTTTGTGGTCTGACATCACATCAGTTTATCATCAGTTAGCAGACGTAGTCCTGTAGTCAAGCTGGTATTCAAGGTTCAGTCCAGGAACTAAACATAAACCAGATGGTAACTAACTGCTGTCTCGCATTTGATTGACACGTCTAACTAAACAGGTTATTTAATACACTAAGCTTTTTCCAATGCTGCAAACTTCCTCAGTGATAATCATTCAACAAACCCAAGTCTTTGTTTTGGCACCAATAACAACCTCCCACTCTCACAGTGAATACATTCAGTTTCTATGGTGAAAAAGTACAAATTGAGGCTTTTATTTTATCGTTTTAAATCCCCGGTCAGTATTTGTTTTAGCATGACGGGCAACATGGACATTTACTGGATCGTTCTGCTCGGAGCCTGCAGTGCTGAGGTGGTTGTGTGAGGCCTGCTGAGAGACAAGCAGCTGCTGGCTTCAGAGCTGTTTGCATAAGAGACGAATCTGTAGTTGATGGAGGCCCGATGCATGTAAAGCTAATTTCATTCGTGAAAGACAAGATAGCAGATGATCAAAGGTGTCTTCCTGGTTGGTTTTCAGTGTCACATACAGTAGTGTGTGTTGCACTTGGTAATTTAACTTTTTTTTTTTTTTTTTCTACATCCACTGCAGTGGATGTAGATAGTGATAAGTCCTTATTAAAAACATTAAGGGATGATCGGATCATTTTAGATTTTCCTGAATACATATAGATACAGTAACATTTGAAAAAAAAACACATACAGGAGCAACTCTGCATTTTGTGTCCTTCTTAACTGATCAGACTGAACTCTATAGGCCTGTTTGATTTTTTTGTAAGTTTGCCTGTTGTATCCGAAAAAAGTGAAAATAGTCAAATGTACAATTTCAGGTTGCATTTAAATATATTTTTTTTATTGATGTCAGCTGCTGTTAGGGCGTTTCACATGACTGAATTTCCCATTCATGTCCACATCTTCACTCTGACTGTGCAGCACAGCATTCTGGGAACGCGTACAGTACACTGTAGCTGATGTATGTCAGTCAGTGTGTGTGTGTGTGTGTGTGTGTGTGTGCGTGTCCTGTGTGCCTGATACACACCTCAGTCCGTTTCAGCAGCGTGATGAGAGAGTGGCTGTCGGTGCTGTGGACTAACAGGCTCTGAGAGGAAGCTGCTGTGACAGTGAATAACCACAGTGTTACGCAGTCAGACTCACTGAGTGGACATGCACGCTCACACCGCCTGAGTGTGCACACTCTTTTTATTGTTATGGTAAAGTTTGTTTCCATCTACCTGTTTTTTTTTGTCCTTTTTTTTTTTTTTAATTTTCACTGACATGTCCTTGAGCAAAACACAGCTCCGTGCGTGTGTGTGTGTGTGGGAGGTTCTGTTTGAAGTGACAATGTTAATAACAAGATCTATGTTGTGGATGAGTCAGTGGGTCAGAGGTATAGATGACCACAACAATCCTTCAGCATCTGCCCTGCGACCGAACATCTGTATACAGTATATTATTATATTTTCCTCATTTCTTGTAATACAGCTGCACTTATGCAAACTTCAAATGTTTGTATGATAGTTGTGCAGAGGAGGGTCAGGGTGAATCTGTCGGGACAGGAAGCTCCGGAAAGCAACAGCCGCACTTTCCAGGGACATGAGATGAAAAGGAAATGTTTCATACCGTGTTCAGTTTAACTGCTCGTCAAAGGGATGTGAAATCTTACTGATGTGAAACATCCCAGTCAACAGAAGAGGAGGGAAACACAGTACTGAATGTTTTTGGCCTAATCTTTGCCCGAAGCCAAAGTATTAATGTAGAAAGTCCCTAACTCTCTCTCTCTCTCTCTCTGTCTTTCTGTTTGTCCCTCTCTCACTCTCTCTCGCTAGTGCTCTATTTTTTACTCTTCACACACATTTACACAGACCAAATATTAACTTCCTCCCAGTAACGGAGCTCACCCTGAAACAACCATTGCACTGGGTGGACATACTCTCCATGACTTGGTCCCAAAGACACCGTCCTGTTGACCATGTCCTGACACGGCAGACCTCCGAACAAATAGTTGAGCGATGTTTGAAAGAAGTGCAGCGAGCAGCTGTTTTATTATCAAGTCTCTGTGTGTCAGTGTGATGTAAAGATATCCACACTTAAAGCTGAATACAAGTGTGCACGGGTCTTTCTTGGCCTGGTTTCTGCTGCTGTCACTGGATGTGGACACTGGTTGCCCAGCACCGACGCGTAACAGTTAGCAGCGAGGCCAGGCGGGCCTTCACCAACATGGCGTGCGGGGGCCACAGGAGAGACCAATTCCATCATATTATTCTTTCATCTTCAGAGTTCCAAGGTGATTGAATTGAACTGATGCCCGTGATCGCACGTGCGGCCCTGCGACGCCAATGCGCCCTGACGTCTCCTCGCCGCTGGCTAATGAATGGCAAATGTAGCAAACCACAGCAATCCACATCTGATCTGCAGAGCGACAAAGAGAGCCTGGCTCCATCACTCAGCCAATCGATTGGTGCAACATCACAAAGCAATACAGTTTTACACACACACACACACACACACACACACACACACACACACACACACACACACACACACATGCATACACACACATACACACACACATGCATACACACACACGCATACACACTCCCTTGCTAAAAAGGCAACCGGGAATATATTATTTCTACTCATGTTTATCTCAGTCTGTCAGCCCAGGTTAGTGACAGGAAAAGAAAAAAAAATGATGACTTTACATTTGGTCCACTTTTTTTTTTTTTTTTTTACATTCCATTGGCTTAAAAGTGAATTATTTGGAGCTTCATTACTCACCCCCACATCCTTCTCCAAGTCAATCCTCCTCTGCTTAGTGGGGTGGCATGTTATTAGGCCTGGCATAATCAGGGCTAACAGAATTCTTCAGGGGTCTACAACCACCAGCGATGTGATCCCACCAGCAGAAAAATAATAATCCTCACAAACACACGGACAAATGAAAAAAAAAAAAACAAATACAGGGAGAAAAAACTTAAAGCTTCAGCAGTCCCTCTGTGATCGAATATGATGTACAGAGAGGCATTTGTGTGTGTGTGTGTGTGTGTGTGTGTGTAACCAAGCTGTCCCCTCATAAACCTGCAACCACAAACATAATTACAGGTATTATCTACTAGAGCTTGATTTGTGCTTTGCTCTCTCTCTCTCTCTCTCTCTCTCTCTCTCTGTCTCTCTGAATGTGGAGAAATTTCGCCGAGAACATTTTATCAACAAATGATCCCTTTGAAACCAAAGCTTCCATTGATGATACTGGTAATGGCGCGACGCCACTGTTTATGCTGATGTGTGATTTTCACAGTGCAGAGCGATAAATGTTTGAAAGCCCAGAGGAGGGAGGAGAGCAGACAGACTGACACATTTAAGTTAAAAAGAAAAAAAAAACGGGGAGAAAATGAAGACTGCAGCACAGTGGCCTGCTGAGTGCACACACACACACACACACAACACCAGCGCTGGCTCCAAGGCCGGGTTAAAAAAAAAGCTGTTGGGCATCAGTTAATGAAAAACTGTAAATTCCAGACATCCATTTTAAAGACAGCACTAGGAGAACACTTATTTATTTATCTATCTATTCATTCATTTTTTTTAATCCAACTTCAATTTTCCTCTACAGTGGTTTTACTAAGATTGTAAATGCAAGCAAACTCACAGAGCCGTCAACATGGCTGGATTTATTAACGGAAAGCTGGCTATCAGTGAGAGATAACCAACATGTAGAGCATGGTTCAGTGTAATAACTTCCATTTTGCTCCTTCTTCAGAATCAACTTTGTAGTCCACAGCCACCTTGTATAGCCACATGTATAAATGTAAATGAAAAAATGTATCTTTTTTTTTCCTTTCTTTTTTTATTCCATCTGGCACAGCGCTCATGAGGCATTGTCAGTTTGTGTGTTGGCGTCAGGCGTGGATGTGACATCAAGTCAGGCTTTATCTCCGAGGACGGGCCCAGGCTGTCTGAGGCTCATCGTTTCTTTTCAGAAATCTCATTTAGATACGTTCGTCCTTATGAACATGTGTCACACCTTTAATATGAGCAGAAAAAAAAACTGAGATCGCTCACAACTTTTCCCCCCACCTCACTGTCCCTACCTTTTTTTTCTTTGTGGCAACATTCATCTTTTCCACCGCTTTTCTTAATAAATCAATTAATAAATGAGTTTTTTTTTTTTTTTTTTTTTTTTTAGTATGTTGACCCACACAGCGTCACTGTGAACTGAAGATAGCACGTTGACGTGCTCATGTCACCTACAACATTTTTCCTAATATGTGCACCTTTAATATTTTCCAACACTCAGTGTGTTTTCAGATGGATGGTGAGGTGCTGGACTGTGCAGCTGATCTTCAGTCAGTGCATCAGTATGAATGAAGCGAGTGTTTGTGTGTGTGAATGTTTAACTGCTTAGCCTCTGATTGACCCCCCAGCCCCCCCTCCACACTGATGACTTGGTGTCAAAAAGAGTCAGAAAGCCTCAACAGATAAGTGCATTTTTTTTCTGCTAAAGTTGAAACACTTTCACTGCATGTTGATGCAACTTTGCCTGAATTTGTGCTGCCTGCAGCAAATTCGCAGCATTGTCCTCACAAGCACCATCTCTAAAATTAGTTTCACATTCAGTCTCAACCGCTCCTTTAAAGTGATGCAGCCAAAATCTTTTTTTTTGCACTTACTCCCTGCAGACTTTAAAGATGGCTGTAAGTTTTCACTGCAGAAGTTTGTAGAAGTAGGAAAATGTCCACAGAGGCTTCTCCTCTGTGTGTCACTGTGCTCATTATGGTCCACAGCATGGGCAAATACTACCAGCTGTGGAGATTTGAGGACAGTGATAATGTAGCTGCAACATATTTAACACCACAAACAAGAACTTTGGAGCTGCTTGTAACTGACATGAATCCCAACTGTGTCCATTCAGGAAGTGGTGCATAGTTGCTAATTGTTGCTAACTGTACACTGGCTAAGTTAGCGTTACTGTTAATGATGCAGTTCAATGCATCACTCAGTATGAGTGGTTCAATTAAAATCTCCCTCCACAACAGTGACAGAAAAAAGCAGCCAAAGAGCAGACTGAATAATGAAGTGGTAATTAAACGGCCGTTCAGTGTGAATATGAGGCTAAAGAACCAGCTCACATCTATGCAAATAAAGTGCCCGTATTACACAGAGCAGACTGGACTAACCCAGCTAGATCGGTCATTATTAAAGCAGCTGATGGATGGCAAACACCCCATAAAAAGCTGAAAGCCGGTGATTTCCACTGCAAAAAAAAAAAAAAAAAAAATCCCGCTCACTTGATGGTAGCTGCGCTCCTGGGAGATTTGCAGGAAGCTGGGTATAGTTTGTCATAGCCCTCTCCTCCCTGATTCCCTGCAGGCTGAAAGATTCAGGGCAGCCTCTCTTTCTCTAATGACTACCACAGATGTTCGGCCACTCTCCCAGCTAACACTGAAGGGCACGAGGACATCCTCAGCCGGGCCTCTGCTCACTGACACCACAGCTTACTTACTTCCAGAGTTGGGCTGCTTGTAGCTGTAGTGTCGGGTCTGTGTAGAGAGTAGGACCGCAGTAGTGTCTTTACCTCTCTTTGCCAACACTTCACTATACCATTGTTGACACAGTGTTCATAATGGATGGTTATGCAGTGAGGGAAGTGGATGGGCAGCTTATCCCACGTTCTGTAACCAAGTGTTTTATTGTCTAACCTTGACCTCAACCTGAACTACATTCTGTTTGCTAGGCAGCATCTTCCTCTACCCTTAACCCAGCCCCACTATGTGCTTCTCATGGATTAGCACACATTCAGATCACAGTTTCTCTAAAAGATATTTTGAAAAACCCAGAAGGTCATTTAAAAGCACTCACCGCTGTTTCTGAAGGTACCTCCAGAAACCTCAAAGGCTCCTCTCATCTGGATAAAAAAGAAAAAAATAGTCCGTCGGCTGTCATCCATTTCCCAAGTTACACCTCTGTTTCTGAATCAAAACAAAGATGGCAGCCTGCCAGCTACCTGGACAGAAAGCAGAGTTGCAACTTTGAAGACAGATTAAGAATCTTTTTTTTTTTTTATTGTCTGGTGGACGGAATATTTTTTACATCCAGATGGTTAGAAGAGTCTTTGAGGATTAAAAAAAAAAGGAAAAAAGGAATTTAAAAAAAGAGGGAGGTAAGCATTTTTTACATGACCTTCTGGGTCTTTTATTGCCAGATAATTATCTTACAGAAACCACTTGAAGGCAGTAGTGGTAGTAGGAGCGTACCAGCGGCAGGTTTACCTCGTCATAACACAAATGAACACACAGCTAAGGATGTGGAACAGTTTGGTTAGGTGAATGCACAAAAACTATTTGGTTAAGTTTAGCAAAAGATTTTGGTTTGGGTTTAAAGAAGTACCAAGAAGTATAAGAAGAGGTTGTCATGGTTACAATAATACATAGAGTTAAGGCTGTCCAACGATAACGGATAAAGGAAACAAGGTCGGATTCACGCAGGAAAAAAAACCGCAGCCGGCAACCTCCGCCATATTCTGTTCTTCATTACGGCCACCAAAGGTCGCCCAACAACCAAATGTAGCCATGGGTCGTAACCAAGTGTCAACCCACCATGACGTCACTCATTGGTTTGTGAGCTGCCGTTGTGAAGCCTTGAGTTTGTAATTTGGGCGTATTTGGAGGAGAAGGTGGAGCTGAGGAGCAGTGAGGGGTGGATCTGACCTGCTCTGTCCTCTGTCCTGATGCAGGTCGCTGTGTGTCTATATACCCTGATTTATCATCTATTTCCATCTAAATGGACCATAATGTAAAATGAACATCATGTTGTATTGAAGAAGACTTGAAACTAGAGACTGAGACCATAAACTCATCAGGAAAACGTTTACTGAGGTAATAAATCAGTGAGACATTTTCACATAGACTTCAATACAATCAGACTTCTGTTTGCAACCAGTGGAGTTGCAGGTTTAAGGCTCTTCAGCATTGGCTTCACCTTTCGTCCTACGTCTATTTTTTTTTTTTCTGCTCAAGCTAACGGTCTTACATCTTGTCCAAAATGAAGATGTTTGGTTGAAACATGGCAAAGACCGTGGAAAATAAGCAATACCTGAAAAACCAAGAATGAATCGCAGGCAGCAGAAGTGTCATGAAAATGACTCTTTAAATCAAGGACAACTTTAATTTAGTCGTCTGAAGGACCTGTTTAGCTCAGCGCGTCCTCCTCCTCCTCTTTTCCAGCGAGTGTGTGATATCAAAGATAATGTTTCTTTCTTTCTCTCTCTTGAATGCACCTGGCTAGTTAAGTGTTTCTTTTCTCTTTTTTGGAGGAGGAAGAGGAGGATTTTGAAGGATGTAGTTCTCTAAAAGGTTACAGTGCCTACTGTGCCAGTGAATGCCACTTTCATTACTTACTATGTCCTTATTCCTTACCATGTATTTTTTTTTTTTTTCTTTGGCGTGACGGCAGCAGAACCACGCTCTGCTAATGTCTGCAGTTTAAATGTAAAACTCCAGTCAGTCACATGCTGTCAGAATAACAGGCCTTGCAGCTCATCCACTTCTTTGATCTCTCGGATTAAGTGCGTTCCCATTTCTTTAAATCGGCATCTTTAATGATGTTAAATGGCACATATGTACCTGAAGGTCAAGTTGCTTTGTGGAGATCTTCATCAAAGATTCCTCTGTGAACAAAATGTTTTCTGAGGCCTCAAAAAGAAGCAGCCTTCATCTTATTTTATTTTATTTTATTTTATTTTTTTGAATCCCTTGAGCACTTGAGGGGGAGAATTTGCTGGGATGGCGTCGGTTCATTCAGGCGCCAGATTGAATCCTGTCTCCGCTGCTTGTTATTACAATAGAGCACTCAGCGTGCACAAAGGGCCTCTCCTGCTCAAGCTTTTAATGGGACCTCTAGGTGGAGAATGCAGCACTGAGTTTGTCAGCCTTGCCACTTTACCTTCTTATTCCCTCATCTTTGCAGACACACACACACACACTGCACCTCTCCATCTCCCTCTTAAGTCTCAGTCCTATTGGCCTTCTTTGATGCTGCTAATCAGACCCTCCATCACTTTAGAGGAGATAGATGATTACCTGATTCTAATTACATACAAGGGGGAAAGTTTGTTTGATGTCTTTTGTGTGTTCGCGCTCTGGCTTCCTATAGCTTTCACCCTGCAGCACACACATCCTTCTCCTCTTACCCACCTCAGCCCTCTTCCCTGTCCCCCTGGAGACTCCTCTGTATGAGGGCTGGATATACACACAGTGGCGAGGCAGCCTCAGCGCTACAAGGTGAACTATTCCCCGGCACATGTTATTATTAATAACTGCCAGCGAGAGGGGTCACCTAAGACTATACTGCTGGAAAAGAACCCCGGGCAAGGCAAGTAGGCCGCAACTGGCTGTGTTGTAAAACAATACCCCCCCCCTTTCCCTTTGAGGAGACATGCTGCTTAAAGCAAGAATAATGCATACGGAAGAGAGGGGAGAGCTGCATAGCCACATTCCTCAGATGTGAAAAATTAAGATGTCACCACCTGGTGCTTTTAAGCATACCTTTACCACTGAGCTGGGAAGGTATTAGAATATGAGTAGGTTGGGGCTATCATTTTCAGCACCCTCCCTCACTCTCTCTCTCTCTCTGTCTCTCTCTCTCTCTCTGCCCCCCCTGCATTGTCGTTAAACTTCTGATGGCAGCATTAAATTCCAATAGCTGGAGAGTGCAGAGCCACCGGCGTGGGGCAAGAGGAAAATGGGAGAAATGCTAATCGCCAGTCAAATTATGGGACATCTCTAGTTAGTGGATTTCATAGAGGGGGGTTTTATGGTCATTTTGGCTGTGGAGCACAGCAGAGTTGTTCTGGTGAAAATCCACTTGGAGGCTTGGTGGCAGCAACGTGTTTTTGACCCCTGAAAACGCAACTACAAAAATGCAGTTTTTCTGAACCCCGCATCTTTTAGATATGTCTTTTGACATGAACTCAAACAAAATCATCATCATATTTAAAAATCCTCTGCAGTCAGTGAGTGTCTGATGAAACTGGTGATGCTCTGCCAGGCCGTTGTGCAGTGTCTTGACCTTTACTCTGGTCCTCAGCAGGGGGAATGTAGCTCAGTCAAATCGAGATCAGGTGATTGACTCAGACAGTTGAGGATATGATTAAATGTCCGTCATTGAGTTTTGGTATATTTGCCTGAACCTGAGCGCTGGACACTCCTGTACACCTCTGCATTCATCCTGTTGCCTCTGTCACCAAAACCATGTTTGACAGATGAGTTGGTGGCTTTGGGTCGTGAGCTGTTCCTTTTTTTCTTTCCACCATTTTATAGAGGTGTGATTTTTGTTTTCAGTGGGTTGTTTTCAGTTGCTTTGGTGGGTTCAAGGTTCACAGAGTGGCCCATATGTTATGATTTGATCTAATCTGTGCCCAGGAACGGAGTGTTGTGATCCTCCCCATGCAGCTATCACACCTATAGTTTTCTATTTTCATGCCTCGATGCAAAGGCCTAAAATTACTGCAGGACCTGTTTGTTTTGGGGATTTGAAGGGAAGCGGGATGTGTTCTGCTACAGTAATTCCTCCCACACGGTCAGTGATGGTTCAGGCTGTTACATGAGAGGGATGATCACAGAGATTGTCTGAGGAAGAAAAACTCCTACATTTTTTATTCTGTTAACTCCAAGATCCCTGAGAAAGGTAGTTGATCAGGTATTTGGGGTTGTATTTCTGTAACCACATACTTCAGGTAATGAATGAACTGTTCTGTGTACAAAAGATGCTTTGATTTTCCCACATATGATTTGACTTAAAGGTTAATTTTCTGAAGTTTAGGACTCTGAAAGATGGAGAACTACAGATGGTTTACAGCCATCAGTCCCGTACTGTATTTGGCATAAACTCCAGAAGAGTTTGACTGGCCACTAAAACATAGTTTGCAAAAATGATTGTTTTTGACTATTTTCCCATTTTATTTAATCATTAGAATTTTTTTCCATACATGCTGCACCTCCACACTTCTTGGTTTGGTGTAAAATTGGCCAAATCTTAAAGTTGGCTCATATAATGAAAACACCCTCTTGAAGAGATAAATCATGACTAGAGATCATGACTGGTGACAAAGAAGGTTAAATTTGACACAGGATAAGAAGACAAACATACGTTATGATGAATACAGATTAGTCATAATCTGTATATATAGCCATGAAATGCATATGTGCAGAGAAACAGTCAACTATGAAAGAATATGCTGTGAGAAAGAAAATAGAATAACTTGGTTTGTCCTTATCTGTGCAGTGCAGTTTTCCTCTTATAGGAAGTAAATGTTTGTGGATGTCTACTAAGAAGTAGAATTCACCCTGACTGTTTTAGGATTTATAGTATTTTTTATGTGAATTGATCAAGACTTTTGTCACATTATTGTGTCATATTGCACGATGCCTTTGTAGACAACACAATCTTCTTAGCTTTCACACAAGACCAAACAACCAGTTTAGGTTAAAATCATTCACTAACATCAACAACTCGTCCTATAATATCACTTATGCATCTGTAAAAGTCAAGACGTAGCATTATGAACTGTAGAGTAGCCAGAAAATATATCATCTATGAATGTGCTTGAGGATAAACAGGCAACACCACCTCTTTTCGTTTCCCATAATTTCATTCAACAGACATTTTTGTAGCGGTTGGTTTTCCTGGGATTTGCCATTGTACTCTATGTGAAGTCCACTGGAGGCTCTGTGTGGATAAAAATTTCAATATACAAACAATAATGTTGAGTGTGATCAAAAGCTGAGGTGATGATGGTCGGTCAGTGGTGAACAGGCAGCTCACACTGAGCCTGGTGTTTGCTGTAATGCTTTAGCAGGAAAGTGGACTGTGCTCGTGCAGCTTTCATTCTGTGGCTGTGTGAATTTCTTCTACATACTCCTGGTAGAGTTATTCAGTTCTCCAAGGTTTGAGACCCCGTCGCTTCCCCAGAGGTGTCACCAGGTTCATAGCCTCTCACTCACCATCCAGCCCCAGCAATTACAGACATCTGTGTAGTATTAATTAACAAATACACAGGAATACACAGGAAAGCTTCAGGGCAAATCCTGCCCTACTGTGATGGTGCATGTATAATGTGTAAATTAGCAAAGGTCCAGGTCGAGGGGAAAGACGTGGGTAAGATGAGTCACTTAGTGCAATTTTGAAAGTCAATCCTAAGAGTTGAACATGAAACAATGGACAGTGCAAATTCAGGTGGAGAGCTGCACAAGTGTCTCAACGTGTATTGTAAGACTTTTTGCACTGCATTGTGCTTTGTGCAGATGTTGCAGTTACATATGTGCAAATCAGTTTCCATCTTTACATACCTTTAAACGCTCTCCCCCCCATATCAGAATGCGAAATTCCAAACAA
Source organism: Trachinotus anak (assembly GCF_046630095.1). Taxonomy (NCBI): domain Eukaryota; kingdom Metazoa; phylum Chordata; class Actinopteri; order Carangiformes; family Carangidae; genus Trachinotus; species Trachinotus anak. The sequence goes on from NW_027273869.1 coordinate 2,312,854, forward strand.
ATAAATAAAAAGAGAGGAAAGTAGAATGAAGATACAGCCTTGAAAATTTCCCTCTGTGCGTCGCAGATTAGCAGTAACTGAGCCACCACATGATTCATGTAATATCTCAATAAGATACAGTTCCTTCTGTATATCTATTTCATGTTATTAACTTTTAAATCATTTGACTTAGTGACAAATGGGTTTGACAGTCACATAATGTGATAACGTGAATTCATTTTTATTCTATTTCTCAGCTGACACTCATTCTGATGATGTGCATCTCTGCAGTTTCATGTGGAAGGACTCCTTAGTAAGTTTGATCAAGTGTCTGGTTCCAGCACAGACACAAAGACGGGAAAGGCGCTTGTCATGTTAATTCATGCATTGACACAGATTGTGCATTGACAGTGGATATGAGGCGGTTCGGCTTAAACACAGGTTCATCTCACCCCGCTCTCTGCTACTGCTGATGGATCCTTCTTTAAATCTGACACAGTCATCATCAGTCTGTGTTTAGAGTTGATTTATGCTTCAGATGACAGCTTGGAGTTTTTTTTTTCTCTGTCTATCTAATTGTGCTATTCTCACTCAGTTAAATCAGTCAGACGGTCGCCTTGGTCACTCAGACTGTTTGCAGACCTACCTCCTGCTTCAGCCTTGACTGCCTGTCCTTCATGTAATGACTTGCTCATAATTATCCTGTGAAATGAGACATTTCTAGTGACATTTCAGGTGCACTCACCTCCAGTCGAGTGGTTTTATGAACTGTTGGCTCGTTCCCAAACTTGTCTGATCATATCAGATATCCCCTTCAAACATGGTGAGTGCAACATTATCACAGCCAAAGCAACAAAAACAACAACACAGATATCCAGCAAACACACTGTTTCCCATCATCTCTGCTTCCTGTAGAATCAGGTCTTTGTTGTCTTATTGTTGACAACAGGATAATGAGCCACTATTTCTCAAAATAGTGTGTGCTTCAGTGTTACCATGGAGGCATCTGTGAGTAATCATGGTATGGGTCGCGTTTATGTGTACACACGAGCAGTATAGTGTACAATCGACCTTAACCTCACCATGTTTCTCTATCTGCTGAGGCCCTGTGAGTCTGTTGCCTTTTACACGGCCCTGAGGGCCAGCTGATATACATCCTCAGCTCAGTGTTTCATCAGTGGGCTTATCTAGTGCAGTGTCCCAAACATATCAACCAGGGTAATGAAAAATTCATTGTGTCAGTTACTTTGTACAATTGAACACATCCATCATCTCCTGATACTTTGTAATATTGTAAATCATGTGGCCGTCCAAGGCACGAACCCCCCCACCCCCCCCACCCTCCCGACCAGGCAGACCTCTTTGTAATGAATATTGACTCGTATTGCGTTAAATTCATTCAAGCAAATCAAGCCTTTTAAATGTATGAAGCCCATGGTGCCCCACTCTGGTCACAGGCACCAAAGTGTCAGCATTAAATTTCTTTCAAGGTTTTCATTTAATTTTCAAACAGTGTAGAACCTGATGTTGGGAACCCCATTACCTGCTGACTGGACTCCTGCTAAATTTAACTTCCCATCCACAGTGATAGCTCATGTGGATTTCTTTCCTCATCCCAACTATTTGATATCCTCTTTCCTTCCAGATTAACCTTTATGGCCCTAATAAATGGTCTATATTGACATCAAAGGGATGGGAAGATGGCGCTGTGCCTTATGGGAAAGGGAACACGGGCCTGCTGAAAGAGCCTGAGCCCAGCTCCCCTTCTCACCTAACAGTAATCGTGGCTGTCCACTTCCAAATTATGCTCTTCTTTGTCTTTTTAATTAAACTCCGGTGCAGTTTGGAGGCTATTTGACCTTTGCTGCCCCCTCTTCATGGGGGAGTGCCGCAGGTCATTTCCATGCATATATTAATGGCCCTTTTCCTCTTAGGCAATGATCCTTAAGGCTTTACAGATTAAGAAGAGGTTTAGGTTTTGGAGTATTACCCATTTTTAATCTGTTATGTGGGAAGTTCTTTGATAGAGAAAAAGCAAAATGTTTTAGACTTTAGTGAAAATGGGTGTGGGAAAGTGTATTTTAAGTGATTGTGTTTTGTCTGTAGCCATGATTAACCTCCTGAAGCAGCTTTGAAATTGAGAAAGAAAAAATACTTTTCCCCCCTCGATGCTCTGTATCTGCTTGTTTCAGTGCCACTGAAGGTCCACTATGTGATTCCCATTAGAAGTTAAACATTTATATCCAAATGATGGTTTAATTTTCCATCAAAAGGACGTATTGTATTGTTTTGCGGATCATGTATACGATGTGTAGTTCCTATACCTGAAGGAAAATTTGGTCCAGGCAGCTGAAATAACCGGATCGGGGTTACAGAAAGATCGTTGTGGTTCTTAAATGTTTATTTGTAATATATAATTATATTATTGTGTTTCATGTTTCTGTTGTAAGTGACGCTGCCACTAAAACAGGAATTTGATTTGTCACATGCCAAACTACAATATACTGTAAGCAAAGCAGTTGAATGAGGATCAAAATAAATTAAAAGGATTATTTTTTCTATAATGAAAACTATTGCAAAATATGGCTATAGTCAACATTACTGTGAAAATATTCAAAACAATATGTGTGTGTGTGTGTGAGGCACCACATGGGGAACAGTACTCCAGGGTCTTGACTCCACGACGTTGGTTTTACGATGATTTAGGAAAAGACAAAAAAGAGCACAGGTGCCATCAGCTGTCAAAGGGCTGTGTGCACATAGTCTGATCATGTGGAAGAAAAGGAAGGAATTCTTACTTTTAGTTGTACCCCTGCTGCACTTTGCAGCAGCAGCATCAGTCCCTGTGATCCGTCGTCCTCCTCAGTGTTGTGCGTGGGTAAAGGGCCCTCTGCAGTTACTGCCCCCTGCCTCGCCTGGAACACACCACTGGCTGCAGTGCCACCACATACTTGGCTGCCGCCTCCCCTCTGCAGGCATGTGAGCGCATGATAACAGCCCTGTTGTTTGACACACAGTGATATGTGGCACCCTCCCCCCCTGCCCCCACACCTCCACCCCCTCCCCACCCCTCTCCTCAGCCCCACAGGCTTTGGCACACATCGGTTTTGTTTTGTTTCGGGGCTGTGTGTTTGGGAATCATCCACAGTTTTCAGCCTGTATACAATTGCACGCTCATAGTCAGTCCAAACAAAAAAAAAATCCTCCTCACCTCTGGAAAGTTGAGAGTGTGGTGGACGGTAAGGTGTAGCCTGTCTGATGCCTGAGAGTGAAGACGGCCCTCTCTCCTGTGAACCTGCACTTCTCTCTTTTTTTAACCATTGATGCTAAATAGCTCCAAGTGACAAAAGCAGGTGTGTTCCGGCAGGCGGGATGCATGCATGATTAATGTGTCCTGGCGGAGCAGATGAAGACAGACAAGGGTCTGGCTTTGTGCCTGCCAGTGAGCGGATGGAGAGAGGAGATGGGGCAGAGGAGGGAGAGATACAGAGAGGTGGAGGACAAAGAGAAAGAGCACCTGTTAGTTAAACAACCCTTTCCAGAAAGACCTTTAACCTGTGTGTCTGTCTGTGTGTGTGTGTGTGTGTGTGTGTCTGTGCAAACACAGTGGTTACCAGCTGAGTGAAGATCCAAGCAGATGTAGCTGTAGGGCTGAGAGCAGCTCGGAGACCGGGGCTCTGGTCTGGGATCAGCTGAGGCCGATGAGGCTCAGGGCGAGGAGGGCTGCTGCTGCAGATTCACAGAGGCAGCGACTGTGACCTGAGAACTCCATCTCTCTCCCTCCATCCACTCAGCTCGGGGGCTCAGCCTCCGCACACTCACTGCGAGTGCTCCAGCAATAGCTGTGGGCTGAAGCCTCGACAGGACCGGGGATTAGTTTAAACTCTGAACATGTCCGCAGACTAGAAAAGAAAGTATGTGTGTCAATTTGCAGCGGTGGGTCCACGTCTGCAGCACTGTGGCTAAATCTGCAAGTGCTGTTCATGCGTCCAGTTGGTCCCTGTCTCTCCACGGGAGGCGAAAAGTGTCACTGTCAACACTGAAATGTGAGAACAAAGGGAAACTGTGAACTCTCTGCATCACCCAGGCGTCTCAGTTAATCTGTAAAACTTCAATATGAAATTTAAAAAAAAAAGAGATACAGAGAAACTGTCTTGGGAACATGTGACATCACTAAAAAAGTTATGTAACAGGTCAAGAAACATGATGGACGATCAGACTTATGTAGAAACTATCCACTGTCCGTCGTGAGCATCCCTCACAGTTAACAGAGCAGCTTCCTGCTTCTTCCCTGAGCTCCTGTTTCAGGACAGAGAGGAGAATTTGCACTCTGAAATTCTGCTGAAACACTGCGGACGTTGTCCATCGTAGCGGTCATCCTGCTGCCTCCTCGTGTCGGAGGTGGCGTCTCACATTAAGGAGGTCCCCTGGTATGGTTAATGGACGTGTGGGAGAGGGAGTCAAGCTCTATTATGGAAGCATGAAAGCAGCACGTCTGCATGTGTTACACTGAATCTGAGCTGCAGTCAGTCAGCTCAGCTGACAGGTGGTGGTGGTGTGTGTGTCTGTGTGTGTGTATGTGTGTGGACCTGGTGGTGTGTGTGCATGTGGTGGGCTTCAGCCAGGCCTTCTGTGCCACCCCTGGTTAATGAGGCCTTTATGGAGATGAAGTGGGGGGTGCAGGAGAGCAGGATGTGGAGACGAGAGCTAGCGAGGGAGGCTGGAGCTGGCTGCAGCTGTTAGAACAGTGAGGGGTGGAGTGGGGCAGTGCTGTGGAAAACAGAATTTCAAAATGCTGATTGGTTGGTGTCAGCCCCACTTACAGGCGTTATTTGGATGGTATAGGCAGAGCTGTGAGGCCTGTGCTGAACCCCTGAGCGACTTCTCAATTAGTGGGCGGCCTAGCGGAACTGCCAGACACTATTGTGCACCCCAACACAACCCCCCCCCCCATCCAGCGGCTGCCTCCCAGGCTGTGTGGCAGCCAGATCTCCAGTGATCAACGCCGGTTAAGTTATTCAAGTTACTGAAAAGCATTTTTCCGACTCTTGTTTTCATAGCGCAGAAGCTTTGCGAACATAACGTGATGCTTTTGAAGTTGTTCTCTCCTCTGCGATAACCACGGCGCTCAGAATGGAGGCGTTTGATGCTCTGTGATGGGTCAGACCTGAATCTCTGTGATAACACGCGCCACAGCGAGGAGGGGAAAAGAGCCTGGCTTGTGTAACCAAGCTGAGCCAGCTGTAGTTGCTGTGCTATGCTTGTGTAAAATGAGATGTAAATGCGGCAATTTTAACAGCCTGATTTATTCATTGGGAAGCCGAAAGAAAGAGAAGAATGCTAATTCTACACACCGCTCTGCCCTTGGCCAGGGCACATCGACAAACAAGTCACTCAGCAGAGGAATTAACAACTTCATTAAGTTACCTGACAGCGCTGGCACATCCAGCCCCTGCATCACTTTGTCGGCGCCGGCTGATGCAAGAGCTATCTTCTGCAACAGAAGGGGCCAGAAATACATCTCAGGCTTAATATGACCCAAGGAGTGTGTTAGTTTAAACTTCTTTTCAGGTATTATCTCAGGATGTTTGTCCCAGTGACGACCCTGACAACTTCAGGAAATCACTGTGGCCAAATAGACTCATCATGGTGATTATTACGATTGGTTTTGGGGGTATAAAAAAACCCAAAAAAATCAGTGTGTTGCTGAGGTCATGTCTGTCTCGGGTTTATCTGCTGTGTATCTGAGCACGTGGTGGTGAGAGACCGGAGAACACAGCAGTGGCTGCAGAGAGGCTGCTGCTGCCGCTGCTGCCGCTGCTGCATTGATTGCACCTTCCACCAGTTTCCCATATGCTTTTAATCTGTGAAATGCTTAAAGAGGCAATCAAAAGCTGCGCCGTCAGAGCAGTGTCCAGGTGATTTCTCAGCCACCTACACTGCATTAAGAAAGTCTGATCAACGGGTGGGGAGAGGCGGGCCCTCTGCTGCACACAGACAGAGGTGGTGGGCTGCAGAAATCATCCTGCCAGCTGGCTTCGCAACATTTCACGCAGGCCCAAAAATAACAGCTCGGCTTTATTTTCTCCGTGCTGCGAGGATCTGACACGACGCCGTGATGCAGTTTTTCTCCGTTCTGATCAGCACGGAGGATGGGATCCGATTATGTCGATGTGTTGTTAGATTTAGACGCTTTTTAAAAGATCAGTGGTAACACTGAAGAGCTTCATTTAGCAAAGACTGAGCATGACTCTAAAAGCATGATCTAAAAATAATTACAGAGTAAATATTTTATATTACATTATGTTTATTCTTGACATTGAGTTTGCTCGGAGTAAACTCACCACTGAACACTCAAATCAATGTTGCGTAACGCTTCATGTGGACTGTCCACCCGCAGAGAGTTCACACAGTACGTGTTACGTTTCAATGGGTTTTTAGATTCAACAACTCAACTCTTTCTCTAACCCTAACTAAGAAATTGTTGGCTGAATATTTGTATATGTTCAACAAAGATGAATGAAATGATACAAATACAGCAAAGCAAAACTCGAAATAATTTTCTACTTGAAACAATGCAACTGCATCTGTCATGATGTGGTATTTAAATAATGAATAATTTCTAATGTTTTGTTAGAAACGTTTAGCATTTAGCTCTGAGAATGATAAACCCATAACTGATTGACAGAAAATTAATCCGCTGCAGTTTTGCTAATTCGTTATTATACCAAACATCCCCTGGTTCTCAGAGTTAAAGCTTTTATACTATTATATCATAACAAATTGAATCTTTCTGGGGGGTTTTGACGGTTGATCTCACCGAGAAAGCTATTTGGAAACGTAACCTTGTATTTTTGGTATTTGAGGTTCTTTTTAGAATCAGAAGCAAAAAACAAAAAGTGTAATTAGTTTTTTTATACTTTAAATCTGAAGGCAAAGAAGCATGCAAATATATAAATATATACATATATAAAGTTTTTATTGTTTGATTCTAAAGTCAAAAATGTCAAAAAAAACCCTGAACATTAGACTTATTTTTCATTTTTGATTTAAACATTTAAAATTCAATAATACATGAAACTGGTGTTACAGCTGAGTCTGTGTCCACCATGAAATGTTTCCATGAGGATGCTGAGTAGATGAGTGCTTATCTGAAAGAAAGAAAGCTGGGGTGCCCGACAGTATTTAAACACTGCATATTTCTGTTCAGTTTCCAGGCTCTGTGGGGTCATAATTTCTGATGACCTGTGTCAGATATTACAATCTGCATTGTGCCTTGTCTCAGTTGACTTGTACTCGGACAAAAAAAAAAAAAAAAAAAACTTCACCTAGTAATTATCAGGTACTTAGGCTTTTAACTCACCTTTGAAAAGAGAATAACACCAAAACATATCAGGGGTCAACAGAAGCACATGACCTGTGACCCCACTCTACCTGGAAGCTGAATAGAAATAAGCATCTGAATACCATCATTTTATCCTTCTTTCACTCGTTGTAAAGACTGTGTGGTGCTAACAGTAACAACCACTTACACAAAGTAACATCGTAGCAACTGCCCCCCCCCCCCCCCCCCCTCTTAGATTTAATTTTTTTAAATTGAAAAAAAAGTACACCAAGTGATCGGCCGTGATACATTATTGAAAATGATCTTGTGATTGTTGATAAATGCAGAAAAAAAAAATTAATTCAGTCACTAAATCGTAGCTGATATACAGACCATCTGAATGTTTCACCTCCTGAAATCCCACATTACGTTGCTCTGAACACGCTTGGTTTGTGTAAAAACAGAGGAAATCAATCAACAGCCTGCTGAAGTGGTGTCGAGAAGAAGATACAGTAGTTTCCACCAATTTCCTTGAATGACAGAATGAGCCGCAGTGTTTATCAAAGAGTAACCGTCGGGAGGAAATGTTGACCTTCTTTTGATGGCAGACGGTTTAGGTGTTTCCTCTGATATGTTGCAGATAGCGTAATAAGAGAATTGGGATGAATATGAAAAGATGCTGCCGCTGACAGCTTGTGACAGTTGGCTCGGAGGCAGCGGTTGGGAATATTTATAATTTTCCCACCCATGTCAGTGTTTCAACAACGTGTCAATCAACCGGATTTCACCTGATGGGCACTGTGTCACGGCAGCATCCTCCAGATGCTGATTTGGAGGTGTAATAACACGGTTCGGTTTGGGGTGTTTAGAAGCTGCACTGCATTTCTTTTCTGTCAAAGATTTTTTTTTTTTTTTTTTTAAACTATTTAATTTGAATTGATTTGACCATCGAAAGCAATAACAGAAAGTCGTGGTGCATGTTGTTGTGTGCATGTTTTTTTGGGGGGGTTTTTTCACATGTTCTTCCACTGAAGTGTAATGTTTGCGAGCACGTCATTTGCCTCCAAATTTGTTATATTTTTCTGTCTCTCTCTTAAAGGTTCAAATGGCAGAAATTATAATACAAAGAAATGTGTGCGTGCACCTCTGCAGCTTCCACCTCGGTTTGCGGTTTAATGAGACGGCACATAGATGTTAAAAGCTCTGAAAGCACACTATAATTGTTATGTTGTGCTTGGGAAAGCTTGGCTGCCATTAACCTCCCAACACCACAGTTCTCTTCACACATCTAGCAATTACCTCACCAATAATGCCCGAGCTCGCAAATGCGTGTGTTCTGAAGTTCTGTAATTAAATTGGGCTTTTCACATGTAATCTGAAAATGCTAAGAGGTCAAACTGGGTGCCGGCAATCACGAGTGATTGAGTCTGAAGGAGGGTCACGCGTACTGGAGGGTCTGTTTCCATCCAGCGCTTAATTGTCCTGATGAGAGGGGTCACATTTCCTTAAGGGGAGGTTAAGAGTGGGGTGCCTTTGTTTTGTTTCCCAAAAGCACAGAAGGAATGTCGCTTGATGGAAAAAAATGATGGGCTTTCAATAATAATATAATTTAGCCTGCATTTGAAGCGCAACCTTTATGATTTGGGGAGAAAGCGATTAACCAAAGCTCAGTGGTCTTTTGTCATTTCTAATATCTAAGTGAAGCAGCTCCACAATTAATGAATGACTGAAGCCCTCTCAAGGTGATGAACGCGGCTGACTAATCCCAAGAAATACGCAAAAGTCTGTATGTTTGGATGAATATGATCAAGGTTTTTTATTATTAATTTTTTTTTTCTTTTTTACATGACTGTTCCTGATATCTCACATTTTAAGTATAGAATTACTATCGATTTACTTTTGTCATTAATTGTTCTTAAAGGTTCACAATTATATAAGTTTGTCTGGAAATGATTTTAACACTTTCAGTGTGGCAGTCTGAGCCTTTTAATCCGCTGGCAGTCGTATACATGTCTGTCTGACCCACTGCCCTGTTGTTCTCTCAGTAAACTAAGCTATTGTTCTCTTTTTTAAAAGCAAAATCTAAACCAACTGAGTCTGGCTGAACTGGTAACCGCTTAATGAAAACACCTCTGAAGTGACGTTAGGAAGCAGTTTTATATTTTCCGCCACAGATGGAAAAGTCATGGTGAAGCTGTTTGCTGTAATGTCAGCTCGTCACTCAGATGGGGCGAGATGTCAGTTCTGCAGCACAGTGTAGGATCAGGTTATGCAGGTTGCATTTAAATTCAGTCAAACAGATAAGTTCTCATTCATTTAAAGTGAAAAAAATGAAAGGCCTGTTCTAAATACAGCATCCTGCTATAGTTAATGTATATAACACAATATACGAAGCACCACTGAAAATAGCCTTAAAGACAGTGTTCAGCTGTTTAAAGGTCCCATATTTTACACTATTTTACAGTGTTGATATCCATAAGAAGATATATTTGTGGTTTTAAGAACCAAAAACCATCTCAGTGTAGTTTTACATCTCCTCCCTCAGGCTTCTCTCTGGAGCTCTAGTAACAACAGGTCAGTCAGCCAATCAGAAGAGAGGCTCTGAGCCTCTCTTCTGATTGGCTGACTGTTTTCTTGGTGATCAAATAAAAATATAGCAGATTTCAGGTAAACACTCAGAGAAACCAAATCCTGCAAGGTTGGATGGTGGGTCCAGGTGGGCGGGGCTTGGGAGAGGCTGAGGGTGGTGACTGCTTTGTTGTGACATCACAAAGTTCCAGAAGTCCTGACGGCTGGTTTTAAGGCTCAGTTTCTGAATACAGGCTGTGTGCATTTCTCTGTGGACTGAGGCTTTGATACTTTCACAGTATTAATATAGAACCTAGACCTGCTTTATGATCAAAACACATCATGGACATCTACCTTTATACTGTGTGAGACCTTTAAAAAAATTGTCTGCGTGCTGTTTTAAAGGAGCTGAGAGCCACAGGCAGGGTTTGTTTTGTTGAATTTGTTATCTACTGTATATTAAATAATCCACCCATCCATCCATTATCTAGACCGCTTAGCTTTTGAGGATCACTGGATATAGAATAATGCCTGCTTGAAAGTCTCATGTTCTTATAACTGCACTGCTTCCTTCTCGTGTTTCAAAAGACACGAGCTCTGTTCATTTCTAAAGGAGACACCAAAATTACCTGCACCCTCAGATCTCTGCATTTGTCTCACTGTCCTGGAATAACAAGGACACCATTTTGTCTCTGTGCGGGACACAACACCACTACTTTCATTTCAACTTAGATGCCTCAGTTCAGTTGCCTGGACACATTATTTTTTTGGACCGTCCCCTCCAGTTGAGATTAGCTAAATTAGCTGTGAAGAGCAATGACTCGTGGGACTGTGCATGTTTGGTGCAGATAATTGCAGGGCTAGTGTGCTACAGCTTGGCACCCAGCTTGGGATTGCAGGTGGGTTGGCGAAGGGAAGTGCCTATCGAACTGCACATCTGGCCCCTGTGGGGGTCAAAATCTTTCATTACACCCTTTCTAAAATGGACCCAAACACAGCGCTGCCAAAAAAACTGTGCTGAAAGCCTTTCCCTGGGTACTTTGTTTTGAATACACTTTATAAAAAAAAAAAAATTTAAAAAAAGAGTTGTTTCTCATTTAACAACAGAAAACTTCCGCGATGCCTGGGAGAGGAGGTTAAAGGTTAAAGGGTTAGGGTCAGATTTGCTTTTGTTAAAAATCAAATTTCAAAAGATCTGACGATGCGCTCACTTTGGATGAAGCTAATATTTGATTAAAGCAACACAGGACATGGCTGCCACCGGTAACTTCTCTCGTCTCCTCACAGTGTCAGAGATACGCGATGGGCAATGTTTTCCAACCTTTTCAAGGAGTTTCTATAGGAGCTAATTAGGCGGCTCTCTACGGCTGCACTTCAGGTTGACAGTTCAGGGGAATGTTCCTCCGTACGGCAGTCTCTCAAAAAGCAGGCCATAATTCATCATTAGGATATCAGAGTCCAGGTGCAGATGAGAACTGATAGAGCCGGCAGCCAGGCAAGTCGGGGCACTCAAGGAGGAAAATCTTATCCCAGGGACAATTCCCAGGTCATGCCCGCAGTAATTGAAATAATTTTGCCCCTAGAGTTGTTTAATCACTGACAATCACACATGCAGGGAGGACTAAATTGAGCAAAGCATGAGTCTGATTACATCTGCCACCCTTAACTGTCTCCTCTCCCCCGACCACCACGGTTCCCATCAGCACCTTGGATTTCTGCGGCCCCAGCTTTCAGTTTGTGTTCCCCTGCTCTTGTCAAGATTTTCCTGTAATGAAGCACTGATGGGCGAATCAAATCAATTACCTCCTGCCTCTCTCTCGTCCCTTTTGTGGACAGACTCCTGAAACTTTAGCTCCTCCTCACTGTGATTAAATTCCGAGTGGGACGCCAGCGTAGCTCCAGCCAGGGTGGAATCGTCAAACGGACAAAGCACAATCCCATTATAAAAAAAAAAAAAAAAGCCTACGTTGAGATGCAGCAAATCATTTGTCCGTTATTAACCCTGAGCCTGTAATTATGCAGATTGCCATAGATTTTCCCTGGGTGCCTGGAAGTGAGATCCAGGTGTTGTTCTCAGTGTGGCAGGCAGATGAGGGAACGGCCGTGCATTACTGAACTTGCCACATTCATCATGTTGACTGATGGCACAGGGAGTCGGTCCCCAGGTCCCGGTGGTTAATGTAGTGGGTAATTAACTGTCATTTGCCTAGTAATAGGCCGATGATCAATGGTTTATGAGGAAACAAATTCTAATCCAGCGGCTGATAAATGCACGCCGAGGCTGGAGCAATTGAAGTGGTGGGAGAGATGGAGGAGGTGGGGGTTGGGGGCCCGGGAAGAGGAGGGGAGAGGAAAGCAAAGCTCCACTGTAAATAGGTTCACATAGGTTCCAAAGTTTGACCAAAAATATGTTCAACAAGATAGTTTTAAAGGGGGAGTTCACACAAATTACAAAATAAATAAAAATGTTCTCTCTCCCATAGTTTAGGTTTTGTCTCCCAGATTTCTGCTCCTACCTCAACACAATGCAGGGATTCAGTTTGTGGTGAGCAGCCTCCCCATCACACCCAGTAATCCACAGAGCACAACTTTCAACAGGGCTACGTCTTCATCACAACATAGTTACCGTGAAAACGTGCTACCGTTGTTTGCGCTTACTGTCTGTAGTGCTGAGGATGTCTTGTCATATCAAGCAACAGAGAGAAGACCCAGCTTCAGGTTTGAGTTTTTCTTTGGGAGTGTTTTGGCAACGTAGGCACAGTAACAACACATCCTTTTAGTGTGTTGGTAACCATGGCGCGTGCTAGTTGGCTTTAATGTTCTATTACAGTCTACAAAGTTGTGTGTTACCAGTTGGGGAAGTTGTGTTGTGTTTGGAGAGTGAAGCAGAATGCCTGGCACCTCTCAACCCCCCCTCGACAGAGACCCCCCCCCCCCTTAATCGTGGGAAATCAAGTGGCAGATTTAGACTGACTCTGACTGCGTCTTTAAAGCTGCTGGAGCTTGAGTCGCAGTAGAAAAATCAAATATTGACATAAGGTAAAAAACTAAAGGACGGACAATGTCTTTATTTGCTGCACGAGAGTGTGCGTCTCTTTATTCACACATAACAAGACACAACAACAACAACAACAACAACAACAACAACAACAACAACAACAAACCAAACCCGAAACCAAGTCCAGGGAGATTAGCCCTGAAAAGCTGTCTTTCTTAAAGTGACGGTGTCACCCTCTCCACTGAGCTAACACAGCAGAGAGCACAGAGTAACGTCATGTAGAGAACATACAGCCACGACCAATTATGGGGAATTATGTCCATAGAGTCAACAGCACATATATATTCTGAGAGGGGGCTGTGGGGAATGATTTGCCTTGTGCAGTATCTGGGGCTCTGTGTATAAAGTCAGGGATTATTCACTTATTTCCTACACCCCAGTAATCTGGGTGGGTGGGTGGGTGGGAGAGGGGGGGGCGGGTGTCAATGTATTTTTGAATTAGTTTGACAAAGATGCAAAAAAGCTTTGGCATGACACCACTGCGTTTTCCCAAGGCAGGCTCGGGGGGGGGGGGGGGGGGGGCACAGTGCACACTCAGACTGGGTTTTGGGGTCCACTGGGCTAAAGCCTTGTGGAATAATTTAATTGGTGTCTGTGTTTCTCTCATCAAATAGGTAGCACTGAGCTGCACCAGGCGGTAAATGCACAGCGAATGCCTTTTGACTGAAACAAGGTATTGGGCACTGACTGCCTCTATTCTCTTTCAAATTCAGATTTGAGCAAAGCATGAATTTAAATTTCATGTTGTATCTTCAGCCTCTTTAAATATACATGCTGTCTTGTCAGCGATGGATATGAAGTGTGTGTCAAGCTCGCTATTCTACATATGTTATTCTGTTTGGGTTTTTTTCAGCAGACCCACTGTTAGCAGCCTTCTAGACATGGCAGACAGCTGCACCATTGTCAGCCTGAGAGAGACGCCTTCAAAATTTATATATTTATCACAAATTAGAATCCAGGGCTAAAAGCACTGAGTCCCAGGCCCTGGGTCTTCCACACAAGGCCTCTAAAACCATCATCCTTGAATTGGGTTTTTGCCTGCGCCTTTGAATTCATTATAACCAAACCATGCTTAATTTTCCTCCTCCCTCGAGAGCCATTAGCGTCTGTAGCATCAAACTGGCGGAACGATGAAAGACGAGTGGCAGGTACGCTCCATCTATCTTCCCTCCCCACAGGGTGAGCCACAGCTTCCTGCGTGCAGTCGGTTTGAAGAGTGTTTGCCACACAGGAGCCCAGCAAGCCGGGGCTGGCTGGATGCTTTGGCTGCCACAGACGCAGTGTGGGTAAACCTCCGAAGACCGTTATCAGCACTTTCTCAGCTCAGCTTGTCAGAGACAGGAGAGAAATTGTTTGATTTGAGGAGGCGATGTAAGTATTCCCATAAGTCAGCACAGGTTAGGAGGTTTAATCATTTAAAGCGGTGGTTAAAGTGGCACAGGAAGGTATGGGATGAATTATGCAGCAAACAAGAAGTTTGGAAATGTTTTTTCAGTTTTATCTTATTGAGTGGGTCCTTCACACTGACTGTATATACATATATATACGTGTGTGTATGAGCTTTATATATTTATATATATGTGTTCATGTTATATTAATTTTGAGAGAGGTGTTGACTCAGCTGTATGATAATTAGTCGTTTCTGGTGCTTGTGTGTCTGTGTTACTAGGCCCACCCTCACTGATAGAAGTGGGGACAAACACCTGTGTGTAAAACACAATACAGTTCAACAGCACCACAAACTGCAGCCTCCACAATGATAACTTTAAAAAGTGAAATGTTGGTGGTAATATTTTATTTTATTTTATTTTTATTTCATTGAAAAAAGGAGGATGCAATTTAACATAGTTCTAACACGAAGAACGACACTGATGTGTTGAGAGTTTATAGCTGCTGCTGTTCTTCAGCTCTTGTCCCAAGTTCAGCTCTTACATGTACAGTGTCATTAAAATAGTCGAAGACCAGACGACGACAACAACAGCAGCAGCAGCAGCAAAAACAAATCAATCAGACAAACAGACAAAATGCTTGATATCGTACAGTCAGATGTACAGTCTGAAAACCTCACACACTGCCACCTCTGTAAGAAACTCATATGATGATATAATCATTTATAACTCTCAGTGAGACTCGGAGTCTGAAGGCAGACAGACCACTGCAAACATACGCTGATGAACCTGTTGTCACAGCCGTGTTCACAGTGACATGCTTCATATGGATGACTGGAAACAGGCGCCTCAGTGTTAAAACATGTCATATTAGACTGATGTCTTGTTATGAGAACACTGTCATTTATACGCTGAGTCCTCCATGTTCCCCAACCTTTTCACAAAAGCCAATCAGACTCTGGACAGCAGGGCATAAGGAAGCAGTGGGACGTTTCACCCAGGGTCTACTTTTCAGGAAGAGGATGGAATATAATGTAACATGCATCTGCTGTCACAGGTTCTACTTTTATTTCCACTGTTACGTGGGCCGCGAGGTCGGGACTGGGACACTCGGCTCAGGAGAGGATGACTGAGCTTTCAGGGGCTGGTGGCAGGTGTTTGTCAGGGAGAGCCGGGGATACCACACAAGGCCAGACAAAGAACCTGGACTCCTTGTAGCTTGTATCTCTTGCTCATGTTTGTCGGTTTTTTCAACAGTGTAAATATTTTACCAAAGTTCTAAAAAGAACCAGGTCAGGTTTTTTTTAAGTTCCTGCAGTGGAAGGGGACGGACTGTGATAGACTGCTGCTGAAACCACCCCTGTAGAGGAACAAAGTGATTTAGAACTCATGAACTGTCCCATATTTGCAAACACTTCAACCAAAGAGTTGGGACCTTGACTTCTGTCCATATATTACTTGTCTATTTTTAATTCATATTGTGATTTTATTAAGTCTTCTTGTTGTTTTTGGACGTAGTTTACGAGCACAGGCAACCACACTGACATTCATCTCACCAGTCCCACCAGCAGAGCACCACTGACTGAATGTGATGTATAGAAAAGGATACCAGTCTGAAACACACCATACCGGGCTTATTTACTGATTCAAGCTCTCTCTCTCTCACACACACACACACACACACACACACACACACACACACACACACACACACTAAAAACACTGGATGTTCACAGATACAAGGACTTTTCACCCAGGATGCTTCGGAGCAGAGTGGTGTGACAGTCGCTTTCGGCAGCACAGGCCAGCTTAAATTTGCAAGAGACGAGAGGAGCGCGGACAGACACGACGCACAGTGAAACAGAACACCGTTTTGATTCGAGCTGACAGGCAGAAAGCTTAAAACGTTGCTTTTTTACACAAATGCCCTCCATCATTTATAATCCAGAGCCTTGAGTGTGCGCCATCTGAAAATGATTCAGGTTACTGGGAAGACAAGGACACCCCCCCCCCCCCCCCCCCCTTTGCACAGTGAGAGGTGGCTGCATTATGACTCTTTGTGTCGTAAGCTGCCATACGAAGTGCTGCTTGCTATGCTCAAGCAGCCAGGCTCATTATCTCACACTAAATCTATCATTTCTTGTTCTTTTTTAAAAGTTTTTTTTTTTGTAGATCAATTACTTGGCTTTGTAAGGAGAGAAATCATCATTTCATCTATTTCATGTGAAGCCCCTCCGGCAATGCACGTTTGTGCAGAAAAAGAGAAAGGACAAGCAGCACCACAAATGTATCTAAATTTAAATTGCTCAAAGGAAAAGTCATAATTCTTTTAATTAAGTCGCCACTAATCCATCGAATTGGCCCTGGATGTTTTCACCCACCTACCATGTTACAAGAGATATCCTTCATTGTCTCATGGCGTGTTGACAGTGGTCCTTAATTCTGTAGGTATTTATGAGGGCACAATCTATCTGCTTCCTTTGCCTCTGGGAAACATACTTTCTGAAGGTTAATAAACAACCCTGCATATCCCAAGCCCTGAGATCATTTATCAGATTGCGATCTCTTACAGACTCTGAGAGTGGCATGCCGTTTTATCATTTTAACAACGACGGCTAAAAGTGCCTCAAGAAGTCCGCCTAATAGGTTATTTTGTTATATGATTTCGTTATCAGATTTTTTTTTTTCCCTTGCTAGCCTAGTCTAGGTCGCTGTGTAGTAACAACCCAGAATCCCTAATGAATACTCACATTAATGTCCCTGGAGCAGGCGAAGAAATAATAGGGTCCTCCCAGGGCAGTAGCGCTGGCCATGTCGCATCTATTTCTATGGCACAAGCTGTGGCCCTGCTTTTTTTTTATTTCCACTGTGCCGCTGTAGCGCAGCTCTGTCCAGCCTATTTTTGTAAGTGATTAAGAGACCCTCTCCGTCTCAGCAGTGCATGTTTGGTGTGCTTATCACAATCTCTTTGACAGCTGTCGCTCTCTCGTGCTCGGAGTTGACGTGCTCCTGCTGCTCCGTCTGGTACAGTATCCAGGAATTAGGGGACGCCAAGGTGGGACGTAGAGGGCAGGTGGAGTCAGAACTGTTCAAATGTGCTGCACTCATGTCCTTTAGTTCACAAAGTCTGGACTATATAGTAATAGCAATAATAATGATAATAAGATTAATGTGTTCCATGTGGGTCATGTTGTCTTGGAAAACATTCTGTCTCCAAAACCTTCAGGAGAAAGGACGACACTGGGAAAGTGACCTCTTGTCATTTTTGCTGCTTTTATTAAAAACCAATGGACTGACACATCTCCTGTTGTGTTGCAGTTTGTGTCACTGCAGAGAACTTATTCCTATGAAACGACAAATCATGCAGTGAACAGTCAGTGGCAAAACAATTGCATGTGCATGTCTTGTGGCTTCAGTGTGTCACTCTGACATTTGTTTATGTGTGAGATTTAAGAAACTGAACATTATTTCGCCCTGAAGTGACGGAAAAACTTGGTACGTGTGATTGCTTTCACGGACAAGAGTCAAAATTCAGCCTTGCACACAAGTAGGGCTCATTTATGCTTCTGACAACAACAAACATGGCGGCGGCGGTCGAAGGAGGTCGTAACAGTGAACCTCTTAAGAAAGAGGCAAAAGCGGAGGCAGTGTTGTAACCTCTCCTTAAAAAGGTTCCCACCATTTTTTAAAATTTCTTTTGGTTTCGTGTCCTGTGGTTGTGTCTCGTTTGAATTATCAGCTACACTGCCCTAGGTAGGTGTTTAGCCTACCTTAGCACAAAGACTGAGGCCCAGCACCTTCAACAGGTTCAGTGAACAAGAGAGAACAGAACCTCTCAGACTCACAGAATTACTGACATCACGTGTCTTCTTTGTGTGTGTGTGTGTGTGTGTGGTTCAGGTTGTTTGGTGTAACAGGGAACTGCGCAGCCTGCAGCAAGCTAATCCCGGCCTTTGAGATGGTCATGAGGGCTAAGGAGAACGTCTACCACCTGGACTGCTTCGCATGCCAGCTCTGCAATCAGAGGTGAGTGATTAGACCACGCCCCCGCTTCCTCTGCGTCCAGGCAGACGGCCGATCAGGGAGGCCAAATGGCAGCGCGGTGAATCCTAAGTGCTGCAAGAAAAATCCCTCAGCCGTGATCTATCACTCTAACCAGTGACCAAACAGACACATCCGAGGCCTTAAGGACACCTGCTGCTCCCAGCGCAGTGATTACCATCCTGCAGCACTACTGTAGAGTGTCGGCCTCGAGCTACAGCCGCAGTTACGTGTCCGTACACATGCTTCCCATCAGTCTTCATTACTGGGCCTCTACCTGCGTCAGGATGTGGTCAGAGATTTCAGGACGCTGCTTCTTGCCACAGCACCAGAGAGGGAGCAGTTTGGACTCCAGTCCAGCAGCACGGCTTCTCAGTGCTTATGATATTTAGAATTTGTTACCCATATAGTGGTGGTGGATTGAATTGAAATAGTTTTAGTGCTTATAATGTTTTGTCCACCCCAGTTTCCATACATGGAGGGTGTATTACAACTTTTTAAAACATTTTATTTTGTATTTTATTCCTTAATTACACTTATTTCACATGAGAGTGTGGAAAGCCACTGTGAGAGCTGATACACTGCGGTTCCACGGCCCGAGTCTGGCACATATACAGCATGATTGTCGGGCGCTGCTTCCACATCTGCACCAACTGGCGTGCACGGAAAGTCTTCGGGCTGTCAGTCAACACCAGAGGATCGATCCAGATGTGGAAGCCTGGGCCAGACCCGGGCTTGGGAACCAGGGTTTATACTGGGCCAGAAAAAATACAAGCATGTGGCCCAAGTATGGGCCAGATGTATCCTGGTATCTGGGAAGATGCTAATGCCACAACAAGACACCAACCCCCCACCCACAAACACTGACAGTAGTGCTGGATCTGAAAAAGTTTGAGACATCATCCAATCACAACTGAAAGCAGCAGTCACCCTTCATAACCCCCTCCCACAGGACCCATGGTCCCAGACAGTAGTCACGTTACTATCACGGAAGCACTGTGAAGACTTTCTGGGAACTAATGAACAAACCTGAATGTTATCAAAGGTTTTCTGAAGGTTACAGGAAACACTATCCAACAGAAAACCTTAGGGGAACGTCAGGAAGGTTACGTGTTGGCTCGCTTCCTGTGTTTCTCTCATCTTTTTTTCCCCCAAACTCCACTTTGTTGCAGACACATAGACACAAGCGCCCGCACACACCAGCCAGACACATTGTGCATGCTAAAGGCAGAGGACCCGGTTACGCACAATTAGCACTCGGTTATTGTCTTGCCACTTCAGCCGGCTGCACCAGACAGCCTCTCCTAATGGAAGAAGTCAGCTAATCTTCATCAGCCAGGCCCAGGCAGGCCAACTCTGCTCTCCCACATTAAAACCCATTTAAGCGCGAGCAAATCTTTCTTTTTACATTAGGGCAGTTGCTGAACTGTTGAATAAAATCGACGTCAGTGTGCTTCACGTGGTCCACTGTGGCTCTGCGAGCACCGTTCAGATGCCCATCACAATTTCACCAGGACCTGGCCAAGATTTATCGCGTGGCACTGGCTTTAATTGAAGCTGTTCCTCGCCTCTGACTTTTGTTTTCCATCTTGTTCCTTCACATTGGTAGAGCTTTTGGGGGGGGGCAGCAGCTCCCAACCTGTATGCCAGGCTGCAGAGGTATTGCCAGTGGGCTGACAAATCATTTGCAATTTTGGTGAAAAGGTGTTATCATATAAATTATATATATAGTCTGAATGGTGATGTTTTTAAATGTTTTAAACGAAATGATATGATGAAACTCCCTTCACAGTTTTTTTTCTCCTCATATTAAGCTCAATCACTGTTTTAAGCCAATGACAGGAACTTGGATAACTGGTTAGCAACACCCATATGCAAATGTAATATATGTACATTCATTGAATTTCCATAAATGATATGTATGTACATATAAAATAAAATCACATGAGTAAAAATTATATATGCAACCTATTATTATTAGAAATTGGAATAACATATATATATATATATATATATATATATATATATATATATATAGCCCCTACAAATATGCATGTTTGTGTATGTATGCTTATATTGTAGACATATGTTACATAAATATATATCGATCCCAGTAGGGTCCAAAAGTTTACAATTAATGAGAAATTAATAATAAAAAACATATTTAAGTATATAGAATTTTTATGTGTATGTCAATAGACAGATGGTGAAATGACAGGTGATCTCTCCCCCGTCAAACAGGCCTGAATGTTCGATCGTAATCATTCAAACAGAAAGTGAACTAAGAAGGCATTGTCTGGCCTCCGTATTGTTACAGGGTCAGATGTGGGCCGCAACCAGATTTTCAAATGGGCCATGAGTTAGGAAAGGTTGGAAACCACAGTTTCAGATGTGCAAATGATTAAGTTTTACTCCCCCTGTCTGCATCATGTCGGCCCACTGGCAGCTGTGTGAGGTGCCACAGTGAGGAATAAATCTAACATGTATGATAGCGTTAACTGGTGGGATCCAGAGCAGTTGTGATGCATTCTGGGTGATGACCACAACATCACTAAATAAGTCGAGCCTGAGTGGGTTTCTCAGCATTTGTGTCCTGATTAATAGAGTGACCTTTACAAATTTTCTCAGCCTCAGCCTGCGATCTATCAGGAGATCTCACTTAAGATTCCCTGAATAGTTTCTCAACATCTTGTTGCAGCCGTCCTGGAAATGGGCTTCTGTTCTTTGTCTGGCATACCGATCTGCCGCCTTGTTCATCTATACCAGCTCTGCCTCCCTCTTGTTTCCCAGCCTCAAACAAACATGAAAACCCGACTCCCCACCACCACCACCACCACCACCACCACCTCCTCCACCCCACGGGCCCTTCGATAAAGCAATCTAATCCATCTCACAAATGGCCCAGAGATTTCTCTGCGGAACATTGTCATAAAATGTGAAATCTGATAAACAGAGCAGGCAATCACAAGGTCACCGGGGGTCACGCAGTGTAATTATCCACTGCTCCTGCAGGTCAGCCGCAGCCCATGTTGCCGTTTGAAGGTTGAATTGCTACAATCAAAGTATGAACACACAGCCACGCTCACCGCACTTACACACACGCACACACACATACGTGCTCGCTCATGCATCTATGCAGCTTTGTGGGTACGTCTGTCCCACTGTATCCCACAGAGCGAGCACAAGGAACCCAAGGCTGGTGATTATTCAGATTTCATCAGGGGCTCACTGCAGGACTCTAATGGTCATAGCCCTGCTCAGCTTTTATTGAGGGGCCTTGCTTAAACGATAGACTAATTAGCCGAGGACAGAGGTGGAGACTGTCCTGACCTGCAACTCTGTCATTATCACCATCAAATTGTCACCAATCTCTTTCTTGCCAAGACAGAGGACTTCAGAATGAGATAAATGGAACAGCCTAAACAGTTATCTTACTTGTGTATCTGCCAGAGCACAAAAGCTGCCCCCCCCACCCCCCTTCTCTTTCTTCACTCTGTGCATGACTTTGAAATGGTATCAAGCTGAGGGGAGTGAATAGCTCCTGTCCCTGGTCTATCAGTGAAAATATAGGCTCCTACATTGGTTCTGATTGCTCATGTCTGCACCCACTGTGGCCTTACTCTGTTAAACTGGACATAAATCTACCGTCGTGACCTTCCCACCAGTCAGACCTGTTATTTTCCCCACCTGAGCTGGGGGAAGGAAGCACCACCGTGCTCCTAGAGCCTAAAGGGGCGGGGAGCTGGTTCTGAGGAGAGGGAGAGCTGTTGGTGAGGGTGGGGGTGTTGGGGAATAAGGAAAGTGATATGAGACTCCATCCAGCAAGCAGTTAGCCACAGATCAGCCCTGGGGGACAGCTAATCGATGGGGCTGTCGTCCAGCCTCATCATCTAGCCAGTGCTGGCCCAATTTCCCCCTGATGAGCTGGAGGCCACAGTCTAGGGAGGCTGGAGGAAGGTTAGAGTAGAGGGGAGCAGGATGGGTGACAGTGCAGGGGAAGGTCAGTGCTGATATAGGGAGGAGGCTCCATGCTGGAGCTTTGAAAGGAGAAACTGACACCAATTGGGTTCAGCACAGCTAAGCTCAACCACTGGTGCCTTGTATGTCACGAGTTAGGCTTGTTAGACAGGGGCCTAATAGGCAATAAGGGACACAGTTGTCACTTTGTGTATGATTGGTGTTGAGGACTCAGAGCCTGTGCAGCCAGGCTACTAGAGAACACAATTCAACCCCACAGCCCTGCACTGTGGAGAAGAACCACAAAGTAAAATTAAAAGAAAATTATACAAATAAATGTCAGTTTTTCTTTACTTGTGGAGATGATAGAATACTGTTTCAACTGGTAGTCAGTTCATACATTTCCAGCTTTTTAAAGATCCTGGCTGTGTACCATCAGTGGCTACATCCTTCAAGGCCTCCTTTTAAGACTGAACTCATCATAATGGAGTAGTGCGCATATTAGTACTTAATATTTAAAGGTCTCATGTAGTATAAAGTGAGGTTTCCATGTGTTCTTTGATTATAAAGCAGGTCTAGGTTCTATATTGAATTGGAACTTTGTGATGTTACAATAAAGCAGTCATTGCTCTCAGCTATGTCCCCAAGCCCCGCCCACCTGGTCCCACCATCCAGCCTTCTTCGGAGTGTTTTCCTAAAAATCAGCAATATTTTAATTCGATCTGTCAGAAAAGCCTTGCCAAACCAAATGTGAATGTAAAATATGAGACAGCATTTAAAATGGGAGTTTATACTCTTGACTCAGCAGGGTCATATTAAAGAGGAAGGTGCAAGAGGCTAACGTGACGACTTCAGGAACGTGACATCTGTGAGTGCCTCTTAGATGGAGACTGTAATAATAAAACACTGGAGCGTTTTAAAACACAACAGCAGTGGAGGTTTAGCAGCGAAGACGGAGACAAAAAGAATTAAAAAAAATGTCAATCTCCTCTTTTCAAAATGTGAAATGATATTCTCTACGTTACATTCCCCGAAGAAAACCCATCTTCAGCATGTCCTTGTGCTGCTGCTGTCTGGTTGCCCAGCAGCAATCTGCCAGAGAAGATTTACAACATATTGTTACAATTAAGCATCAGTGTCATAGGGCCAAGTGTTTCTGAACCTGTATGCATCCTATCAGTAATTAGATTTGGTGCAGTTGAGACTATTTTCTCTCTTTGACAATCTCCCTGTTTTCTTCATTTGAGTGGAAAGTGAATACTCTGGTTAACACGAGCCCCTGAGGCAACTAGCTGGCATCGCAATACATCTTTTAAGTACGTGCCTGTGGAAGCCATTCTTTCTCTCCCTCCTACAACAATAGGTCTCTAAAGACTCATTAGTCACAGTCACCTCTAAGTAAAGGAAGATGGAGGGAAGAAAGTGAAGGCAGCACAGGTAGAGGGGAAGACGGCACCAAGCAGAAGTCGACTGACTGTAAGAGTGGAAACCATGATGCGACCGCACGCCATATTATTATGCCCACTGTAGTTGAGATAACAGATGTGACGTTAAGGGAGAGCGTTAATGAAGGCTGGGCCATAGCTCGCTCCTATGATGAGTCCTGAGCAGTAGCTTGTGTATCGGTACAGATGGGTGACATAACAAAGGAAAAATCTGTACCTGAGTAAAATAAAAAAAATTTAAAAAAAGAAGCAGAATGTGTAGTTTGTGAAAATGTGAAAACAATGTGAACCACATGCTTTGGTGCTGACAGTCTTCAGATTTCAACCTCACTTCGCACCAGCTTGAGATTCTGAAGCAGCGTGTTGCAGCATCGGTGTGCTTCAGATGAACTGGTTCAGAAGATGCTGCGCGCCTTTCGACAGCATGTAAAGGGCAAAACTGTTTGTGCTGTATCTGTTTTTAATGGCCACGCCGGAGGAGAGAGTGTCATTATAAACTGAGACGCACAAGGGCTCAGATGTGTTTACAATTTGGAATAGCAGCGCACACTTAAGCAGCATTTAAGCTAGTGAGCCTGGCTCCAAACCTCACAATCACTGCCCTTAGCAAAGATCCTTTTGAATATTCACATAGATCTGGTGTTGTGCTCATTAACGCCCATCTCCCCCAGTGGCATTGATAACAGGGACGTCACCCTCCATTGCCTCAAAGCTGAAATGTACTTAGAGAAATAACCGACCACATTTAAACTGCACAGTGAGTAACTCCTGCCGCAAGGGGTCTCTCAATCGAAACAATAACACAAGACGACGCTGGGTGACGTCATTAAATAGCGTGGGATCATGGGAGTTGTTGTCTTCACCAGCGTTGCCATCAGCTTCTCCTGGTTTGGATTTCTTCAGTGTCAGTGGTTCAGGTGTTTGTTTGTTTTTTACCTGGAGCTGAATGATCCACAGAGGTCTCCTCCTCTCCAAAATAAACAGACCAGGTGATAATAACAGTTAAAAGCACTGAAAGCAGTTTCACATTTAAAGTGTTTTCCAATGCTACAGAGCAGACAGACGTCAGGGAAGGGTTGAGAGCTGAGGCTGCTGCTAACCTTTGTTTCCGGCAGCTGAATTATCCACAATGGTCTCCTCCCCTCCATAACAAATGTACCAGGGGATTAAAACTGGTAGAAACAACCAATAAAGCAGTTTCACTTCAAAAATTAAAAATTCACTGACGCTGTTCAGCGCACACAGGACATCTCAGAGAGGCTGGGAGCCGAGCTGTCAAACATTCGCTCAAGATCCAGGCGTCCGATGACGAAAATCCTTCATTGGTTTAAAATAAATAGTTGAAAACAACCAAGACAGGCGACCAAATGAATCAGACTGTTACCGTGAGTCAAGTCACAGATTTCTCAGAGTTTTGGAGAATTGATGGAAACATTCGGGTTAATGTAAGAACTCGACTCCAAAAACATAGTTGTTTTTAAACATTTTAATGTGGAAAAGTTACAAATTATAACTTGAAATCAACATATTTGTATAAAGAATGTTTCCGAGGTTGACAAGATAAATTTACACTTCATGAGACCAGTTAGGACATAAAAAATAAATAATTTCCTCTAAAAGACAAATCCACTAACACACATTAAGTACAACATCTGACTGACTGTATGTAAGTTAAACAAAGTGGTAATTTAGTCTGATTACATGTAGTCTCATAATCAGACTTTAATCAGAAGAGGGCTGTTCTGGAGGCTGATGGTGGGCCAGCAGACTGTATGTTGAGTTTTCATTTGATTTGTTGATCACACATGTCTTCTTCAACAATTCCCCAAAATCCAATAACCTTAACTCGTGTAGCTTTTTATGGCTCATACAGCAGCATCCCACAGACTTCATCAGCAGATGGATTTTTATTTGAAAGATAGTATTTTTTGAAACTTGCGTGATATTCCTTCATATACTACATTTACACACATTTACAAAAAACATAAAATAATAATTAAAAAAAGACATGCAGTAGATCTGAAATAAGGTAATAAGACCTTAAAATTACTGGGTCCAGCAAATACTTTGTCTGATGATTTGATGTCCTGTGTACATGCTAAACCAACATTTACAATGCTGCCCTTTCATCCCTTCCCAGGAAATTCAACAATTTAACCTCTAAGAGAAACAACTGTTCACAAGTGGCATGTGACTCCAACGACTGTCGTTATAACACAATAGGGCTCTAACGAAGTCGAAACCAACTCTCCACCAAGACAGTCACTCTAACGACTGTCGTTGGCACATGGAGCACAAAGGGAACCAAGGGACATCATCAGCCTTGTGAAAGCCCCTCACTGAGGTTAAATACCTGGGTCTCCACACCAGATAGTTGGACCAGTCCCAGCCTGGTCAGGTGCGAGAAGGAACTGATGAAGCCTCTTGGATGAGAGGTGAAACGTCTTCCTAGACAAATAACCAAGTCCAGTTGCTTTCGATTTAAAACTCCTTTGAGAAACCAACAAGGTGTGCTTTACCTTTTTATCTGAACATTTCTATTCATTTAGTGGAACCCTGCTGAAAGCTGCACTGAAGCTTAAAGTGGATGTGAGGCTCTGCAAAATGTGTGAATCAGGCTTCATTGTAGATTTTATTGGCTAATGCTGCTGAATCTAATATAGTTTCATTGTATCCTTATTTTTTATATCAACAGTCAGCAACACAAACTAGCTGATATTCAAATTTTTATTAAAAGTCTAGTAGCAGCAGATGAGTACATCAGCGTACTCTAATAGACAGCTGTATGGAAGATGTACCCTGCAATTGTTTTTAAGAAAGTGGATACTACTAGGGCATCACAAGGTCTTTTATTAGACATGCCTGTGATGGGTCCAATGTAATATCCTCATCATAATTGGTGCACATATGTCACATATGCTGTTGACATTTCACCGAGCAGAAACAATTTGGCTGTGTGAAATAAGTGCAGGGCAGGGAGAGGAGCTGTGAGAAGAAAGTGAGGAGAAGGGAGGAGGAGGAGGAAGAGAGTGACAAAGAGGGAGAGAGGCAGTGGTACTAGTGGAGAGGAGGTTTTAGAAAAATAAAATAAAGGGAGATAAAGCTGAAATGGGAGTGGGCAGTGTCAGTAAAGACAGACACTGATAGATTCTGGGAGAGAACGTGTCATTTAAACAGGACGTTCTTGTTAGAGCGAAAGCCTCAGCTCGCTGAGTCAGACCCGCTCAGATGAATGAATGGATGCAAGTTTAGTTTGCTAATGAAGGTGTGCGAGCATCACAACTTTAACCAGAAAAATGATGCATTGCACGCTAAATTTTTCTATCTGCAAAAAAAAAAAACAAGGTCCAGCAAAGCTAAGCTAAGCTAACCTTGTGTACCTTGTATATCATCAGTATTTTGATAAAAGTGACTGCTCATTATGAGGTGATTCGCCTGTGTTATAAACTATGTACAGCACAAGTCTCCAGTCAGTTATCTCAGGATATTAGGAAAAATACTTTCAAGACCACTCATTAAATTTTTTCTTGGGCTAATTTTTTTACAAAGGTTTTTGCAGAAAACATATCATTTTAAAAAAAAATCTACTGTGATACCATTTGTTTTTAAGATGACAGGATTTAGGCTTGAATCTGACTTCCCTTGTTTTCTCTTACTTCTGTAAGCAAAAAAAAAAAAAAAAAAAAAAAACGCTGTCAGTTTCTGTTTGTCAGCCATGACTGAGATAATTCACTTCAAAATTCAGCCTCAGAAAAACACACACTAGCTGGGCTTTACACTGGCCCAGGTATTTGTGGGTGTTGGTTTAAAAGTTCTTCCTAATGGGACGATCCCGACCTTCCAAAAATGAGTCAAACAGGGCCGCTGCATTGGTTTCCTATAGCACTGGGAAGCTTGGCAGGATGGTATTCCTAACATCAGCTGGGAATTACCTACCTTTATGTACTTTATCCTCATTTTATCCTTTCCATTCCACCCATTTATGATTCAAAAAAATACATAAGCGCTATGAACGAGCACATCGTATTCCTTTCAAAATAAATGTCATCTCTTCCTCAGAACGTTTGGCTTTATTTCAAGAAACACACCATTCTCACACTTTTTAGTATTTGTGCCAATACCTACAGTGCATTTGAATCCTGCTAATTGGTCCCAGGTGGATGTAACAAATCATGCTCTCGATCTGCCCTGCAGCCCTGAATAAATGCTACAAACAGCCCGTGCTTGTCAGGTACTAGAGCTGCCTCCATTGTGTGCAGCTCCCAGCACTGAACTCAGCAGTCTTGACATCCAGGGAAGTCAAACGGAGGCGAGACTCATTGTCCCCGTTCCCCCACCCCAGCTCCACCTCCCCCCAGTAAACACTGGCACTGCTGCTTTTCCGACCTTGTCCAACCTGCACATTGAGGGAGATAAGCAGCCCTCAGGACAATACAGCGAGAGTTACCACTCTTACATGTTCAACATAATCTCCACTTGGTGCTGTGCTAAAAGGTCAAGCGTAACTGTGGGGCCCCCTGGCTGGAGCAGGACAGGATTGCCGTGGTCGGTGGGGGTTTCTGTAGTAGCTGCAGGTGGAAAGGAACCCTGGCCTGAAACAGAGATAATTCCATTCGTATACACCAGAGTCCCCCCCCTCTCCACTCAAACTAACAACCACCCCCCAAGCCCTGCATCTCGCCCCTTGTAATTGAGTTGACTGTTTCCTAGAGGAGAACTCCTTGTCTGCACGATGCAGCTGAAGGGGGGGTTACGCTAGCAATGGTAGAGATTTTGCACCATAGTCAGAAAGCTACTGCTGCAGCCAGCTGGGCCCGCTAGCCTACAGCTCAGTACTAATGATGAGATTCTGGCTTTGATGCTTATGTAAACCCCCCCCCCCTCTCTTCTGTCTCTTTGTGTGGTGCAGGTTTTGTGTGGGAGACAAGTTTTTCCTGAAGAACAACATGATCCTGTGCCAGACAGACTACGAGGAGGGGCTGATGAAGGAGGGCTACGCTCCCCAGGTCCGCTGACCCTCGTAAACCAACACAGAGGAAGAGGAGGAGGAAGAGGAGGAGTGGGAGAAAGAGAGATACTGAAGGAGAGCTTGCAATCACACAACAAAAAGCACTATTGCCTCCTGTCCATCTCCTGTCCCCCACATGTACATAACTAAGCAAGCCTCCCTGGGAGGGGACACCTTCTGCTGTACAAAATAGCCATAGAGATGCCAGCGTGGCAGGGAAAGGCCCCAGAAGCATACAAAAGACTACAACTATGAAAAAAAAAAGTTTGTCCATTTCTTTATTTGTTTGTGACTGACGGATGCTGCCTCTTTCCTTCAGGCCAATAAACGCTGGCCTCAGAGCAATTTCTAACAGGTGTTCCTAGTTGTTGGAAGAAAACAAAAAAAAAAAAAAAAAAAAAGGCCAAAACCAGACTTGTCTCATTTTATCTGACAAGGACAGACAGCGTCCCACCTGACGGCACAGTCCAACAACTTCTACTTGAATCTAAAATACACTGAGGTATTGTCAATCAATGTAATTTTGCGATGAAGACCTTTTTACTGTATGATATCAGATTAAAAACACAGTGAATGTAAACTGAAGAGCGGCAAAAATAACGCCTTTGGATGACTGATTTGTTGAGTGTGTGTTTGTGTGTGTGTGTGTGTGTGTGTGTGTGTGTGTGTGTGTCTGTGTCTGTGTCTGTGTCTGTGAGCATGTAGATCCCTCTTCAGGATGAGGACTCATCTGCAGTCTCACAAGGCTTGGTCTGGTCCATATAGTCCCTTTCAGAACCTTAGGATTCCAAAGCTGATCACAAGGGTATCGACATGATACAGAGTCACAAAGCTGCATTGGCCAACGGGCAAACAATCAGACCCAATGTGACATAATCAGTGGCTTTTCTATGGATGTATGAAATCTCTCATTACATAAACATATTTGAGATCATTACGTCACTCAAACACCATTGAACCATTGTCACAAAGGTTTGTTTTTATGGTTGCATCATTCCAGAGTTCGTCAAGTCAAAGTATGACTGGCTGTTTTGAATGTGTAAATAGGAAACTGTTTGCCAATTTGTTGATTGTACAGTATGTCAGATGTTATGTTTTCAGCTTGTTCTGCAGCCCCCAAGTGGTCAAAAAAAATCAATTAAAGCAGCTTTAAATGTTATGGACCAGACTTCATGCCCATGGACAAACACCAGGCTGTGTGAGACTTCTTCAATGGGGTGACAAGAGTCAGTTCCATTCCTGAAATGCATTCCGTCAGAGCTTCTTTCAGCAGTATTTGGGAAACCTGGGTTTGGACTATGACTCCAGAACTAACTATTCTTGTGAAGGAAGGCTGTGTATTTTTTTGCTGGAAACAGTCTTTCTATTTATTAAAACCTGCTTTCACACTGGTCAAACTGAAATACGGGGAGATTCTCATGGAGACAGGTTGTTGTAGCGATTGTAGGGGTCTAGGGATCGGTCTGGGATGGTGGGGGGTTGGTTACTTTTTGTACACTATTTATTTGATAAGCATTCAGTGTATCACCAGTTGTCCAAAATTTGGCATTGTTTGACATGCTGGTACTTGAATCAAACCGATGATTTTCTCAATCACTGGATTATGATGGCTCTGTCATTTTCAACACAGCTTTGGGTTCAGTTAACTGCACTCTCCAGCAGGTGACTCACAATAAGACACGTCTTGGCCACGCTGATGCCCTGCTGCTGCAGAGCAGTTACATCCTTTTCACACAAAGAAACCATTGATATTTCTGTATTAAATTATCAGAATCTGAGCGTGTGCAAGAGCGCTCAGCACCATTTCTTAGCTGGAAAAGAAAAGATCCTTCTCTAATTTGTAAATTAAGGGTGTACATAAAAGAAATATTCATTTTTGCTTGCTATTGTACAATGATTTCTTTTTATGTGTCATCCAGCATGAGATGTTTATTTTTAGGACAACGCTTGTAAATACTGTAATTGTAATAATTTTAAGCACAAATGTAATACAGTTTTATTGTGTTACCAGTGAGTGTGGTGTCTTTTTTCCCTCATTATGTTTGACTGTGTTTTCAATAGTTGAGATTTACGCAGAGATTTACATCTGAAGAAAGTTTGCACTTTCATATTTCATATATCCATTTATAAGCCTCTATGTTTACTGAAGCAACTGAGGTTAAGCATCGAGCTCAAGAACACAGCATTGTGTGCGAACCAGCCGCCAGAAATAGTCTGTTCCCCGTTCATTACCCTAACCAGCAAAGCATGTTGCAGCCTATGATATATGATTGATCCAAAGTGCAATCATTTCCTCGGTTTATTGTTTCTGCTGCTTGTAAAATGCCCTTTTTGGTTTTGTTAAAATGAAAGGGAGCTCACAAAACATCAGAGTAAGGAGCCTTGGTTTCAGGGTTGAAATTCCCCATTCAAATGAGATCTTCACGCATTTTTCAAATCCATCTTTTGTTCAGCTCTAAAAACACAATAGGCTTTCATCTTGTCAGAGTAAAAAGTGGATTTTCTATTTTGGTTCTGTCATGTGTCACACATGGAACAAGGGAAAAAAAACCCAACACTTCATTTATACTTTGCCATTAGCCGACTTCAAGAAGGGGTGCCATCTATCTCCTCGTGGGTTATTTCAACTAATTACCTGGATTTCAATTTAGAATCATCTGGAATGTCGAGGTAAAACATTTGGATTAAAGTTATTGCTCTCATTAGTGAGGTGCTTCTAAAGTGCCCTGTGAAGTTTGTCGACACCACATTACAGAGCATAATATCCAGGCCAATTAAGCTAATTGAATTTCCTTATCCACAGACACAAAGAAGAGAGAGAAACTCTTTGATTAGGCTCAAGCTGTTGAAAGTCTTTAGTAGATGAAAACACTCAGAGTAGATGGAGATTACAGCCTAGTCAAATTAAAAGAAAGTGTGGCAACCATATGACGAATTCCCACTAACGGCAGACATGTGTCATGTGCTGTTATAGCTGAGCAACCCCTAACTCAGATGTTAACCCCTGAGACCTGCTGCTGTTCATGTGACATCATTACTGCCACATTGTCTATGGGCAGAGATGATGCAACACAACGTGATGGCCATCTGCACCATTATGACATATGCCGCTAAATGAAGGTGGTGGTTCTATGAACTTTGAGCAAATGTGTCTTTTGTTGGCCTAGGAGAAGTTTAGTGGAGAATACTACAAGCATTTACCAATATATGACTGATGGTGTAATGAATATTATGGGAGAAACTATGTTTTCATGACTGGTGCATGGCAGCAAGACTGGTTTATGGAAGGCAATGTTAACAGTTTGAGAATAAGGCTGCCAGTCACCAATATGTGATAAAAATTAAAATTATGTGCTGCGTATTTTCCTAAAAAATAACATTTTCTTCTGCCTACCCTGAAATGTTAAGGTCACCCAAATCAGTTGGTTTTATTTAACCAGGTTTTTAGACATTCACCTCTGAACCGCTGCTTCCACAACAATACAATGGAATTGAAAAAAATGTTGTCCAAAGTATTGAAAAAAATCAATTTAAAGTATTCACAGCAACATCTTTTTTTTCTGGAAACAGTGTCCAGGTTACTCTGGATACAGATCACATTGCTTGATACAAGAACAATACTACTGACTTGACCTGAAATTAAGTAACAGACACAGTTGCCTTTATTCAATAAATCACCTTCAGTTGTTATGGGTATTCAACTCTTTTACTAAGCAACTGTGCATTATTACATCAACATTTTTTTTACACCTCTCCTGCTAAAGTCTTCCCATGCTGGTTACATCCTAGATTTGGCAACACCTCTGCGTTACGTTAATAACGCACTTGGGCATTACTGCCATCTTGTGACCTCTATTAGTAATTGTACCTAATTCTGGAATTTCCAGTACAAACAATGATATGATATGATGATATGTAACCTTTTTAATTGCATGAATTACTGTATCAATGACCTAAAAGTTCAACCCCCCACCCCCATCCCCCACAAAGATAGTTGGCAATAGATAGCAATTAAGTTTGTAAAGGATTTGAAAGGAGTTGAACTGCCCTTGATTTTGTCCAGACACAGCATCTCAAGTCCATCCCTTTGAGAGAACAGTTTCTTCATCATCCCAGTTTTCCAAATCTGACAAGCATCTTGTCTCTAATGAGTACTAGATCTCCCTCTTTTAGGGAGGTAGAACATGGGGTCTCTCTGGTATAGGCAGATCCAGTAAATACTCCCTTTCCATTGATTCCAGAAGTCGTTGAGAAGGCACTGGCGATACCTTTGCTGGAGTTTGAGGCTTGAATGGCAGCATGAAAAGGTTTAGGTAGCAAAGAGGAAAGTTGCCAATCAGAAATTAAGCTGGTGTCTGAGACAGAGGTTCCTCCTGCTCATTATAGACAAAGGTGAGTGATCTTGAATTGATTGTTACCTCTGCCTCCACCGATATGATAGCTCCTCAAAACTCAGAGATGATTTTCTCATCGCTTTTCTCCACTGATTGGATCAGTCTCTCCCAAAATCCTCCTCACACAGCTTTTCATTTAGCAACATCCGACGCCTCTTTGAGAAAAACCTTTGACGATAGTGAGGTCTTGATCAACTCGTTTGAGGACTTGTGTATTGTCTGAACAGACAATGAGGTCTTGTCTAGAGTCTCTTGAATGCTAGGAGGAATTTTTTGTTGTTGACAGGTCTGACACC
The DNA here is from genome assembly GCF_046630095.1 of Trachinotus anak. Lineage (NCBI taxonomy): Eukaryota > Metazoa > Chordata > Actinopteri > Carangiformes > Carangidae > Trachinotus > Trachinotus anak. The sequence goes on from NW_027273869.1 coordinate 2,346,312, forward strand.
TATTCCAGGTGCACTGGATCACAGCACAGGTGAACAGTGCTATGTACTCTGTGCTCTTGGTCTTTACATAAAGTGAACCTGCAAAGTCCAATCCAATAATTTCAAAAGGAGGTGTTTCTGTAATCCAGAATCTTGGCTGTGGTGTTGTGTCCTTTTGTCAGACTCAAAGGATTGAATACTTGTCTACTAGTCGCACTAAGGGTTGAACTATGAGTGTCTCTCATACCTAAACGCATCACCTGGTTATGACTGTGTTTGGTCAGTATTTTGGATACTGTGATTGGAAGGCAGGATCCATGGATGCTTCACACTGAAGCTGAACACAGAATAAACATCATTTTTAATCAAGAAATGGTTTCTGGTCTCTGTCTTTGTGAATGTTTTGTACACCTTTCATTGCACAGATTCTTCTTTGGAAACCTGGATTTTGTGTTTACAAAATCCACTGTCTTTTAGCTTCTGACAGTTCCTTGGCTGTCAGCTCTCCTAGTCTCCTTTCTTCTTCCTTTAAACAAGAGTTGTTGATATACTGTTTGATCCAGGCTCTGACTCTGAATATAGTTTTCAGTTTACTGTAATTTTCCAGCTTGAGTAAAAGATCTGGTGATGAGAGGCAAGCTGTTCCTCTGCTGAACTGCTACATTGCTTGACCCAAGCTCAGCCTTTATCTCCTCTTCACAAAGCTCTTCATCAGATGGCTCTGGCTGCACTGTTGAACTCCAAAATGGGGGCCTTGAACACCACAGCTCCTTTTCTTTCAGTTTTGAGGCTGTCTGACCTCTTGTGATGAGATCAGCTGGGTAAAGCCTTCCACTACAATCTGACCAGGTTTCTGGTGCAGTGATTTTATTTCTTTCACTCTAGTTTCCATCATTATGCTGAGCCTGCAAATCCAGCAGATGACTACCATGGAATCAGACATGCAGGTTTAGTTCAATTACATGTCCATTGCCTTGAACAGTTTGTTTCCCATTCTAGCTGCAACTCAGCCCCAATTAACTCAAGATATGGTGGGGTGAGTTTCTTAATGGGTGCTACTCTTCCCTTAGACGTGACTAGTATGGTCACAGTTTTTCCTTCAGCTGTGTTTCCTTCAAGATATGCTGCTACACTATAGGCATTCTCACTTGCGTTACTGAACACATGAGGAACTTGGCCTTGTCCATTTGGCAGTCAGTTCCATGCTATCTGGGGATGACTATCTGATTCAGCCAAAGCTGTTCTGTACACCATTAATGTCTTCTTGAGGGAGTTAATTGGGAGAATTGGAAATGGCATCAGTGATTCCATGGGGTCAAATATTTTAGCTGATGACCACAGGACGCTCCTCTTTGTGTTCTGTTTTTCTTTGAAAAAGTTCATTTGATATTTGAGGTTGAGGACAAAATTGTCAGTGTTTCAGGTTCCAGAGTGAAGTCGAAATCCTCTTGCAGCCACTTCACTTCAAATTAATTTGTGGTCCAGGTACAGAGGCTCAACTCAGCAGTGGACAAGATCTCCTTTGCACTTGTGGTCAGTGCATATGCATCTTTTTCATTTCAAACACACAGAGAGTCTTTCAGAATGTTAATGGCCTGGGGATGACTTCTCCAGTATTCTTCCAAGTGTTACAGGACTATAACATCAAGCAAGAAAAAGTTTGATGACACTCCAAACACCACACAAGTCATTCTCAGTGTACATCCTTTGGGTGTAGATCTGTAGGAAAGCCTTCATGATTAATGTCAGTCATGAGTGCAACTGAGTGCAGCCTTAATCTCAATAAGATGGTGCAGAGGTCTGGGTTTAGATTTGTTCTGGAGTAGCGACAGTTGTTAAGATTTGGACAGCCATCCATATGAGAGGAACCAGGGAAAACTCAACGTGTTTGTCGATTTGTCTTCTCTGATTACAGCATGGTGAAGTATGTAGTATTTGACATTACTGCTCTCAGTTTCTAGTGTGTGTTTCTTGAATCTCAACACATATTTCTTGATGAAGATCTATCACACCATTGTATCTCATGAACAGTCATGTCAGTTTTTAGCTTTCCTTCAGCCCTTACAATCTTTTTCTTGTCTATTCTCAGGTTGTCTGGGAGTTCTAGGGTATCTTAATGGTGCAGGTAATTCGGCTTCATATCACCCTTTGCTGTACCTGACTGACCTGTCAATGTCCTCAACCTGTTCCTCACCTTTGCTGGGACACTATTTCCCAGATTGCACATAGCTGGTTTAAAATCTAGTAGGTTTCCTCAATGCAAGTCTTCACTCATACTTTTCATAGGTACCACACTGCCTAGCCTAATATGGTTTCTATGGTGACCAGAGATTCTGACAGTCTTTCTACTCTGCCGGACACTATTTTCCCATGTTAGTAAGGACCTGTCAGTACTGACAGCTGTAGTTTTTCACCACTGTTTCCTGAAACTTCTGCTGAAGGCAGTCCTCTTTTCTCTAGCTGCTGCTGCATTTGTTCTCCAGGAACCTGCATGCAGAGCTCACTTTCAACAGAACATTTCAGCAGCTTCAATCACAAAGTTTGCTCTTTATTGCCACTATTTTTGAGGATTTATTTTATATTGCTGCATTCAGTTGTTCCTGGGGTTTCATTGGTTAAGTGCATGGCATGCTCTCTGCTTTCAACCTCCTATTGTAGGAAAGGATGAGCTTAGGAAACTTCATGCCTCAAACCTGGGCATGGTCATATTGGATCATCTGGAGGAATATGGGACACACCAGTCCACCATATGTATCTAAAACCACTTCTATGGATTTCTATGGGCTTCACACTCATCATGGAGCTATCTTAAGGCAACAATGCAAAGATTTTTATGCCTCCATGCCAGTGACAACCACGGCCAGGGGCATTATGATGTTGGGTTGTCCATCCATACGTCTGTATGTCTGTACGTACCAGTCATACGTAATATCTCAGTAACGCCTTGAAGGAATTTCTTCTTGGGAACTCTTCAAGGGAATCCCTTCAAAAGTTGGCACAAATGTTCATCTGGACTCAAGGATGAACTCATTAAATTTTGGTTTGCAAAGATCAAAGTTCAAGGTCAAAGTGACCTCACATTCATTTGACTGCACAACATAGAGGGAATTTTGTTATATCAGGCACAAAGATTCAAGGATGAGCTGATTACAATTTCGTAGTCAGAGGTGAAAGGTCAAGGTCACTGTGACCTCACAAGACATGTTTTTGGCCATAACTCAAGAATTAATTCATATGCCAATTATGATAAAATTATCCAAAAGGTCAAAGTTTCATAGTGCTCATCTTCATAATGTTCTGTAAAAAAACTTTTCTGGTGATTATTAAATGCTGTAACTCAGGAACAGACGGGGAGACTGTGACCATATCTCACATTTGGTAGGATACTGAAATGATTGGTGATACGAGTCCTGAGTACTCAGCTTGAAACTTTGGTGCATGGTGATTGTAAAGATCTTGTGTGCTGCCAGGTTTAAGGTGTGCATGAAGTTGTCACGTATTCAAATTTGCAGCTTTTATTTTGCAGCAACATCCATATTTGAAGTATATTCACTGTCATGCCTACAACTTTCTGTTCCATCACAATAAGCTTTATTGGCCAAACATGTGAACAAATACAAAGAGTTTGACTGTTGCACATTAGTACAGTTGACATACAGAATAAAAACAACAACACAGCTTAACAAAGTCAAAGTCAAATCAGTTTTATTTATATATCCTTATATCACAGCAACATAATCCTCGATCCTGAGATCATCAAATCAAATGTGGAAAAACTCTAACCCTAACCATAACAAAATGGGAGAATGTATTTATCAGTATTATTTATAGATTCCATTCTATGTTTAGCTCCCTTGTATCATTTGTTTGTATCTTACTGTGTTTTGTCGACAAAAAGCTGCTGCAAACAAATTGCCCCTGGTGGGATAATTGAAGCTGTTTGTATTGTGTTGTATTGTAGAAACCTTAGGAAGAGCAACAGAGGAGGAATCCCTCTCTATGGTCAGACTGGGCACATATGGTGCCCTAGGCAAGTTTTCCCGGGTCCCCCTAACCCCCAACAAAAAAACAAAAAAACAAAAAATAAATTTTCCAATCAAAGCTTCTTAACAATTCAACAGTAAAACTACTGAACATTTATTTAAAGAACAATGGCAAATAAGAACTAAATACAAATAATTTGTCTGTTTTCAGTCTGTCTGATATTTGATGATATTTACTGTATACACTCTGGATGTAGTCCAGTGACTACATTTAAAGATGGATGACATGTCTCCACTATACAAAACTGAAGCCAAATTAACCTGGATATCAGTTCTGCCATCTTGTATTGATAACATCATTTGGAGCCAGAGTCTGTGCGGTAGTGATCGGCAGGTGGGGCTGTGATATTGAAGCCCATACACCCCAATCGTGAGTCAGTCGTAGATGTATGTATGAATATATATATATTAATGTGCAAACTTTTAGGGAGCTGTCATGTCACCCATGGTATTCAGTCTTTATCATATTCCATCACTGGTATTGCCCCATAGGAAATAATGATAATGCTTCCTTTAGAAACTAGAAAACTGCATATCCATAGTAAATTAACCCCTTTAGCCAACTAAAAATGCACTTTCTGTTTTTTCTTAAACATTACCACATGCAGTGAACTACACTGAACATTTCCCCTCTCTACAAGTTACAAGTTATTTGTGTCTCAGTGAAAGTCATCTCCTTCTTGCTCCCTTGCGTCCGTCTGAAATGTGGGCTATCCCTTCACATAAACACTCAGCTTTACCAAAGAGAAGGCTGAACTGGGAGGCACAACGCTGCAAAACTGTGTTTTATTTAAGAGTCTTTATTACAATATAAACCGCTCACAGCTCAGTGGGGCCATGAGCTTTAAGGGGCTGTAAGATGTGTACCCCCCTCCCTCCAGAAGAAAAGAAAAATACATCAAAGCAGAAGAGAGCCTGCGAAAAGTAAAGAAAATGAAAAAGAAACAACTTGGCTGTGTCCCTGGCAGCTACAGTGAACTGACAAAGCACAAAGAAAAATAGAGAGCCCGAACTCTCCCACATTAGGGTCCATAGTCATTAAGACCATTTAGAAAAAGCATTAACTGCCAGGCTGTGTATCGTTAGCGTCTTCATTCCTGTGTCACAGCTGACCCTGGAGTAAGCGTTGGGTGTGCAGTTAGCCCTGCTCTCCTATGCCAAACGGCTCCAGGGGCAAAAATAATGATCTTCACAGACATGCCAATGCTATCTGGACCAGATAACACTGCTTTAATGACTCCTTATCCTTTGGCCCTTTCAAGGAGATGGGCGCCCTGGCAAATATATTCCCGTTGTTGGGTCATTAACTCTTTATTGCAGGGATAATGGACTTTTGTATTTTTGGTCTGATTTGAGTGTACTACTCCACTGAGTACAACCCTCTGAAAGATTAGTCAGCCCTCAGTAACAATGCACAACACTCAGGTCACCATCACTGATTCACAAGTCAAAATAAATTTTGCTCTATAAAAAGAACAGAAAAACATCAAATGAAAGTATTGTTGGATAATTATTGTACCAACATTATGGCTCTCTGAAGTTGTTGTTAAAGAGCTATCTCATCACTAATTATGTAGATGTTCAGTCTTTGCTAGAAATCTGCATAGTGCATTAAAACTAGACCCATTTTGGCACTGTTCAGGGCCAGGCAAAGCCATTTTGGGCCTTAATCTCAGTCACAAGAGAAGAAAGGGACAAGGAGCAGTAAACTAATTCCATATAATGTTCTTTAATTTTCTAAGCAATACTCAAGCATAACAGTTGTGGTATTCAGAATACAGCTGCTGCTTCAACTCCATCATGGCTGTCAACGCTGCTTCCCATCAACTGTCAAAACAGCTGCTTTGACATCCCCGTCTGAGGTGCAGAGAGACATTCCATGCTGAATACAATATGGATATTTGTGGACCCCACATTATATGTCCTACTAAATCTGGTGATCTCTTGACCTTTGTTCCATCACCACATGATGAGTCCCATGACTAGATATCTTCAAAAGTAATGGCTGTATTTATGTGACCTTATCTGAGGATATTAATTGTCCCCAGAAGATGAAAAAATAAGTACCAGCTTGATATATATTATAAGATTTTAAGATTTCATGGATAAATTACAATACAACAGAGGATACACCCTCAATGATGTTGATGATTCCTTCTTGCCAACAGTTTGACCTTGCACACAACAAATATCAAATATTGGTCTGGTTTCCAAGCTACTCTTGGTTGCTAACTGGACAGATAGTTAACATATTTGTACAACCATCTGTGTCAGGGCAAGGTTATATAAAATTGCATGGTAGAATACAGCTAATATGATATCTTTCTCCACTTCACGCACTGCAATTGCACAATGATGCAAATTTACGTCTCAGAGTTCACCAGAGTTGAACTCTGCAAAAGCAGGAGGCGAATGATGGCATGACTGAGCTCTAAGATTAGAAAAGTCAGTATGTTGTTCACGCTGTCAAACACGTATGTTTAGTAGGCTGTAATGAACAATGAGCATGACCTTCCAGGGTTGCCAGAAGAGCCATAGAATTTTAATTCTCTTCAAATAGCCTGCCACGCATCAGAAACTTGCAAATGTTTAAATATATTCTACACTGGCTTTGCAGTGGACTAAATGTGTTATTTGGTGTAACTCTCTTTACGCTATCATGCTGTCTCTTCACAAAAAGCAAGCCAGCTGATTATTGGCATTCTAGATAGCAAAAGATGTCGATGTCTCGGAGACAAACAATTAGTACCCCATTGATTGTGTAGCTGCATCTCAAACACGTGTTCAAGTACTAATCTGACCCAGTCAACTGATCTTCTATTCAGAGAGTGCATTAGGCGAGTTATCACCACTGAGGAATCTGCCTGCCATTAGCACTCAGGGTTCTGCAGGCATTCAGCTTCCCGGGTCTTCAGAAATCTCTCTTTTGATGTAGCAGGTTAACCTCTAGCAGATGCCCTTTTAGGCCTCAGTCTACCATTTCAACCATGCAAGGAAAATTACTGCAATTCACCTTCCACACACACACACACAAACAAACCACAGCTGACCAACAGAAGCCATTCACTGCTATGCTATTTTAAGTGTCCTAGAGATAAAAGTCAGTCTCTAGTAGTGCTAAGAGAAATATTAATGTTCTTTTCAGGCACTGCTGATGTCAATACTGTCGTATCTCAAACACTGAGAACTCGTTTGATTTGTGGCTGGATCAGTAAACACACTACGGCTTCAGCTGCTTCTTTTGATTCAACATAAATCATATCTGAACAAACAAACATCCAATCTGGTCATGCTGCTTCGGGAGGAGGGTGGGGGGTTCGCCTTCTCTCCTTCTCCCAGTTAGTAACCGAGATCTGTGGGTTTTTGTTTGTTTGTTGCCCTGGTTTCTCACACTGCCAGTGTCATGGCAATCAAAGCTGGATGCACCGAGAACAGGGGGAAACAGTGCCACCCTCTCCATTCTCCATCACTGCCATGCAGACACTGTGTGTTTACGATGTGCTGTTTCCATATGACCTAATCTCAAACAAATTGGAAAGATGATTGTCATCTGCAGGGGGGCAGGAGCTGCATTATTCTCAACAATAACCTTCAGAAAACCTTTCAGGAGGAAAAAAGGAAAAAAAAAAAAAAATCAAGAAGCGGATTATTCAAAAGGCAATTTTCACCCAGCTCATTTGGTGGAGAAGCATTGTGTGATGAAACGTCTTATTTTGTTGTGTGAAATGGCGGAGGAGACTCAAAGGCACTGCGCCCTCTCTCTCTCTCTCTCTCTCTCTCTCTCTCTCTCTCTCTCTCTCTCCTCCCCTCTCTCTAGAGGATGAGTGTAATCAAACAGGGCAGATGGGGGATCTGAGGAGAAATGTGTGTATCAGCGATAAACGGAGGTGCAGTTTTAGAAAATACAGAAAGCAATAGGCCTTCTACATACACACTACACACACTAACTTTCAAGTTACACGCGATGGAAATCAAAAGGTATATGTGCAAGATACAATGCACTACTGGTCAAAAGGTTTAGAACAGTTTCAGTTTTCTTTTAAAAGGGTTCATGGGATCTTAAATCCTACATTGAATCAAATTTTTTGACTCATTTAGCAACACACTCATGACATTCTTTCTACAATGGAAATGAAACGTTCAGTGCTTTTATACATGCACTGCAATCCTGAATTATCCAAGTCAGTCAGACTGGACATTAATTGGACTTTATCCTGCCAGCTCCCTAGTATAAAGCCTGTGTAACAGCCCATGTGTGAATAGAGCAGGTTATTGTCCAGAAGAAGTCACAGAGTGGGCATGATGATGACATTTCTCTACCCAGGACCCACCCCTCTCCTTGACCAGACATATGAGAATGCGTGTGACAAGGACAAGCTCCTGTTGTGTGCCACATGTGTGAAAGGGCAACCGGAGTTCATATCAGGAAACGGCTATTGCGTGGAAAATTCATCCCATCACTGCTGCAGAGGTTCATTCAGGTGTTGCATTTGTAGGTTGCTTCACTTTCACCTTCTGTCCAGTTCGTCTGAGACCAGCTCCATGGGGTTTACGTCTGCAGACTGTGCCACTTTCCTTCACTAATGTTTTGGGTCATTATCTTGTTGACCAACCACTCCATCGTCCTTTGATACATGCCTTTTTATCTCCATAGCAATATACAGTACTACTTCCAGCAGTACAGTGTTGTCCTAATAACGTGTCAGAGGTTTGAAGTGTAATTGATTTGTGAAACGTCTTTTACTAAAACAGAAGATGGTCTTTCTTTAACTTCCATAACATTTTTTCAATTCTCAACAAACTTCAAACTTGATATCAGAGACATGTAGTGGAAAATACAAGCAGCCTTGTGGTATTTCCATTGACGCCTTCACCCAGATGTGTAGTCTGATAAATGTGAAGTGAAATGTACAATATTTTTCTCTCAAATGTAGAAGGAGTAGAAGCACAAGGAACTGCATAAGTGTATTTAAGTACTGTACTTGTGCAGGGAACAAAGTCCTGCAGTGAGGTTTCAAGAACAATGCTTTATTTTGTACTTGAGCCCCTTGGTTCAGAATTATCTAAAAGTTTGGAATAATGGAATAATACCAAAGAACACCCTTGGTCATAGGGTTATGGGTAGATACCAAGAACCCTCTTGGGGTGAAAGGGGTTATTCTGCCCTTAAAACATCACACCCAAGTTTATAGCCCATAAGTGAAGTCTTGCTACATCCAAATCTTGTTGCAACAGTCTTACTTGGAGGTGATCCAAGATTTTCACTTGATGTTTCCTGGAGTCGCAACTGTCAACTTAGCTGATCATAAAAGTCATGTTTCCTTTGTATGTTGCCATCCTCTGATATCCCCTGATGATTCTCAAAGAGGTATATAGTCTCTTTTCCAAGGTCTGGAACGCTGGCAGAAACCTGTCGGTGAAACTTTCTCAGGTTAGTTATAGATAGTACATCGTCATGGATTTCTCTGTCCATATCAGAGGGGTTTGGTGAGTTGTCATCTTGCACCTGGGGAGATAGGTTTTCCAATTAACACTTTATATGGAATATAGCACTAAAGGAAAAGCATCTGCACATTTCAAAACAGTTTTTTTGCATAGTTTTTGTTAGTTTGGTGCAGAATTGGGCACTAGTGCAAAAGAAACAACTAGTCCTCCAACCTGAACAACAATATCGTTTTTTACAACCCTCCGATCTGTCTGCTGAAACAGTGGCAGACGTACTGGACTTGGGTTGTCATGGCTATAATGATAATGGTCATGGCTTGGTTAGGTTTAGGAAAAAGATGGTGATTTGGGTTGAAATAAGTACTTCCTCAACATTAGACAATCTTTGTTGTCATGGTTACAATGATAACAACAAACGGTCATGAATGATAGAAACAACATAAACTGCTACTTTCACATGGGAATCAAACACCTCTCTCCTGTGTCATATTCATCCATCCACCCCAACCTCCTCCTGCCACAGACTGTGTCACCCCACATCACTCTTAAAAGAACACAAAGTAGCAAAGATGTACATTGTAGTACCATTGTGTTCACTAATGCATTACCGGTGAAAACAGCAACAGTACCAGCTGTGTAAGCAGCACATTTTACAGTAGCCGATTGAGTAGGCAAGACAATGGTTTTCAAAAAGGTTGGACGTAAGAGCTGAACATTGGATTGGTTTGCGGATGATGTCTTAAACCTGTACTAGTGCATCAAAATCATGGGCTTCACTAAATGCATATCTCAGATCAGTGAAATAAATATTATATTGAAGGCATTCGACTCAGCTTGTTGAGCAGATGTTTCAGGAGGCATAGCATGCGCTTCCATAACACCTGTTTCCAGGATAACAGCGTAACCTTACAGATATTGTGTATCTGGGGGTCTCATTGCTGAACCATCACAAAAGAGAATGAAATCTGAATTTGGAATGAGAATTTGCAAATCAGGCCCAGGTAATTTAACTGCATCAACCGATGCCTCACAGTCATACATAAATAGAATGATCTGATTCAACCAACGGGAGCAACGTTGCCAGATTTTAAGTGAGGCCCTGCAAAGAGAAATATTTGAGGTGGAAATAATGGCTGTCTGATAGCCTGATCTACAAGCAGCTGTCATGTGCTGGGTGTCACAAGTGTTCAGAATATGCAAAACAGTGTAAGGAACAAAAGCTTTACATGTGAAGCCCAACACAATGGGGGGCACCTATTCAGTTAAAATAGCTGTGGGAGCAACAGCTCACAAACAACCTGGCATCCCCCGCACTACAGGGGGCAGCCGAGGAGAATATAAAGCCACAGGGTGGTAATGAGAGCCATGTTTTTGAACCAGAATGCCTGAGGTGATGCCCGCTCTCTCTCATGCACATACAGGTGAAAAGGCAACTTATAGACCGGGTGGTTCAAGGCTGGTGTTGAAGTCTCTGAATGTAGCTGCCATATGTTCAGTTCATCAGATGGAGTCAGGTGCAGAGTTTGGTGTGGCAGCAGGAAGGACAGACTTCATTGAAGGAGAGTTGTGAATGTTGGCAATAATTGGTAATCCCAAAGAAGGAGGGCATTTCTGCATTTGTGTGTGGAGGAGGTGGCAGTTTTACTCTGTCTGGAGATAGGAGAACGTGTCCATTTTCCAAAATGTACAAAAAGTAAGTAACCCCAGGCTGACAAAAATACAGCCTGGCAAGCGACGCTCTGTGACCTCATTTGGCCTCCCTTACAAGGGAGTCTGTTTTGCAGGCTTCCTCTCAGAGGGAGGCCATTAGGAGATCGTTGGCATATTGAAGCAACGCACTTCAATCAGGGGGCATAAGGTCAACTCCGGACAGTTCTGAACCCCAGAGGTGAAAGCTAAGAGATACTGGCTATCAGGATACAATGGAATGGATGCAACAGAAGAGAAAGCTGAACATAACCACTGTATTTTGATATCAGGTACAGTAGCATTTTAATTTAAGCTCTTGCACAAAGCACAATTCTCTAGGATGGCTTCAGGGATTGGTCAAATAGATATATTGGGGCTTTTTTGTTTGCCTCTGGGCTTCATTCATTCATTAGCCATACCGCTTATCTTTTTAAGATGGGCAGGCTGGAGTCAATCTTAGCTGACATCGGGCGAGTGTAGGATACATCCTGGACTGGTTGCCAGTCTACCACAGGGCTGACATATGCTCCAATTCACACCTACACCTACAGGCATTTTAGAGTTGCCAGTTAACCTAACCTGCATGTCAAAAAACTCGCAAAGACCCACTAACATCAGGCTTTTGTCATCAGTGGAAAAGGATTCAATCAATCAAACAACTCTGCTGTTACACCAGAAACACTGATCTCTGGGATAAAAGTGTGAGCGGCAGCTCTGAAAGTTTTAAAACCACACAATCACCGATCAAAACATCTCATATGGAGCCTCCGACACCTAAACAGGCTTTTACCAGTTTGCAGGGTGGCTAGCAGCTCACTCCTCCTCCACTGCTTCTGCTCGAAGTGCATGTGATGACATCACTGCTTGCAGTTGTGTGTCCTCAGCCCGAACAGAAAGACAAACTCAACTTCCAGTGGAAAAGGTGTCTATCGGCTTTTAACAGCAGGTTTACCCGTTTTAAAAAAATGTAATTTAATAATTTTGGTGGGAAAAGGGTATATGAGGAGGAACTGAGATCAGCAAGCCAAACTGACTTTTGTGTTTAGCCCACAATGCAGGTGAGACTTTTGTTGACTCGATGGGGGGCAAAGATTCTGAATATGGCACCGGTGTACATTGTTCAAGTGTAGTTTGAAGAGAGTCTGAAGCAATCATGACAAGCAGCTATTCAGAGCCAGATAACAAACATAAACAACCCAGTGGGGTTGCTAGAGGCACTGTGTATGTGTGTGTGAGTGTAAGAGAGAGAGAGAGACCTGTTTCATTGTCTGCCAGTCAGTATTCATAAATTAAGTGGATTACTTTTTTTTTTTTTACATTCACATCTCTATACCTGTATTAGTCTCCTCCACATTGTGACAGCAGCTGATAAACTCTAGTACAGACCAGTGGTGGACTGTACCTAAGTACTTTACTTTGAGGGACTTGATTCCTGATTATTTCTAGCAAATGCTACTTTTCAGGCAACTCCTATTCCACCACATTTCAGATGGAAATATTGTTTCCACATTCTAAAATATTATGCTTTGCTATAAATTATTATTATTAAGCAAGAATTATTATTGTTAGCATTATATGCAAGTAGAGCTGAAATAATTAGTTGATTGATTGATTGATTGGCCAATACAGACAGACAGAAAACTAATGGCAACTATTTTCAGAATCTTTTTCATTGTCCATGGTTCCATTTTCTCAAACAGATGACTTTCTACTTTTATGGCAATTATTATTCTATTATTACAATAAACCTATTTTCTGAAAATTCACAAACAAATGGAATTGAAAATAAACCATACTGAAAATAATTAGTTGCAGTTTAAAAATCAGATCTGCCTGAACCAACTACAACAGTAAGAATGCTGCATATGAATCAGTTAGAATAATGTAATGATAAAACAGCATACCAGTCTGTTGTATTAGTGCTTTTACTGAAGGAACTGAATACTTCCTGCTCTAATTCTTCTTCACTTTTTTTTTTTTTTTACTGTTTTTCTTCACAGTTTAAATGTTCTACTCATTTTTTCTGCTTTGGTACATCTGTGATTCAGCTCAAGAATGTATGAACAGAGTTCTGGTTTTCAGTCTGGCTGGATACTTCCTCTTTATCACCTCTATTTTGGGAACTTTCTTTTTTTTTTTTTACTTTTTAGTTTTTGGGCAATTATAAGCCTGTATTTATAGGACAGTAGAGAATGACAGGGAATGGGACAGAGAGTAGGAGAACGACGTGCAGGAGAGGGTCTGCCCATCCGGGAGATGAACCAGGGACCTGCCTACTCAGAGCGTTGACGCCCACATGTGTGTATGCATGTATGTACCCTAACTATTCGGCTATCGTGTCGGAATTTCTAAACTGCAAGACACTGTTTTTTCAAAATTTTGGAGCAATTCACACACACGCTGATAGTCCCAGTCAAGCTTTCTTTTTCATAATCTTGCTGTTTCAGCCATCAAATGCCTTTTTCTGAGGGCATATGAATCCGTTGGCCGTCACACCCTTAGTTTCTCCATTCATTTTAAAGGTAAAAGGCAAGACAAAATACTCTCCTATTTCTTTTGTATTTGATTAAGTGCCACTGCCAGATTGGATTAGTGGAGCATCGCCACCTTTTCTTCAGGGAAAATTCAATACCCTTTCCTCAGTAGAACAAACACACATTAGGCTGGATGATATGTTTTAAATCAATAGCAATATTAATATGGATATTTTTGGCTGGACTGCAGCAGCGGGGCCAGCCCTATAATCTGTAATGATTGGGCTGACTGACTGATTGACTGACTGACTGACTGAACATATTTCCACCATTGATCAGCCGATTGCCTCGTCACTGAGTTGGAGTTTCTGGCACAAACAGGTTGTATTGGGCAGTGTTTACGGCCTGCAGTGTTGCTAGCTTAGCGCACTGTCAGAGGGTATTAGAAATAAAGACCTGCCTCTAATAACAGCCTGTAATGTTCTGGAGTTGGGGCAAATAAAAAACATTCTCACTGAGTGATCATTTTACAGTAAATACAGCTGAAATCACAGCTCTGTTTTTGTCTTTAATTTATGTTCTGTGATTTTGTCAGACGACGTTGCAGTTATAAAGTCAGGATTTGACCACAGGCGGTCCAGACATTTTCAAGGTTTCTACCTAGTCTTGTTCTAATATTTTCATGTGGTCCATATGACAAACACCTGTAAACTCACATTGAAAATTGTCTTAATATAATAATCAAAACATATAAATCAGTGAATTTTGTTGCAATGAAACAAAACTTTACCTCATTTTGGTAGCTTATAACTTGAAATAATTAGGACTACAGAAATGTGTAAAACGATGAAGCAAAATGCAAAGTAATATTATTGCTCAACTCCATGGCAAATAACTACAGAATGGACTGTTAAAGCCCTATGAGTCTCAGAGTGAAACCATACAAGTCAGAACAAAGCCTGAGCCTGAAACAAGACTAAGGCCAATGAAACAGTCTAAGCTTAGACGAGCTCACAGTGCCTCTGAAACCTGTTCAGTGATTTACAGTTGAGTAAATTGTGCCGCACACAGGTTCAGACATTCTCATACTTCTACACACTTTTCATGTGTCTACAGACTTCTCATAGTGTAAGTACTTATAGAGAAACATAATGAGAATGAAAGGATGTAAGAAAACACCTCTAACCCTGAGCAGCCTGTTATGAAGACGCTCAGAATCTGCCCTGAATAGAATATTAACCCAAACTATCCTTATTGAAAAGCTTGCAGGCTTGTTGTTTTTCAGTAATAGGTCCAGTGCACCACAAGGTCAACATCTCTCTCCTCCAATCAGATCTTATGTAACATCACACGGAAGCCGTAACCCCCATCATTAACTCACACTGCACGTCTCACCCTGCTGACTGCTGCTCTTGCTAGTTCTCGCTACTGAGTGCGTCATTAAGGAGGCTGTGGACTCAGGAGACGCTAACAATAGCGGTGAGCTCCTCAAATGAGTGGGCCTAGCTGTAATTGTGCAGTGGAGGTGCACAGGGGTGGCTTGATCAGGACACTGGGTCTCTGTCCTAATGGGTCCTCTGGAGACTCTGGGGCTGGTGCTCCTCCTGCCAATACAGCACTGTCCTCTTGACACCAGGGGATCTTGACGGGGACCGGGGCCTTGCTGTAATTACTGTTCACCGTCCCGTCATAGAACCTGACACCCCTAATACCCTGGCAAGCCCCAGCCTGAAAGGCCAAGGTGGCCCACAGAGGCCTGCAGAGGCTGACAGAGCTTCATTTCTAATCCATCGAAAAGCAGGAACAGAGGGAAGTCAGTTGGATTGTGAGGCTGCCACAGAAATCACCCCAACATCAGAAACTGCACCGTTAGCTGTGTTAGCGCTTCGGAGTTGCTGCGCTGTTGCTGAATAATAAATATGTGTTTAGATTTCGTGTTACCTTTCATACTTTTTTCATACAGCTGCTCTCTGCGTGACTCTCATCATGGCCCTCCTCTCTTTGGTGAGATGGATTTGCATTGGTGGAATCATGAAAGACATCTTTTGGCCGCCTCCACCACTGAATCCTTGACCCTACTTGCACATTTTGAAAGAGCACGCCCACATGCAGTACTTCTAGGGTGTAAATCACTTTGGGTTGAATATGTGGGCAGAGCGGGAGAGAAACAGAATTTGAGTGAAAGAAGAAGAGAGAGACAAAGTAGCTGCCGATGGAGACTGGAGTGCTTGTATTTGTCTCTAAAGATGGAGTGGGCCGGTTGAGAAGGACTGTCTCTGGAGAGTGGCTGGGGCCAAAGCCATTGCCTAAGGCTCTACCCCAGGGCCTCTCAGCCCCATACAGCACTACTGAGGCATCAGGACTTACCTGGGACTGCCTGCAGGGACAACAAAGACACCAAAACTATGAGTATGAATTACCAATATGTGGCACATAAGTACACCATTGCAGGCAGTGAGTTACAGCTGTAATCAACATCCTACTTGAAGGATTTATTAAAAGAATCAGCACAGGTAATTGCACTAAAGGCTTATTCCATTAACACACCAGAAAATACCTGCTCATCATAATGTATATTCATAGAGTGAGTAAAAATACAGACAAATGTACCCTTCTGCCTTAAACAGCATGTGTTCCAGTCTCCTAGTTTTCTTTGAAATACTCTGAATCCAGAGATTTTAGTTCTGTATCTCTTTCATTTCTGCTGCTGACCACTGGAATCAGTCAGACTCCAACAGGGAATCCAGCAAAATGTTCGAAAATTGGTACTTATAGAAAAAAAATAAATAAATGAATAAATAAATGTCATATGTTTCATTTAATTTGTTAGACCCCCAACCGTAAAGGGATACCCCAACAATTTTGTATTAAATTCTACTGAATTTGGACGTCTTGTGAGACACAAATTTAACAAGATGAAGTCAAAGCCCGGTATATAGCTGCGCTGTGTATGGCCAATGGCAAAACTGAGGCCGCAGTTGAAATCTGTTGTGGAACAGCTGTAAATCAGAATCAGAATTATTATTAATCTCTCACGGGAAATTGTTATGTTGCAGTGCTCCACTTCACATTTACAGAATATAATAAGAATGATAATAATAATGTCACCCCCCATTTTCAAAATATAAAAAATAAATAAAATAAAATCAATAATAGACACTGTATACATATTTAAACTAAATAACTGATATCATTGCATGCTATTTACCCATACAGTTGTCTTGAAGGAGGAAATTTGCCCTAAAGACCAGAACAGTTTGTGTACCAGGCTGTAAATATGTTTATTTCTGCATTTTTCAGCCGCACAGGTTGCCCCCTGATCCTGCCAAGTGTCGGATGGTTACAGCTCTGTATCTGTTTGGTTGTCTTCTACTCTCTGTGGTCACCGCCGATTTACCAATAAAGCTGTTATTTTATCTGTTTATTTAAATGTTTGTCTGTTTCTGTTATGATCAAAGTTTGAAACAGTTATCACTCTGTGTCGCGCGAGCAGCAGCCTGGCTTTTCACAGCAGCCCATCTATCCGTGCCGGTCAACACGTGATTCTGCTCCTATGCTTGTTTTTAGACACATGTCTAACTGATTTTTATAATGACCTCATACATTTATAATGTAAAGTCTTCTTGGATAAGTGGTCACATCTTCTGCAACAAGGAAGTTAGAAGGACCATTGCCTTGTGTGAAGATCTGTCGGGCGGGGCTTCTCCTGTGTGTGTGTGTGTGTGTGTGTGTGTGTGTGTGTGTGTGTGTGTGTCAGTCACTCTCTGTTAAGACACTCTGATTTGTTACTCATTAACTGAAAGTGTCCCAAAGTGGACTGCAACCAAGGTTTGATTGATGGGTCACCAAATGCAAGTCCAATTCAGATGTGAAGTATTTGTTTTTAACACAAATCAACTCTCAAAATCACCATAATGGTTCAAATATCATGATGTGGCTTTTTTTTCCACAGCAGTTGATTATACTACAGTATATAGCTTTAAAATACAATAATCTCACGATCAGACTCTTATTGTTCATTACTCAAGTCCAAAACCAGACTGAATAAGTGAATTAGCACATACAAGTGAAGCCTAAGTATGGATTTCAATCCAAGGGTTCAAATCTGCCCCTAAGGCAAAATGCACAATACTAATACAAAATTAAAAAATTTAAAATATATAAAATGTAGGGGAAACTACATTTTAAAAAAGGAAGGGGAGGAACCTCAGGAAAGGCATGAGAGGAAGAAGCCAATGTTATTTAAGATGATTAATGATTAATCTGACAGTGATTTCCTGTTTCATTGTTTGGTCTAAAAATAATAGTAAATGCCGTCTCATTTTTATGAAGCTCAACATGATGCCTTTAAATAACTTACTTTGTCAGACCAACAGGCCAAAGTTTAATATCAGAGAGGAAAACAAGCCTCTACACTTGAGCAGCTGAAACCAGACAATTTTGACAAATTTAACAATTTGTTTTAAAAAAAAAATGACATCTTTATCAAAAACTGATTCATTTCCTGCTGGTCCATATCAGCTAATCATTTCAGCTCTAAAAGCTACAACTCTGCTACACACACTATAATTAAAACACACAAGAACGGGTAAATACAAAAAAATAAAAATACACATATAATATGAAACAAATATGAAGTGTAATAACATATAGCCTATTATAAACTGGTATAAGTGGCCATAAACCAGCAGAGAATGACCTTTACTGTATTTCTAAGACAAACATTTGAGAAAAGAAATTATTCCTTTACTTTTCGACATAAAGACAAACCAATATTTTGATGGGGATCCCATTAATTTCGTTCTAAATCTGAATAATGTCTAAGACCAATTACCGAAATAAACTTTAAAAAAATGTCTTTTTACTTATCTACTGACATATCACTGTAAATCTGATTGTGTCTCAGAATAAGATGGAGACAACGCATTGAGAACAGTGCTCACTGTTACTTGTTCCTTTCTCAAGTCCCCATCTGATCAAAACATCTGAGCTATGTTCAGCTGTAACAAACATCTTCCGCATAGTCAGCAACCTGCTAAATTCATTAGCATTGCTAATAAAGGTTGAATTGGAACATCTACTGCAGTTGGTCTCCATCGGTAACAGAAGTTCTGCATGGATCTCATTGCAAACGCTGGAGGTTTTTTAGTTTAAATTTGGACAGAAAGGGAGTTGTCCCATAAGACAGCATTTTACACTGGTACCCTGAAAGTACCCCAGTCAAAGCAACTCCTCCAAGACCTATTTATTGGGGCTGGTTTTAAAAGGTATTCTTTTTCCCCCTTATGCTCCCCTCCCTAAACTTAATCAAGCAATGGAGTGAGGAAACAAGGGGTAGTACATAAAAGTGTTGGGAATGGTAATGATGCCAAGTAATGATTTCCCTGGAGGAAATCTGATCTATTGCCACAGGGAAGAGATGGAGAAGAAAGACCTGGGGGAGGGTGGGGGGGGGCCACATCAGCATTTTATGCAGGAGCACCTAAGCCATAGGAGAGGGGAGAGACCAAAATAATGGAGAGGAAAGCTTCATTAGCACCCTCTCCTTCTATTCTCTCTCCCTCCCTGTCCCTCTCTCTGGCTCTCTCCCCCCCCCCCCCCCCCCCCCCCCCCGTTCTCTTCATCCCTCCTCTGTTCTCAGAGCAGATAGCATGCATAAAGACAGAATGCTCAGGGGGAATGAAGGTCTAGCGCAAGGTGAAATTAAACAGCTGAAAGGTATGATTTAACAATGTTCAGCTGAAAGGTATGATTTAACAATGTTCAAAACTCAATAAGTGCAAGGTAAACAATAAATTAGATGTGTCTGTGTCAGGAGGACAGGAAAAGGGGGCAAAAATCTCTTTATTGATCCCATCGTCAAAAACGAATCTGCTTCCCTGCTCCTCCTGCAAAGGCTGGTGGACGGTAAAGAAATCAAAGCAGTTAGTGCACAAGCCCTCGTCTGGGCTGCTCTCCATCTCCAAACACCTTTTACCTTCTCATTTTCTCTGGATGCAGTTTGAGAATTTTCATAAAATCTAATCCAAATTTTTTTTTTTTTTTTTTTTTAACATTCTCTTTCATCTGTGCAGGGACAATTGAATTCAGACACACATGCACCTCAGCATGTGCACAGCCTAAATGAAAGAGCAAGGCTTCTATTTATGGAATTAGAAGAAAACTGAAGATGCTGCAATTAAATGTTCCCATACTGCTACAAGTACTGTGTGTGTATCCAAAGCCTGATATGTGATTTTTTTTTCTCTGTGCCACAGAGATCACTGTTGTCAAAAAAGCTATTTAAAACACATCAGTAAGCCTCACTGTTGCACTGAGTGACATGCTCCTTCCTCGCGACTGGGAAAAACGTTGAGGAATTACCCACATCATCAGTAATCATCCATGAATATGTCGTACCAAATGTCATGATAATCTGGCTCATGATGTACCAAACTCAAAATGCTGCAGGTATAACTCTGAACAACTGACAACAACCATGATGAGAACCATCCTCTGTGTGGGTGACAATCAACCCAAATACCAGAGGCAATGTTGATATTGATTCCACAAAACCCTTGATTGTGTTCAATGAGTGCTCAACTCTTTGATTAAAGATGTGCTCATCAACATTTTTATATGTGAAAAAATTAGTCAAATCCCTAAGGTTGAAGCAATTAAACCTCTGCTTAAAAAGCGTACTGTTGATCTACACATTTTCGCCATCTACAGACCTATATCCAGCCTATATCCAGCCGGCTTTGTTTCAAAAATCCTTGAAAAAGCTGCTGCAGATATGAATAAAGGTTTTCAATGGTGGAATTTGACAATTAAGTTAAATGGACTCATCTCTGCTCTTGCCCTGCTGGAAGATGTCATTGGGACTACACTAGGCTGGTTTAAGTCATATCGGATCTTAATAGATTATTGGTCTTGGCGGATACATTCCAGTTTGTTCATGTTAACAATGATTCTTCCATGTGTACCTTGGAGCTCCACAGGGTTCTGTGGAGGACTGATACTTTTCACCTTATAAATGCTTCCTGTAGGCAGTATTATCAGGAATCACCACATAAATTTCCACTGATATGCAGATGACACCCAGCTGTATTTATCTATGAAGCCAGATGAAACTGATCAGGCGGACAAACTCCAGGCATGCCAAGGGCCTGGACGACCTGTCATTTTTCACTTATTATTTATTTATATAACTTTGGACATAATTACCTTGGCCTCCAGTTCTACTGGAAGGAACCTTGGGCTGATTTTTGACCAGGACATGGCCTTTGCCTCAAACATAAAACAAGTCTTTAGGACAGCCTTCTTCCACCTGCACAATACTGTAAAAATAAGAAACATGATTTCCCAAAAAGACGCTAAAAAAAAATACTCCATTCATATGTTACCAACAGACTGGGCTCGTAGTTTCCTATTATCCTAATAGAACAGGCTGGTCTGAAAATTCAGGCCTACTTGAGGTGGCTGTGGTTCATCCATCGCTTGTTCGATCCCACTCTCCTCCAGTCTGCATGTCGAAGTGTCCTTGGGCAAGATAATGAACAAATTGCCTCTGATGGCTGTTCCATCGGTGTACAAGTGTGCAAGCGCTCTATGTGTAGAAAGAAAGCACCGTATGAATGTGTGTGTGTGAATGGGTGAATGTGGCTTGTAGGGTGAAGTGCTTTGAGTGGTCGATAAGACTAGAAAAGCGCTATATAAGTGCAGTTACTTGTGGTTCCTAGAGTTTCTGAGAGTAGTGGGGGGAGGGGGAAGAGCCTTCAGCTATCAGGCTCCTCTCCTGTGGAACCAGCTCCCAGTCTGGGTTCAGGAGGCAGACACCTTCTCTACATTTAAGATTAGGCTTAAAACTTTCCTCTGTGATAAAGCTTATAGCTAGGGTTGCGCAAGTGAGCCCTGAACCATCCCTTAGTTATGCTGCTGTAGGCTGATGCTGCTGGGGAAACTCCCATGATGCACAGGGCACTTCTGTCCCTCTCTTCCCATGCATTTATATCACACTACTGCATGTCATTTAGTTTGTGTCTTCTTTCTCCTGTAGCTTGTGCTTCTCCTCTCTGTCTCTCTCTCTCTCATTCTGCAGATTTCTCTGACTCTGGAGCTGCAGATCCAGATCTGACACAACGACTCAACAATCATCACCATCATTATTCATTTCATCACTATGAATAATTATATTGTTGATATTTATTGATGCTATTATTAACACTATTACTTTAAGTATCCAATTGTAATCATTATAATAACCAGTCTTACAGCTTGAATACAACAGTATATACAGCTGTTCCTGGTCTCTGGTCTCTCGCTCCTCTCCCCCCATTTTTCTCCTCCCAACCCCACTGGCTGAGGCAGACGGCCGTCCACCCTGTGGCCAGTTCTGTTGGAGGTTACTTCATGTTAAAAGGGAACTTTTCCTCTCCGCCATCACCAAGTGCTGCTCACGGTGGGAACTGATGGGTTTCTCTTTGTAACATTGTAAGGTCTTGACATTTCTCTGTGATGTACCTTAATGTAATGTATGTTGTGGTTTGATGCTATATATGGGGGGGGGGGGGGGGGGGGGGGTCAAATTTTTATGCTATGCTCAGGCCTTACATAATAAATAGATTACACTTAGAGGATGTTCACTAACTCTGCAATTCCCCTCACATCTATGAAACTTTTAAGCCCTGTTATACTCATTGTTTTAGATTAACAGCCCACAAATTCTTCAGCGCAGGCAGCTGTTTTCAGTGATATCCCACTGTACGCTACCTGTCCAGACACACCTGGTGAGGACAGTCCCATATTCAGACAGCTGTGGGGATGGAACAGCAACAATGAATTTTGGCACTGAAAATAAAATTTGACATTGCAAATTAAACCTGAACTGAAAAACAAAACAATGGCATTGAAAAAGTTGTACTGGAAAAAGTTGTATTGGCATCAAAATACATTTTGGCACTGAGAAAATTTCCACTGGAAAAAAATAAATAAATAAATAAATTACATTTAAAAAGTCTTTCTATCTTATTTAATTTTTTTCTGTTTGTTTTTTGTTGTTGTTGTTGTTTTTTCTTTTTTTAGTATTATGATATATTTTTCAGTGTCAGTCTTCAGATTTTTTTTCATCATGTCTGTTTTTTTTCACTGAGGTTTTTTCTTTTTTTTTTTTCAGTGTCACTGGTTTTCAGTTTTAACTTTCACCGTTGCGGCATAGACTCCAACAGACTTGTATTAGCTAACGCTAACCAAAAGCACATAATATCCATTAGAAGTTAACTTTAACCAAGCCCAGTCATATGTCTATTATAAAAAAAATTAAAAAATTAAAAAAACAGCAACTGAAAGAAGCACTCTCGCCTGTAGTTTGGGAGTTCCAAACTACAGTTGCCATTGCCTCAGTGCACGCTCTTTGCTCAGTGTTGTAGTTTCAGATTTTTGTGAACTTCCTCTGTCAGCAAGTAGCCAAAAAAAAACAAAAAAGGAAGGAACTGATAAATTAAACTTTAATTGCTCTTCTATATACACACACCAAGCAATTATCCCATCAGCCAATCACGTGGCAACAATGCAATGAATGACGTCATGCAGATACAGGTCAGGAGCTTCAGTTAATGTTCACATCAAACATCAGAGCTGATGGCTGAAGGCTACGGTAACTCAGGCAACATATTTTATATGACTCTGTGACTCTGGATAAACAGGGATGTAATCTGAAACTAGTCTGAGTCGTGGAGGTATAATTCTAGGCTAATGGATAATGCTCGATGTTACAAAGCTAAAGTCGTCTCAAAATGGTTTCATCAACATGAAAGTGAGTTCAGTGAACTTCAGTGTCCTCCTCAGTCTCCAGAGCTGAATCCAGTAGAACACCTTTGGGAACTCAGTTCTCAGTTCTTTTTTATGCCCTACATAAAGGACTCTCTACTTCTTGAATTGGAGCTGGCATTGGACATGTGATGTACTTTAGAATCGTGCATTTTGAACGAGATTCCTTGGGATACATGGCTGACAAAGTATGACTACAGGACAATGAGGGAGAGAACTAGCATTGGCCTTTTGACCTTTCAGTACCATTCTGGGGGAAAAAATCAACAACTGTATGTACACTTATATCAAGGGGAGATATAAGCCTCGGTTAAGCTTTGAATTACTTTAAGTTGCTCTGGGCCTTACATACAAATCCCTGAGAGCAGCAGCTCTCTTCTCTCAGCCCTGAACAGTTCAGCATCTCTTTCCCAGCACCATCTTTATCCACAAATACAGCTCAAGAATCTACCTGCCGCAGTATTTCACACTCTGATTATGGAATAACCATGGTAAAGCAGACCTCACCGGAGAGATGTCACCAGGATCCAGGAGTGGGTGGTTTTTCTAATCTGTGAGATGAGGGATCAGGTCACACTTTTAAGACTTATTGTGACAGTAAGTAGAAGAGGGAACAGACGGATGCTTTATATGTTGGGGGACATGTAAAGCATTGACTAAATCCCAGCATAGCAGCTAATGTGTGCACAACCGACAGCACTCTACATCCATCCTGCTGAAAGGAGACAGGTGAGCAACTCTGGACTCATGAGCAGCAATTTATTTTGCCTCCAAATGCCTTTTCGTCACCACGCTGAGAGTGTACGGTGTGTGTAGTAGCCATTATCCTCGCTCCGTTCAATTATTGATTTACACAGGGTGCCACAGGGTGAAAGCCAAAGCCGACCACGTACAGGCCAAATAAATCTGTTTGCACTTTTTTTTAGCCTTTGTCTCTATATTTCTCTCCCTCATGCTGCTGATTCCAGATCCCAGATTTGCTGGCGGGCTCAAAACCATCAACATCTCTGTTTTTTTTCCCAAGTGCAGCATCACAGTCCCACCCGCAGCATCAGTGACATCTCTACAGCGTACGAGGGATGTTGCCATGACAGATTCCCCCCCTCATCCTCACAATCTGATCTGTCAGAGGGGCTGGCAACACAACTAACACACTGACATCATTCTGTACTCAGTCTTTGCCTTCCAGGAGTAGATTTGTCTTCGGCTCCTTGGCCTTGAAGAAATGCTGAAATGATCACACACAAACTGCTTATAATAGCAGTTACATCACTGCAGCACACACTGAGCAACCTACAGCGATAACATCATCCATTACTTCTCAGGCAACCTAACTGTGAAATGACTGTAAATATCTTGAAATTAGAAAATGTTAAAATGCTTGAGGTATGCTGGAAATTCAAAAACAGCCGTTAGGTGATAAACCAATGGAGTGAGTGAAGAAACGTGACAAATGCAGAATCATGCATATGACGTCACGCTCATCTGATCACTCAGACCACATTTGGAGGTGGTCTGGGCCACATGTGGCCACATTCTTTTAGCAGTGTGAACACAAATGTGTCCTGGCCACACTGAAGGACCTGCCACAGTCTCATTAGTCCCAACACAGTTTCATCATGAACCAAAATATTTCACTATTTTAAATGGATAAAAACCTGATTTCACTGTAGAGCTGTGAGCAGAGCAAGAATTTTGCTTTTTCTCTCTCTCTCGCTCTCTCTCCATCACACACACACAAACACACTGACAATGGACCCATCTCTCAGACTGGTTAAAAATGACAATGCACACGTCTTTATTTGCACAGAAAGCAGGGACGTGAGATCCGATCACAAGCGGTCACTTGGGACGCACGTGGAGATGCGTTTTGACTCAGAGCTGACCACTTGTGATCACATCACTGAGGACAGTGAAGACGCATGTTATTGCAGGTCTGGACAGGGCCAAAAATACATCATCCCTGCAGCACTCTGTGACCAATCTCAGAATAACTGGGGAGCGCACAGACAAACAGAAACACAACCAAAAGAGGATCGCAAATGAAAAACTGTGATTTGCAAATCAAAAATGAGAAACGCAAACCAAAAAGTCTAGTAATACAAGCTGTGATTTTAACTGTAACTCAAGTTGTGAATGACAGAAAGTGCAATGCAATTACCCTCATTCAACCACCATGCATGGAGGTTGACACTGGATTCAGATCATTTAGGCCAACAACTAGATACAGACAGAAGCTACAGCAATAAGGGATGAGGGTCATCATACTCTGTCCATCACAGCCCCATCAAAAAACTACTCTGCACCACACCACACTCAGGTGTCCGTATCTCTGCTCTGGCACTCTCACCCACCTGCCATCTACCCAGGGGCTGGCTCATAGTAAATAAGACCCGTCCTCCTAAAGATTGACAACCAATCAAAAATGGAAGGTGACTACCTGTGAGTGTGACATTTCCTCCTCCCACAGATAAAAAAAACAACTGAGACCAGACAAACTGACCATTTCTTCTGCTACATCTAAAAAAAAAAACATTATTCTTGTCTTAAATTGGCTTGACCTCAAAGTTTGATGGCCACAGCACCAGCCTGCATCTGAGCACTGGCACCCTGATACTTCACCAAGAAAGCTAATGGATTGTGGTATGAATGAACCACTATCTTGTCACCATTAACCCCACACCTCAATATGCTTCAGGGCCAACACCAAGGCTAAAGCCTCTTTCTCAATTTCAATATTCTCGCTGATGTTCAGTTTCTTAATCGTGTGTCACTGTAACTGTCCTCACCTGACTGGATGAGGACAGCTCTGATTCCTACATCACATGCATCCACAGCCAGAGCAAACAGCGAGCTGAAGTCAGCCTGTCGTGCAAACATATTAAGTCTGGCCAACAGTCTCTGACCCTGTGAATGCAAACTGTTCGTGCGGAGATACAGGGTCCTGGTATAACAAGGTTAGACTGAAGCACTCTTTTGTGGTGCCAATTCTATAATTAAATACGGCATTTAAGCCCAGATCATTTACAGTGAAGAGACTTGAGTACACACACATATAAATGTTTAGTTTGAACATTACAAGGCCTGGTCTTACATGACACATATCCTTCATGCATATGGAAAGGTCGAGGCAGATGGCCGCCCACCCGGAGCCTGGCTCTGCCTGAGGGTTCTGCCTCTTAAAGGAAGTTTTTCCTTGCCACTGTCACCAAGTGCTGCTTTCAGTGAGAATTGTTGGGTCTCTTTCTTTCCTATACTTTATAGAGAAGGTCTTGACCTCCTCCAATTGGAAAGTGCCTTGAGATAACTTCTGTTGTGATTTGGCGCTATATAAATAAAACTTGATTTGATTTGATTACTACTACTAGGGACCTCTGACTCAATGAACTCTGACTGTGTGGCTGCTGGATCAACCAATGAATCTGCACTTTCATACTCACTCACAGTCCCATGAAGCTCTGGACTGGGATGGTAATTCCAGCTGGGAATCTAAGGTCTGCCCAGGCCACTCCCCCCACATTTACAGCCGACCCCATATGCTGTTATCATTGAAGAATGTTAATATTTTTCCCCCTTTTCCGGTTTATGCCACTGTGACGGCCCTAGTGCCTTTGCCCAGTGTACTGTGTGTTGTTTTGTCTTGCAGGTCCTTGGCTGGGCGGGGCTGAGGACACATCACAGCAACTTCCAACACCTGGCCAGTGTTGGAAGTTACTTAAGCCCTCCAGTCTAGATGCCACGTGTGGTCCTCTCACCCACCACCGAGCTCAACACGCTCTCCTTTGTTTCGTTGGGTTATTTTGCTTTACACTGACAACATGCACTTCTCATCCCTCACCTTTCATACACCATCACACACCACTGATTCTGATTCCCACACCTCATTGATTCTTGTTATTATGTTGACTATTTGTTCTTTATTTAATAAATATGAGTTTATGATTGCCGCACTCCAGTGTTAATCTCTCTACTTTGTTGCGATCTCTGAGCCGGACGTAACAAATTGGGGGCTCGTCCGTCTCGTCATTTTTACCTGGTGATTGTGTGGACCTGCATGGAGTAGAGCGCTTTTGTTGGCGGGATATGTGTCATTTCGGTGTAATTTTATCTGTGCGTGGGGAAATCCTTTAATGGGGAGATTAGGCTCTCCTGCGTCAGGTTGTGGGGAATTCCCTTGCGGCACAGGTACGTAGTAGCCCATACATGGTCAGTTTGCTGCGCTCGGGGAGATTAGTGTGGCAAATTTGGCGCACGTTTGCTGTGTGTTTGCCTTGATGTCTGTGGCTGAGGAAGAGCTGCACGGAGACAGGAGAAGGTAGGTGTTGATCCACCTTTGTGTGCATTACCTGTTGGAGTGGTTCCCCTGATAGGCTGAGCGGCGTCTCCCCTTTGGGTTTTGTCGGGGTGGGGCCCGGTAGTGTTGAGGTACGGCGGTTAGAGCTTCACTTTTCCCTTTCCCCAGAACTGCTCGGGAGCACGTTCGGGGGGTTTGCCAGGTTTCTGGTTGCCTCTCTCGGGCCAGCGGGGTAGTAGTGCATAAATACCCGCCGCCATGCCTCATGAAGACTAGGGGGGAGTTAGGTAGCTAGATCGGTGGTTAGGTAGGTAGATAGCAGGGAACCTTCCCTGTTCCAGGCTGTGGGTGCCTGGCTGCGCACGGGTGGGTCCTAACACATTGTGTTCTCTTAACTGTTCTCCTGTGTGGTTGTGATTGTTTGTGGAAAATGGACGAAGTGGTGAAAGCATTTGTGGAGGCGCCAGCTGAAAGATTCTTGGATGACTGCACCAAGGATCAGTTGGTTAAAATAGCTGATTATTACAGTGTTGATGTTGGTGATAAGCGGAATAAAGAGACTGTGAAAGCAAATTTAAAGTTGTTTTTTTTTTTTGTTAAAAAGGAAAGACTGGAGCCGTTTCGGTCTCTCAGGGCACAGAGGACTCGTCCCCGCCATTAGTGAGTCCTGGTGCGGGTTTGTCTTTTGAGCAACAAAAAGAATTGCTCTTGTTGCAGATTAAATTAGAAACTGAGAAGGAGGTCGCAGTGGAGAAGATGCGGCAGGGTATCTAGTTGGAGAAGGCGCTGTCAGTGGGAAAAAATGAGACAGGAGACGGAACAGGCTAAGCTTGAGTTGCAGAAGGAAAAACTCTTTCTTGTTAGAGAGGGGAAAGTTGCCGCTGATCTTCTGCTTACGGAGGATCTCTCTGTTGTCAGCAGCACCTCGGAGAGGTCGGATATGAGCGATTTGAGGTTAGTTCCTAAATTTAATGAAAGGGATCCTGAAACTTTTTTCTCACTCTTTGAGCGCGTGTCCGAGGCACGTGGGTGGTCTGATTCCACTTGTACATTAATGTTGCAGTGTGTGTTAACCGGTAGAGCTCCGGAGGCATACTCCTCTTTGAGTCATAGTGACAGTTTGAAATATGCAGTGGTGAAGTCTGCGGTTCTCAAGGCGTATGAGTTTGTGCCTGAAGCATATCGCCAGCGGCTCAGGAGTTGGAGAAGGGGTGATAAATCCCATTTGGAGTTTGCGCATGATTTGTCCACCCAGTTTGACCGGTGGTGTTGTGCAGCTGGGGCGGGCACTTATGAGGCTCTGCGTGACCTGATGATCCTAGAGCAGTTTAAAAATTCGGTTCCGGAGCGGATTGCAACCTATATCAGTGAGCACAAGGTTAAGACGCCAGCTGAGGCCGCTGCACTGGCGGACGATTATGTCCTGACGCATGCCGGGGACAGTTGGCATCCCGGTGCGAGGGGTGGCAGCGGGCACCGGGAATACTTGGCTGCAGCGGGGTCTGGTCGCCCGGTAAGGCAGGTTGGGTTGGAGCCAAGGAACGAACAGGGGGCTCGCGAGGCTGATAAAATTTGTAACTACTGTCATAAACGGGGACACTGGAGAAGAGACTGTTTCGCTTTTAAATCTCGGAATAAGCAGTCTGTACCTGGTAGTAAGCCCAAGCCGGCGATGTGCACTGTGCCAGTTTCAGAACAGTTGTCGGAGGTTCCAGCGGGTGAGTTAAAATCACAGGTGCATGGTCCAGACCTAGAGTCTTACTTGCCTTTCATTACGGAAGGTTTTGTTTCTTTGGTGGGCAGTGAGGAAAAAGTGCCTGTCAGGATATTACGGGACACTGGTGCTTTTGATTCTTTTATTTTAGCATCAGTTCTGCCATTTTCACAGGAGTCCTATACGGGTGCTTTTATTCCGGTGCTTGGGATCGGGTTGGAGGTCTTGCAGGTACCTCAGCACAGAATGAAGTTGTCGTGCGATCTATTTCAGGGTGAGGTAGCGGTCGGCGTACATCCCACTGTTCCCGTGGATGGTGTTACAATGATCTTGGGAAATGATGTAGCAGGGAATCGGGTGTGGGCCGATGTGACACCCCCTGCTATTGTTTCTTCTTTACCTTTGGTTTGTACTGAGCCCAATGAAAGTGAAACTGAGTTTCCTGGGGTGTTTAGGGCGTGCGCTGTGACGCGCGCGATGAAACGCACCCAGTTAGAGGCAGATGCTCCTGACAGTGAGGACTGTTCACAACATCATGATGTGTTAGTCCCTGAGGTCCCATGGTCTGTGTCTTATGATGAGTTGGTGAGGGAGCAGCGCGCCGATGGTTCCTTCAAGATGTTGCTGGAGATGGCTTGGCCCTGTAGTGAGATAAAAAATCATGCGCAGGGGTACTTCATTCAGAATGATGTACTGATGAGGAAATGGGTTCCTCATAGTGGTCATGTTATTGGTCAACCTGTTTATCAAGTTGTTGTGCCTTCTAGGTTTCATAGCATGGTGTTGCAGATTTCCCATGATGAGTCTGGTCATTTAGGAGTCAGGAAGACGTATGATCGCATCTTGAGGTATTTCTTTTGGCCTCGGCTGAAAAGAGATGTTTCGGCTTATATAAAGTCATGCCACGTCTGTCAGTTAACTAGTAAGCCTAATCAGAGGTTAAAGCCTGCTCCGCTTTGCCCAATACCAGCTATGGGTCAACCCTTTGAACATCTAATTATTGACTGCGTTGGCCCTTTGCCTCCATCTAAGGCGGGTGCTAGTTATTTACTTACAGTAATGTGCCAGAGTATGAGGTACCCAGCTGCTTATCCTTTACGCAGAATTACGTCCAGGTCTGTGGTGCGTGCACTGTCGCAGTTTTTTTTCTGTCTTCGGTGTTCGAGTCATTCAGTCGGATCAAGGGTCAAACTTTTCTTCGCGTTTGTTTGCACAGGTTTTGAAGCAACTGCGTATAGACCATAATCAAGCGTCTGCTTACCATGCGCAGAGCCAAGGCGCATTGGAGCGTTTTCATCAAACCCTCAAGTCCATGTTGCGCTCGTACTGCATCCAAATGAGCAGGGACTGGGAGGAGGGTTTGCCCTGGTTGTTGTTAGCAGCCCAGGAGGTGGTCCAGGAGAGTACAGGGTTTAGCCCCAATGACCTTGTTTTTGGCCATACGGTACGTGGTCCCTTGGCACTTCTGCAGGACGACTGGAAAGAGGCACAGCCGCCTCAAAACCTTATCGAGTATGTGAATGGTTTTAGGTATAGGTTGTATATAGCTCAGGAGGTGGCCAGGGAAAATTTGGCCTCTGCACAGGGAAAAATGAAGCAACGTTATGATCAGCAGGTTGAGAATCTCCCAGGAGATCAGGTACTGGCTCTGTTGCCTATTGTTACCTCTCCATTTCAGGCTAAGTTCTCGGGTCCAGAAGAAAGTATCGGGTCAGAATTACGTGATAGCCACTCCAAATCGTAGATCATCTACTCAGCTTTGTCACGTTACCTTGTTGAAACCATACTATTCTCGTGAAAATCAGTCAGTCAATCAGGAAGCACAGGTTTCTGGTGTACATCCGAGTTGTTTGTCAGTGTCTGTGTCCCCTCATGCTGTGGCAGGGCAAGGGGGGGAAGACTTGTTGAGACCCGATGAGGCTGTACTTTGTGGTCGTTTGAAGAATTGCGAGTTGCTGACGGATCTGGAGAGCTTGTTGGGCCATTTGGAGGTGTCCGTACGCAGTCAATTGATTGACTTGATTAAGCAGTATTCATGTCTGTTTGGAGATACACCTACATGTACACATTTGGTGGAGCACGATATAGATGTTGGGGATAGTAAACCTATTAAGCAGAGGTTTTATCTGGTTCACCCGGAGAAGCGCGAACATCTTGATGCTGAGGTTAAGTACGTGCTTGACAATGGTATTGCGGAGCCTTCTTCTTCCAGTTGGGCGTCACCCTGTTTGCTTGTGCCAAAGGCCGATGACACTCCTAGATTTTGTTCAGACTTCCGTAAGGTGAATAATGTTACAAAATCGGATTCTTTTCCTCTTCCTCGGATGGAAGACTGCGTCGATCAAGTTGGGGCGGCGAAGTATGTTAGTAAGTTTGATCTACTGAAGGGTTACCGGCAGGTTCCCTTGTCAGAGAGGGCACGGGAGATTGCTGCGTTCATTACACCGACAGGATTATATTCTTACACAGTAATGCCCTTTGGGTTGCGGAATGCACTGGCTACCTTTCAGCGCTTAATGAATATGGTTGTTGGAGATCTGGAAGGTTGCTCAGTGTATTTAGATGATGTGGTCGTCTTCTCAGATGATTGGGATAGTCATCTTGTCCGGATTGAGGAACTGTTTGACCGCTTGGCTCACGCACAATTAACTGTTAATCTGGCTAAGTGCGAGTTTGCAAAGGCAACAGTCACTTATCTGGGTCGTGTAGTGGGTCAAGGTAGAGTGTGCCCGGTACGTGCTAAGGTGCAGGCTATCGATGACTACGCCCCGCCACCGACTAAAAAGGCGCTTATGCGTTTTTTGGGGCTAGTTGGTTACTATCAGTGTTTTTATAGGAATTTTTCTACTTTTGTCGCGCCCCTTACAAACCTGTTAAAAGCTAAGGTTAAATATGTCTGGTCAGCAGAGTGCCAAAAAGCTTTTAATAGTGTGAAGGCTCTCATATGTGGTGCTCCTGTTCTGGCTGCCCCGCGGTGGGATAGGCCGTTTAAGCTTGAGGTAGACGCCAGCTACGTGGGCACTGGGGCGGTGCTGTTGCAGGCCGATGATTTGGGAGTGGACAAGCCAGTTTGTTTCTTTTCTAGGAAGTTTAACAGACATCAGCTGAGTTATTCAGTTATAGAAAAGGAAACATTAGCGTTAATATTGGCCTTGCAGTACTTCAGCATGTACATCAACTCTGCACCTGTGGTGGTCTTTACAGATCACAATCCTTTAATTTTTCTCAGTTCTTTACAGTGTCCTAATCAGAGGCTGGTTCGTTGGGCTCTGTTCCTCCAGTCTTACAGTCTGGACATCCAACACATCAAGGGGCGGGACAATGTTGTGGCGGATGCGTTGTCCCGGGCTCCTTGTTAGTAAGCTTCTGTGGGAAACTTAAACGGTGAGGTGTTGTTTTTTTTTTTTTTTGTATTATATATTTTGATACTTAGTTGTTTCATTTGTATTTTTTATAGAAAATAATAGAGATATGTGGGTATCTGGGTACGCGTATATGTATATGCAGTATAGATGAGTGGAGACTGTGGACTAGTTGTTTGCCAGGGTTCCCTTTTGGGACCCTGACTTTATGGGGGGGGGGGTGCCTAGTGGCTTTGCCCAGTGTACTGTGTGTTGTTTTGTCTTGCAGGTCCTTGGCTGGGCGGGGCTGAGGACACATCACAGTAACTTCCAACACCTGGCCAGTGTTGGAAGTTACTTAAGCCCTCCAGTCTAGATGCCACGTGTGGTCTTCTCACCCACCACCGAGCTCAACACGCTCTCCTTTGTTTCGTTGGGTTATTTTGCTTTACACTGACAACATGCACCTCTCATCCCTCACCTTTCATACACCATCACACACCACTGATTCTGATTCCCACACCTCATTGATTCTTGTTATTCCGTTGACTATTTGTTCTTTATTTAATAAATATGAGTTTATGATTGCCGCACTCCAGTGTTAATCTCCCTACTTTGTTGCGGTCTCTGAGCCGGACGTAACACATATCTTCAAGTTTTATTATGACACACCAAAAAATGATTAAATAGGTTTTGTAATGGCAAAAGATCCATGGTCTGAGTTTTTCCTTTAACTCCCTGATTTCCTAGTATTTGCCATTGTTATGTGAGGGGCGCAGTTATCCGACTCACAGCCTTCCAAAAAGATGAGTCCAAGATCATGATTGCATTGATACTTTATTTTAACATTAATCAATCAGGAAAAATAAATAAGTATTGTGATGTACAAATTACTCTATGATGCCAATCATCTGATAGAAGCAATTCAAACTGAGGCCAAGGCTGAGGTCGATGACTGTGTCGCTGTCCCCTCTCCACCTCCACTTCCCCAGCACCCTCAACACTCAAACACAGAAATAAACACACAAATACCAACAAATAATGCTCACTTAAATATGGCTCCTACAGGTATAGACAGTTATAAACTTTTAGTCATTTTCAAGAGTTTGTCAACTTCACTTCCATTATTAAGGCCACAGAATAAATGTTCTTTTTTTTTTTTTTGAGGAATTTGGGAGTGTTTGTTTTGCATGTGACATTTCCTTTGAGCTCTGACAGGACTTCTGTTGATCACCATGAAGCTCTGGCAGCTCTGAGTAACTGGATGTACTTGCACCTGACATAAAAGAGTGTACAGCTCTTTATTTTCAGTATCATTTCAATGTATATGACTCCTGCTTTACAACATAACTTTATACAGTGACGGAACACGTCAACCATTTGCCACTGTAGCAATGTGTCTTGTGAAAGGAAATTAATAACAGTGATGAGCTGGACCACAATTCATTTGCCAAATGTCTCAGGCAAAGCTAGTTTATTCTAATTCACAAATGAAAGAGAACCCTGACTTGCACCTTTT
Source organism: Trachinotus anak (assembly GCF_046630095.1). NCBI lineage: Eukaryota > Metazoa > Chordata > Actinopteri > Carangiformes > Carangidae > Trachinotus > Trachinotus anak. Next base: position 2,380,617 of record NW_027273869.1, read on the forward strand.
GAGTAGGTTACTTCCATCATGACAACAAAGGAAGAGATAGGTAGATAGTTGGAGTGTGTCCACTACACTATGCCTCACCACGGAAAATAAACTACTTTCATTACATATATCATTATTACTAAAGGAGGCAGAGGCTGTGACATCACAAAGTTACTTCTGTAAAGAGTAAAGAGTAAAATATAGAGTGGTGTAAAACAGTACACTGGAGAATGACACTGTACAGGCTGATATGTTAGGTTACACAAAGAGTTCATAAGAATTTTTGACTTTCTGATACATAAGGTCTTGTATATTATGGACTTAATTCTGGAAGCTAAACACCTATTTCCTGCAGCAACATCTGACCTAGCAGCTTTTATTTCTTTAATAAATATAGCTCGATTTATCTATTATCACCTTGGCTTCTCTTACTGGTAACATCTATGTCTTGCTAAAATGGGGTTGAATGATTAGCAGTTTATTAGCCTCCCTCCAGGTTATTGATTTTCCTCCGGCAGAGCCCATTAACTCCAAACAGGGCCGCCTGAATGGCACGGTTGCGATGGCTATGTTGCTGAAGTTTCAGCGTGGTATTAATCACAGACGTAGCTTGAATTGTTTCACGTGGATGGAAATCAGGAGCCTTCACTGCAGCGAGGGTGGTTTCTGGTTTTCTTGAAATTATTATTAGAACAAAATGATGGGAACCACTTGTACATATTTACATATTTAGATAATGAAAGATACTGCAAGAGACAGGTATTCTGGAGTCAGTTTTAATATGCTTATACACACACACATATATATATATACACGCACACAAACATATATGTTTGACTGATTAGTGCACACAGAGAACACAGTGTCATTGTTAAATTCTTTGTTGAAGTGCGAGCCAAATGAAGAGCTCCTCCTCAGAAACTCCCCGTGGTTTATGCCATGCTGAAACAGGAAGTGAGTAATGACTCTGAACGCTGGGCAGTTTGTCTCCTGCACTAATCATCACCACTGTGTCACGTGTGTCTTAGCAGCCCGGTCCTCCAACTGAGGGGGACCAGAGGATGAAATATGGCAGTTGAGTCTCTCCACAGCCCCAACCCAGCTGCCACTGAGGTGGGGCACCTGACAAGCATAAATTATGTTAATAGAATTTAATAAAAAACACTTTATTCCAAAGGTTTCAGTACTTTGAAATGTCAAGATGATCTAGTGTGCTACCTGGAGAGAATTCTGAAGCTTAAGTTAGAACACTAAAATATTAAAACAAGAAATTGTGATCCCTCATGAGGAATGGCAGCGCATAATGAAAAATGGAGGATGCGCGAGTGTGTCTCCCAGGTGAAGTTTTCTCCATTTATTAATTGATCGGCCGCTGAATCTAGCCCTCCATTATGGCTCAGTATAATGAAGAAGATATGAAACAGATTTGGGAATATTTTAATGAAAGAATTGCCAGTATCATTTTTTTTGTCAATCCCACTCTGTACTTTTACAATCACACTGCCCTTGTTATCTAAAAACACCCAAATTGTAATTAAGTTGAAAAAAATTGGGCTTTTGTGTTAAGGTTGGTGATTAGTAATGATGGTCTTTTGAAGAGTGGAATTATCAGAAAATGATTCTTATTAATACAAAAAAAAAGTTTTGTGTGCAACCTCCCCTCCCCCACCCCTCTCTCTACACACACACACACACACACACAATGCAAAAGCAGTGGTGGTGAGACTGTAAATTATCCACTGCTGAATGTCAGTTGAACATTTCCATTGTTACCATGACAGACTGCCTATTGATTGGCTATTGGTGCCTCCACCTCTTCCCTTGCCTGAGGATACAGACTGACAGAGAGGCCTACATGTTTAGCGCGGAGACTAATGCGAGTGGAGGAAGAACAGAAGCAGGCGCAAGAGGCTGAAATAATTAAAGGAGGAGATGAAAAATGCCGGGAAAGAGAGTAAGAAAAACCTAGAATGAAAAAGAGGACCGGGAGGTGGGAGGGGGCGTGAAGTCGGGTGCTTGGCCATGGTGTTCAATTACAGCACGCAGGAGGTTAAATCAATAACATTTAAATTGCTTATGGTAATCACCTGCACTCCAATCACTGGGATCAGCATAAGCAATCTGCTGACCCCAGCCATGCTCAGCCACAGATTGAAACATATGACGAGAAGTCAGCTGGCTGGAAGGGTCAGGCTGGATTGTGTGTGTATGTGTGTGTGTGTGTGTTGGGGGGCGGGGTAGGCATAGGCACATCCACCAGCCTGGTCTCATGACATTTTTGTAAATGAGTAAGATGTCTTAAAATGAAAACATTGCTTTGAGAAATCATTTTCCCCTCCAGGAAGAGGAGATCTGAGATGACAGATTGTAGTGGCACTCTGAAACATGATGATGGAAAGTGACGTTTTTGAGGTCAGGGGGCTGAGGTGTGTTTTCATAGAAGGCCACTCACACCTAACCCTAACCGCACTTTATTAGCCTGCTCTAAATTCTTGTCCATGTGCTGAAGAGTATTTTGAATAATGTCGTCTATCCTCCTCCAACTATAAACTGTACAGAAAGATGGACGTAGCCTCCGTGACGTCAGCCACAGGTTTCTTAAGAGTGGTTTTGAAGCTCAGAGTAGGCTGCTCCACCATCGCCATCTTGGAAGTACCTGACTCCACCCTTAACTCCCGGCTAATTCAAAAATGGGCAAAGAATGGGGCGTGTGGAGCCGAGACTGAAGTGTATGCTGGTTTAATAACTGTGGCAAGCATACGCTCCCGTTAGCATCATTAGCACAGGCAGGAGTCTCTGCATCTTGCTTGAAGGCTAACCCAAGGCTAATCTGTTTGCTGGGTAATTAGCTATTTAACAACCTAAGGCTAACAAAGCAGGTATAGTGAACACAGACACAGATGCCTGCTAATCTGTGCTAACATATAAATAAAACAATGATAGGATTTCACTCACCTCAGAAAACAGGGTCACAGGCTTCCTCACATTCTGTTAATGAACCGCAGAGTAAGCCCGAGTCCATCAGACACTTGACTTGGACATGAGAAAAGAGCTGGCATCACGACTGATGTTGTTCTGGTCAGTGGCAGTGTGGGGAATTTTAACACAGGTCACTTCCAAGCTCAGCAGGAGGTGCTGTGGCTTAGTTGGTTAAAGTGCCTGTCTAGTAAACAGGAGATCCTGGGTTCAAATCCCAGCAGTTCCTTTTCTATAGGTCAGCACAAGTGGCCTAACATCAATGTGATAATGGCACTTTGTACCAGTTGTGGAGTAGATACAGGAACATTTGTGTAACAAGTCATTTGTCATCACTGCCATTTAAAGTGCTCACGCAACTGAAGTAGCTTTTTTTATGCCTCCGCGTCAGCAACACTGGTGGTCAGAGACATTACGTTTTCAGGTTGTCCATCCATCCATGCGTATGTTTGTTTGTACCATTCTCGTGAACGTGATATTTTGGGAACCATGTGGGAATTTCTTCAAATTTGGAACAAATGTTCATTTGGACTCAAGGATAAACTGATTATGCTTTGGTGGTCAAAGGTCAAGGTCACTGTGACCTTACGTCCATTGCATTCTTGTGAGCACGATATATCAGGAATGCCTGGAGGGAACATCACTAAGCCTGACAACAATATTCACTTGGACTCAAGGACAAACTGATTGGAACTTGGTGGTCAAAGGTCAAAAGTTCCAGTGAGCTCACAAAACAAGTTCTTGGGAATAACTCAACAATTCATGCACTAATTATGACATTGACACTAAATACACTTATTTTACATGATGTCATCTCTTCATTTCAAATTCTTTTCTTTGTGTTGCTGAGTCCATCAGACGCTTGACTTGGACATGAGAAAAGAGCTGGCATCACAACTGATGTTGTTCTGGTCAGTGGCAGTGTGGTGAATTTTGACACAGGTCACTTCCAAGCTCAGCAGGAGGTGCTGTGGCTTAGTTGGTTAAAGCGCCTGTCTAGTAAACAGGAGATCCTGGGTTCAAATCCCAGCAGTGCCTTTTCTATAGGTCAGCACAAGTGGCCTAACATCAATGTGGTAATGGCACTTTGTACCAGTTGTGCATTAGGTACAGGAACATTTGTGTGACTCCAGTCACAACCAGTCATTTGTGATCACTGCCATTTAAAGGGCAGATGAAACAAATTTAACCTTGGTGTCAGCAACACTGGTGACCAGAGCCATTATGTTTTTAGGTTGTCCATCTGTCCGTCTGTGTGTTTGTTTGTACCGTTCTCATGAACGTCAAGAGTGAATTTCTTCAAATTTGGCACAAATGTTCATTTGGACTCAAGGATAAACTGATTACACTTTGGTGGTCAAAGGTCAAGCTCACTGTGACCTCATGTCCATTGCATTCTTGTGAAGGCAATATATATTAAAATGTTAAGCAGCAGAGAATACTTAAACATAGCCCCTTTAAGGGTCACAGGATTGGTTGTAAAATGTTCTCATCGCCATTTTAGGTCAGGTTCACATCACAGACTGTGTAGAAAGAGGTTCATACTCAGCATTTTATGGGTCATGTGTACTGTAAGCGTGTGTAATCGCATGAAGTGTGCTGAGAGGACAAGCAGAGTCATAGCCTAGCCCCTGTTTTACCTGCATTGTAGTCTTGGCTTTGCCACAGTGGGAGACAGCTGGTAGAATCCAGGATGAAAGCAAGCTCAGGTCTTTATGGGTGAAAATGCTCAGGAGGATGGCACACTGCATCTCTAACACCAGCATGTCTCCACACGGTGAAAAGAAACAGTACGAAAACATGGCCTCAAAATGTCCACCTGGTGGTACCCAGTTGATTCATAATTGTCTTTGCCAGCCTTGAGTCTGTTTCCCTCTAACCATTAATTTTTCAGGACCCTGGGTGGCGTTGTATGATGATATAAATATCTGGCTCACCTTCGTGCTGATGTGGAGTGCGACTTTGAAGTTGTGCCTAATTAAGCGGCTGCACAGTTAACCAGCTGAACAATAAGACACAGGGCAGATCTTAGGTATGTGGATGACAGCTAATGAAACGCAGACAAAGCAAAGCGAGCAGAGGTAACATCTTCAACCGGAGACACGAGCCCATCTACTCAGGAAAGCTCTGTCGGACAGAGACACACATATACTGTGAAAGCTGCATCCGTCTCTTACAAAATGTGATAGATGCTTTGTCAAATACGGTTTGATGGAAACTAACTACTTTTTTTTTTCATATCAGGAAGTTGCAGGGAGGTTATGGTGGAAGGCTGGGCACACAAACCTGGGTTAAGATTAGCTAAAGAACAATTAAAAAAAACTCAACGTCTCCCATCTGGTGCCTGCAGATACGATCAATGGAAATGTCTGATGATCTTGTCAGGAACACAATCAGGGCAGCGTCGGTAATCAAACTGAAATGCAAATCCGTGTCACTCCTCTGTCTTATTCATACTTGAGGCCCTTTTTTCTGTGAATATCAAGGTGGATGGTTGAACGTATAAAGCTGCAGGACCTAAACACCAGAGCCTGGACTTCCTGTCTCCTGCCTGAAGTCAGTGCTGACCTGCAGAAAGAAAGAACACAGTATTTCCATAACCTTAACCAAATGCTCTGAGTTGCCTATTCAGAACCATAAAAACCTTAATCATGGACATCGTATAAAAACGAAGGAAATACTTAGGCACTGAACATTTTGCAGCTACGCTCACTAACAGTTTGCACATTATAAATTGTTAGGATAATTAAAAACATAGTCTGGCAGTACATTACATTTTTTTCCTCCCTAATTAGTGACAACATAACAAAAACAAGTGTGACATGAAGGGTAGCTAGGGCATAATGGAAAGACAACAAAAACAAGAACAGTTATAGAGACATTAAAGTGGAAAGAATATGATGTGCATGGTATGAGTCTGTAATACGTGTGTGTGTGTGTGTGTGTGTGTGTGTGTGTGTGTGCGTGTGCTTGCTTCGATGAGAGGTAATCATAGGTATCTGTGTTTTGTGATCCCAGTACACAGCATGTTTGATATTGAAAATTAGTCGTATATGAACATAATTATTTGGAGACAGGGTTGATCCATATTTACACAAACAGCGAGCCTGGCTCCTGTAAATAACATTCATTAAAGTAGTCTGCATTAGCAATATACAGCACATCCAGTGGCAGCGTTCGGGGCCATTGCAGGGAGAGTTGTGGTGTTCATACAGAGCGGCGCAGATGAGGGTGGAGAACAGGGTGGAGAACAGGTGGCAGGTGGACACGAGGACAGCAGCATGAACACTGGATGCACAGTCAGTCTGCATGTGCAGATGTGCTCCATGCAGGCACACCTGTAGGGTCTGTACAGTCCATGTGGTCCTAGACATTGAGGCAACGTTTGACCCAACTTCTTAGGGAACACAAGTTTTAATGCAATACATTTTGTTAGTGTGAACTCATTTATGAATAAAAAAGTGACAGCCCTATTTCCTACAAGTGAAGATTGACAGAATATCTTGAAAAGCCAGTAAACATTTTGCAGAAACATTTAATATTAACATTCCTACATACATACATTCATACCGGAGAGGTTGTAGACAGAGTGCAGCATACACTGCATGTAGTATGAGTAAGGCTCCTGGGTGTGTCTGACGTTGTTAGTTATGGAAGATGGTCGGGGGTGTCCCTCCCCTTTCCACCCAAGCTGTGAAATGCCTGGCTTGTCTGAGGAATGACAGACCCTGGAGGGCCAAGGGTCCCGAACAAATGAGCTCCTATAAAAATCTTCTCCTTATACAGGGACAGGACACAATGCAGACGAGCAGCCGCCAAAAGCAGCCTTCATGGTAATTTCACTCCACTATTTACAGTGCCCACCCATGGGTTTCACTGCTGTGTTGGAGCCAGTCACCTTCATGTGCAGCGTGAGGCATTCATCATCAGCAGCTGACACATCTAAACAATGTCAGCACACTTTACTTCCCAGCAGCAAAACGCAAGTGGGGACCTGACGACGACAATTATTCTGTGTGAAAATCGTAGCAAATTGGGTTAAATGATACTAAAGCTGTTGCTGTTTCACGCATTTTAGTTCAGCACCAAGTCTCCGCATAAATATGTTACACCTGGCAGAGTGTTTAAAAGCCGCATTGTCGGATATGCAGGGGAATGTTTTTCAGCAGAGCTAATGAAGTTAATAGCTTGAGCTGAGGCACTTTTATGAGCTGCACCTGGTCCATAAATGACTCCTAATGAGGAGCAACTCAGTTGACTTTTAAAATGCCTCCCTCTAGTGGAAGACAGACAGGCCTCCAGACCCGTCACAGCCACAGCCCACTGTCAGAGTCAGGTTCTCTGCTCTGTATCCCCCTCAAACACAGCATGAGCACAATTTACGTTGAATACTCCCACACCTCTGAATGTAGGAGGGATAGAAAAAAAAAAAAACAGAGTAAGATTGTGTGCAGTAATTAACACATTTATAGTACAGAACATAAACTGTGAATTTCAGAAACAGCTCTTTAATCTCACATGGCTTCGTTCTTTGTGTTTGTTTTATCATTTGGCAGCACATTATTACACATTATTCATTCTGACATCAGTGGCTGAGGGAATCAAAATATGATTCATTTTTATCTCTGTTTCAGCCAGTGAAGGAAATGAATAATGAACCAAATATGTATTCTAATATCAAAAATTACAGATAAAACAAGACTCATATTGATTTTTAGTTAATTTTCTACCATAACAATAAAGTCTAAATCAAATGTGGAGAAGTATTCTTCACGGAAACATGAAGCTGTTGCCAAGGCATCCACTTCAAATTAGAAATGCCAGGATGTATTTCACAATTTCATATAATAGTATAATACTAATAAAAGTACACGTAGCTTCTTAAATAATATTTTGTCTTTCACAGTGGGAAAAACACAGAAAAAACACAGAGAAGACAAGATGAGTTTAATGTGTGCCTGTTGTGTCATTAGAAAGATAATGTAGAATTTTTTTTTTTTTTTGGGTAAAATACCCTAACCTCACACACAAAGTGAAACGTGTTCATGTGTTCATGTGCTGTGCATCTGTCTCAGGCTAATTCGAGGAAAAGCACGAGCAGAAAATGTAAGTGTGTAAGTTTGAGAAATGGCAGCGATGCAAGAAACAGAAAAATGTTGAATAAGTATAGTTTTTGGTTACATTAATAAAAACAACCTGTTTTTACTTTTACTGTAAATAATGCTGCAGTATTATAATTGATTTAAATAAAATTTAAAAAAAAAATCTGGTCAAATAAGATTGAAAACTCAATGCTTCTGTAGACATATGTTGTATAATGTATAGAAATATAAAATGACTTCATTTGTTTTTGCTATTATTATCATTATTGTTGTTATTATTGCTTACCTTTAAAATTTGCTATTACCAGCATGGAGAAATTTATTTTTTATTTATTTTTTAGCTCTACTGATGGAGAACAACAATATGATTGATTTTTCCTTAATAAAGAATGAGCAGAACGTAAATTTCCGGTTTTTGTAATGGTTGTTATTCCATGCAAATAACCTGACAAATGACTGAGGATGAACAAGTAAAACAAGTAAACCAGAGAACGCCTTGTTGACCATTCAAAAGTGAAAAGTGTTGCTTATTCAGATGAATGGATAATTAGCTCTTCAGCGAATTACAGTAAATAATGCAGTTGATGGTTTGTTCATCTTCATTAACACTTAGACATTTTACATGAGCTTTGCAACAGGAAATTTAACCAATAAAAAGATATAAGTCATCACCACTGATAAATACTAATCTGCTACCATTATAAGTCAGACAATAATGAACTTTTCATGAATTCCTCACAGTCATAATTATTAATCCAGCTGTTGTTGAACATACAGTGTGTCTTCATGCCTCATGTCTTTATGATGCTTTGTCCTGATGTTTTTATTCTCAGTGACTGTGGAAACATGGCGTATGTGACGGTCACCTGAGGACAGTGATGTTATCCCTGTAAACATGACCCTTCAGGGTAACTCTGAATTTTATCATTCACATGTGACACGGTTGTATATTACAAAAGTGATGAAAAAAAAACAGATGCAAGTTTGGATTCATATTTTTTAAAAGCAAAATTCAAGAGTAAATGAGGAATTAGAATGAGGACTTTTCAATAGCTTACTTATGTAATTTGTTTCCTACTGTGTAATGTGCTGTTGTTGCGTATCTACTGCTGCTAATTGCCTTTTTTTTTTAGACAAGCGGCTGTGAGTGCTTAAATGTGAGGTATAGCAAGATGTGAAATAAAGACGTAGTTCAGAGACCACTCCAGGTTGCAGCTGAAGTGAGCGAGCTGCCATTACTACATCTGTAAACCTGTACGTACATCACACAGTAATGTAACATAACATGACCAAGATCTCCTGCAGCAACTGTCACCCAAAGATATGTCTTTGCTTCCCATCCCTGTAAATGCATCTGACTGCAGTGACAGTGGCAGAGTCGCACAAACATAAGCCGGTCGATTTGTCTTTATCTCCTCTTGAACCACTTCCGTCCTTTATCTTTGTAACCTTTGTCATTTTCTTTGTTTTATTTGTGTTCATTAAAAAAGATGCAGCTTGACATCCGTTTAAATTGGTTTGCTGTGTTGTGTTTTTATATTTGTGAGCATATATTAATTTGAATTGTCTGTAATGGTGGAGCATGATGTGCTGCATTTTGGGTAAAATGCTGCCATGCACAGCATGACTGATAGGATGATTGATCTTTGGAGTTAACATTGTCTCACGACGTGACGACTGGTGCTTGAGAGAAAAAGAAAAAAGTGATGCAATTTCCTGCAAATTATTGTAAAGGTACAATTCACACAAACATGCGTCAGTATGATCTCTAAAGGAAGAGAACTGTGCTGAGCACCCTGTAAGCCATGGAGAAGGTGACCAGCATGCCCAGCATCCAGGACAGACCCCTGCTGGGCTGAGGCAGAGCGGCAACGTAGGCGAAGGTGTGGAAGATCCGCGAGCCGGCAAAGAGGCGGAAGTGAAGCAGAGCGGCCGACAGCTCCGGTTCAGTCAGAGCGTAGAGCAGGCCGACCACCACGAAGGGAATAATGTTCTCCAGGTCGTTCTGGTGACACCTGCACAACAGCAATTGCAATATCTGTTAGTGGCCTAGTTCCTCATCTTCACCTTCATCTCACGAGCCGTAAGATTAATCTTGTGACTTTTTGGAAGGTCCCAACCCTCATGTCTGCAAACCACTGCGTCACAGTGAGAGATTCATAAGTGTCTCTAGTCATGAATACTTGTGTTATTATTTCAATCAATTAATCAATCAATCAATCAATCAATCAATCAAGTAATTCGATTTTTGTATAGCACCTTTCATACAAACAATGTAACACACACACACACATACAAAAATGTACACACAGAGCAATAAATGACTGAGTAACAAATAAAAACAATATTAACGAGACAACAATAACTGTTATTAAGTAAGTGAGGAAACTGAGGAGACACTGAAGCCTGGAAAGTAAAGATAAAGATCGAGTGATGAAGATGAAATAATAATACACTAAAACAGAGGAGATGTGTTGAAGTGAGTGAAAAAATAAATACAAGTAGAAATAAAATAAATAACCAGAAATAAAAATAGGGTATTAAAAGGAAAACAATCCAAAAAACACATGGAATAAAAGGACATACCAGTTAAAACAGTTGAAGATGTATAAACAAATAGACAATACAGATAAATAAATAAAATGAATGAAATTAAAAACCAGACTGAAAGGGTAGTTTGCTTTTAAATTTGTCTTATCCTGGGTTTGAATGGGAGTCTGGGTTTTTAATGAACTTATTAAACCTTTTGTGTATTCATTTTTAAATTGGCAGAGGATGATCAGATGTAACGGGAGGGTGAAAGTATTTGTCAAATCACTCTTAAGCTTAAAAGAGGAAATAATTCATTATACATAAACAGTGCCAGCACACAGATTTAATGTGTGTGTGTTTGTGCGTTAATGTCCAAGTGGGTCCGGGTAAACGTCACTGTTCTCAGCACATCGGGTGTTAATTCGTACCTGCGGACTCGCTCCACATCAGGATCTGTGCGGACCAGTTTCTTGTCTCCCGCTGACGAAACAAACTTGGTGTCTTCCGGGTTTGCAAACACCTGAAGGGACATCACAGAGCAGGTCAGGCCCACAGCTCCCTCCCACTGTCACACTGTATGAATGAAGCTCCACTCTACACTCTTATGGGGGCAGTTAGGTGAAAGAAAAAAGCACCTTTCTTGTGAGGCGGAAGTAAGAGGTCAGAGGTGACATGAGCATCATCTTCAGGATGACAATAGTGGCATAGGTAGAAAATGATTGGAAGACCTGGCTGTCCATCATACTGTTCAGTGCTGACACCGTCCCTGTGAGAAATCACTGGAGAGCAACAGAAACACACATTTAACGCGTCTACACTTTTAGATGTCAGAACATCTTCATATCAACAGTACATCACTTCCAACAGACTGTACAAACCTGATGACAATGCCAAGAAAGCTGACCTGAGATCTGCCGAGCAACATCAACCCACAGCACATCATCCATGTACATGTTTTCTATATTTAACAGCACAATATGTGTTTAATATGTCGTCATCTTTCTTTGTTTCCCTCCTGACACACGAGCTAAAAATGGTTGCTGACAGGGATGTGGGTCATTACTGACCCATATTCAGGCAAGGCTGGAAGATCACCTGTGCAAAATGAACAACTACTATGAGGCCCCAGAGCCCCACAGACCCCCAAAACCACAAATTAGTGCAGTTGACTTTTTTTGGTATTTTCATTCATTGTACATTTGCTTCAAAATATGCAACATTAAAGTACAATTTCAACTAAATGTGTCTGTCCTGCATTCTGCATAAAATAAGGGAACAGGCACCAGAACAACATGGTAGATGAAGTTAAACTATAGTTCCCTCAGTGCAGGAGAGCGCCAACATGAAGAGGAACTAACTGAGAAGTTGTTTCATAACAATGTGAAGTTGAATTGTGTATCAATATCTTAACAAATTCCTAACTATACATACATTAACATATATATATGTTTCTTATTGCAAAAGCTAGAACATTTAACAGATGTAAGAAGTTAAGAGTTGAAACAGTACAGTGCAGGATGCAGCGTGTGGGTCTTACCTCGTTTTTGCACAGTCACCGTGATCAGCAAAGACGAGTCCAGAGATCAGCTGGAGAGGAATGTCTGTGATTCATCCTGAGGTTGTGTAATCTGTGGGAGGAGTCCTGACCTGGAATAACACTGTGTGGTTTTACTGTTATTGCCACTGATGGATGTAACAACTTTGCCTCAGGTATATTATACACTGGTACTTGCACATTCCACTGCACATTAAATTAATATGGGCATAATTCCTATCTTGTCTGGCTTCAGCTGCATTTGAAGTTACATTCATATCTGAACATTGCAGAGGACGTGCTGTTATGTGGAAAGTAACGTGGGGGATTTTATTCATTTTGCATGAATGATCTTCTTCTACACAGCCAGACTTACTTGCACCTTGATTCAGTACATTTTAAAGTAATTCATTGCTGCTGAGTTTTAGTATCTGTTCCATCACCTTAAGTAAATACACTGACACAAAGTTGACAGAAGGTTTTATTAAAAATCCATTTTCCATCAATAGCTCCAGTAAGTCAAATGGAATGCAAAGAATTCAGACATATGTATGTAGTGTTTAACAAGCAAGTGACAGCAAAAGTGAAAAACCAACTGATTCAGGTTCCATGCAGGAATTTAAGTGTGTGTGGGAGAGGTCTGCCGGAGTATGATCTCTAAAGGAAGAGAACTGTGCTGAGCACCCTGTAAGCCATGGAGAAGGTGACCAGCATGCCCAGCATCCAGGACAGACCCCTGCTGGGCTGAGGCAGAGCGGCAACGTAGGCGAAGGTGTGGAAGATCCGCGAGCCGGCAAAGAGGCGGAAGTGAAGCAGAGCGGCCGACAGCTCCGGTTCAGTCAGAGCGTAGAGCAGGCCGACCACCACGAAGGGAATAATGTTCTCCAGGTCGTTCTGGTGACACCTGCACAACAGCAACAACACACAAAATACAACGTGAAAAAGCGGTGTATCTATTAACATATTACAACTTGTGGAATGAGTCATATATTTGGTATTTTTGGTATTCTACATTTGGTATTTTTCCATATTGTCAATGGAAAGCCTTTAATGTCACAATTTACAATCTTTTTGATGATTATAATATTGATACAATAATATTGATACTGCAAAAACGCAAATTTAGTCCAGCCATCCTTTTATGATGCGACAATGCTATGATGAAGGTTAGGCTAAAGGACCTATCTTAACATTAACAGCTGTTTACTCACTAGTCCAGAACAAACATTGTGCGTTCAGCATCAAATTTCATTTCTTTATTCACTACACTAAAGAGCTGATTCCAGTGGCTGAAAGCAACCCTCTTGTTTTGCTTTTATTTCTATCATCTCTTTTTCTTCTACTGAAGTTAGCATGCTAACCAGCTAGCCACAGCCTGTTCTGAAGAATAGCACTGCCCAGAGGACATATTCTAACCACTTGTTTGTAAAAGCAACGACAGCTGAAGTTCTTGGCAAGACTGCTAAGTAAACAGCCATCATTGCTAATGCTGGCTATGTAGCAACAGCAAAACTCACAAAGAGCTCCTTTAAGTTTAGGCACCAAGAGAGCTTGGATGGGTTTAGGGAACGTTAAGGGGAGTTAAGGTCAGAGGACATTGGTCAACATTTGTACAATAATAAAGGCTTATGGAACAGACAGAGTTAAAGGAAACAATTGTTCATTGGTAACAGGAAACAAAATAGCTCGAACTGCTGAATTTCGTCAAAGTGGTGCAAAATGTGTGGCTCAATCCAAAAAAATATAATTCAAGTGTGACTACACTTCAAAAGCCATATAAGTGAAGAAAGACCTGATCTATTTTACTGTCTGAGTGATGTTGGGTTACATGTGTGATTTTGTTACCTGGGTCCTAAACAGTATATCTGAAAATGAAGCGCTACGTTCTGACAAGATAGTGAACAGTGTGACTGTAGCATCTTTCATTTCGAGACCAGATCGTCTCACCTTCGAACACGCTCCACATCTGGATGGGATCTCAGCAGCTTCTTCTTCTCCTCCTCTGACTTCCTGCCCACATCTTCCTCATTAGAGAAAGCCTAAATCGGAGAGATAATGCATGCATTGGCTCAAGGTCTGTAGTGTTTCCTCCTGCCTCCACCTCTGCATACCAGAAGTCAGGTTGAAAGGTTCCATATTATCACGTAGAAATGAAGAGAACATGGAAAAGCTGCTAAGTGAATAGAATAATTTGCCAGTACAAACTTCTTTTTTCATTCTCTTTTACAACACGGCTTGTGCCTCAGTTACACTGTGTACATGACTTTTCATTTTGTAGCACTGCAGAGTGCAAGACACGGTGGATCTGGGCGGTTAGAGTTCTTTATTTCTTGCATCAGCTTGCATCCTGTTTACCAGAACGAAAAGCAGCACAGCTCTTATAGGCTTTGAAGTTGTTAGGAGGCTAATCTAGGCTAAATACATCCAGAGACCTCACACACCCTGTGCATAAAACCATGAAAACTAATGTAAATATAAATGTCTCTTGTTTTAACAGATGTTGAAGGAACTACTGCTGTTACCTACCCCCCTGGTGAGGCGGTAGTATGCAGTCATGGGCGCCATCAGCATCATCTTCAGAATGACAATGGCAGCATAGGTGGCGAAAGCCATGAATACCTCGTTTTCCATCAGCTGTGCCATGTCTGCTGGTTTACAGCTGGGCAGAGAAGGAGAAGGTTAGTTCAGCAATCTGTTTCAAATTCACACAATTCAAACCCACCTCTGGTTTAGAAATGAAATCTGTATCAAATACAGATGTTTGTAACAGGCACAGCATTGTGGATGTACAAATGGCCCATTGTAAATGACCTGGAGAACAAATACCTGCTCACTTTTTATTTTGAAGTTTCAATAAAGACTTTTAAATGTTTCTCTTTCTAAAAAGTAAAAGAAAACACCTTTTAGGCTATTATCATGTGTGAAGTCTGGACCAATCACAACAGCCCATTTTACATTGCCTACAGTGAATACAATACCATAACAATAGTAACTGTTAGAACAATAATAATAACAAAAAGAACAGTAATGAATAGACTGTTATTTTTCTCTTTAAAGAGAAAGACAGTAGAGATCTGACAGTAGGCTAATAATTTCCTATAACTATCAAAGGAAATGTTCTAACTAAGTGGTTTTGATTGTGGTGCAAGTGTGTCTCAGTTTAAGCCTGGAGCTCCTGTGTCACTGTGTGTGTCTGTCAGCTGTGAAGAGGGGATCGCGTTTTTATCCAGGCTGTGGCCCAGCGTTCTGCGTTGCCATAGTAACACGTCCGTTTCCAGTCGATGGAGAATCTATCAGAGGTTGCAGACAGCGTCTGATGTCAGAAGAGCATGTTTCTCTATTAAGACCAGAAGCACCTATAGACAGAGTAAGTAATACGGAGGCAGAGCTGAAAACTGCTGTCTGGAGCTTCTGTTGAGACAAGCTGGTGAACTGACAGCGCACAGCACCGCTCTCTCTCCTGTTAAAAGTCAATCTAGATCATCCAGCAATCGATCTCTCTCTCTCTCTCTCTCTCTCTCTCTCTCTCTCTCTCTCTCTCTAATAATCCAGCCAAATTATTCACGAGATGGTGTTTCCTTAAATAGAATTAAAATAGTAATAATCCATAGCAAAAAAATAAAAAATAAAATAAAAAGTAAACAGGACAGGCCTACTATGCAGGATACTATCCCCTGCATATCAGTTATAAACCAGCAGAAAGAATCAACTCGTGTAATTAAAAGCTTCCAGCCATTTGAAATCCTGGTTTACAGCCTACATCAAACATGGAAGTGCAGACAATCGCTGTCTGCAGGATAACGAGACAGAGCCCTGACTGCTCAGGCTGGTTTTCAGTTTGGAACTGTGGTGTCCAAGTCTTTTCTAAACACAACACTCTCCGAAGCCAAACATGTAGAAACGGTCTAATGTCAAAATCTAGACAACATCATTGACAGTGTAAGAGCTCAACTTACGTCCTGTGGTGACTCTGCAGAAATGGAGCACGAAAAGAATCTGTTGCATGAAAACAAGCTGACTTGTGACCCAGAAACTCCTCCGGGGGGGGCGGGACAGGCACAGTGACAGCACAATACATAACTTCATACGCGTGAGTGTGTGTGTGTGTGTGTGTGTGTGTGTGTGTGTGTGTGTGTGTTGCTCAACATATGTGTGAACTCACTCTACACGTTTGTTCTTTCTGTCAGTTTCACTTTTATATTTTCAACAAAGGTTTGTGTTAGTTAGTTTGTTGCTTGCAGCTAATATATTAATAAAGCAACAACTTCATGAAGACTCCGACCCGGGCTTGGTCTGAGCGCAGACGAGCCCCCACCACTGCCAAGGAAAGGGGCTCTCGACTCACGCAGCAAACGGCACCAGCCAGCGGGGTGCACTGTGATGTGACCAGTTTGTCGTTGATTCCATCCTTTTTCAGTAGAGCACCCCCTTGGCAGGGCCCCCGCATCGCTGAGTCCATTTGGCCTGAGGGAGCTGCCAGGTGTTTATCTTAGAAAAAGAAATCAACAGTCAAACAATCAAAAAAAGACATTTCAAACGTTGTGAAGTTTATTTGAAAAATAAAATAATGATTTCTGTAAATTTGCTAAAACTAACTTGAAAATTTTTGATGGCAGCACAAGGAGTTTAGTTGACCTTGGATGTGTGCCAGGCGAACAGCTGGATAATGTTTCTGTCAGGACCTGTGCTTTCATGATCACCGAAGTCCTGTGCTGTGGGAAAATACACACTTTAAAAAGGGGCTGGCATCATTTTTATGACAAAAAAAAAAAAAAGACTAGAATGCAGTGGGCCAATGGTTAAGTGTGAGAAAAATATGTCAGTGGCTCAATGTCACTGAATATATCAGAGACAGAGACAGACAGCAAACAAGAGGGACACAGATAAATGTGGCTGTGCTGTGGTGATGGGCCCAGTGGAGACCACAGCTCCCAGTACAGCTCGCCGTAAGCCCAGCACAAACACCGGTGCGATAGGCAGACGACAAGAGGAAGATCGTCTTGAGTTTATTTAGCAGGATAATGTTGTACAGCTTTGTTTTCTGCTCCGGTTTCATGAGGAATTCAAATGTCCTAAATCAAAGTCCTCGGAGTCTGTGATCAGATTTATTACAGGAAAACACAGTGACGGAAGAAAAAGACACTAAAATCCAAAAGTGTGCTGCTGTATTTACTGATGCACAGTCCGGTTTGAATTCTAATCTCTCTCCCTCTGCAGCAATCTTTCTCTACGTGGTTTGACAGTTGTAAAGTTTGCGAAGGTCTTCAGATACTTATTTAACCTCTGGCTCTGCAGGAACAATGCCTGCCTGCATTTGTATTTCACACCTCAGCAGCTGCTCCGTCAGTTGAAGAGATAGAAAGATTTTTTTGGCAGGATCATTTCATTTGTCTGCAATAACCAGTTTACTAGTTGAAATTGATTCATTTATTTATTTATTTATTTTTTGGTCCGGAGCTGCCAGTGATCAATACGTTACAATCACATATCATAACATGGAAGCGAAGCGCCTCTAATGGATCGTACATATCAGCAGCATCATCCTTTGTGCAGCAGTTTCTCCAAGTAAAATAATGTCTTGTGATTTCCCACAAGGAGTAGTAATGGCAAAAAGCTGCATTGATTTCTCACCAGCCCTGCCAGTAATTGGGATGCTGGCTGCGATATGCTGCCATTGATTTCTTATGGTAGCCAGGTTTTGCTGCTGGTGTAGGACAACAATGACTAAATAACAGCCCGGCCAATGATCTTAATGCCAGAAGCCAAGCACAGCTATTGATTTCATTACAGAATGCCTCCTAGGGTCGAGGCACGTACATTTTTTTATTGATCAGCGCTGGTGTCCACATTACTTGAAGCACTGTCACATGCAGCCAATCAATGACAGCGGAATGCTGAGCGCGTGGAATTGCATAGGTACAGTGGGGCGCTATAAATTTGGCAGCATATAATCAGGGGTTTGGAAGGTGACAGTGAAGGTGAAGGTGAGGGAATTGATAAGTGTGAGCATTTTTCGCTGCAACCTGTGGAATAAACTGTAGATACTGTGTGATTAACTCGTGCAATAGGGTTTCATTTGACCCTATTCACATCTCTGTGGCCCGAGGGCAGCGAGAAAATAAGAAATCAGGCCGAAGAAGCTGCTCAGATAAGACTGTATTGATGATGGGTTGGGAGTAATTTGTTCAGCCTAAACCCCAAAATAGAGGAATCATATCAACTGGATGGACGAACAGCAAAATAATGGTTAAAGCCATAATACCAGTAATTGGCTGATTTCTGCTGAACTGGAACGTGATGATAGAGTCACAGCCAGACAGTCTTCATGGGCCCTGAACGGGCTGATGGGTGAAACCTTCTGAGAGTGTACAGGAGGAGGGGTTAGTTAATCGTTTAGGATTTCAAGATGAACACACACATATCTAATCAATTATAAGATTATTATTAGATCATACAGGAGTCCCTCATTGATGCATTCATAACCCTAAACTCTGTGTCTGTCAGCATTAATGTCTATGGATCATTGTCTGACTTCCTGCCTGATTTTGAAGTGAAGCAGCTCTTTTAACAGCCTGTAGGATTTTTATCACAGCACTGGAAATGGCCTCTGCTTCTTACCTCCCCTGCACTTAGATCAGCCTCATGGGACATGGAAGTATGTGAGTGAAATGGCAATTATCTTAATGACCGGTTTAGCTGTTTAATGAATAAATGCTTAAAATCGTCTTGGTTACAAATTTGTTGAATGAGAGTGAGAGATTGTGTGTGTGTGTGTGGCTGCTGTTGTACTTGAACTTTGTTTCTTTTTTTACCCTCCCCCTCATTTTCTCCACATCTTGTTACAGTGTTCAAAGCACGCCCCTGGGTATTTTGGCATTGTCACCAAAGCCCAAACTCCATGTCACAATGCCAAATGGCTGTAAAATGGTGCATAAAATGAAGTAAACACCACACACATTCATAACAAGAGCCAATAGAAGCAGTGTGGTGACTTCTTTTGCCCATGACCATGACCATACCCTAACCTGAGCACAGCAGTTTTACTTGCATGAGGCAGTAGATCAGAAAACCATTGAAAACTCTGACAAAGAACCAGTGTTGTTGTTTACGTATGGTGACTTAAGGTGGTCAGAAAAAGTGAAGCCTTCAGAATAATCTGCATTTATGTATAAAATTATCGTAAAGGTCAAATATTGTAAAGGTAGATGTCCATGTGTTTGTGATCATAAAGCAGGTCTAGGTTCTATATTAATACTGTGAAAGTATCAAAGCCTCAGTCCACAGAGAAATGCACACAGCCTGTATTCAGAAACTGAGCCTTAAAACCAGCCGTCAGGACTTCTGGGACTTTGTGATGTCACCATCCAACCTTGCAGGATTTGGTTTCTCTGAGTGTTTACCTGATATCTGCTTTATTTTTATTCGATCACTCAGAAAACAATCAGCCAATCAGAAGAGAGGCTCAGAGCCTCAGAGCCTCTCCTCTGATTGGTTCACTGACCTGTTGTTACTAGAGCTCCAGAGAGAAGCCTGAGAGAGGAGATGTAAAACTACACTGAGATGGTTTTTGGTTCTTAAAACCACAAATATATCTTCTGATGGAGATCAACACTTCAAATATAACATGGTAAAAGTGTAAAATATGGGACCTTTAAAATATGGTCCGATCGTCATCTAAGTCCACTGCCGCTGTGTTCTGAGGACAGTCCCACATAACCATGTCATTGATTGTAAGACTTTTATGGCAATGAAAAAAAATCATCTATAGAAGTGTTTGTGGCTTATTCACTAGGTAAGCATCAGTCCCAGGAATAGCACTGGGCTGTGAAGTGATTTTGATGCAGTGGTAATAGTCAGAATTGCAGGTAATTTGAGGCACACTGGTCCAAAAAATAGGTTGTAAACAAAGATAAAGATGAAAGAATGTCTTTAAAATAATGCATGCAGTCTTTGACTCTTTTCATTGCCGTGGGAACCATCTGGACACACAGTATCTAGTTCTTTTAAAATTATATGTCAATGGCGAGCAGCCGACACTGCAGTGAATCAGCTATTTAGGACACCCACGGTCCAAAGTACAGTGTTCAACGCATAATGATTAATGTCATCAGATGTTTGTTTGTTGGTACATTGCACATGATATTAATTTAATCCCTGCATTGCCGCTACGTGCTTTTGAACATCACTGACGGTATTTACATATTGAGTGTTTCCATCAGACTACAGGTCAGACTGCAGATAATCAGCTCTTTAAAGTTTACACCTATCTTGAATACATTGCAGCATTCAAGTGAATTAAAATCAACAAAAACTGACATCAATTTTTTTTGTTCTGTGGTCAGACAGGATCACAGGGAACAGCTGGTATCTGATATTAAACTACTGGTTGATCGGAGTGTGAGTGACAGTAGAGAGCATTAACCCCTGTTGAGTCTAACATGCACACACACCATGCACACACACCATGTCATTCAGTAACTTAGTGTATTTGTAATGGTCCTGTCTGAAGGGGGCGGCCTGCCCTGGTGCTCCAGGTGCTGAGCCTGGATGTCTACAAACCTTTTCCCTTCCAAATGGCTCTTAATGAAGAAGCTCATTAAGGATCAGCGGTTGCTCTACACTCTTAATGAGGGCCTCACAGCTGCTCATTAGGCTCAGGCCGTTAGGCTTTGTCTCTTCACCAGCCATTGATAGCAGCTCAGCACCTTCTTTACATCCACCTTTTTAGCAAGTGATACCATAGAGGTGAATGATCAAGCAGGTTAGTGTATATAACAGCATTTCAAATTCTTGTCACTGGCTGTTTGAAAAGAAAATAAAGGTCAAATGGCTCTAAAAGTCTCTACAGACCCCAATGTTCTCTACGTTCAATAATACAAAAGTGTTGGATGGAAGAAACGACCCTGTCTCCTAAAAACTATTTTTATATCCTACTCGTTTTCAACAGCAAAGACTTTCATAGAGTAACTCTATGGATTCTGCTTTTCAGGAACTTCACAAGAAAAACTTTTTTAAAGGCTACACCCACACTGTTTGTATGTTTTGCTGTCGCTACATAGCTAACGTTAGCATTACCAGCTGTTCACTTACCGGTCTTGAAGAAGTTGTGAGTTCAGCACCAAACTTTATTCCTTTACTCACAAACAGCTGTCTCCAGAGCTGGAAAGCAACACCAATGTTAAGATTAGCATGCTAACCAGCTAGCTTTCACTTTCCGATAGCGACTCGCTGCAGCCTCCGCTGTAACTGGAACGATAGCTGAAGCTCTTGTTCATGAAGCAACAATCACCACAGCTCACTCCCAGCAAGAAACCACATTCAACTGCAGAGGAAACTGACAAATAGCCCTTTTAATATGTATCTGCAAAGATGCTCATATGAAAAAAATCAGCAAAACATTCACTGACAACGTGTTTCATTTGTTTTCCTGCAATATCCTCTGTCCTGGTAATGAGGGATCATTACTGTCATGTCAAATTCAGTTTGTCTCCCTAACAGTGTGCTTTAGATAACTCTGATAAACTGTTGTCTTGCCTCCAGCCTGTCTGATTATCGGACTGCATGTGTTTGCTGACCTATTTCAAGCATCACCTTCGAGGTCTCAGCAATTACATTGGTGAGTATAGTGTTACCACAATCAATAGAACTAATAACCAAAGCTACAAAACTAAAACCCAAGTTGTAATAGATCAGTTCCCATTAAGTCTCACAGCCAGCAGAAATATCAGGGACCACTGATTAATCTCCCAGGACTCATTTTTCTTTATTGGAGCTGATAATCATCAGAGACAGTGCAGGTACAGGTGAGCTGCTGTTGGTGAATGGGTTTGTAAAGAGACAGCACAGGACGTACTAGCTGTAATTAGCTGTAACAATCACAACAATGATTTTCTTTTCCCCTGGATGTTTTTCTGATGAGGACATAATAACAGCCCAGTCATCCCTGCTGCCTTCTGTCTGAACACAAAGTCACTGCAGTTGTACCCTATGATTAAACGCTCAAGATAAGAGAATTATTTCTAACCCATTTAACATACATTGTGGTGAGTGCAAACTGATAAGAGGAAGCTTCCTGTTCTCACCAGCGCTGCCTTTAAAAAGAAGGTTGATGGGCAGAAATGAATAGAGAATCTAAATCACCGCTGCTTTAGGTTCTAAGTGATTCTGAATGTATCATCAAGCCTTCCTTATCTCTGGTTCACTTTGGGCCCTCAGTGAATAATAAGATCTCACTTCGCATTAATAGCTCTGCTGCATGCTGGGAGAAAGTGTGAGCTTTGTGAGTGAGCGGGACAGGCCCATGGATGACTTCCCCGAGTGATGGTGTTTCAGAGCTGATTGGCACACTGTGACTGCGGTCAGCGTGTCCTGCAGCAGGCTAATGCTAACGTGCGTCAGACAGCGTTCACACTGAGTGATCCTTTCATCCGAAGAGTTTTTCCTTTTTACAGCACCGTATACTGACAGCCTTTCCACTCACAGCCTCAGAGCTGTTACACCTGCTCTGCAGAAACAACCTCAGTCGCACCAAACAGGTTGGAGCAGGTTATCTGTTATCAGATGAGTTGGCCATGATGCCCCCATAACTTTATGATAAGGGAGTTCACAGCCATCACTTCTTCTTCCTGCCGGCTTTATGTCTCAGACCTTTTGGAACTGGTTTGTTTCTGTTCCAAGATAAAGGTAAGGTCACATTAGAATCTGTTTGAACCACAGACTCTACAGTACTCTGCAAAAGTCTTTGATCACCATTAGATTTGTTGTTTTGGAAATGCTATAAGGACCATATATAATTGTTTCTCAGTCTCTTTATTAGAATAGAACCATAAAATACAGGAAATGTGTATGCAGTATTAAAATACTGATTTTTGGGGGGAAAAAAATTTAGCTTCTATAGGCTAAAGGGGCATTTATTTAGTGTGACTTTCCCTTACACTTGAGCAATAGCATGAACCTGGCTCTCTTAAACCTAAATGGAATGGAACCCTAATTAATGTCATTGCTAAGTCCTGTATTTGTCCTACTATTTCATGTCAAAATGACCGTTGTGAAAAAGGTCAGTTACACCAGGTCTGCGCAAGACATGCCTGAGCAATACATACACATGTTGTATGAGTTGAACTCATTTGAAGCTTGCTAATACATATAAGACCAACTTTCAATCCATTCAAAATGCCAAAGATCACAGAATTTGACAGATATAAAATCATAATTTTGCATCAGCAAGGCCACTCTCCAAAGGAAATCAGCAGAAAAACGGGATACTCAAGACATGGTATTCAAGCTGTTAAAGAAATCTGAAGAATCAGGAGAAGTCAAGGGCAAAAAAAGGACTAGAAGGCCAAGAAAACTTAAAAATCTGATGAGAAGTTTCTCAGAGTTTCTTCTTTGAGAGACTGGTATAAGTCCAGCAAGGACCTGGCTCAGCATCTGGCAGCTTCATCGGGATGCCAAGTTGACCCTTCTACAGTCCGAAGAAGCTTGATCAGGGATGGTCTTTGTGGAAGTGTCACAGCCAAGAAACCACTTTTTTTGGAAGGGGAAGAGGGTGAAAAGGCTAAGATATGCTTAAGCTCACAAAGCTTGGAATGAAGATCAGTGGAATCAAACAAATCCAAGTTTGAAATTTTTGGGTCCAATCGTTGACAATATATGAGAAGAAGAGTTGGAGAGAGATGGAGGAATGCTTGTATCCTTCACTGAAACATGGTGGAGGGTCTTTCCTGGTTTGGGGCTGCATTTCTGCCAGTGGTGTTGGTGATATTGTCTGTCTTTGGAATCATGAATGTTGAAATTACAGACAGGTTTGAATTCATCATGCCATTCCTTCTGGAAAGCACCTGACTGGGAATGGTTGTATTTTTCAGCATGATAACGATCCCGAGCACAGTGCTAATGCAGTGAAATCATATTTGGAGGAAAAAAACAGCTGATAAAACACTGACAGTCATGGACTGGCCTCCACAGAGTCCAGCCCTGAATATTATAGAGGCAGTATGGAATCAGCTGAACGCAGAAAGAAATAAAAAAACAGCCTAAATCTAAAGAAGAACTCTGGGAAGTGCTGAAAGAAGCCTGATAAAATATACCAGAAGATTACTTGAGAAAACTTCAGGACAGTCTCCCCAAAAGAGTTCAAGATGTGCTTAGTGCCAAGGGAGGTCACACTAAATACTGACTTTTGCCTGTTGAAGCTATTCTGTTCTGAAAACTGTGGGGGTTTTTTTATTTTCTGTACATATTTCATGTATCTTCTGTTTGTATTTTAATAAAGAGACCGAAAAATGAATATTGATGGTCATTCAAGTGAAGCCAATGCAGAAGTGCTTTAAACCTGCATTCTATCTAATGATCATCAGAGGGTGACTCCACTCGTGGTAAAAAGAAGTCTGATTGTTTTGAAGTCTATGTGAAAATGTCTCTACTTCTCACTTGATTTATTATCTCAGTAAACATTTTCCTGATGAGTTCATGGTCTCAGTCTCTAGTTTCAAGTCTTCTTCAATACAAGATGATGTTCATTTTTTAAATGATGCTCCATTTAGAGGAAAAAAGGCCATAAAGCAGGGGATGCATTAGGGCGGGACTACTGTGCGATTGACAGACTGTACCACACACAGCAACCTGCCTGACAATCAGGGTAGAGTATAGAGCAGGTCAGATCCACCGCTCACTGCTCCTCAGCTCCACCCTCTCCTCCAAATGTGTTCTTCTGGTTTAAGAAAAAACCAAAAAAGACGGTGTCAAGGCTTAAAAACAGCAGTTGACAAACCAATGGGTGACGTCATGGTGGGTTGACACTTGGTGTAAACAGACAAGACCCAATCACTGAGTTTTCAAAGGTTTCTGCTTCGGTTCAGTCCAGACAACAACACAACCTTGGAGTTTTCAAACTAAATGGAGCCTGTTGCATTTCCAGAAGGCTGCAGCTTTAGGTGCTCAAAAAGTCCGGAGCAGAGTGGACACTGAGTGTAAACGTAGCAGAAGTGACGCAGTTTAAAACTGAAATGCAGTAGTGTGGATGCAGCCTTGGAACAGAACAGGAATGTTCCTTATTCTGAAGATACTGACACGTGAAAAATCAAAATCTCCAAAACAAAGAGAACCACACTGAAACAAAGTGGAAGACAAGAAATGTCACAGGATGAACATGAACATGAGAAAAAAATAGCTTTTTTAACTTACCTTTTATTTTGCAGTGTAAAATGAAAATGCACTGTATTGTACTGTACAGTGAGAATAAAAGCAGCAGACACTATTAAATATGTGCTGTGGAAGAAAACTGCTCTGTCTTGGATAAAGACAATGATTTTCACCGTTTTTTAAAAGCTTCCCACTGAACACATCCTCGAAGGACAAGTAATTGGCCTTCATTAAATATCATGTGAAACTTCAAGATGAGGAACTGAGGTAAAATCACAGCTTAGAAACTAGAATAAAATATTTTCAGTGACCTCGAATGATTCTTTCACCAACATCAAAATTCTTGCTAATGGAAAGCAAGCTAACAGTAATGTGGATATAAGTGACATCCATGTAGCCAAGTTTCTCTCACAAAGGGAGATAATTGAAGAAAAGCAATGCACACTGGGTGGTCAGGCCCGGCGCGGCACCGGTGCAGCGGGGGGAGCGGCTGCGCCTCATTAGGGCGCTATTTTAACAAAGCCCCCTCTCTCCAGGCTGCGGAGAGGCACCGCGGCTCCACATCCCATGCTTTCCCTGCTCAGCCCTCACAAAGGGATATAAATCTCCTTTGGGCAGGATAATTACCAAGATAATTTTATCCATAATGATGCTTGTCAGTCAGGAGTGCTGATGAAATTAAAGAACTTCTTCTCTGTGAAATTTCTCCCCCAGATTTCTCCTCCAGATTTATGTGACAGGGGAGAGGAGAAAAAAAAAAAAAAAAAAAGGAAAAAGAGAAACTGGAAGTCTGAGAAACTTTTCTGTCTATAATAGCCTGACTATATAAATCCACGTAGTGTGAATGGTGTGTACGCGTCCTCACCTGGCCTCAAGCCAGACGTCCTCTCGCCGGTTTAAAACAAAGGCTACAGGTAAGCAAACGGTCACTGTTGACACTGCAGCTGCATTTTCACAGCGAGAAACCTGCTGTGGTTGGCGCAGCAGAACAAAATGTCCTCATTGTGCGGCTCCTGTCATCATTCAGCTTGATACTTAACTCGCTGTTCACACACATGCTGGTAAATACGCAGACATATGTGCCGTGGGTAGATCTTGGGAATCCAGGACAAGATCCTTTTAACAAAACAGCGCACTTGATCATCACGTACTGTCGGAGAGGAAGCTGGAGGAAGTCAGCCCTCCACCTCGCTGCAGAGAAACTTCACACTTTGATCTTGAATCTGAATTCTTCTGACTTGTCTTAGTGTTTTTTTAAAAAGGGCTACTTAAATTATTTCTGAGATGCTGTTATGAGGCTCAGTGGCAAAGGTAAAGGCCTCCTGTGGATAAGAGGAGATAAAAGGGGAAAAACAAAAGACATCACTGCCTGAATGTTATAATATTTAGCATAAGCAGCGGCAAACATCTCTTCAAGGAATACATGTCTTGTGCTTTCTTTTAAAAAATTAACATGGAGGAATTGGGACCCTGTTACCCATTGTATCACTCAACAAAGGCAACTGAACAATCGCTTATGTCAAAGTTTGACAATGACAGAATTAGAGCAGGGTTTTTCTCGGCTCCCTGTCCCCCACAGGGAACCTGGCGCGCACAACTCAGAGAAGAAGTTTACTTTCGTTGTCATTTGAAATTACACTCATTTGCATTTTCCAGAAGAATGGGACCACATGAAAAACAACGATGCCGCCAAGAGGGGTGTGAAGACGCGTCTTTGAAATGGAACCTCGGAGCACTTCAGTGAGATAAACTGTCTGGTGATCACCCCTGCAGGGGTTTTAAAAGAACCTGCGATCCAGGAGAAGGCGAAACTTCTCCAGATGGCTTCTGGAGTTTGGAACAGCGGTGAGGAGTGAGACCACTGGATAATGTTCCCTCCATCCAAGCTCCAGTCACTCTGACGCCGCGCACGTTTAGATGCACTTCGTGTTCGTCAGTGTTTGAGGAGGAACACTGCTCTCTGTCTTTCTGAGAGAGTGAGATGAGCAGCTGGATTCATGTGGTTAACCAGGCAGTGCTGGTGAGTTGTATCTGCGCTACAGCTGGAGACGAAGCGAAGGAGTGCAGAGGGGATGGATGTTGTTCATCGTGAAGGTTAAAAAACTGCTGCCTGTGCGGTGGAGACATTTTCTAGCGTCTGCTATGAGCTGCAAACACAGTGTTTCACACAAGAACGCAACAGTGTGTGAAGTACAAGGCTTTGACATCACAGACGTGGACACATGTTCCACAGTGTTCCACTTCCACATGTGGTAGAAGCACTAAACACTTTGGTTAAGCTTCAGGAAAAATGGTCATCTTAGTTCAATATAGAAAAATAATATATTATATTATTTTGATTCTCTTAATATTTCAGCAACGACTGCACAAAACTCACCGACGGCCTCTGAGTCCACAAACTGTGCAGTGATTTGTGGTTCCCAGAGACACTGGGGAGTGGGCCTTTTAATTTTAATTTTTTTTTTTAACTTTATTACATTGTTATATTTTTATATTTACACAAAGTAGAATATTTCAATCCCAAATTGCTGTTGCATCTTTAATACCTTTCTACTCCTTTAATGTTCAACCACCTTTACCAAGTGCTTTGCATTTTCTAAACACATGAAAAAAATATCAATCATGCTTTAGCTGCCAGGTATTATGTTCATCTTCAGTCGGCCTTTTGCAAAGCCACCCAGCGTGAACGTTTTCTGATGCTGTACATTCCTTAAAAATGTCTCCACGTGATGCTGATTAAAAAATGTAACTAAGGCGGAATCACATTTCTTCCCAAATACATATTGTTGTCACGGATTATTAGGATATAAACTTTGTGAACCCAACCGGTCGAGGCAGACCCCCACCCCCCCCCCACCCCACCCTGAGCCCAGTTCTGCTGGAGGTTTCTTCCTGTTAAAATTGAATTTTTCATCCCCCCTGTCACCAAGTGCAGCTAACAAAGTAAGGTCTCAGCCTTACCATGTAAAGTGCCTTGAGATGATGTAGATTATGATTTAGTGCTATACAAATAAAATTGAATTGAATTGAATTTGCAGGAGACAAGGTTGGAAAGTGTCTGTATTTCTAGACATGCTGCTCTCGTCAGATGAAGATTGTTTTTAAAGCTTCATGGTTTGCTAATAAGACAGTTTGTGGGAGAACCTGCTGGAACATAACTGAACATTTTACAATAACCAGACAGTGAGTGGGAACGTGTCCAGTTTCCTGCATCACCGGATTTCTCTCAGGAACCTGCTTTCTTTTCATATTTGTTTTCTTACACACTAAACCGTCATGTCCTAAAGAAATCCTCCCTCAGTGTGGATAACCCTTTAACAGAGCAACGTTTTAAAAGAAGGGAAATGAAAGAAAAATCAATGCGGGAGGATTTCTGTGTGAGCAGGTCAGTGTGAAAGATACAGCGGAGCTTTTCACATGCTGCCGAGCCCAACGCTGACCTCCGTGCAGCCGCCAGATCAATGGACAGGACAGAGGCCACCGGGATATTGATTGATTAATCAAAGCCAATTTTCTTTTGATCAGCAGAGCCGCCCGATGAACCGACACGAAGGCAAAGTAAAGCAGCATGTTTTATTTACTCGCGGCAGGGTCCCTCGTCGACTCGTGCCGCACACTTCAAATAGACTGTGATGATTCCGTCATGGCTGTGATTGACAGGAAAAGTTTCCCTCATATTCCCAACGGATTCATCCAGCAGCGTGGATTTGTTTAAGTTGTTTGATTTTTGTTAATAAATCTCTGAAAGAAAGAGCTGTGTCTTGTTCGTGCCAGATTTTTTGACTTCAGTTTTCTTCCTTTGTCTCTGTGCTCTTTTGTGTTTTCCACACAGCTACAGAAACAATATTCATTAAAAAGCATTTTCTTTAACTTATTTATCCTTGTTTTTCATATTTATACATGCAGATACATTAGCACTGCTGGGGTGTCTGGATTAGAGGAAAGTGAGATATTAAAGGTCCCATATTAGATATTTACTCCTGATGTTTTATTTGAGGTGCTGATATCCATAAGAAAACCATCTCAGTAGTTTTACATCTCCTCTCTCAGGCTTCTCTCTGGAGCTCTAGTAACAACAGGTCAGTCAGCCAATCAGAAAAGAGGATCTGAGTCTCGCTTCTGATTGGCTGACTGTTTTCTGAGTGATCAAATGAAAATATAGCAGATTTCAGGTAAACACTCAGAGAAAACCAAATCCTGCAAGGTTGGATGGTGGGTCCAGGTGGGCGGGGACGTGGCTGAGAGCAGTGACTGCTTTGTTGTGACATCACAAAGCTCCAGAAGTCCTGACGGCTGGTTTTAAGGCTCAGTTTCTGAATACAGGCTGTGTGCATTTCTCTGTGGACTGAGGCTTTGATACTTTCACAGTATTAATATAGAACCTAGACCTGCTTTATAATCACAAACACATGGACATCTACCTTTATACAGTGTGGGACCTTTAACACTGATGCACTGATGATCAGATAGTAGTAGAAGATCACACCTGTGCAGTCTTATCCTCACATATTGATAATTTGGTTTGTTTGCCTCTAACACTTCTGTATTATGGATGGAATGGATCCCTAAACGGGATGTGATCAACCTTTTGTATTAATTAACAAATGCACTTAGCCTGAATCATTGTCTGGCTGACTTCTAAGTCACACAGTTAGCATGTGTAAAGGTGAGGGTGTCTAGCTAGTTCATGATGTTCTGTCGTGGCTGATAGGGAGGGTGGAGACGGCTGCAACAAGTTTTTGTTACTGTGCCAAAGCTAAGCAGCTGAATCACACCAGACCACACAAGAGTATTTTTCAACACTTTTAGCTCATAATAGCAAATATATGCAGCTAATTTTGTCCCATAGCACAACACATGCAACAATAATTGCTCATTTAAAATAAAAATAATTCCCAAGTTATTTTGGGAATTATGTTTTTTCCTCTTCATCATTAGCAATAAAATAAACTGTGCCTGTTTTGACTCAAGGTGTGCCTGTATACAAAACTGTCCTCTAGTAAACATGACTGCATTAGTAAATATTATGTATATAAATATATATACTTTTGTTGTTTGCTGCCAAAGACTAATTCCACGACACGTGTCATGAAGTGCACGATAAAGATTAATCTAGTTACTTAATTGTTGGAAATTCTTGAAAGAACCAGGTAAACTGTAAGACTCAATAACAGACTGAGATGATTTCACAGTGTGAGACTTCATGGAAGAGCCGAGTCCTTGTAGGCACTAAAATGTGTTTCTCAGCAGGAACAGGAGACAGGTTTGTTACTGAGTCATTCATCAATCCTGGGCCATGGCTACATAGTAGAACTAGTTAAAGAGAGAAACAGGAAAGAGCAGATAGACTGGACGTGGCGTTTAAGACCAGTCCCGTCTTCATCGGCCTCCCAACTGTTTCTCTCGGCAGGCACAGGGATCCGGAGCAGGCTCCTGACCACAACAAGGCAATCAGCATCACACAATATGTCTTACACGCTGTGGGGGGACCTGAGCATCAAGGCATTTGATAATAAATTCAAGGTTTTTAATGTTTTCCAGAATTTTTATATATATAGTGATTTATAATAGAGGAATGTTTCTCTCTCTGTTCTGCCACTACACTGACGGGAACGACAGGGTCCTCTGCTGAATCTGTGCACTTCAGACCACCTCGCTCTCCCGCCTCGCAAACACATCTTGTTTCATTTTTAATGATCTCCTCAAGTGCAGATATTCAGGTCTTCCTTTCACTTGAACCCCCCCACCCCCAAACCCCCACCCCCCTCCCCACACCTCAGTTTACTCTCACAAACTTGACGGCTTCTTGAAAGCGCTGCTTATAATTTCAGAGGTGAGCGCGGCTCCATCTTTCTTCATTTGAGAGGCCCCTCGTTCCCTCCCCGCCCTTGAGTTTCTCCAATGTCAGCGCTCACTTCAAAAGCCTCGGAATGAGCTCTGAGGACTCCATTGAGATTTCCCATTGCAAATAATTATTCTGACCATGGTTCTTTGACAGAGATTTCTCTAGATTTATATTACTAGGCCATGAATCAAATTTCCCTCTGTCTCAGTGGTGCCTCGTGCTGCACAGTGGTTATGCTATTGACCCAGAGCTCGAGCTGAATGTAGATTATTCTCTACAGAGGGATCCAGGAACTGATTTAATTCAAATCAGCTCAGTCAGGAGTGAGATTTGAAGAGCGGATTTAGGGAAAAGTAGAGTTTAGATGTAGGAGATTTTTCATCTTTGCTTGACGCAGTCACACCCATTTTTTTTTTTTTTTTTGGGGGGGGGGGTAGTTTAAATTCACAACTTCTATGTAACTTCTAACTCACTGTTCCTGGTCTAGTCCTCCTACCTTTCCCTGAAATCCTGCAACCTCTCTGGCCTCCACACCTGACATCCCCACCTGGGCTGAGGGGGTCTTTCATGGTGTGTGACTGTATCATCCAAAATAGATAAGAAAGCCTCTCTATTGCCACAGGAAGGTATTGTGAAGTCTCCCCAGCAGTGGTCCCAGCAAAGGCCCCACACGAGCTGCTGATGAGTACAAGGGCTGGTGCTTTAAAAGAAGGTTCGCTACACCACAGCACCACCTCCCCCAGGTAACCCGCTCATGCTGAGGAAACACACAGACGCTGCACCTGTGTCCTGGAGGAAGAATGAATTTGAGTAAACATGGCTGAATAAATAAATGCATCAACTTTCTTTACTCTGAATTTCAGATGATTGCTGGAGGACTCTCAGGCGAAGTCTGAAACAAACCAACCCAGGGCCCACCTGAGACATGCTGCATTACAGTGCAGTGTTCGGTCAGGGAGGTGAGCTCATCCAGTAAATCCAACTGATTTTACTGCTGTTTGCTTCTGTATTAGTGAAGCACAGCATTATAGTTATTATCATGATTAAATGTATCCTAATGTTTCTCTTGATCGGTGTTATTTTAAACAACTGAGTTGTGCTTCCCCTCCTCTCCAGCCTACAGTCTCCATTCTTTTCTAAAATACAATGAAAACCAAATTGATGAGACTTCAAACTTGAGCTTGAGTTCAGTAATCCAAAGCTGATTTTCAAACTTGAGTCAATCACACAATCTAAAATATTAATCTTGCTGATTCAGTGACTATATTTCAATGTGGCCGAAACAAAAGAGCTTCTGATACAAACAAAACCAAGAGGAACCGCATACTGACTTCATCAGGAAACGCTGGTTATTTCATTAGGATTTGCTCTCTGGAATTTATATAACCCGCCTGCTGCTACCAGCTCACCATTGTGTGTTCTACATGTTGTATGATGTTAATGGTTGTGTATGTGGATTGTATTTAGAAACCAGAGACAAATATTCCACTGAGGTGGACAATAAACTCAATCAATCAATCAATCAATCAATACCATTATTTATAGATATTTATGCAACAAATGATTCTATCCACCAAAAGCAGTTGTTTGATTATTCTTTGTCACTTCCTAGTTTCTGATTTGATTCCTTCAGATGGTCTCGCGCTGTGTTTGTACTGATCCGGTACATGGTGTTGAGTCACATGTTCTAATCCACCTCCCTGCATCACCACAACCTGCATCTTTCACACTCACACTCCACCAGTATCGCTGCACAGGATGGAGGCCCTGATGGTTTGTGTCTGTTAACAACTCCAAATAAAGTTTATGCAACGTCGCCAAAGAGAGAGAGAGGGAGAGAGCGTTCATTTGTGCAGTTTCTATGAACTAAAGGAACTAGAGTAAGAAGAGAAGAGAAAACATGGAGCTGCAGGTGCCTGGAAGATGCAGACGACATCAAATTATCGAGTCAAATTATCAGCCTGCTAATTAGTGAAGGGCGACTAATACGGAGTTAAAACCAGGCTTAATCTAGACAGACCCTGGACAGTCACTGACCCCCCTCCCCCACAGAATTATTGCACATTCCCATTATTTTGCACTGCATAAACATTCAAATTGTATATATTTCTGTATTTTTTAAATTTTCTATATTTTTTTATTACATTCCTCACATCTTTGTTGTAAATATTCCACATCTTTATTCTTAATTTTATTCTTCTATTTATCTTCAGGTGTCTTGTTCTCACTCTTGTTTCTACTCATTTCCTTCTTCCTGTGTTTACTGTTTCACACCAAACAACAGAACAACTTCCTTGTGTGTGAAAACATACTTAGCAATAAAACTTTTACCAATTAATTTATATATATATATATATATATATATATATATATATATATATATTGTAGATGCTCATTGTGTGTCATTCTATACTGTTTATGAAATAGAATAAAATGGATCTTCATTTTCCCTGTGTTGGGTCAGTAAAGCTGATCTGATCTGTTGCTTCTTTCTCGTTCATATCTGGTAAGTTCAGGATGTAAAAGAAAATTTTTTTTTTTTTTTCACATTTTTATCTTCATGCTATGGAGTCAGCCCATGCAGAGACGACATCGGTGCAGGTAAACTGTGTCATTTTTTTTCCACAGTGCACAGCTGTGTCTTGGAGCTGCGATGAATCGATGCTGATCATCTTCTCTAATGAACGTGGGCTGTGAAAACTGTGCGCCAGTGTTTGTGGAGACAGGTGAGCCTGGACTGTTTTGATCTTTCAAACATGTATTCCATCTCTTCTCTCACCACAAGGGAGCCTCCAACCAAGGTCAGCACTAAAGGCAGGGGTGCACCATGGGAAATGAGCCTGAGCAAGTGTGTGCCAGCCTCCCACTTTTGCGGGATCAGCGCGGCATCAGAGGGATCAGACTGACACTAGTGAAGTCCCCTGGTATGACCTATCACTACCTGTTTCTGCCACAGAGGAAACCAAAGGCCTGCTCTAATTGTATCATTAATATCATTGCAATCTGAGGGCCAATTATTCTCTCTTTGAGTTTCACCTGCCTCAACCTTGAAATCGGGCTCTGCCTGGATATCTGAGCTCAGACTGGCTGTGATGGAGGAGCTTTTCAGCCATCTGTGATCAAAGCTGTGTAGGTACTGGAAACTGGCCTGAAGACGCAGCCAAGTTCAACACACAACAGTGCAACAGTGCCTCAAATGGCTTCTAATAAGGGAACAATGCAGTGTGATGTGCAGTATCTAATGGGGTACATGCAGGCGCTGACCCTCGTCTGTAACCACGTGCTCACATTTTCCTGAGATAGGTGCAGACAAGCAAATGCAGCAAAATCTCCAGGCGCAAAAAAAAACAAATGGGTGCAAAACCAGGCGCAACAGGGCGCAGCTGGGCGCAGCACAGAGGAGAGGCTGCATACATCATTAGCAGGAACACAGGGCCAGCAGGTGGAGTTGAAGCAGCTTCAGTAATGACCAACCACACCAGCTCCTCTCATCCCCCTTTAATATGCCGAGGTCTCCGAGACAGAGGGAAAGTTCAGCCCCATGAAGGAGCAATAAAAAAAAAGCTGGAAAGAAAGTAGAAAAAAAAAGAAAACAGGCGGCTGCTGCAGCAGCATCAGCAGGGCTGGCTTTAGTTGGAACAATTAAAGTCACAAGCTAATGACTTCAATCTCCAACCCTCAATAAACACACAGGAGTTTATGAGCAAAAAACATGAGTTTATCCAACGGAAAAAATCAAAATGGCACAGCATCTTTAATATAAGGGGTTGGAAATTTGATATTTACTGATTAGAAAAACGCACAAGGTCAGTTGTGATTGACATAATGACTGAAACATCCAGGCGCTGTCGGAGACCCAGTGTGCGTAAAGTAAGCAGAGGAGGAAACCAAGAGAACAGAATCCGCTGGAATTATGGAATTTTTTTTTCATTGTTATCATGTGTTACCTCTGTACTGACTTGTCCTCAGTGCCCAGCAGCAGCTCCACTGCGGGTCAGGCTCGGTTCAGGCTGGGTGTCACCGCTCAGAGGATGGTACAGGTTTGCGCACCTGAGCTGGAGATATGAAAAAAAAAACAAAAAAAAAAAAACGTGTGTGAACTTGTTTTAAAAATTATTTTCCCCAACATGTTTTACTCTTCGCGGTGTATAATATTTTTTCTGATTATATCTGTATGCCCACAAACTCACTGCGACGCCGAACATTATTGATCGTTGGAGCCTGATCGATCTTGTCGTGGTTTCCGGAGATCTGAATAATTAATCCACGTGTAAAATTCTCTCAGATCAGACGCTGCAGATGAAACACGCACATCATCCCGGCTGCTGGGAGATGACGACAAGTGCTTCATCAACTGCACAGACAGGACCTGATCCCGCAGAGCAGCAGCAGGCCTGGTGTGCATCCCGAGGATGATACTGTAGTCTTTCTCAGCCGCAGAATGTGTCTTGATATCAATCTGCAGTAGGTGATCACAAAGTTGAGCAAACTGAAATATGAAATATGTTTTTTATTATTATGATTTTTGAAGATGTAGCTTCAGAGGTCTGGGCAGGTTTTAGCGCAAACGCAATTTGGTGCCAAGATGAGCACCAACATTTCACTAATCAGCATAAACACAGCTTCGGCTCCCACCAGCGCAAACACGTTTGTTTGGTACCAGGACATTACCAAACACACACACACACACACACACACACACACTCACACACACAATTATATTTGCGCCAAGGAAAATTGCATAAAATCTGTGTTTGCATAAGCTTTGGCCCCAGCAGGAAAATAAAGCCCACCCTGTTTTTCTTTTAGGCCAAAGTGTAAGATTCAGCCTACAATAAAAAAAGAAAAATTAAAAATCCTCTCATCAAGTATATTTAACAACTATAATAATACTAAGAATATTTTTATAGGGCACCTTCCAAACCACAGTCTGTAGAGTAAAAATAAAGAAAAAAATGAAATGAAATGAAATGAAAAACATACAACCTATCCAAAACAAGGTAAACAATTAAAACAAACGACAACAAACAACAAACACCTTCAAGCCAAGAGAAAAAAAAGGTTTTAAGAAGAGATTTTTTGTACATCCTTACTTAGACGTCATTACTACACTATACTACACTGCACTATTTGGAGTTCATAAGTGCGTTCACACTGACAAATTCAGCAACATGCAGTGACCCCAGATGGTGCGGAGTGTGAGGGGCTGGACACGTCAAGGACAGTGTCCACAAACATATTTTTGAACTTGGGGAGACTGCAGCTGAGGAAGGAGGACAGTGATGGCGGCCTAATTCCATGTTGCATCAAACAGGGCAAACACACAGGAAAGTAAAACTTCCATTCTTAAGTCACACGTGCAAAGCAGCTGGCAGAAATGTTGGTGGGCAACAATCAAATGTTGCCGTTGTCATCATTTCCGGTATCAGCTGCAGTCTTTGGTTGCTTGTTGATACCAGAGACAGAGTGTAGCAGTCGCCCAGTCTGAAGGATGCGAAGGTGCGGACGACTTTTTCTAGATCTGCAGATGATCCTGCTTAAATATCCACAGGATTGCACAACTTTAGTCACCTGACTGTCGAAGGACAACTGGGTTACGGACCACTACAGACAGACCAGATGAGAGATCGTTAATGGGGGCCAGGTGGTGTAATTACAATTATTTCTGATTTGGAGTCATTCAAGAACAGGAAGGCTAATTTCTTACAGGCAGGACAGAATAAAGGGCTCTGTCGGGACATATGGCATATCACCTGTGTAGCAAAGAAAACCAATACTATGTCTATCCGTGATTGGCCCCACAGGTAGGATGTATGTAGGGGACCCAGATTAGACCCCTGGGGGGGACACAACAATAGAGAGAGCCGCAGAGGAGGAGGCATTTTCAAGATCAGCAGAGAAGACATAGGTGGAGATATCCAAACTTCTTAGCTTGTAGAGACTATCGTTGCCAAGTTGCATCTTCCCGGTGCTGAGAAGTGTTAGCACTAGCCTGCTAATAAGAAGAAGAAGAAGTGGAGCAGCAAGGAAGAGGCTGGTGTGCCTGTCTGTCTGTCTTTACTGTCTGTGCCTTCCGTGCCTGGACCGGATGCCTCGGTCCCATTGGCCCGCGCAGGTGTTCGTTTGAAATTTTTGAAAAATGTGATAATTGCTCAGTGGGAAACGTTGGATGGAGACAATTTGTCCTAAAAGCTTAGATAAAAATGGCGACTGAGAGATGAATCTGAAATTCTTTAAAAAGTGGCATGTTGAAAATACCAGCAGACGGGCAGCAGATCACAACGGCTAAAACACCTGAAACCAAATACTGCTTTTAAAAACACCAAGCGCATGTCAATGCAGTCTGAAGGGCAGATGGAAGATTTTGAAAAGTGCTACAGTGCGTTCCAGGGTTGACAGAGAGATTTCATTAAAGTGAGTCAGTGCTGAAGAGGGGCAGGAGTCAACATCAAGCTCTCTGAATTCTGCTAATGTCCTTCACATCTCTCTGGGGAGGGTTTGAGCGGCTGCCTAAACAAGGGCCCAACCACAGGGTTTATGGGTTTTAAAGCAGCCATTTGTAAGTCATTCAAATAGTGTCTTGCTTCTTTGACTGCACACTGAAAAGTGGACATCAGATGTTCAAGAGAAGCGGAGGGATCACTGTGTTTATCCCTCTCCCATTTCCACTCTGCCCTCCTGTACTGTCTTTTTAAATTCCTTATTTCTTCATTTAACCGTGGTCGAGAAAATTCAGCCAAAGAATCTAAAATATTTCTGCAGGAGCAGGAATTAAATTAAATTAAAACCACTGACAAGCTGCTCTACGGTGAGCCCATGATGTTGATGGATACTAAAAAAAATGGTTTGAGTCATTAAAAGCTTGACAGAAATGAGGAAGAGAGAGTGAATTTAGGGGGTGTAGGGGGGGTTTAATGTCTGGGGAGACAAACAGTACTGACTGATAAAAGTCTGAAAATTCCAGAATAGATCCAGAGTTAAATTTGTATTTTTGCATTTATTTTTTTAAGGGAAACTAAGACTATGGAAGACAAAAGGTGTAAAATCAGCCGAGTAAGACTGAAGAACAACTAAAAATGATTTGTGTTTTACTGCAAGGCCTCAGCTTGACCTGTCAATCTTTGGCTGGTGGAAAAAAAAAATCAGGGAGGCATGGTTCAAGAGAGGAGCATATTCACCAGGATTAATCCAAGAGTCTGTGAAACCAAAACATCAGTATTGGTCATGATAAAATCCTGGCAGAGACAAGGCTTATTAGTGAGGGATTTATATATAACTCATTCCTTAAAATTTCATTAAGGCTTAAAGTTATTCCTAATTGAGGGCGTGGCCGCTTTGTGACAGGTAACAGGTGAGTGAGCATGCACTGAAGCCAGGATGATTTTTTTTTTTTTCTTGATAGATTTCTGTCAGTGTTTGTTTTTGTAATACTCATTCCGGCCAGGAGAGGCAAATCTACTCCAGTCTTCATACCAACTCAGCTTGTCTCTGTGCTAGACCTCACCTGTTTTCACAAATGAAAAAAAAAAAAAAAACAATCACTTGCCTTTCAGGGCTTCCACAGTTGCCCGAACCTCTGCCTGTGAGTAGGTTGTGTGGCAGGTCGAGTAACTATGTCTGGGGCATAAAATACATGTGAGATCAATAATTAAGCAGAAAATAGGCTTTTCTGAGGGTAAAGTTAACACAGCTGCAGTTCATACTTCACACTGGAGTCATATGAAGGTTCCAGCACATGTCACTCTGTGTGAGATGGTTTTAATGAAATCTGTGTCAGACTACACAATATTAATCTGAGGCGATCAGACTGTGCGACAAATGGGAGACTTTATGCAAAACGTTGTGCCAGTCATTGGACTCTTCACCGTTTCATCTTTTATTCTGATTGGTTGGTTTGTGGATGTGGCTCATAGCAACAGTCACATTGTCAGAATTTGATCCTAAGTTTCTGATGCTGTCAGAACTTTGCCTCGGGCTGTTTTTAGTCTCTGAAGCTGAGTGGACGTGTCTTATAGGACCACGTCTTAGATTAATGACCTGCCCTAATTTGCACAATGGAAAAGACCTGTAAGCCTACATGGCATGTGAGCGTTGCATTAAGACACCCATGAATATATGAAGATGACTGCACACACACGTTCTTATGTGTATTTGTGGACACGTGGACCAAACTTGTAAATGGTTTTCACATGGTGAAAAAAAACCAAAGCATCTGTTGGAAACACACGTTGTATCACTCGCCCGGTCTTGATGTCTTTTCATTAACATTTCACTGGACACATCAGCGTGCTGGTCACTGATGATAGGCCCGCTCCATATTGCTGCTGACTGCTGGTCACATGACCTGCTCCACCAGCTGCCATGTCTTCATTTGCTCTTCACAGCCTCTGTATCACCACGAGCTGTTGTCCTGGAGGAGGCTAATGAATTTATTTAGCCCACAGGAAAAATTCATCACAGGTTTTTGTTAAACTTTTAAAGCATGTGAAGTTGATTTATGTCTGGTGGCTGATTCAAGCATTTCATATTAGAGGAATATTTTAAAGTGGAATGATTTGAATGGGATATTGATTTACATATCTACTGATGTTGATGCTGTGGGAAAATGAAAAAGGATACAAATATGTCGAGCACTTCTTTAACAAATCAGCCACGAAGGCCGATAGCAGAGCTGCATCTTGGGATATTAATAAAACCATGTGCATGGTGTGTCTTCTGCAGCCGCAAATAGCATGACAAATCAGAGCTGTGGCTGATAATGGATAGTCAGGCCATTACTGACACTGTCCCCCCCGCCCGGCCATTTTTTCTTCATCATAAACTATGTGTGAGGTGCTGGTGGCTCACAAAGTGTTATTTTTTCACACCTGCTTCAGGCTAAAGAAACACTGATGAATTAAACAACAGGAAACCAATCAATCTGAGCGAGCTGATTTGTCAGGTATGAGCGACCGGATCGCCTCCTGTGACAAATTCAGCCCTGGCTGCTGCCGGGTGTTCATCCAAACCACCGGGAGCCTCCGAGAGAGTGAAAGTGGGAACGGATCTGCACGCTGTCAAATAACACACTGTCCAATTCACATCAAACACCCACCTCATGCTGTCCAACAAGCCGCACCACAGCAGCTCCTCGCCTGTGTGGCCACTGTAGGTCAGAAAATCCAGGTCTGGTCAAATCTTAACTAGAGAATTGTGTAAATTTTCTCAATTAAATCTATGTGGTAGATTGTAAGAATGTGCTGTTCCAACCTATATGCAAATGTCATATATGTACATATACTGAATTTCCATATATGAAATATATGTACATAAGAAAACATAGAAATTACATATAAAACTGATTATAAATTGGAATAATTTCATATATTGAC
Source organism: Trachinotus anak (assembly GCF_046630095.1). Classification (NCBI taxonomy): domain Eukaryota; kingdom Metazoa; phylum Chordata; class Actinopteri; order Carangiformes; family Carangidae; genus Trachinotus; species Trachinotus anak. Next base: position 2,421,099 of record NW_027273869.1, read on the forward strand.
ATATATGTCTAGCACATACAAATATGTATGTATGCTTATATTGTAGACATACTGTTTGTTACATAAATATATATTCATGAGATTATAGACAGTAGGGTCCAAAAGTCTGAGACCACGTTCCCAGAATGGGAAGAAAGACATGTTTAAAATTAATGAGGAATTAATATATAAACATATATGTATGTATGAGTATATATACACATACATACATACATACATACATACACATGTTGCTGTAGGTATGTCATAATAACTTATTGTATATCTTTATATATGCAGAGGATGTATTTATGTGATAATAATATAATCCCTTATACAGTAGGTGACATATATGGCAACATCACTCTTGATATAGGGACATATATGTCATTTCTTTATGGGAAAGCTTTGGGCGTCACTGAGAGCAGTGACTGCTTTGTTGTGACATCACAAAGTTCCAGAAGTCCTGACAGCTGGTTTCAAGGCTCAGTTTCTGAATACAGGCTGTGTGCATTTCTCTGTGGACTGAGGCTTTGATACTTTCACAGTATTAATATAGAACCTAGACCTGCTTTATAATCAGAAACACATGGACATCTACCTTTAGACTGTGTGGAGCTTTAAGGCAACAGTACAAAAGGTTAGAGGTTTTAATAATAATAATTATTATTATTGTTATTGTTATGGTTATTGTTATTATTAAAACTGCATGTTTCTGTAATACAGTAAGCCTTTGTATTGAGACTCATAAATATCTGCTTGCTGGAAATGTTTTAATGTTCAACTCTGAACATTTAGTAGCTTTTTAGTAATTGGAAATTGTGTATTTGCTGAAACCATTTAGGTAATTGCTGAAGACGATTTCTGTGACTTCCTGTATGTACAACCCAGTGAAACAGTTCAAATGTCTGAGAGACCGCTTGAAAAAGTGTTACCCTTCACTTGTACAATTCACGGCGGCAAGACCACAAAGACAAAACAGACACAGAGAGACTCGAGGACGCGGGGACTCAGTGAGATGCAGCCAGGACAAGGTGATGTTTGCAGGCTTTTCATGCAGCCTTCCAGTGTGGAGGTCCAGGTATTCAGGTACGGTGACGATACAACCAGTTTGTTTGAAGCGTACTCAGACATTCAGAATATGTTTCCTCAACAAATTCACACCAATGGGGAAAAAAAATAAATTCTCAGTCAACCTCTGAGCACCAAACCTGAGGTCTCAGTCAGATGACATACCTACTTAACTTTTAATCCTGCAGCAGCCTACTTCTCCGCTGTGTGTATGTGTGTGTGTGTGTGTGTGTGTAATCTTTATGGATGGCCCAGAGAATCAATCAAGCAGAATCAAGTTCCAGCCTCCGTGCCTCTGTCTTGTCAAGTGGCAGCGTGCTGACCGATGGTCCAGATTTGAGATGATCTACATGCCTTTACGTAAGTGGGACTAATCCATCAAGAGCAGACCACAGAAGCTCACTCCATCATTCCCGCTCACACACCTCACACATAGGGGGGAGGGGTTTTTTTTTCTCCCAGGAGGAAACAAAAAGAAAAACTATTTTTGCTGCAAAGTTGTTGAACAGTTGGCATCATTTTTTTTTCACATGAGAGATGGCACCATAAACGGCTTCACTCTAAATAAATCGCACAGGTCATTTGTGCAGTTTTCCATCTAGCTCAAGGATGCTCACATGCAAATAGACAAAAAAAACTAACAAATTCTGAAAACATCAACACAACCAAATACTAAATGTACAAAATGTGTTTCCAGGGGGGCACAAAAAAGTGATGAACCTGGCCCGGGTTCATCAAAACAGTGACGAACCCAGGCCAGGTTCAAAAACACTTCTGTTGTGTGTGTTTCTAGCACGTGTTGTCAAATTGATGATGTTTTCTGAATTTGTTTGCACATATTTCATTAAGTTGCAGTGCTTTGACCTCTCAGGGCCACCGTAGCTCCAACAGTGTATAAGTGTGTGTATATGGGTGTGGCGTTTCAGTATGTGTGTGAATGAGTGAAAAGTGGCATGTACATATTATCAGGCGCCTTCAGTGGCTGAAAAGACTAGAGAGGTGTTTCATAAGTGCAGAGTGAAGTGATTTTGAATGGAGCTGTTGAGGAGATGTTTGTGGGAGTGTTGTGAAAGCTCAAACTCATCTGCAACTTTTTCCAAGTTGTCACAACATGACATCGAGGGAGCAGCCAACAACACCCACTGATGAAAAAGCTTTTCTTGAAAGCCCTGGAAAAAGAAAAGAAAAAAAAATAGGATCATTCTGATCTTTAATGTCGTAGCCCTGGACAACCACCCTGTCTGGTAGAAATCCCCCGGGAATCATCTTCTCAGTCAAGCATGTGATTATTGTTGTACCACACAGAAGTGGTGTGGACGTGGCCGTGGTTGGAACACATACACAAACAGATGACATCACAGAGCTGGGTTCATGTCCCACGACGGCACGTTTAGGCGACAAAAACGTTTTGGTTAAAGCAACAGTTCTGGCTATTTGACATGGGGCTCTGTGAGGTGCCCGGCTATAGTCGGTGTAGAGTCCGATCAGCTCCAACTTTAAAGAAGCAGCAGGAGCACCGGAGCACAGAGGCTGAGCCACGTGCTGCTGTGGATGGGGTCAGCTGAAAAACCTGTTTTAACAAGTCCCATGTTGAAATAAACCACAATTATACTTTAAAAAGGAGGAAGGGAGAATTATGTGACATCTTGGCGGCATGGTCAATAATTTCATTTGACTGGTGTGCAAAATGAAAAAAGGCTCCTTCTGTAGAAAGCATGACTGTGCGCTGTAAATGAAGGGTTGCTTCTGTTTTTTCCTGAACAAGTGATGACGGTCCAGAGCAAATGTCAAAGAAATCAAACCAATGTGAAACACTCATCCATGTTGTCAAGAAACAACAGCACTGTGTGCCTCAGTGGCTCACCGCCCTTTGCTGCATGGCATCCCATCTCTCTCACTGTGCCTATAAATACAGCCAGAAAAAGCCAGAAAAATAATAATAATAATAATAAAAAGAAAGAACAGCACTAAAGATGTTATTGAAATCATTACACATCATCCTCTGGGGTTATAAATACCCACAGCAAATCTGGTCCAGAGCAACAGGCCGACGTGTTGAAGGGTGAAACAATGCAGACCAAAAAAAAAAAAGTTCTTTTAGAAAAATTCATTTCAAAGCTTTAGGATATTTGTCCAATAATCAGTGCAGACAGCAGAGGCTTACTGACCACACCTCTGCAGATCCTGACCTCGTCAAACCACCACCTACAATCCCTGACTGAGCGTAGCCCCATTCCCAGCCCTTCCACCAGCGCTCTGAAGCCAACCCTCTCCCACGAGCTTTTCCATCTAATCCCACATTTTTTTTCCCCCAAAAAACTCACATCCCCTTCCTTCCACAATTAATTTACTCATTTATCCTCTGTTCCAGTCAAGGTCAAGGCCTGTGATATTTTAATTAAAGAGGAGAGGAAGAAGAAAGTTTTCCGTCTTCAAATGAAGCCTCAAATTTGTGAGCTGTTCAATCAGATCTTTTAAACTCACTTAACCCCTGATTAATCCCCAGCGCTCTTCAGTTGGCTGCTTATGAAATTAAGAGCAAAGGAAGCCTCAATAACAGATTCCGCACACACTGCTGGGATGGATCGGAGACTTGACAAGCATACGCAAAATCACACGGGCAGCATGAACTAGAGAGTTCATGGATGTGATGGAAGCTCTGTGGCTCTCAGCACATCTCTCTAAGCAAATCCAGTTTGTCAATTACTTCTTATGTCTGGAGGAAAAAGGCAGAAAGAAGAGGAGCCACTCATCTGTCCACATATATTATCTTTTATTTTTCAGCAAGGGCCAGAGTTACAAATGTTAAGACTTGTTTTGCTTGTTCTGTCAGAATAAAAGAGTCAGCGTGCCGCCTGGACTTTCACTGACAAGGCTTGTGTGGTGAATCTGAGGTTCCGATTGGTCACTGAAACAGGAAGTCCACAGCTTCAGGCCATAGGCAGCTCATGATAGGCCGCGTACTGTCCAGTCACGTGATGATAGATCTGTACAAACAAGAGCAAATGTGGCAAAGTGAACAATAAATACAGTTTGTAAAGATGAACTACAAAATTAAATAAATAAAAGTTTTCTATCAATTTCTGTTGATAATTACACTGCATGAGCAGCCTCATTACCATTAACATTAGCATTAGCATTGTTAACATTAGCTATAAAGCTTTCAAGCATGAAAGCTAATGCTAAAAATCAGCTTTTCACCAAGTTCAAACAAGATTTTAAAAAATGACTTTCAGCTTGTCTGACATCTGTAAGTGTCATTTACAACGCCTGTAATAAAATCATTGGTTGTGAAGCTTCAGATTTCGCAGCACTGTGTGATCTGTTCAGCTCCTCTTCAGTCACACAGCAGATAAGTGACAAAGTAAAGAGGCTGAACTTGACTGATCTTCATGTCTACGTTCTGAACACTGAGCGGTGCTTTGCAGATGGAACATTATAGAACCAAGTCAGAGAATTAAATTTTTAAATCATACGGCCGCTAAAAGATTCAACTGGATATAAACCTACAAAAATGTTTAGAAATTGTGAAAGAACTGTTTCATGTCAATAACTCGTTTTCAATAAAAATGTCAGACCAAGGTCCAAGGTCATGTTATATAGGAAAAGTAGCGTGTGTGTGTGTGTCCTCACCTGTCTCTCAATATCAGCCAACAGGCTACTGGCTCCCAGGCGGAACAGGTGAGGACTGAGCCAATCGTTTCCCAGCTCCTCTTTGATCAGAGTGAGCCACACCAGAGACTCCTGAGCGGTCCGGATGCCCCCTGCCGGCTTAAAGCCCACCTGAGGGAACACACACATCTGTTAACAAGACACACACTTCACTTAAAGCAAGATTACACTCTAACTTTCAGGGTTTCATTGCTTTAAAGGTCCTACATTGTGTAAAGTGAGATTTCCATGTCTTCCTTGATTGTAAAGCAGGTCCAGGTTCTATGAACCGTCAGGACCTTCGTAACTTTCTTAGAGATTTTCAGAGAAACTGGGGGGAGGGGGGGCATTTATGTTCATGGCAGGTTAAATAAGGATGTCCTCCAATAAACAAAAGGTATTAGTTCATGGATATTTCATGATGTTTCACAATTTCTTAAATCTAACATGTCTAATGTGGATTATACGGGCACAAAGCATCAAGCTCTGTGTGTGAAAAATGAAGCCAACACAGAAGTGCTGCAATCTGCAGTTCCTCCAATGAGCAGGAGACCATGGACTGTCATGTCCCAATGTCCAACTTCACAGCAGAATTAACAGCACAGGTACAAAAAACGTTTTTTAACGTTAATTTCCTCCTTCATGACAACTGTACGGGGAGATCATTTTTAGATAACTCACCCATTTAAATTGTACTAATGTTTAAAGGTAGGTATAATTGAGGGTGTGGCTGTCTGGATGGGCACTGCCAAGATGGCGACGGCGGAGCAGCTCACTCTGAGCTTCAAAACCGTTCTTCAGAAATCTGTGGGTGACGTCACAGAGGCTACGTCCATCTTTATTTACTATGCTCTATAGTTTCAATTGTTACAATATGCTGAATGGTAATTACTACCTTACAGCTGTGCTAGCTATCAGCTAATTCACTTCTACTAATTTGCAACGAAACAAAAGAATCGACAACCACATCGGCACATGGCATCTAAAGAGGTGAAAGAAGAAAATACTTGGGGACAAAGAAGAAATAAAAAAGCAGGAGAAACTGCCACACTGTGTTCTCCAAAGTCCTGCTCTCAGACTGCTGCTGCTGAACGACTGGGGGGGGGGGGCACTGCAGTTTTAAACGCACTCAGCAGAGGGCAGAGCAATATGGAAATGTCTTCAAACAGTTATTATTGGTTCATTTAGATATCAGTTATTCACTAAATTAAACTGCATGCACGTCAACAACAAAAACACAGGCTGTGTAATATGTGGTCGCAGTCACACTGATGTGTCTGTGGCTCCTCTGCTGATCTATATACTCTATAAGATACTATCATACTATAGCATATAACATATTTGTGCCAGTAAAACATTGCATGGATCTACCTTCTGCCACGATAACTGCCACAGTCTAGTCTGAAGTGTGGTTGAGTAAAGGAGAGCCCTTGTTGTGTAAATAGGTTATGGTCCCACCCACAGCCCACATTCACCAATGGCTCATTGTGGAAGTTTGCATGATTACATTTTTGATCTCCGCAGACATCAGCCTCAGTTCATTGAGACTGAGCAGATGTCTCAGTTCCTGCCCCCTAAAATCCTGTGGCTGGTCACGAAACGCAACTCATAAGTTAGACAATACCACCAGTAAAGCAAACAACTTCCATACAGCTGATCTACAGTGTGCCGCCCACTTTCCCTCTTTCTCATTAACCAGGAAATATTCATGACCAACAGAGAGGCAGGAGTTAAGTACTGTACCTTGTGGCCTGTACACAAGAAGTAGTCACGGATGGCTCTCACCATCACTATGGCAACTGGGTAGGTAGCGTTGACGGCCTCCTTTCCTGTGGACGTCTTGATGAAGTCCGAACCTGTCGGGTTGGAAGAGGTGACATGTAGTGGAGCGTGTAACACGGTCCTGCAGATACTGTCATGCTGCTCTTATCATTCATCTGTCACTAGGTTTTCTATTTCGCTGCTCCAGGTTCCAACCTGCGCGTGAAGACTTCACACGAGACGAGGTGCTGAAGTGGAGAAGCAGAGTCAGCAACACGCTGCTGGTGTGAGGGCGCAGACAGAGGATGGACAGGGCATTACTCTGATCGTCTGGCCTGGCCAGACAAGAACATATGCTGCTGCTGATGGCTAACAGAGGGCAGCTGCATTGCTCATCAATAAAAGCCTTAATTTTTCCTTCCCTTTCTTCACAGCCAATTATGTTTTATCAGCTTTCCTGATAAAAATAGAAGATGAAATGATGCTCTTTAATAGATTACCCACAAACTGCGGGCTGCAGGAAAAAAAAAAAATCACCCCCTTCTGCCTCCCTGGTGTATAATGACTGTTCATTACTGAACAGAACAAGATGAACATTTTCCAGTTCATTAAAGACATGTTCTATGTATTCTTCCAGTCAGGTCTTTTTTTCAGCCTCTCTCCCCTCTTCCTCAAACTGGCATAATCCTTAAGATTCGTTATGGGGAGTCTTAATTACCAGATAATGGATAACGGTTATTAAATGCGGGTGGCGGTAATGAAGCTCTATTCATTTGCATGGGCAGGGGGATACTGGCGGGGAGCGGCAGAGTAAAATAGCCTGCATCAGAGATTAATAGGTGAAATTATCATTCAATTTCAGGAATCTCATACGCAATTCATAGGAACAAGGGGAGATTAAGGAGCGAATGTGGCGACAAAAGCAATGCATTTTAATAATGATCTCTATCTGAGCCCCTGACAATTTGGTTCTGTAATCGGCTTATTATGTGATGGCTAGTTAAGCATACTGTGTGTGTGTGTGTGTGTGTGTGTGTGTGTGTGTGTGTGTGTGCCTGTGCACGAGAGAGGGAGAGCTCTACTCTTCAGGTTCGCCTTTTCAAAAGGCGAAAGGAAACGTTAAGCAGCAGCGCCACGAGCTGGATGACAGCAGGAATTACACCAACCCTCCAACTTTTACTGGCTTTTGAAAACTCTTTAGCAACACATGGCAATGGGACCACAAAAAGAAAAAGCGAAGCTGGTGGTGACACGACTAAAAAGGTGGAGCTAATTAAATTAAAGTATAGCAAACTGTGGGTTGTCCCTTCTATGAGCCGTCTCAGCCTCTGATACCATGAACCTCATCACGGTTCTATTTCGGTTCACCACAGAAATCCGTCAGCCTGCAGACACACTCATATTTCCCTCCAGCTGCTGGAATCTGAGGTGAAACACTTGTTCCATCAGACAGAACAAGGAATATATGTTTATACAGGAGGTGCAGGGTGAGCCGAGCAGCGTCCGACGTCCTGCGTCCCACATCTGCATCTACACTGGTACAGTACTGACTGTAGCTCACCTGTGTTTTCAGAGCTCAATGCACAGTTACTGTCATTACTGTGTAGTTATTGTGCACAGAGTGTGATTAAAACACGAGCCGCTTTGCAGCCGGCGTGGACAGCTTGACTGATTAAAATACAAGCTAATCTGTTCTGTCAGACAGGTGAGACTGAAAGACATGGCTGAAACGCCCCCTCTGTACACATAACGTTAGTATCTCACTCTTGAAGTAGCTTATTTAACCAATTCTGATTCTGTGCGTAGGAGAATAATAACGCCTGATATAGTTCATGAAGGCAGCAGATGTGTTCTATTATTTGCAGATGTTTGTCTGAGCTTCTTGCTCTAGTTAAACCTGAACATGTGGAATATTCATACACGCTCACATCAAACCACTGCAGGAGTTTAGGTTGTTACAACAGTTCACTGCCGTGAAACTGGAGGTTTATTGAATGAGCCTCCAGGTGGTACAGTCCAGGATAGTCCACTTTTCTTTCTGACAACTTCCAACTGACCTGATAGAAAACATCTGGCACAACTGGTTTCATTTACAGACTTCAACTTACCATAAGATAAATTCAGATATTTTCCTCGCACATACCTTCTGCTTTCCTGACTCCCTCATCCTACACATCTGCAGGGTGTCCCCATGAGTTTGCTCACACACACTAGAGCCCTATTTGATTTGCTATTTCACAGTACACTGTGGAAACATGTTTGGCCTTTTTTGTGTAATACACCCACCTGTACACAGAGACTGACCAATAACTCAATTCTCATTGGAAAGGAACAGAATAAGCTTATGTGTTGAAATGTTCACTGAAACAAATTCCAACCTATTCCTTCAAAGAACCCATATGTAAGTTTCACTATCGCTACATAGCCAACGTTAGCATTAATAGTTGTTTACTTACCAGTCTAGTCAAGAGCTTCAGCCGTTGTTCTGTTTACAATACAAGAGGATATAATACACCCTCTGAGCAGCACTACTTCCTCAGGATGCAACAGAGACTATTGTAAAGGGATAAGATGGGCCAACAGAGCCACAGCTAAATGGTTAGCATGCTAACTTCACTGGAAGAAAAGAAGTGAGAGAAATACAAGCATAACAACAGGGTGGCTTTCCACCACTGGAGGCAGCTCTGGGTGACTAAAGGAATGAAGTATGATGCTGAACTCACAACATTTCCAGACTGGTAAGTAAGTAGCTGTCAATGCTAACACAGCTATGTAGTGATAGCAAAAGTAACAAAAAGCTCCTTTAAATTAACGTTTTCTTTATGTAGAAGAGACATAAACTGTGACTATAACTAAGACAGGCTGAAATGTATCAGAGCAGGCTATGGTGAGACTGACCAGCCATCATGGCGACCATGCTGGCCTTGTAGACGTTGGTGAAGGTGCCCAGCTCTCCAATAGCCAGGATGGTTTTCATGTGGGCGTCGCCGCAGGCCTCCCGAAACTGACGGATCTCATCATACATAGCTGTAGAGGGAGAAAAGAAACACTTAATAAACACACTTTATCCACATTTGAACAAAAAGTCACTCCATCACCAAAACACAGAACACTGTTTTGCACCTGCTATAATACCTTAAAACTTTCAGAAAGTCTTTCAATACACAAACAGTCAAAACAAAAAAAAAAAAGTTTCAGTTGTGATCAGTTGAGGAATACACAAAAAATTGTCAAGTTCTATTTCCTATTGGCTTCTCCTGGTATGAGCTCTCGCTTTGCAGTTTATCCCCCAGCACCTACTGGGGCATGTGGTTCACATGCCTCAGCTTTCTGAGCAGATCTGATAAAGTCTTCTGGAAGCCCCCATTAGCCCCTCTTTGGCCAACTCCTCCAGGAAGCAAACACCTCCTGAAGGCATCTGAAGGAGAAGGCTGGGAGAAGTCATTACCGACTATGTCTCAGTTCCACCCTTCTCTCCCTACCCTGCTTCCTCCAGCAACAGGTGCTCAGCCTGCTCCACACTGCTAAGCATCAACACTCTGCCTGCACCTGGATGACCCTGCCTGTCAGGCCACCCCACAACCAGAGGCGGCAATGACGGGATACAGTAGATGTGTGTTTCTCTGCAAGGATTTCCATGCACAGCAGCTCTTTTAAGAGCCAACCACTTCTCAATAGAGCAGTTTTCTAACAATCACTTCTTCAGTGCTTTCCTCTCCTCCTGACTGCTTTGCGGTTGTTTCTGTTAATGCACATGTTTCCCCTACACATGTTGACTCCTCTACACTCGCACACTCTGTCAGCTGTTGAGTTAGGCCCACACATTATTACAAGCAAAACAGATTTTTTATCTTGAGCGGACACAACAGCCCACAACCCCGGCCTCTCCGTGGTCTCCCCACCTCTCACCCATCTGTGTGTGTTAGTGGTGGTTTCTCTTCGTGGTGTGATTCAGATTTTGAAAATGATGTTCTTACTGACACAAATAATGCCCCCCCTCGGCAATAGAAAGGGCTATTCACTAGCTGTCACAGGTGCCTCAGTTGTGAGCTCACCCACTCTAGGAGCGTTACTCTGTGTGGCAAAGTCCTCTTGGATGGTCAAATTAATAAAGGGTTGCAGTCTCCAGTTTGCCTTCCTTCTCCATTCAATGCGGGGCTGGAGACAGAAACGTTGTCACAGAGACAGCGCCTTTACCCTGTTCCAGAGTTCCAGTGGGCAAGGGGAACTCTGGGGGTATCCATTTCACATGCTCACCATAAAACATGTCCACACCGATCCACCGAAAAGACGTTTACTTCCATGTGCCCATCATCCTCGAACACAGGACATTCCTGCATTTTTTACTCAAAGGAGTCCAGATTTGGTAAAACCATTTTCTTTTCGGTTATTCTCTGCCCTCATGCACATTCTCCAAATACGTGGAGACAGCCCTAGACTCATTATGCAGGAAGGGCATCAGGGTTTTATTGTATCTGGACATCCTGATTCTGATGGCCTCCTCCAGAGAAAGTGCAGCACTCCAGACAGTGGAGCTTACGAGGCATGTGTTACTGCTGGGCTTTGCCACTACCCTCCTAGTAATTTGTCTATGAGTGCATTTATATTCCTCCAGTTTACATTCCTCCAGTACAGGGACAGTTTACTGCCCCCTCCCACCTCCAGGACACATGCCACAGTAATGCAAGCTTTGTCTGTGATGTGTTTGCTGGGTATGATGTCAGCCATTCAGGGTGGTTCCTCTGGGTCCAGAGGTGGTTTTGTCATCTCCATCTCAACCCACTGCGTCACAAAAGACACACGGAGACAGTCAGACCTGGCACAATGGATAACCCCACTTGAAGAAGGGCTCCCCAGGGGAGAGCTACGTCACATATACATTGGCATTTCTGTTCAGGTGGGGAGGAATGCATCATTCTCATGTTGCGTCTCCATTGGCGTGTATATGAATAGCCGGGACAAGGTTCACTCAGCTGTCCACAACCAGGCAAGTGGAGGCTGAATCCTACTCTGGAGTGTGGAGGGCATAATGGTTTCCAACAATGATGCAGTTATTGTCCAGCAAAATGTGGCAATTTCAATGGTGCACAGTAGCACTCCCCCAGGAAATAATTCAATCCAGCATTTTTCCAGTGATTGGCCTATGGGCCTGCCCCTGAATGGGAACACTTGGACAGAGAAATGTCTCTGAGCATCCACTGATTAATTGCTTCTAGAAAGACAGCAACCTGTGATTCGCTCAACGACCCAGTAGAATTTACCCATGGTTTGGGGCATCCCAATGGTCAAGTAGTTAGGATGCTTCCATATGGGAATAGTGAGCCCTGAGCAGCAGGGCCCCAGTCTGACTCCTGGCCAGCCAGACCCTTTACTGCATGTCTCCCTCCAGTATTTCCTGTCTCTCTCCACTTTCCCCATCAAATAAAGGCATAAAAACCACCCAAAGACAACTTTAAAAAGACCATGGTTTTACTCACTCAAGGCGACCCCTCTTTCAAGCCAAAAATGTAACCCCTTGGCCCTAACTCCCAGCTAGAAGTGACAATATATCACAACATCCAAAAAAAACTTCAATTTTTTTACTTATTCATTTTTTTATATTTTGTATGTCCATCTTTATTTCTGATGATAGATTTGATCCTCCTGTGCATGGATGATACCAGTCTTGTACGAATCTGTGGCGAGATGTTCTGCTTCCTCAATCTTACCAGCTGCTCTTTGCTGGAGGGGTTCTGTTGCTCTCCCTTCTACTTTAAAATACTCTGAAGGAGTTCTATTGGATTCAAGTCAGAAGACAACTTTTTTCTCCTTTACAAACTCTTCTGAGATTTTTGCAGCATTTGGGATATTTGACATGTCCAAAGCTTCCTCTCCTGTCAAACTTCTTCAGACCAGGGGTCTTCTTGCAACCACAGTGACATGTAAACACGTTTTGCTCTCATGCAGTCCCATATCAGAAAACTCTCAGCTCCATGTTTCATGGTTTGGTTTCTTCTGATCAAAGAATGTGCTGCCAGTACTCTTGAGGGCTTTTTTCACATTCTTTGTCAAAGTTTAAACTTGCAGTTTTGTGCTGTTTCTTGGATGCCGCTCATAGAGGTTGACTTTATACACTGTCCGATCACTGAAACACCAGTTTCCACAGGTAATCCTCAGAAGCACTTACCTGTCTGTTTTTAAACGCAAGGTTGCATAAATAGAGACTTGTGCATGGGCTAATTTTTTGAGGACGGCCACTGCATCTTCTATTATTGGTACCTGTACCTCTTAACCACCACTGCCGCAACTTATATTCAGTAGCCTACTACTGGTGGTACCCTCTCCCATCCTTATGAAGTCTCACAGTCTGGTTACGTAATTTCTGCACCATGCGGAGTCGTGTTGCATTAGACAACAACCAAGGCCAAAATTGAGGACGTCGTGGTGTTTACAGGTTATTTTATAAACTTGGACATGCAATCACTGTTAATTGGGAATCAACAGGTATAAATTTGTCACAGTGATCACAAGTTAGACTGACTTTTGTTGCAGAGGTCACAGGTGGACTGGTTATACTTTGGGGTCCATTTTTCAATGGAGTCAATGGAAACATAAGATCAAGCACCCAACACTTCAACTTAAAGTAATACAATTACTGTAAAATGACACGGTTCGGAATCATTTAACATTTAGTGATATTGCACAGGGGTGTACTCAGTCGTGTAGTGTATAGTATGTGAACTCTGTTTCTCCATCTTGTCTTGTTTTTCAAGATGATGGGAGCTCCACCAATTATTTCCTTGGAGGGTGCCCCCCCCATCAAAGAAATGAGATGGAGAGGAGGAGTCTCATCGCCTCTTTTCAGTGCATGCACTGTCTCATTATGTGACGTGCACAGCAGCCTTCAGGCAGACCCAACAGCTGCTTGTGCACTATAGAGAGCATTCCCAAGGGAAGCCTCTGACAATACAGCAGCTGTTTCATTGGTTGTGTGAGGAAGGACCACCCACGTGGTATTCCTGCTCATTCGACAAGAGCCTTGTCCTCCTCCGCAGCTCCTCTCAGCTGAATGACAGTGGATGATATCTCTGCAGCAGCATCACGGGCTTCCCCGTCTCTCTGCATCCATTTCTATCAACAGTATGTGACATGTCTGAGTCTTCCTTAACTCACTTGGTATTGAGTGACATTTGCCATGGAGAGGTTAATATGTCAGCTGCTGACTGTCAGACATTATGCTCTCTTCTAACTCATACGCACAAGCTTGCAAGTTTGTGTGCAGCAACTGTCTCTGTCTGCTCTCCCAGCTTAAGTTTGCTGTGTATCAGTCTTGCTGTGCCACCCACCCACCACGTGATATCTCCCAGCTGCACACATCAAGCCTCTGCAAGTGTTCTGCCCTCTCGCTCCTGTTCTGCTCGAACTTGGGACTTTTACAATGTTTTATAGTAATTATTCTCCCTGCTCTCTCACAGCAGCCGTCACCTTATGACGGTGGAGTATGTTATTGCCCTGGATTTCTCAGACAGGTCTTAGTGCAGGAGTGGGCTGTGGCTTAAATTATACTGTAGTGTAGCAAGTACAGTGTTTGTGAACTGGCGTGTTTGATGCTTGTGGACTCTAATGGTCTAGTGCAGTGGTTCTCCACCTGGGGGAACCCCAGGGGTTCACTAGATTATTTTCATGGCATGGGATGGTTTTCAAAATAAATAAATAAATAATAAATTAAGTTATTCATTCATTTCAAATATTTTTTTAGTATAATATTTCCATTAAGTCTCCCATACCAGTGTTACTATACTACTATACTACACTATAGTCATAATAAAACAGATTTGAGCCAGTGAGTGAAATTAGTGTGTGTGAATCAGCTCAAGATGCAGGCCGAGAAGAGATATGTGAAAGGTGGCCAACTGAAACGTCAAGCTCAACTGAAAAACCCAAGGTGCTGGCGACTCCGACACATCAGGCCTCCAACAGGCGTCATAAGGTCAGTAATGCCCGGTAGCCGTCATGTCTCACTGCTGTGAAGTCTGTGTCCTGTGCGTAAATACACGCTGAGCCACAAGCGTGTGCGACTGTGTGAACAGCAGTGCCAACAAAAAGTAACAAAAAAAAACATCTGCATCTCCATGACAACTGTGCAGCACCTGCCAACAGGTACTGTCGACAAAGACCATGTGCCGGTCAAAAGCCCCCAGGAAAAACTATTTCTGCCCAAAAAAAAAAATAGTTTTGTCACTTTTTATTTTCCTGTGTAATCATGTGCCAGTCACATTAAATGTCAGATATTCCAACTCCAAACCAATCAAAACTGAAAGTGCATTTTTTAAATCTTCTGGGTTAAAGCTCAAAGCAGATGTTTTCTCGTTGACCTACAGGACTCAGTTAGTGACCTGTGCTGAGCTCGTCACGTGATCACAACGTACCTTCCCACTGTCCTGTCAGGGCGAGCGTCCTGTTGATGACAATGTCGATCTCCGTGGCCCCATCAGCCACTGCCATGCGGACTTCCTGCAGGCGTGTCTCCAGTGGCGTCTGGCCAGCTGGGAAACCGGTGGCCACTGTGAGAGGAGGAGGAGTACAAGTCTTACTCTTTTTTTTTTTTTTTTTATTGGATGCACAACACACACAGTCGCACACACTTCAGCTCTTTCATCTCTCTCCTGCAGTGAAGACTTTACTGGAATCAAACAGGTCTGGTTTTCAGTTTCAGGTGACTCACCTGAGGCCACAGGGAGGCAGGAGTTGGCTGCTTTTAGTGACATCACTGCGTCAGCCACACGAGACGGATACACACACACTGCAGCTGTAGTTATTCCTGACACACAACACAACACAGAGAGCAGAGCAGTTAGGAAACATGGGGATGAAGTGGACTGTGTCGCCCTCTGCAGGTTGAATTCAGGTCTGAACAGACAGTGAGACATCCTCAAGCGCCAGAGCTGCTGAAGGTCAAAGTTCACCGTCACTCTCTCATCCAGATAAGTTTGACTAACAACAGCCACCGCAAACTGATCATCTGACTGTTCGTGTTTTTTTTCACTGACTTCTTTTTAAGGACATCACCATGTCCCCAGATCCGTGCTATTAACTTGGTGACAACAATGTTAGACTTACACACAAATGATGACAATAAGACCCAAGTTCAAACAAACCTGTGTGTACATGTTTTTTATGTATCATGTAGAGCTGAAACTCAAATTAAAAGCCTGAGAGGTCTACTGTTTGCCGACTCGATGATTACCACCCCACAGCTCTCACACCCATCATCCTGAAGTGCTTCACTTTGCTCCAATTGCTCCACTGAGGACGCGGAAAAGAAAAAATATTTATGTCAGGATATTTTTCACTGGCTGCAGCTCAGCCTTCAATATAATCCTCCCACAACACCTGACTGTGAAGCTGAAACCTCTTGGCCTCAACACCTCCCTCTGCAACTGGGTCCTGGACTTCCTCACCGGGAGGCTACAGTCGGTCCAGCTCAGCAGCTACGCCTCCTGCACCACCGCACTGAGCACCGTCACTCCCCAGGGCTTGGCCCACTCCTGTTCAGGCTGCTGACATGTGACTGCACAGCATCGTCCAGCTCCAACCACATCATTAAAGTCTTCTGATGACACATCAGAATCAAGGGTGAAACGGTTTACAGAGAAGAGGTGGAACTACCAGCAGTGTGGTGGAAGACAAACAATCTTTCCCTAAACACAGGGAAGAGCAAACTTCAGAAAGACGAGTGCTGACCATCTGTGGCGCCACTGTGGAGACAGCAAAGTTTCAGCACAGCAGCATCTACACTTCCTGTGTCAACTGAAGAGAGCGGCGCCTCCCTCCATCCCATCTGCACCACGTTCTACATATGCACCACATTTTTTTTAGCATTTTTAAATGCTTGGTTAACGCTTTTATATACAAATTATTTATTTGAATTTGTTTCTCGGGGCATTAGATGCCTGGCAAACGCTGAACTTCATGTGCATGTACTTGAACTTAAGGCTATGGAACAGCGCAACTGTTGAACCTGCCTATCAGGCTACTGTGTGTCGGGCTGCAGGGGTGCTACTGGGATTGTGCAATTGAGGGTGGGATACTCTGCTCTTTGTCAAGTTGGGACTGTGCTTATAACAATGCAGACAGTCTGTAGTGTCCGTCCTCTCTGTACTGTATTGTTGGTCTTATATGTTCAGTGTTATGATGGAAAGTGGCAGCGCGTTGGTTCCATTTGCCCAAGACAAATTTCCCTCTTCAGGGACTAAAGTTCATCTCATCTCATCTCTCACTGAGAGAATCCTGATCACCTGTGTCACTGCCGGGTATGAGAACTGCAAGGTCCCTGATCATAAGACCTGACCACAGACAGTGACAACAGCATTGTGAAGGACCCCGGCCACCCCAGCCACAGCTGATTTACCCCCCTACCACCCAGCCACAGGGCCTCCTCTACCAGGCTCTGCAACAGCGTCTACCCTCAAGCTGTCAGAATCCTCATCCTTTACACACCAGGGTACTCACTCTTCTTCCAAGACTGTGTAAGGTTTTTTTTGTCTTGTTTATTGTCATATTTTCTTTAAATGTCAGCCTTATATTAACATTTGTTTTTCCTGTGTGTAAACATACATGTGTAAAAAAACGACTGGAAAACTGAACTTGACCCTGAACTTCAATTCAAGACATCAACTTCGGCTGGGGAACCGTGATCAGCATTTTTAACTATTTTCCAGCATCATATAGCCCAAAAAAAACAAAAAAACAATCAATGAATCAAGAAAATAATCAAAAGATTAATCAAAGTGATCATTATAGTTTATACAATAGTTACAAAAAAAAAAAAAAGCAAGTGGCTGTTTTTTAAATGGAGATTTTGTGCAGAGGTGTCAATGAAAGAACAGATGAGAGAATCTTTGTGCATCTATGGATCTAAAACCAGGAAACCTGAGCCAGGATCTGGAGTGAAGACATCTGGGGTCAAAGTTAAAACATTAGTAGCAGCACCTTTGTAAAAAGCTCATCACTCAGTTTAAAGCGATGTTCTACCACTAAGTAACTTTTTTTTTTTTTGCCTGGGAATTTTATAACAATATCATCCTAATGTATTAATAACAGTACGCTGACATCAGAGTCCAGCTGCAGTGACTTAACCCTGGTCTGTATGTGGTGTTTGTGGCAGAAGCAGAAGCAGGGGCCGGGTGTGCAAAACACCTTGAGTTAAGATTTTGAGTTGAAGTTTCCTTAAAAAAAAAAAAAAAACACAAAACACCATTAAGTCTTCTCCTTAAGATTTCCTTAAAATGTTCACTTAACTCATTTTAAGTGAAGTATTTGATATTTAGCCTTATACTTAAGGAATCACTTGAAAGTCAGTTAAACCGTTGCTCAAAAGCCCTTAGCGGCCAAAGTAAGGAAAAAAAACTGAAGGTAGTTCTGAATCTATCTTAACTTCACCACGGCCGAGTTTATGCAGATAAATAAAATTAACTCATCCCATGAAGAGTGTTCCACAACCAGGAGAAACCCTTAACAATGAGGACTTGATTCTACATTACAGATTTGATCGGCAGTCTATGATTTGTCCAACCGTCTAGAGATGGATCCCTCAACTCTCTGCAGCTAAATGATGCTCTACAGTTTCATGTCCCATGATCTTTCCGGTCAGGTGGAGTGGAGGCGTTTCACGTCCACAGATCGGCGGCGTGCCGGGTCACCTAAACACTCTTACTGTCTGCAAGCCCCTGTCAAAACAACCGGAGGATGAGACAGCAGCGCACTTCTTTAATGTTACCAGCTTCCCAAAATTCAGAACACGTATCAAAGTGCTAACGGCAGCTAATCAATGGTCTCCATGGAAACAGTATGTTTACCACTGTAAAATCTCTTCCTTAACTAAGGAAACTATTTAAGAGATTCTGTGCAGCGCCATTCAGTAAATCCTTCAACTAAGGAGAAATCTTAATTGTCACGTTTAGTAGAGAATTTCAGGTGTTTTGTCCAACTGGCCCCAGACCTTTGTCGTGCATATCCATCTTCCTGAGCAGGTCGTGTCTGACAGGCTGGATGGCTTTCAGACACAGCCGGTGGACGTTGGATGGCGTGTCGTCTCCAGCCAGAGTTGTCAGGTCGATGCATGTCACAGCCTTCAGCAGCCAGGCAGCCTGCAGGACACACACACACATACACGGAAATAGCAACAACAGAGGAATTATTTTGTAGCTTGACTCCATCTTCAGAGTTAATTCTCACAGCTCAGATGCTTTGTCAAACACACAGCGTGGATATGAGAATGATATCTGTTTTCACTGACGAGCTATAAGGTTGGGAAATACACTGAGAAAATATAAAACTTTTAGCCACTGGAGATTTTGTCAAACAGTTACTACTGTAAACGACCACCTTTTATCACTGGCTGTTCTAGACAAGTGTGGGCAATGTTTCAAATTCTTTAAAGGTCCCATATTTTACACTTTTTCTGTTTTAACTGAAGTGTTGATCTCCTTCAGAAGATATATTTGTGGTTTTAAGAACCAAAAATCATCTCAGTGTAGTTTTACATCTCCTCTCTCAGGCTTCTCTCTGGAGCTCTAGTAACAACAGGTCAGTCAGCCAATCAGAGTGAAAACAGTCAGCCAATCAGAAGAGAAACTCAGAGCCCAAAAGCACACTGAGTGATCAAATAAAAAATATAGCAGATTTCACAATAACACTAAAAGAAACCAAATCCTGTAAGGTTGGATGGTGGGTGCAGGTGGGCGGGACTTGGAGCATAGCTGACTGTAGAGAGTGTTTCGTTGTTGAAACACTCGACATCACAAGTTACAGAAGTCCTGACAGCTTGTTTTAAATCTCACTTTATACAATGTGGGACCTTTCATTTGCTGGAACAGTGTCTGATTATTTATCCGTAAAGAATTTCTTAATTGATGAAGACATACAAATAAACAAACATCAACATACATATGCATACAGATGTATAAATGCATATAGTAATGAACTGTTACAGTAGTATGGACTTCTTGACATCATGTCCCAGTATGTGTCAGACACACAGGATGCAGGTGAAAGGTAGGAAGTACCTGCCACTGTTTCTTGGGGGTCTTCTGTCCTTGGATTTGCTGAGCTCTCTTCAGGACAGCCTGCGTGTTCACTCTCACTTTGGATATCCACTCCAGGTCTGAAGCAGGGCATAGAGAAAAATATTTATACCTGTCAGTGTGTTTACATTGAACTTTTTTCCTCACTTGCTCTTGTCAGGGTGGAAAACTTTCTGCAGCGTCTGGTATAGATGCATAGATGGATTATTTAATGGGTTAAATCAGTGTAAAGAAATCAATATAGCTGCTGAAACCCATGTCAGTGTCAGAGCAAGTCAGAAAACTGGTTTTCCTATATTAGAACAATACTGAACTGCACAGTGGGGTTTAACCAGTCAGCTGAGCAGGGACAGACGGGCTGTCATGAGTTAACAATTATCCTGTCCTGAGGGGCTGTGTCTGTGCTCATTCAGCCATACCACATCACATGCAGCGGTATGTCGTCTGTATGGAAGGGAAACATCATGCTACATGTAACTTACCCCCAACAGGGTCTGTTTGATAGCGTTTATAAAACTGTTATTTCATGATAATAACATATGTCTATGCTGTACGTATTGTACAGTAGGTTACACAACAACATTTCTATGTTCAGCAGGTCAGTCACCTCCAACCCGTTACTTATTGAACTGCCGGGGCCGAGGCTGCGGTCGCTGTCTTCCTAGGCTGCTGTATTTCGCGCTATTAATCGGTGAGAGGTGACAGCTAGTGCAAGGCAGACCACTCGATTATTCATTAATTAACTGTTCCATAATAAAGTGAAAAGTTGTGGTGAAGTCACGGGACAACGGAGATGACCACACGTGTTAATAAGGAACTGAGCCACGGCTCCGGTTTACCGGGGGCAGACTCACCGAGCTCCATGCCTGGGTTCCTGGCCGCCATGTTCAAGGACGGATAGTATTCAATAATGTGCAGATACTGAAATAAACAGCAACAGCCACCTCCAGCCGAGCCGACCTGTCAACACTCCACTTCCTGACTACAGCGTATGTGGCGGAAGAAGAAGCCCTTTCGCAGTAAAACGTGTTTTTTTTTTTCGCAACTTTATTAATATTATGACAAACAGCGGTGCAGGGAATATTGAAAAATAAAAAAGGTTTAAAAAACAATAAAAAAAAATGTGTAAAGAATATATAACGCAATAAGCAATGATAAACATACAAATTTTAGTCATGTGGCACGGTGTTTCGAAAAAGATGTGAATGTTTTGTTGTTTTTTTTTGAGACTCAACAGACAGACAACATCATCATTGCTTGGGGACATGTATATTTAACATATCATTTCAAGCTTTTATACTACCAACATCAGTCTTTTTGATTTTTGATTGCCATCGTATTAAACATTTTTGACATTCAGATTTAAATAATCATTTTAATTCATTCAGTAGCATTTCAACAACAATTTCCCTAATACCTGGGCAATAAGCTGGTTATAGTAGAAAGGAAGAATTGTATATCACATAAGTGATCTTAAGTATTAACATTAAACATTACATATTGATGAGGTAACTCATTTCAGCACAAACTCAAGACATAGTAAAATAGAAGCATAATGCATAGTCAAAATCAAAGCATCTCACCATTGATACAAACAGATGTCACCAACTTACATTCAGAAAGTGTTTGTAGTTAAAATAAAACAAATTAATTTTCACCTCATCAAGCTACACTTAATACCCCATGATGACAAAGTGAAAAGAGAATTTTAGAATTTTTTGGGAAATGTATTTAAAGGAGAAAACTTGAATATCATATTGACATTTGAGCTCAGGTGCCTCTCAGTTCTCTGGATCATCTTGGGAGTGTTTCTACACCGGCCTTTTCCCACTCATGGCCCACTTGAAAATCTCAAAAATCTCGGTGACGGGACTGGATATGAGAAGAAAAAGAAGAAGTATTTAAACATTTTTAATGTTTTTCCTCCTGGCAATAGAAGTGACAGGTTGACTTTTTGGCGCACACTCTAAGGATCCACCTCTATTAACAGAAATCTTATATGTGATACCAGATACATATCTGAGAGCTGTTTTTCCAAGAACATCAAGAATTATAGTGTTAAATGGCACCAGATGTGACACCAGGCCTCACACTGTGGAAGTAGTCCTACTGCTCCTATTATAAACATCAGAGATATCATGCAAACACTAAACCATACTAACACAAAACAACATGATATGTTGTTTATATCAGAAATAGGTTTTCTAAGATCTCATACACAATTATTGGAGTCTGATTTACTTGGTTTGCAACTGTAAGGAATGCTTTGAAGCAAAATTCTTAATGGAAAAGGGATCATCAAAAAAGAGGTTTGTGTGTTATCACACACACACACACATACACACACACAAACACACACAGAGTTCTGTTTAAGGAGGTTATATGTACCAAAATGCACACCAATAAAATAAAAGGAACTCATAGCAGTGACACATAAATTATGTGTCGAAAGAATCTCAGCTCAAAGGTCTAAGAAAAAACAGAGGGGAAGTTTCTTTACCTATATACGCACAGACACATATATATGTGAATATATGTGAATATATGTGTAAAATGGGGGAAGTCTCTTTACCTTTACCTTGTCCCTTGACCTGTACACACACACACACACACACACACACAAGGACACAGTAGAAGAAAACAGAAAACGTCATAGATGAAGGCGTTTCAATGAAGAGTGCATTTGCTGCTTATCTCAGATGAATGGTGCCTTGTACTCTGACCCTCTGCCATCTTAACACACCCATTACTAATCTAACACCCTCTGCACATGACAGGCCAGGTGCTGGCCAATCAGAGAGCTTATTACATCACAATGTGCAATTTGCATTTTATCTCTTTTACCAGCGTGAGGCCCAGAGAGTCGTGGAAATGCTAAATGACAAGGCTAAAAGCAAAAGATGTAAAGAAAAGCTGTAACAAAATGTCAATGCCATTAAAAATGCTTGATTAAAAGCAGTTTTGTTAATGCTGTTTGTGAATTCAGTGATTTGTTTCTCTTTCAAATTCATTTTGAAATACCATTATTTATTTATTCATAAATGTATTTTTAAATGATGCATTTATTGACTGTTTTCATGAATCTCTTTTTAATTTGAATTATTTCTTGACAAATTAATATATCATTTATAAATTATTTGCATAATTCCTTTTTTTATTGCCCATTAAACTATCAATGAATGAAACTCTTAGTCTATTAGTCTACTCTTATTATTGTTCGTTTTTATTGAGTAACTTGATTTTGCCTTTATTGGCCAATAAAATGCGATGAGCAATAGTGATGTTAAATTCATCTGATGAGTCTCTAGTTCATTGTTGCTAATGACACCAAGTGTGCAGAGATAAAAAAAAAAAAAAGTCTGATAAAAGATTCACTAGCACCACATCTTAACAAATCCAAGATCCAAAGTAGAACCCATCCCTAGATGTGCCCACAGCCCAGAATTTAAGTTTTGATTTGTACTTTATTTAATCAGGAGATCCCATTGAGATCAATCTCATTTACAAGAGAGACCTGAGTATAACATAAAATAAAATGAAATGTCAAAGAGAGATTCAAAATTCCACTGATTTAAATATACATTCATATATATATTCATATAAACAAGTGGACATGTGTTTATACATATAAACAATCTGAGTGTATAATTAAATGTATTTAAATATGCATTCAAATCAAAACCAGGTAGACAATAAGATGATAAATGATATGCTCATATGTGCATTCTGTAATTATGGTTACAAAGAGTTTAAAAGGTTAAAAAAAAAGAGTAGTTCGAAAAGAGATTATGTAAAGCTGTGTATGTAAAGCCACCAAACATTGAGGTTATGTGGTATACTGTACATCTGCCATCGCTGCACCAACACGGCACTCTGTTACATCTGCTTTCAGTTAAGCCAAAGTTGCATCATTTTGTTGTAATGCAGTTGTGAGTTCAAACCGATGTGGGAACGGCAAAAACGGTAAAACATTCATGTTTCGTACAATACGTGCTGACATAACGTCCATTTCATGAAGTCAAGCAAGTGTCGAGCCTTCAAGTGTTTTAAACTGTAACTGATTGAATGAAAAATAATGCAACATCAAAACACTGAAAACAAAAACATGAAGCAATGTTTGTAATAAATGAGCTAAATAATGCAAAGACACTGGTTAGTCCTTAAATGCTTTGGGCAGCACAGGAACAGCATTTTTCACTTGTGGTGATTCATGGCTGAACTGTTGCTTTGGCCAAAACCACAGACTAACACACACACAAGTCTACACAAGACTTTTTCATCGCCCACCCAGGACCAGAAGCACAGGGCGACTCCTGTAGGAATGAAGACATAACCAGATAATAATATTAATCAGATGGGACAGGGCCCAATGAGAGAGAGTTCATTCAAGGGCCTTGATGTTCAGACAGGCTCTCGCCCTGCAAGCAGTTAGCTGGCCTGCAAGACTGGACCCCGGCACAGTTTCACATGCTTGAGTAATTGTTGCATACCAGACTTATGCAGAAGCACATATCGGATCTGTGGCTGGGAGAGGCCAGGCCTCCGCCAAATCCTGCCCAGTTACCATGGAGCTCCTGCATAATATTATGGAGACATATGTTAGGGAGGCCTTGTATTGTTATATAGTCCTTGTGAAAAAAAAAAAAAACGAGCAAGCGAGAGGCCACAATATTTATTTTCAGCTTTGGCTGCTGGTGAGGAGGTACAACAATCACTGAAAGAGCTTATTTGCGTGTGGTCAAACAACAGGGGCCAGCTGCACAAAACACCTTTAAGTTAAGTTTTTCCATAAAATAAAAAAATAGTTGCAGAAAACAACCCTTAAGTCTTTTCCTTCAGGTTTCCTTATAATGTTCACTCAAGTATTTACTGGCACTTTAAGAATCAGTTAGTCAGTTAAACCATTGCACAAAAGACCTTAGCAGACAAAGGAGGTCGAAGCTGTTCTGCACAATAAAAGGACTCCTGGACCTAGAAAACATAACATAATCTCATCCCACTGTTTGCTTTTACAGTTTTAGGAGTCTTTAACAGATGAAATGAAGGTTTTTGCGTCTCGCACATGAGCCAACTGACGTAGACTCTCTTGTTTTGCCTTGACACACAGAAATGGGCTTTATGTGAGTTACAGTTACTCTATTTTCACTGGTCCCTATTGTACCCAAAAGATGACCATACTTCTGCAATAAAAATACACAGGTATGGAGCAACTCATGATATTCTTGACTTTCCACTAGATGTCAGTGCAGTGCTGGATTTTTTTTAATGCTGTTTGAACACGAAGTCGAAGATTTTTGAGAGAGGATACTCAAAAATCTGAATAATGTCTCTACATTTTCAAATCGTGCAACCAAACTTTATTCAAGACATTTATAATATATCAAGTATGTCAGGCTGCATTTAAGGAAAATGTGTTTAATAATATTTCCAGCCATAAAAACATGCAGTCTTTGGTTTGAATATGTCGCTCAGTCTAAGCTCCAACAATGTTCATTATTTAGTGTGCTTAGTGTCACTGTAAATTTAAATCAGCCTGGGGGGAAACTGAAGGGACAGATGCAGAATATAATATTGAAATAAGTGAAATAATAAAAATGGGCCCAGTCTTGATTCTGTTGCGTTTCAGGGTAACTGAAGATTCAAAGTAAAATCTTGAAACAAGCATTTGTAATGAGTTCTGGGTTGCGCTCCCCCTGCACTAAATAGTAAACACCTCTCCTTAGCATGTCTGGCTCCTGAGTGAGCCGCGCATTCACAAACTCTGGTGTCCCGTGTGTTTTGTCATGACACACACTTGAGGTGGAATTTCCCCAAAACCAGCCTCAGGTTACCACTGTCGTTTTTTTTTTTTTTGGTTCTTTTTGTCAACAGAAATCTTTCTCTGCCATCATTAAATATCTCAGTCTCCTCAGTGCATGGCAAACTAATTTTTCATGCGTCCACAGTAGGTTGTGTTTTCCCTTAAGTCAAATCCCGTTTTCTTATCTTTCTGTTCGGCTGCCAAAGAATTTGCAGCTGCATCTCCGAATATCAGCGCATGGCTTTGATTCTTGCAGAAATGTGAATGGTGCACAGTTACTCCACTTAGGAGGGGTTTTAAGCAGCAAGTGGAAAGGGGTGGGGTTGCGGGGGGGGTTGCGGGGGGGGGGGGGGGTTCTTTGCTGTTGTGGTTCGGTCAGCCTTCCGAGTCTGTGCTTCATTAAATTGAGGTCATGCTCAAAAGCGAGGAGGAGGAGGAGGAGAAGGAGGTCCACTGTAAGAAGTGAAGCAGGGGGCAAACTGAGGCCCAGATGAATCACAGAAGTAGGAAGAGGAGAGGGGGGGTTGTGGGGGAATTGTTCTTCGATTACTGGGCTCTGGTGAGAATGACAGGGCACTGAGCTACTTGAGAGATGGAACGAAGTGGAAATGAGTCAGTGGATAGAAAGTACCCGATGCTTATTAATAGGCACACATCAAGAGAGGGGCTGGGTGGGATGTGCTCCCGCAGATTCCTCTAGTGCCCCTCCACACCAGAGCGCTGCCTCAAGCAACTGCACACCAGATACAGATGTACCTCCTAATGTCTGACTGGCTGATCGTGGATCAGAAAACGCAGACACAAAAACTGCTGTTTGAATCTTTCCACTGTCCCCGGATTGCCTGATCAGATTGAATAAAACAGATGCAGGGGACACTGACTCCTGTATCATTTGCAGCATTTACAACCAATTATTAATTTCCCTCTTCTTTTTGGCTGGATTGTTGTGGGTGGGGCTTATCACTTGCCCCACTCAGATGCCCAGGTGTAGTAAGGCTCCTGCGTAGCAGCATCAGTGAGGGTATGATTTTTGACTGAGCTACTGTTGGACAGAGGTTGAACCCACACATATGTAATTCCTCAATTTTTTTCTAACAACTGTTTATTATACATGCAATTATCCAATCAGCCAATCATGCAGTTACAGGTCAGGAACTTCAGTTAATGTTCACATCAAACATCAGAAAGGGGCAAAAATGTGATCTCGGTGATTTTGACCGTAGCTTGATTGTTGGTGCCTTACAGACTGGTTTGAGTGTTTCTGAAAGAATCCACAGATCCAACCTGCCTCATGTCAACAGTCCAGAATGGTGGTGGTGATGCAATGGTATGGGAAATGTTTTCTTGGCACACTTTGGGCCCCTTAATACCAATCAATCAGCAGTCTTTTTATTGTTGCTTACCATCTGCATCCCTTTATAGCCACAGTTAACCATCTTCTAATGGATACTTCAAGCAAGATAATGCACCATGTCACAAAGCAGAGGTCGTCTCAAACTGGTTTCCACGAACATGGTAGTGAGTTCAGTGAACTTTAATGACTTTCCCAGTCCCCAGAGCTGAATCCAGTAGAACATCCTCACTGACAAATCTGCAGAAATGATGTGAGGCAGTCATGTCAACATGGAGTAGAATCTCAAAGAAACCTTTTCAACATCTTGTAGAATCAATGCCATGAAGAACTGAGGCTGTTTTAAGAGCCATGGGAGGCCCTACCCAGTGTTAGCATGGTGTTCCTAATAAAGTGCTCACTCACTGTACATTTAACCCATATGCCATGAAGGCCATGACACACAAAGAGTAAGTTAAAAAGTGAAGTAAGTTAAACAGAACCACAAGGGCACACGCTGGTAAAGGTGGTGTATGGCTTCACTGATGTTGACACGCAGCAAGATAACAGTGAATGACCATTAAAGGAC
Source organism: Trachinotus anak (assembly GCF_046630095.1). Classification (NCBI taxonomy): domain Eukaryota; kingdom Metazoa; phylum Chordata; class Actinopteri; order Carangiformes; family Carangidae; genus Trachinotus; species Trachinotus anak. Next base: position 2,448,344 of record NW_027273869.1, read on the forward strand.
CTAAGAGTAAGGTATAATCAGCTGGATTTTGTGCATTTCTCTCTGGCTCTCTACTCAGTTTCACACAAAGACCTCTGGAAAGACATTTTAAACTCATACAAGCACATCCTCAAACAAATCCTCCTACTAGTGTAGCCTCAGTGCTTTCACACATGCACACACCTTGCAGCTGCCCACACTGAGCCAAGACAGGTTGCCATGGTCAGTTGAAAACCATATATGAGAACATCCACCCAGTTTCAGGGTGTGTTGGAAGGAACAGGCAGAGGACTCCGTCATGACACCTGAATCATACCTTCAAACAGCGACTCCCACTAAACACACTGGCTCCAGTTACTGCAGACGGCACGGCATTGTATTCATTCACAGACACTTTTATGTTCTGTCAAGGAAACGTTTGTCATATTTCTGTTAGAGTCCATGACTCATTGAACTGTTTTCTGCATTAAAGCTGAAACTGAAAGCTTTGGAGACCTGTTAGGAGCTGGTAAATTATTTTTTGGATTTTGCCAGTGCAACTGGGTTAATAGAAACCATGGTACATGGACTGCACCAGTGGTGTAGTGTACTTTATTTTAGGAGGTATACTGTAGATTGGCTACACCCAACACCCAGTGTCAGGGTTTTACCCCGATGGACATCTTAAGTTTGGATTTTGTTTGGGAAACTGAAGGGACCCTCCCTATGTTAGGGTTAGGGTTAGGGTTAGGTGTTCCCCAGTTGTTTCCTGCTCTCCAGTTTTTTCTTTGCCCATTTGGATTTTGAGTTCTGTGCATTTTCTCCTGTTCATAAGTTTACCTTTTTGTCATTGAACTCCCTTTTTTACTCAGTCTACCCCTTTTCATTGTCTGCATTTGGGTCCTCAACTCAAACAAAACATGACACCCAGAGATTTTCTGATACTGATTTACAACTAATCATTTGGTTGAGTATAAGGAATTGAATGATTCCACTCACACTTTGCAGTCTGCTCTTGAGCTGCATAGGTAACACCTGCAGCTGCTGCTAAAGATCAGACATCTCTCCATGGGCGACAGAAAGAGTATGTGTCACCAGGGACAGTGGTGAGTGACCGATACTGTCTCCCATTCAGCCCCTATATGCCACAGCTTTTTTCTTTATTCTGGTAGCCACAGTGAGAGAGAGGGGATGACATGCAGCAAAAGGTTGTGCAATAGGTTCAAATACGGCGTATACCTGTGTATCATGTAGACTACACCACTGGACCGTGCTCATATATGGTGCTTTGCTAGTTTTATCATCCACTCAAAGTACTTTGCAATGGAAGTCACATTCAACCATTCACAAACATATTCATACAGCTACTCCTACACATATAGAACTTTTCTACCATACCAGTACATTTACACAGGGTTTTGGGGGTCAGTATCTTGCCCAGGACACTTCCAAATGCAGATTGGCAGAGCCAGGAATCAAACCACAGACATTCTAATTAATGGAGGATCTGCTCTGACCCCTGAGCCTTTGGGGTTTTGGGGGTCAGTATCTTATCCAAGGACAATTCCAAATGGGGACTGGAGGAGCTGGGAATCAAATCACCAATCTTCCAATTAGTGAATGACCTGCTCTACTCTCTGAACCTGAATTGGTTTGTTGTATTGGTCAAGGTGGGAGTTCTTCAAACTATTAACTGTTACTGTCCACTATTGTTCTTTCCTTACAGAAATCAAAGATGGCGGATGAAGTGGAGATCCCTGTGCACATTATAAGAGGCACTGCCTACTTACTGAAGCAATTGTTGTTGAAAGGATTCACCCAGCATCATCAACTTTCACAAAAACAGTCCTGCTTCACCTACACAAAAACGTTTGAGAAAGCCTTTTAGCAAGTGAAAGGACGCTGGAGATTCATAATGAAGAGGAATGACATTTACTTTAGTATAATGCCAAATGTTTTTGCTGCCTGTTGCATTTTGCATAATGTGTATGAACACAGTGGAACATTAAGGTGAACCAACTGGATGGTCTGGATCAACCGCATGTTGTGGTGTATGAGGGAGAGACACCTAACAACAGAGTGATAAGCTCTCAGTCTTCGTGGAAATGGTAAGAATGCAAGGTGAACATCTCTTAGCTCAAGTCAACTTGAGAATAGAATTGGAAATGGCAGAGCCAGGTTTCAAAGACTATCTGGAGTCATTACAATAGTTACCCTGTAGTCCAGAGCCTGAGCCCTTGCTACCTCTTGGGTATGAGGACTGGCATGACAAAGTATTAAAAGTCAGGGCCTCAAACATTTTGCACAAACTTCAGGTCCTACCAGATGGGTACATGGAGGTACGCATCCTTGAGGTCAGTGGGTGTGAACCAAGTGCCTACTGACAGCCCTGGAAATTGTCAACATTCTGCAGCACAACAAGCTGGATGTCAGCTTTCTGCTGAGGTCCAGGACAGGACGACTGGTTTGCACTGTCTTTAAAATCAGGCAGTAGTGGCACCTGCATTGGTGTGGGGCACATCCTACTCAAACCTGGAGGTGAGATGCTGTAAGGTTTCCAAGCAGGGCAATAGAGAGCACTGGCTTACTTCAATAACTTCTTCACAACAGTGAGCTAATGAGTTACTACCTGCTGTTGGCTGCCCACACAATAATTAATTGTCCTCAAAGGAGAACACAGTTTCCACATCCATACTTCTGAATCTTCCTCCCCCTCCAATACTGATGTGGAGGGAGGGAAGGGAATAATTTAAAGCTGGTCTAGATCTAAAGGTATTGGAGGACTTCTTCTTTCCTTTTTCATGGGCACTCAAGAGAAGAGTCCACTTTACTCCTTACTTACAAAAAAGCGGTAATGGGCCTCTCTGGTATATGCAAGCATTATGGTGCAGTCCATGCCTGACTGATGGTTCCACCTGGACAATGTTGCATGTTAATGTCCCAGACACAACACACACCCATTGCTATTTTCCTATGGAACTGAAATGGCACTACCCACCAAAGTGTCCCTGCTGTCTTGCCATAGGTTACTTGGTACTCAGACATATTGTGCTAAGCCTTTTTAGACTGGCAGTGAATGGCAGCAATCCTGAAGCGCTCTCACTTCCATGTCTATTACCAGCCTTGTGGGAATAAGCTTTTACTGGCACATCTTTAATGGGAAAGACATGAGGGTAACCACCAGACACACGCCCTAACTGTTAGTAATAAGTGGCTTCAGTACTGTAACCAGCACATACATAGAGTTCAGTTGTTCAATCAGTAGTTCAATGCACAGGTGTTTTATAGGTAAACTGTCGGGCATGGTCACTGTGTCCGTAAGAGTTATACACAGGAAAATCTTTTCCTGTTCCTATGTAATATGTAACGGTATATTTAAACCCACTTTAAACCTTTAACTCTAGCTAAGATGATAACAGAGTAACACCCCTCAAAGGTTAGAATTTAATGTGAGTTTGCAATAAAACAGGAATCAGCTACATGGTAAAGAACAGAATAGAAATCAAAAACTCACACCTTTATTTTATGGATGCCATACATTTTATTGTGCTGAATAAAACACAGTGAATATCTATAAAGAATTTGTTTAGCAAGCAAGCAAAATTTGTAGTGAATTCAAAGATAGTAATATTAGGTGGATAGAGAAAGCAATAAAGGTTAGACACTGTAGAAGACATTTGAAATGATACAGAAGGAGCAAGGCGGAGGGAGAGCTGGGAAATCTCTCCACCTACCTTACAGCTAACTACATAACATTGCATACGGTAAGAAAATTCCTTTTCAAAGGGTAAATGTCCAGTCTTACCTAATGGTGACTGAGAGGCAGAGAAAAACAGTCTTACAAAATTTATCCCCCACAAAAATAAACTATATATATATAAAATTTTAAGATGTTCTCCGTCAGCTCTCAGACACCTGAATTTTAAACAGTATTTAAGGTTGAAAACGAGGTAAAAGTAGGCCTTTCTGGAGGTAGTAATGTGTATTTGATTGTACTAGAACATGATATCATGAAGAGAAACGATCAACTTCATTAAGACTCCCAGAGCTGAAAGCTCATCAACAGTGGCTTCTATGATCATTCCGCCCAACACTGAGGTAATGTCACCTCCACAGAACATTAACTGGTGTTTTATACTCTACTGAGCTTCAGAAGCTCGAAACTTGGAGTCTGTTAAGCTCAGTGGTTTCAGCTAGATGTCATTTACATCTGGTATTATCATGTGATCTGATCTTTGATCTTTTTTGAAAGGGGATTTTTTTACATTCTGCTCAAAATGACCTCATATTTGTCTGCTTGGATTCAAAAATTCAGATCAGCTGAATTCTCTGGCCACTTCCTAACTGTGACGGCTACGTACACTGACTGGCTCACTGTGTCCCCAGTTTGTGCCTGTCACACATAGCTGCTGGTGGCGTTAACAACATTAGCAATCCTGACAAACACAGAAGGAATGTATATAAATGTACATATGATTTTTTTCCTCTGCAGTGGCAGTAAACACGACACAAAGGCCTGACGATAATTAGGCTATATTCAAGGCTTAAGAAGCAGAGACAGAGAGAGTCTATACCAGCTCTACATCACTGTCCATCCTACACTGAGTGGTGGTCAGTCAGTCAGTGTCACCTGACCCTCAGCAGATGGGTTTTCAGTGCAGTTTTGCGCAAAAATAGCTGGGTTTTCTCCTTTCACAATATCGTTCCAATTAAACGTGACAACAGATTTCCAGCAGTATGCCTCTCGGTTGAAGACGCCATGACTTGAATGCAAAAAAAGTGTTTCCAGAACACAGAAATTTAGCAAAATATGGGCATGTCGAATTGTCTGAAAAACCACCTCATGAGAGCGTGTACGTATTTTTTGCAACATTTGATTAAAAAAAAAATACCATTACTTGGTTTTAAGTTCGGAATTCCAAACTGTGCTTTAGACAGATGAACGGAAGCACACCTAGTGTGACCTGCACACACGGGGCTAAGCTGCTGACAAACATTGCTCCTTCACTCCTCTGATGCATTTTTACAAATATGCTTTGAGAGAGACTTTTGGCAGAATCTGAGGGTGTAGTTATCCTTTAAAATGTTTTTTTTCCCTTAACCAGGTAGATACAGAACACATGATAATACCATGTAAAAGGTCTGTCTGGCTGATGGAAGGTGTGGTGATTAATGATGAAGCCTGTCTGTTTCAAAGCCATTTGTTCAAAGCTACTGATCAGCCTGCTTCAACAGGGGCACACAGTTCATCCAGTATTTCTTATCCAGCTCATTTCACAGCAGCTTGTGATTCTCTCTGTTTCGATTGGTTGGATTATTAGAAATAGCATCACCTGCACAGTGTTTGGATGTTAGTCACTGAAGGCAGCACAGATCTTTACTTGTCATTGTCATGATGTAATCCCTACAGATGTTTTGAAGTCATAGTTAGACTTAAATGACAGAGCTGTCATTGCAAATCACTGTTCAGCTGCTGAAATTACCAGTAAAATTTTACACTTAAATACATTTTGTCTGATGTTTATAAGATGATACATGTTTAGTCTCACTCAAGGTCAATTCCCAGTGTTCTTGGGCGAGATACTGAACCCTGATGTAACGGTGGTGTGTGAATATGTGCTTGTTAGAAAAGCGCTGTGTGAATGGGTCAACGTGACTTGTAGTGTAAAACGCTTTAAGTGGTTGGTAAGACTAGAAAAGCGCTACGTAAGCGCCGTCCATTCACGTTAGTCTTTTAGTCAAAATAATTTATTTTCTCACAAAACAAAATACAATAATGTCTGAGTAAACCATGACAATGTGGCTGGGACTCACTGTGCACAACTGCAGGACCGAGACACTGCAGCTGCCAAAAGGAATCTATTATTCATTTTCTAATTCTTTACCTATTGTGATGTGAAAACAATGTGCGTGGGAAAGGCCCGTTGTGGGGGCGGGAAGTTAATGACGCTACTGAGGTGTGTTCAGTTTTAAAGGTGGAGCAATTGCAAATAAAAGTCAAGGCAAGCTGGATTTGCCCTGAGCAAGTTGCCTACACAGATATCGGTCCTTAGCCACTCAGTACAGTTTCTGATGAATGAAAAATGAAAGAGCTGGGGTTCGGTTAGAGGCTGAGCTGTCACACAGACACAGGCAGGCTATGCTTCCAGCTAGTTACCAGCTACAGCTAAGATCCCTACAGCTGTTATTCCAGCTGTTTGTGATGAATAAACAGACTGCACAAACATGGGTCAAAGTACAGGGGTCAAATTTGGATAAGGCAAGGTGACAGTTTGCTTTGCATTCAGACTGAAATCACCTTTACGCCCCAAACCACTGTGCAGATTGTTGGTTAGCGAGAGTTTTACCACAGCACCTGTTAAACTGCTGGTTGCCACTGTTCAGCACTGGTGTCACTGGTGAAGGCAGGTTGACAGGATGAGTGTAGCTCCTCTGAGGTTCTACCTCTGGCCAAGTACAAAATACCATGTTAACTTCTCAAAGGTTGTCATGATGACAGGTGAAAAATTATATAATCTATCACTAAGTGAAAAGCAATTCCATATACATCTGGTTTAACCATATAACAAGACAAGAAAATCACATTTGTGTGAAGTACACAAAACAGCTAATCAAGTATATTGATATCTACTAATTAAAAACAAGAAAACATATTCATGAATGCAATATACAAAATCCAAACATCTGTTTCAAAACCTGAAAGTCACTTTGAAGGTGAGAATCCAAATGTACTGAGACTGGAAGCTTGAATGATACAATACTTAATGTGAGGAGCTTCTGTAGTCCTGATATGGATCATATCATACGTCAATGTAACTCATACTGAAAGTAAACCGGCAAAGTCATTCCTTTTCAAGACTGGAGGTAGGTGTTTGTCAATTGATAAGTCCATTTTTATCGGCCTATTTGAGGTACTGTACATATATAGGTAGTACACAACTGAGGAAAAACAACCATTCAAAGCCAAAAAAAAAACATTTGTAGTTCTATCATGTAGTGTCATACAAACACTTGATCCGTATTAAACCATTGTGTAAATCAGTACAAAATAAATTCAAGTTAACAGTTTGTCAAACAGAAGTCCCAGTTTGCAGATAATGTAAAATATGTTTCATTACCATGTTTAGATACAAATTAACATCGAGGTGAACGAGATAAACAGTACTTAAAAGGTTAGCTGCTTTTGTGTTTTAAGTATTGAAAAGAAAAAAAAAACCAGACTACTGAATCAAGGCTTTTTCCAAGAATCTCTGAAGGAAATGTCAGGTAAGTCAGCACCATGTGCACGGGCGTAGATGGAGACAAACTCTAAAAACTGCATCTCAGCAATAACTAATATATGTAATATTATTCCTAAGTATTGTAATGAAATAACATCATTGATATTTAGTAGGATTTTTTGTATGCAAACAAAAACTGAAACTACAAAAAAAAGAAAGAAATATGGTTATGTATAAAATATATATATTGACTGTAGGCTTCAGAGTCTGTCTCCAATTAGAGGAAAATTAAGGTTTTGGGTTTTTTTTGTTCAACCTTTGTCTTATTTTCACAGCTTTGACCATCACACCTGCAGGTTATGACGATATTTCAGTCACACTGCTAAGAGCAGAGTTCTGGAGTCACCTGACAAGTGATCAACTAAACACATCCTCACACTGAACTGGTGGGTCTAGACAAATAACAAACAAATGCTGCAGCATCTACTGAGTGGAGGACTAATGTCACTGCATCAATATTACCACCAGTGAGAAACTCAGATCGTCTTTTATGAGAATAAAAGACAACTGCATGTGTAAAGTGTTGGCTGTGATCCTTGTGCAGTTCACTCCCGGCTCTGCTTCTCTGTTCAATGTGAAGTTTAACAATACAATGTCAATACAATATCTGCCTGGAGTTTTATTAAAGGTCCCATATTTTACACTGTTCCTGTGTTTTATTTGAAGTGTTGATATCCATCAAAAGATATATTTGTGGTTTTAAGAACCAAAAACTATCAGGCTTCTCTCTGGAGTTTTAGTATGAACAGGTTCATCAGCCAATCAGAAGAGAGGATCTGAACTTCTGTTTTCTGAGTGACACACGGCCAGACCAACCACAGATTGTAGCCTACTACTGTATTTTCGGCCCTGGACAGACGTGGTCTGAGTGATCAGATCTCAAATGCATCCTCGGTGCGTCTTGGGTACTTAGAGCTGTCCACATGTGATCAGATTACCTGAGACGGACGGATGTTAATACCAGGTCTGAAAAGGGTCTCGGTAAATCTCACAGGTAAATGCACTAAAATTAGTTGAACAGATGCTCAACTGTACCAAAGGCCAAACAAAAATGATCCAAAATCCTTAACAGAGATCAGCTCAAAATAGCAGTTTTCAGATAAATGAAATCCTGCAACATCGGATGGTGGGTCCAGGTGGGCCATGCTGGGGGAATAGCTGAGGGTGGTGTTTTGTTGTGACATCACAAAGTTCCAGAAGTCCTGACGGCTGGTTTTAAGGCTCAGTTTCTGAATACAGGCTGTGTGCATTTCTCTGTGGACTGAGGCTTTGATACTTTCACAGTATTAATATAGAACCTAGACCTGCTTTGTAATCAGAAACACGTGGACGTCTACCTTTATACAATATGGGACCTTTAAACATTAAGACTGTTTACTCCTTGTACATTATAACCAACAGGAAAGATGGTCATGAGTCAAAAACAAAAAAGTTTGTTTTAAGTTAAATTATTTTCCTTTAACGTCGATGCACATGACTCTGTCAGATTTGACCTTTGCTTCTTTGTGGATTATGAAGAGTTTACCTGACTGAATCAAACAAAACAGTTGCAGACAAATTGCCGTTCCCCCGTGACAAGAACAACCGGCATGACCTCGCTTTAATGTACAGTATAAAGTTACAACACATTGTGAAATATCTGAACGCACTCTTGCCATCCCGCGCATTGGTTTGTGTGTACTGAGCTGGTTATGCTGAGTCAGAGGTAGTTTGAAATCATGAGAAGATATTGCATATCAGTGACCAGAAAGCGCTGGCATACCATCAGGGTTTCCTTAAACATAAGGCACCCCGGGGAGTTACAGTGCGAGATGAGTCATCCATTGTCACACTGCTACTAAATCCAGGTATCAAGTGTGTTGAGAGGTAATGTGTGGTTTGTTCTTGTGGTTTTTTGTTCTTGAGGTTTTTAAGCAAGTCTGTGGATTTCTTTGCAGTGTGACATCAATGATAGAATCAAGGTATTAAAGCTATGCTGCACGAACAAACTGCATGAACATAAGCTTGTTACTGTAAATCTGAGCGAATGGTGTACAGTAGTCTGATGCAATGTCAAACGGCGTGGTTGTGGAGTGACAACAGGATGTGAAGAGGTTCGGAAAGAGGAGTGTGAGTCCACCAACGACAGGGAGAGCGAAGCAGAGCTCTGGACTGAAACCATCCTGGGTTACGTCGTGACCTTGTATCACAATTAAAGCTCTGAATACATATCTGAGGCACAGCTGAACTGGACCATTGACTCTAACATTTCTGTTCATTTTCTGACAGTGAAATAAATAAAATCACATGCAGTGCTTATATTTAAAATAAGTAGTTTGGGGGGACGTAATGAGCTCTATTTTAACGATCCAAAGCCCCTGGTCTAAAGGGCGTGGCACAAGGGCATTTAAGACGTATCCATTTCACTTTTTTCTTGCTCTTTTAACATCAGAAAAAGTTGCTTCCCAGGCACATGGTTCAAAAGGGTTGTACTTAGTCGCCTCATGAATTATGGGAGTTTTTTTGGGCGTAACATACAATAAACCAATCAGAGTGCCATCATATTACTCTCTTGATATTTATATAATTCATTCTCATAAAGTTTAGGTTAAGGATGTGAACAACTCATTACAGGGAATATGGGAACTGGATCCAAAAAAAAAAGAGCAGGTTATCACAACCCAGCCTTAGATTTAATAGATCATTCAAAGCTGAATTTTTAAAGCTGTTTTCAAACAGCCAGAAGGAAGAGACTTTAAATTGATTGATTAAAGATCATCTGAATTTAACAACTACCCTTTGAAATAATGTCCTGTGCTTTGACACAGTGGTAGACATTAAACGCTCCAGTCTGAACACATAAGTACAATTTACCAGACAGGAGTTGGATTTCTGTCCTTTATAATTAACATTAATCAATCAATGTAAAATGTGCCTCTGTTGTATGTTCAGTTACAGATTTAATCAACTAATCCTGAGCTGATGTTGATTAGGGGATGGGTTGGGTGTTGGACATGGTAACAAGGGATAGATCAGTGCTGTCAGTGAAGATTTGCACTTATTTCACAAGAGGTTCAACCTTTGAACCTTTGTGTCGGGTGCGGTTTTGTCCCTGCATGCTCATCAGGAAAAGTAGATCCAGGAAGATGACGTTCTTGTAAATGTAATAATGTATGGAGAACCTCAATCTGAGCCAACGCTGACGATAACAATCTTTCTTAACCCAGCAGGATGGATAAACGGCTGCCCTGAGGAAAGATCTCTGCGTTTCCCCTGTCTTTGGTGGTCTGACACCAGTTTGGGCGACGGGGCAGGAAGGTCGGGATGGTTCGATTTAAACATTGGAGCAGCAGATATTCATTCTACATTTGTGTATGACAAACCCAGACCGTTCCAGTCTCCTCTGTACTGTCAACATCTGGAGAATCGGTCAACAATGAAAGGGTGTGTGTGTGTGTGTGTGAAAGAGTGTGTGCACTGCTGTAGTTGGGCTGCGAGGGTGTTCGACTCGCACCTCGCTGTCTCCAGAATGACGCTAACGCGCTCGCTGCTTTGAAGACAATGACGTCGGGTGTTTGTCGTGTGTTTTCGGTTGATTCTCGTTGAGGAGTGTAGGTTCGTTGTACGTGATGTGTGTCTGTTGTAAAAAGGCAGAATGGCTGGAGATGAACTTTGTATGTGTTCAGCCAATCGGAGCAGCTGCACTATTACTGAAGGTTTCTGTCAGATGTTAGCCGCGCTGCTCCATGTGATAATGTAGCAAAGGAACTTAAAGATGCAGACAAATAGTGAAGGTTTCTGCCTGTTCAGTGTCAGATCAGTGTGGATGCACTCTGGACATGAAATGAAACCAAGTAAAATAATGTTGGAAAAAGTCAAACATAAGTGGTCAAGGCAGTCTTTTCCCTTTGAAAGACCTGACAGCTGAATGAGGTAGAGGTTTGACGGTGTGGAAGCTTAGTCCTTCTCTGGGGATTCTCCAGCCTCTTCTTCTTCTTCTTCTTCTTCTTCTTCTTCTTCTTCTTCCTGTTAATAAAGACGAGACAGCTCATGTCATTTAAACGCATTCATGATCGATTATTTATCATATAAATGAGGAAAAACAGAACACAACACAAAGTGCGACACAGTTAGATATAACTGCAGGGACGAAACATGCAAAGTATAGTACGTCAAGTCTGCTAACAAATCCTCCCAGCTCCATCCACGAGCAGGAAATGAAGGCAACAGCACTCAATAAAGAAAACTACACAACAATAATAATAATGATATCAGTAATAAAAAAGAACATAGAGAGAAATAAATTACAAAACATCGACATTTCATCATAAAACATAAAAATAAAAAATAAACATTATCCCTATCCCCCACCCCTCATCACTAAGATTACATCAATTTAAGTTGTTTCACACACTTGAGTTGAGGTACTTGAGTACTTGCTTTAAGTATTCAAAGTATTATTAAATGTTTAAGTGTACTTAAGTGTTTAAACGTGGCTGAATGACTGACTGACTGTAGAGACTGTAGAATAAAAAGCTTGTAGAATATGATATGATTTTTTTAGGCGGCGATGAAGTTTGGTCGTAAAATGAAATGGACCTTTATTTATTTCTGAATCTTCAAACACAGACTCTTCTGCCTCATCTTTATCTAAAGTAGCACCGTTAGGACACTGCCAGATTCACACAGTTCAGGAGCTGGCCGAGATTGGTGTATGATCTATCAGCTTTTTCAAAATAAAAATAAATAAATAAATAAATAAAATAAAAGTAATTTGTCTGACTAAAAGCTCTGTAACACTTACTTTATAGAAGTGCAGAGCAGTAAAACTCCAAACAAAAAAAACCTCTAAAGTACAGATACTGGAAAAATGTACTTGAGGACAGTACTCAGGTAAATGTACTGTCCACTCCTGAAATTCAGATCTCGTTTCATGGACTGAATTTTCTGCTTAAAAAAGCACGTGGTTGGAGTTCAACAAACAACAACTGTCTAAATATTGCTATATCACAAATATACCCACACACACACACACACACACACACACACACACACACACACACACACACACACACACACACATATATATATACATATACATAGTTTTGAAGGATAAATTTTTTCTGCTATTCTGCCTCTTCAGTAATACTTTGGGATTGTGATGCTTTTAATGTTGTGCAGGAGAGCTCTAGCTGGGCAGTCACTCTGTATGACAATAGCAAACTGTTTTGATTGATGGGGAATGTGGAGGTTTCCTTCTTTACAGGGTTAATCAAACAGCTAAATGCTACAGTGCATGGTCACAGAGTGAATGATTCATCTCGGACAGGAAATGGTCATGTGCATCATCCCTGATGAAGAGCCACCAGAGTGCCAGGGTACTGATTCACCACCTAAGTCAAGGCTGCACTCCAGTCAGTTAATGTTATTGGGAGGAAGACTCAGACCCACTTTGTCCTCGGCTATTTCCTCACATCTGTATTCACTTTACTTCAATGCTTATGGCACATTGCTTGGTATACCATACACTCATATTTTCATTAAAGGTCAGGTTACCCAGAAATGTCATCAGTTGACATGTCAGTGACGTTATACAGTAACTGCTGTGAGACTTTGTGCCACTGTACACTGTAGAGTCTAAAGATCAGCCACGCATCTTTAGCTTCAGCTATGATGCGTTTGCTTGCACTGCACAGCAGTTTTGTTACTGAATGCATCCTGAAGCTGCTGCTGCTCTACTGCTGATGTGCTGCTTCTTCAAGCTTTACTTGTACTTCTGGAAAAAGGGGTCGTTGAAAATCTGACGGCTACCCAGTCCCAGGAAGGCGGGACTTAGCTCCTCAACCTGAACTGATTAGAGGGTCTGGATCAGGCCTTGCTCAGTCTCTCCCTTTGTTTGCTGCAGCATGTTAATCTGCCTGAATTTGCATCTCCTGAAGTTGACTGTGCATCAGATGCATTATTTGTGTAAGTTAATGATATTTGTTAGTAGTTATAATAGTTATTGCTGTTGCTGTGTCCAATAGTAGACAAGTGCCTTGATTAGATTAATTAGAGTCCTGCTGTATACTGCTTTCATTTGCCTTTAAGCCAATAAATCACCTGTTACAGTCTGAGCCTGAGTGGAAATCCTTTGGAAAGGAGAATAAACTGCTCAAAATCTCCTTGTGCTTTAACCGCTGTGCCAACGCAGAAGCTCTTTGGATAACCCAGCAACCACAGAGTCCATTTTCTGCAGGGGTTATTCTGTTACCTATAGTGGCACAGTTACCTATATATGTGCACAGCCTTTGTAGCCACTCCTCATGTCATGCAAAGCTCCTGCCTGTACTGTTTTTGGATTTCTACTGGAAGTGAGTATAGTCTACACCAGAGGTTATCATAGACAGTGGCAGCTTGAACAACTCCAAATACTCCAGCAATGTATCAGATGCGTGGTCGTTCCCACCTAAACTAAAAGTCAAAGAACAAGTTCCCACCTCAAGAACCGCTACTAATGAGATACCTAATGGACATAGGTAAATAAAGATGTGTACAAATGCATATAAAACACTTACAATTACAACAGTACTCTGCATGATGTACATACATTCATATGACCTCAACAGAGGAAAAGTGAATAAAGGGCTCAAACTACCCAGTTAATAGGCAAAACTCAGCCTACAGCATCTAAAAGGTAGAGACAGAGAATACAAGCCTATATATATTATATTATATTATATTATATTTCTCATACATATGTATCTGTAAGTTTAGCTGCCAACAAAATAATCATGTACCAGAATTAATAATAAATAATTAACTAGAGTCGCAATGTCTGTCAACATGTTGACGTTCTAACACAAAAGTACTCACAAGGTAGAACATTATTACCAGCCCCACCAGCAGGGCTGGCATTGTTTACACCTTGTGAGTCTCTCTCTCTCTCTCTCTCTCTCCTTCTCCAGGACCACTTCATAATGTGAATACTCAGGAGTCATGGGTTGGACCACACCCATATTCTACCTCAGGCTTCATTGTGATGCTGACTACACACCTGTAAAGACTCGTGTCTGCATCTCACAGCAGACAGTCAGACATATAAACACCTGCTGAAGACCTCCTCTGTGGTACTTCCTGTTACAGTCAGTGTCTCCAGGACCACATTTTGCCATGATGACACACACTCACACACAACAACAACAACAACAATTTTTATACAGCGTATGCAGACATGCATGTTCAAGCCTCTAACTGTAACTTTTAGCTAAGACATTTGTATTTATCTACTTCTACCCACTGTTAGCACTTCAACCACGGCTGATTGTGTGCCCATCTTCATTATACTATATTGTCTCCAGGTGGATGCACACCTGGAAAAAAAAAAAGTGTAGTCTGGACTGGAAGTCTGCAGGATATTGGTGTAAACTGCTTTGCTTTTCAGTGGCAAGTACTCATGTCATACTGTATCAATGTGAAGTAACAGGCAAAACCGCAAGCGCTCATTTTCTTCACTTTTTCAATTCACTCACACATAAAAAACTTTGTTTTCTTTTAGAATTCTTTATGCAAAAATTCAAAAATGTGCCTAAAAGCAGTGAATGGAAATAAACTCACTGCAGCAGTGTTAATGACGGCTCCATAAATTTCCCTCTTTTTCCAGAACAAATGCTGCTTGTTTTTTTGTTTTTTTTTAAGTGTGCAATGACCACTGTGACAACTAGCGAAGATGTTCCTCCTCCCTCCACAGATTAAATGGATTTCATTTTCCACATGGCTTCATTTTATTAGTGGAGGCTAACTGATACAATTTATAACCCACTTCCGTTCCCAGACCATGGCAGTGCACCCATTCAGCAGTCTGCATTCTGCAGCTCCGACTCCATTCATTAGTGCTCACACACTTCAGCCTTGAATGGACAACTAAATGCTACCATGTGTGACAAGGGCAGATGAGAGCAGGAGAGAAAAAAGGTGGTGGTGGGACAAAAAAAAAAAAAGAAGCTAATCATATTGCCGCCCACCGACACCATCATTCCACGAGGGAGAGGATGTCCATGGAGAAAGCTCCAACTGCACTGCACCATGCAATCCAAAACCATCACCGATCACTGTGTTTTCTGCCACTTCATGGTCAAAGCTCATTTCTAGTATTTAAAGTGATAGTTCTGGTTAGTTATTTGATGTTGGGTTGTGTGTGGTACGTATCTAATTTCAGTGTATAACCTGTAGATTCACATCAGTGCGCTCCCAATTTACTGCCAGAAGCACATGTGTGTTCACAGCGGCTTCAATGTTTAGAGGAAATTAATTTCTGACTTATTTCAGGAGGAAAATGCCACTAAGATGCTACCGTCTCCACATGTAGCTGCTATGTCTCACTAACTAATATATTTACATTTTTTCATGTCTGTGTCAGATTCAGATTCAGATTCAGCCTAGATATAGGTGTCAGGTGTGATGCTGCTGGTATTGTGTCAGTATGACATCAACAGGTCTTTGCTCTGTCTATTTTTGCTGAGAGCCGCTTGCGTCACACGTGAAAAATAGGCGAGACGTCAAATCTCTAGATCAGGCAGTGTGTCCGCTCTAACCCGTTAACAGGGGCACCGAAATGAAAACCTAGACGTTCCACTGCTGACACAACATCCAGAGTGTCCCTGGCTTTATTTTGTGTATTTCAACAGCACTTTCCTTTGGGAACTACAGTTTGTGAACTGTTAAACTACTATATTCCTATGCGCAAGTGCACCACATACAGCTGATCTGCGCCTTAGTTGCGCCAGTAACATGGCAGTTTAACGGTCCTCTTATTCTCCTTCTGGCCCTCTCCTGTCTGTGCCTCTTCTCCTGTCTCTGAACATTAAGTGGACTCAGCTCACATAGACTCAGCTTATGTCGCCTAAAGCCAGTCGGCCTGTTTGCCTCGATTTGCATCTTTCCATTGACTCTGTACCTGGTTCATGGCTTTAACTTGGTCTTCAGCATTGAATAGGAGTGGCCTCCTCAATCGTTCTCTGGCTGTTCACTGATGCCTGGTCGATGACTTTGACCCTTCCTGATGACTCCATTGATGTTGTCACATGGGATAGCTGTCTTAAGGTTGGGTTGTTTTTTTTGCAGGGGAATCTGGTTAGAGCTGAAGGTCCAGACTTGTTAGGGGATCTTACTGAGATGCTTCTGGTGGTCCATGTTTATTTAGTTCTCCTGGTTTTTAAGAGTGACTTATAACCATCTGGTTATTTTTTTTACCTTTATTCCGATAGTGACAGTGAGAGACAGGAGAATCAAGGAAAGAGAGGGAATGACTTATAGCAAAGGGCCACGGGCTGGACTCAAAACCAGGACGCTGTGGTTAGGACTACGCCTTCACGGTACTTTTAATCTTACTCATTCACCTCTGAAAAGAATGGAGAACACTGAAATGTAGTAGCATACTACAATCCCTCAATCATCTCTGTCGTTCCACAATACAAGGTGCTGTACATATGTTCTTTGAAACTGGCTTTAGATTTGATTGCTCCCTGACTGAAGTAGGGCTGCACCTGAATCAGATTTTGTCAGCCCTCATCTGAGTCACCACTTTGTGTTATTAAAAGATACTCTTATATACTTTTTCTGCAACACATACAACGATGAGAACATCAGATTTGCACACAAATAAAGTCAAGTCATGTAGCATTAAGCTGACCAGTGGTGAAAATATGACCAGTCAGTCAGTCAGTCAGTCAGGGCCCCACCATTCCAGCTAAAAAGACAACATTAGGTTCACATCAGGAGCTTCGCTACTGATTCTGACCATTAACATTTACGGATTAGCCATAGTATGTAATGTAGAGGTTGGTCTAAGTCCATATTTTGAACTGGGACACCATCTCTCCAACCACAGGACAGTGATATAATACCATAATAAAGAAGAGAATTAAGCATTTCAAGCTGTATGTCACTGCAGATTCTCCACTTCTGCCCCTCACAGTGTTCATTAGCCTCACTGAGAAGTGAGAGGTATTTAACAAAGCCTGGGAAATCAGGAGATCTAGTAGCTCAAACTTCATTAGGAGATGGTGCTATGTGCATGTGTTGTGTGCATGTTTGTAGCGTCTGTTTGGGTCATGCGTCCACCTCACCCAGTCCTGAGCACTGGAATGAAAGGGGTTTGAGGTTTTGCACAGGGTGGTGGAGGTGGGGCTGAGATAAAGCAGCCTATCAAAGTGGGAGAGCTAAATGACATTTTTATGGCTTGCAGCTCCCAGGGCCTCACAGCACCTCCCAACTACCTCAGCACTGTTCCCACACAGCCACAAATCAGAGCCGAGTTATGCATTCACACCAAGAAGTGGCCCACACCAACGAGAGGAGGGAGGCTGGTGGATTCCTGGAGTGTGAGAGAATGCTGGGGGTGGGGGTCCTGTGTCATGTTTCACTCACTTATTACCATTCTGCTTTCGCTTGTCCTCTGATGTGGGCGCTCACACCAGCAACACAAAACGCCATCCAATTATCTGCTACATGTGAACAGGCAGACGCAGAAGACCTGCGCTTTACTTTGGAATTTCTCACTGAGAGCAGCAGAAATAACTCATGTCCTGTTCCACCTCTTCTCCTGCTAAAGCCACTCCTGTATTTACAGACGTGACTTTTGCCACAGTTCTCATCAGGCCCAACGTTTCGTAAGCACCGGTATGAGCTTTAGCTACCAGCACAGGTACTGTCGCAGCAATATGGATGTTCCAAGTCTCGCTGCAGCTTGACAAGAATCATCAGTCCAATAGCTAAAGTTACAACACAGCCAGTATGTGACCACAACAGAGACACAAAATATGAGACCCACAAACCGTGGGGAAAAAAAGAAAAGAAAAAAAGGAACAATAACACAGGACCTTTAGTGGTCGAGTCAATTAAGACTCTGTGAGGTGCAAAGCTGGAAGTAGCATAATGTGATTATTAGCACTGTAAAAGCTCGCTGGGAGGAGCTTGGTGTTCATGGATGGTCAACAAAGCATGAACACAGGAACCTGCTGGGTGTTTTTTTTTTTACTGCTTCCCACTGTCTGTTGTTCTTTAACCTCAACCAAAAAGTTTTAAACCCAACAATGATCTTTCCTTAACCCCGACCAAGTTGGTCTTAAGTCTAAACCAAAGCTTTGCCAGAACTCTGCAGATCAGAAACTGCTCATTTTTGCATCTGTCCTTTCTTCTAGAAAACAGTGGCAAACAAAGTTAGTGTCATTCTGCCCACAGTGGTTATAACACCACAAAATTCTAGAGTGTGATTTTGGAAGATGACACCCTGCAGGATGGTCACCAACATCGTTAGACGTTGATATTTGGTTGACTGTTGGTTGTGAGGGTGATCGAACTTCGCTGTCAGGATAGCATTTAATGCCGACATGGAGCAGAAGACTGACGACAGCTGATGTTGATATTTTGTTGGTTTTAAGTTGTGTGTTAAGTGACCAAAAGCCAACGTCTTCCGAATGTCATGCATGTCTTGACATATAAAATACCCACATGCTAGTCATGACCAAAACCCACCCTCTGCTAACGCTGGCTTTTGAGGTCAACCCAATTTTCATTTCCAACTAAAATTTAACATCTATCTGACGTTACAGTCGCTAGAGTCCAATGTCTTTTTGACGTTACATATTTCTGTCTTATGCAGGTTCCCACTTTAGCAAAAAACACACAGCCACACAACCACCTGCTCAGGTGATCAAATGATACTTCTGCTGTAGAAACCACTCAGCGTTATTTCCACATGCCATTTCATTACAAAGTCAATTTACCTTGGCTTAAAAACCACGAGTGCTATCTAACACTATCCATAAAGAGTAAAAACAGCAGTGTAAGAGCAGCGTATTGAAATACAAAATAACATGTAGTGTAATCTGTCCCGAAAGTGTGTGTTGCATTTGTGTGTGTGTATATTCACAGTCCTGAGGATCTCTTACCTGAGCGGGCTTTTTCTGGACGACTTGCTGTGGCTGCAAGAGAGCAGATGGGAGAAGGTTAGTGATGTTTCTGCAGTTGCTAACATGAACAAGAAGAAGCTCCAGCACCTTATGTGTTATTTCACCAAAAATGTTGATGATTCACAAGAATTGAAGGCTGGCTGGATTCAACTGGAAATGAAAGACAGCCACAGAACAGAATCCACAGTGTGAACAACTGAACCCAAACAGTACTGTGTATTTTCCATCTAAAGCTGTTAGCTGTAGCTGTTGACTGCTAGCTCACCCAGCTAATGCAACACAATGGCTTCACTTTTCATTGGAGCGGTTCTTTTATTTGTGGCTGTGGCGTGAAATAGTGCACAGACAGTGTATGAGGTTTAAGTTTAGTTTTTTGTTAAAAAAAACAAAACAAAACAGAGATTATTGTAGAGGCAGAAGAAAATCACACCAACTTCAGTTTTTTCTATAAAGAAAAACATAACAGCCACTTCTGCTGCTGATGTCACATGACGTCCTGAGTAAAGGTGAAAGTAAAGGTTTTAAAATCTCTATTTAAACCTGCATAGCTCTATAGAGTCATTAATGCAGAACAGTGTATTTACCCCTTCATAACAATGCCAAGCACTGTCAGACCTTAGGTTGGCTTCTTTTTTCAAAACTCTTTTTTATTGTGTTACTTCATGATCCATTCAAACATTACTGGTCTTTTCCATCCAAGCCTTAAAATTGAGACTCAATTTTAACCAAAAGTAATGAATCTGAGTTAAATTAGATAAGACAGAAGCAACTGGGGACCAATGAAGCAAATCAAACCATAATCATTAAAAAAATAAAATAGAATAAAATATAAAATAACAAAACAGGCAGACCAAGTCAACTCAGACGACTAAAACCAGAAAGCTGGGGCGTACCTGCATGATACTCAAATCCCTTTATAAAAACAGGGTGTGAGAAAAAGAAGACATTTTTAAAAAATGACCCATTATACAAATGATGGATGTACAGGTGTGATGTATTTATCGATCTTTCCCATTTTTTTCATAAATTTGTCCTGTTGCAATCTAATATAAAAAGTAATTCTTTCAATCCCAAAGATTTCATAAATACTGTCAATCCAGTCATCCATTGTAAGTGTTTCTGGTTTTAGCCACTTTCTAGCAGCACTTTCACTGCCAGCAGCGTTTAGAATATCAATCTAAAGAAGCAGCATTTTCTGGTGGCAGGGCGCCCAAATACAGGGTCTCTAGTTCAGCTGAGTAATGAAGAATCTAAAGAGATTTTTATGTAAAACCCTCTCCACAAAGCTGAGCATGAAGAGGTTCAAGGTCCGAGGGAGCTAGAGCCAAGCCCAGCTCACTTTGAGTGAGGCTCAGGGTACACCCACAGGTCACCTGTGTGATGCAGGGCTTACCCATAAAGAAACTATGCACACTCACAGTTGTACGTACTGAAAAGGTTCACTGTACTTGAAATGAAATAGGTCGTAGGATGTGTCACCCAACTACATCTAAAGTCTAAAGAGTGTTTCTACTGTTTCTGAATGATCACCCACACAGGGCTGAAAGCCTGCCATCATGGCCTCCTACTGGCTGCTCACCACAGCCTCCCTTTTGCATTTTCCCACACAGGAAGCGACAGAACAGTAGTTTGCGTGAAGAATTAAAAAAAAAAAAGCTTGAGCAAGATGTTCAAACCCTGCCAACTTTCACAGTCAGTCAGAGTACAAAATAAAAAAATTGTGACTCAACAATAAATATAAAAAAAGAATATTGTGTATTTATCTATGTATTTATTCATTCATTCATTCATTTATTCATATATTGATATATTTATTTACCATTTTTGCAATTATTAGAACATTAGGTGAAGGGCAGTAGTCTTCCAGTCCATTCTCTTGCTCAGTCTCGCTCTCTTTCTCTCGCTCTCTCTCTCACTCTGAACGAGGGCACCTTCTGGTTACAGGTCTTCACCTTTCCAACCGCTCATCAACAGTGGATAATCATTATAATTATTGATGGCCATTATCAAAAGCCAACTCAGTGTAGAAAGATAGAGCTGGCAGAAGCAGCGCTGCAGCGACAATGGTTCAGCAAGGTAGCGTCATACACAGGTGAGGTGATGCACGAGGTCTGTCAGCTCATCCCTGCTTGTTAAACTATTGCTGGTTTAAGTTGACGGGTTATGGTGCAGCCCCAAACACTCACAAACACCGGGAAATATCCTGGTTCTATTGATGGGCTGTTCACCCACAAAGTGGGCATGACTGTCAGAGTTTCTGTTAAGGGCAGTTACAGATATTGCCAGATACAAAATCTCCTTTACATTTGTAAATATTGTAGCACGTTTAATAATATTTGCACTGTTTTCATTCCATATATTTACATGTAGATCTTTTTAGACCCTGTAAAGGTGCAGGACATGTAGATACAACCTGGATTTTCATTTGACTGAGGTCTTTTTTCATTTTGGCCTTTGACAGCACACACACAGGAAGTAGCTCTGGACCAGAGCTGAACAGCTGAGCACTCCAACAGCTCTGAGAATGTAGAAAGAAAATGTAGTCCCTGGTGCTTGTAAGCCCGGCCAGCTGCTGGCCTTAAGAAGAGGGTTCCATGTCCCTAACCCCACATATACACACACACACATACACACACATAAACACACACAAACACACACGCTAGATCAGTTCAAACAGCTGGTGTTTTCTTTGCCAGCTCTTGGTGGAATGTCAGTAGGCTCAAACACAGTAATGGAGTCCATGTCAACACCGGATGGGCCCTGCATCAGGAATGCAAGCCGCAGTGAAGGAAAGATTTGGACCCTCATACACACCGACAGGAGGATGCTGAGCCTCTGAGCACTGTCAGGCTCCTCGCTTCTAAACAGCTCTCTCCCCTCCTTTGTTGTTGGGATAATGGGCAGGTGGGTACCTGAGCACTTCATTTTGTCTGAATATGCTTATGTTGTTATACGTTATTCACAACATTGGAAGTTGATGGTTGTGTCACTGGTAACATAATAATAAAAATATCTCATAATTTTGATTTAAGAAGTCATGATTATGAGTTAACCACTCATAACTTCTACATCAAAGTAATCTTTTATTATGGAGGTTATGATTTTGACATCCTTGTCATAGTTGTGAATATTCATCTCTATCATTCTTAACTTGACATCAGTTGGTATTATTTTCCTGGCTGGAAATGGGTATCTAGCTTCCATTCTTGTACGTTTTAAGTAGTAAGTAAAATCATTGTGTTTTTTCTGTGTTAAATAAATAGTACACGTCAAACATTTGAATTAAGAACCAAGACAATTGAGGGATAATGCACTTCGGGAACCTTGAGGGTAGACTGGCCTGAATTAGGTATGTTTACACCAAAGCCCATGATGGAAAGATGTATTGTAGTTTATTTGGCTATCCTTGATATTTTTGTAGTTGCTTACCACTAATTCATAAAACAATCAATCCTTGTTTGAAGGATTATATAATACCCCATACAGAAACGTAATGACATACTGTATATGTCCCTATATCAAGAGTGATGTTGCATATATATGTCACCTATAAGGGGAAATACTTTTATCACATATATACATATATACATCTTATGGATATATACAGTGTAAAATTTGTATATGTACATGGATTAAAAATATCTATATGATGGACTTTTACATGGTAACATGTTGCGACCATACATGTTAACAATACATAGTTAATAAAATAGAAGTTTATTACAACAGCATCTATCATTTATTATTAAAATAGCATAGATATAAAAATTGTGCTTTTGTTCTTCTTATTCATTTTTCATTAATCTCAAATATGCCTATCTTCCCATTCTGGGAAAGTGGCCTCAGAACCTTGGAATCTAAATATATCTATATTTTGACAGGCTTTGGGATGGATATATATTTACGTCTATACATGTCTACAATATAAGCATACATAAATAAACATACATATTTGTATGGGCTATATGTCAATATATGAAAATTGTTCCAATTTCTAACAGGTTTCATATGTAATTTTTACATATGGTTTATTTTATATGTACATATATTTCATACATGGAAGTTCAATATTAGGTACACCTGTTCAACTGCTCATTAACGCAAATATCTAATCAGCCAATCACATGGCAGCAGACGACCTGCTGAAGTTCAAACCAGCATCAGAACGGGGAAGAGAAAGAGAAAATATCCAGTGAGCAGCAGTTCTCTGGGCAAAAATGCCTTGTTGATGCCAGAGGTCAGAGGAGAATGGCCAGACTGCTTCCAGCTGATAGGAAGGCAACAGTAACTCAAATAAGCACTCGTTATGACCAAGGTCTGCAGAAGAGCATCTCTGAATGCAGAACACGTCGAACCTTGAAGTAGATGAGCTACAGCAGCAGAAGAACACACCGGGGGCCACTCCTGTCAGCTAAGAACAGGAAACTGAGGCTTCAGTTCACACAGGCTCAACAAAACTGGACAATAGAAGACTGGAAAAACTTGCCTGGTCTGATGAGTCTCAATTTCTGCTGTGACATTAGGATGGTAGGGTCAGAACTTGGCATCAACAACATGAAAGCATGGATCCATCCTGCCTTGTCTCAATGGTTCAGGCTGGTGGTGGTGTAATGGTGTGGGGGATATTTTCTTGGCACACTTTGGGCCCCTTAGTACCAACTGAGCATCGTTTAAACACCAAAGCCTACCTGAGTATTGGTGCTGACCATGTCCATCCCTTTATGACCACAGTGAACTCCTCATCATCTCAATCATCTCAAACTGGTTTCTTGAACATGACAATGAGTTCAAGAAACTCATTGGCCTCCGCAGTCACCAGATTTCAATCCAATACAGCACCTTTGGGATGTGGTGGAACAGGAGATTCACATCATGGATGTGCAGCCGACAAATCTGCAGCAACTGTGTGATGCTGTCATGTCAATATGAGCCAAAATCTCTGAGGAATGTTTCCAGCACCTTGTTGAATCTATGCCACAAAGAATTAAGGCAGTTCTGAAGGCAAAAGGGGTCCAACCCAGTACTAGCAAGGCGTACCTAATAAAGTGGCTGGAGAGTGTATGTACATATATTACATCTGGGATTACATGTTGGAATAACAAAACAAAAATGAGATATTAGTTTGACTGCAGCCCAGAGAGCGCTGGCTACAAAATAAGTAAAGGTTTAATACTTCCAAAGTTACAGCAGGTAGACAATGTACTTTGAAGTGTCAAACTGAATGACCATGAAGACAAGGGATGAGTCCTCTATGTTTACAGGGGGAAAGTAATAAAATGTACAGCTGAAGTTGCAATGCATCTGGGACAGACTATTCCAAAATAAGCATTAGTGAACCCCACTCCTTAAGTACAGAAGCCACTCCTGCTAGTAAAGCCCCTCTTCCCCCACTGCACCAACCCAGACCCCTCTCCCCCTGTAACACAAAAGAGAAAGCATTGTCTTTCATAGGCTGTGGCAGATCTTTGATGTTGCTGGGCCTAACACTATGAATCACTTGTAGGCCTCCGCAGCTGCTCGGCCCTACAAGTAATTTGGCAGGAGGCTTGAGGCTTAGCATGAGGGCAGTGTGGGCAGCTTCAACCATTCCAAGTTATGATAAAATAAAAGTAGGAGCCCCATGGTGGAGACCCCATTTCAGCTGAAACCCAATCCCTCCGTGGCTTGAGGAATGCAGCGCTCCAGGCTCTCAGCTCTACAACCACCCAGCAGCCTCTTTCCAGAAGTCTTCCTCTGATCAAAGACAGAAATGCCTCCGCTCTGCTGAGCACCTTGTACGGGCCACCATTTACTAAAGCCCCACCTATCACGAGAGGTGGGCCCCTCAGCCTGCTACTTTCCACTGTCTGAAAGTGACTGACTTAATTTACGGGTTCTCCAACTGGAGAAAATGTCGTCACACTTTCCCACAGAGCTTGCCATGATCATGCACTCCACAATTCAATGGTACTGGATCACAAGTATTTGATGAACAAAGAACTTGGTCAATAGGATACATGAATTCTTTTGTAATTGGATGGCTCTTGATGGTGATGGTGGTGATGATGATGAAGGCCACTTTCATCTAGGTTTTGCACATTCAATGTACAAAGAACTATACCACATCTCAACACAAAGTGTCTCAGTGCATCTATGATAGAGTGAAAGTCCACTAAAATGTGGATTGCTCGTATGGCCACACAGGTAAAAATTATCCTGTACCTGTTCCTTACGCTCTCTCTGCTCCTCACCTCAAAAGGTCCGAAATAGTTGACGTCAACAGAAGTAAAGTCTGCCATCTGCTGGGACACTGTCTGAGCATTCAGTCTTCGACAGAAGATGAAGCACTCATGTCTGTATGAGAGCCAGTGATCCGGTACATCTCCCACAGTTTGGATAACATTGGTAACGACCACTATGTCCTACTTCTTGATGGATTTGACTTAGAAGAATGCTGAGATATGGAAATCTTTAGCCAGTATCATGGGATGTTGAGCTTCCGCAGGTTTAGATGACCTGCTGAGCCAACCACTCTCCTATCAGTGGGCAGTCTACAAATGTGGCAACACCCCATCACACTTGTGCCCTTTTGCAGCCTGGACAGTTCCTCTGGAAACATCTTCCGTAGGCAGAGCCCGATAATCTCCAGTTCAGCATTCTCAAGCCCATCCGCTGAAAGTGTCCATATCTTTCTCCAATAAAAGTCTTTGTTTTTTAAACATTTATTAACTGCAGCAGAGTCACTATGAGGTGGTTGGGTGGATGGTAGGCGTACAAAGTGCATGACTGTCACCAGAGACTGGGGTTCATATCCTGTCTGTGGTTAAGTTAGAGAAAGATTGTGGTGTGGCTTGATACAAAAAAAAGTTCACTTTGACTTAAAAACCAAGATGCGGTCTCACCCCCAAATATGTCAGAAGCCATATATGAGGCAGTGGTCTGCAACTTTCAAAGCAGCAGAGAACATTAGAAGTCTGTACACTGAAACACTGGGTAACACCGGGCTACAGTGTGTTAGAAAGTGACGCCAATGGGTCCTTATGTGATGACTTGTAGAAGAAGTAAGTATCTTGGCCTTCACATATCTGTCTCGCAGATATTTCCATTATTGACAGCAGGCATTTCCACCTCTCTTCAGAGTTCCTTTCTCAACCTCTCTTTAAAGTAAGAATCCATGTTGTTGCATTATAGGCGACACGCAGATGTAGAAAGTATGAATTGGCCTTTATCCGTTCTTCTTTGTCTTCCAGTTCATATGTGTTCTTTCATAATTTGTCATTAATGCTGCCAGGTCAGCCTCTGTTTAAAGATGTGCAGAAGCAGCAGACTTTCTTCATGCAGAGTTTTGTGGTCTTGTTGCTTGTGTTTCCCAGATTTAACTCACTGTTGCTAGGTTTTACATCTTTACTTGCATGTCATCTGTCATGATTATGGATGCAGCCTGCACTGGTACTTGAGGTTCATCTGCTATTAGAAGGCTGATGCACCTTTTCATTTATTGTAGCAGGATCAGATTGAACAGGATAGTTGTTGAGGAGTAATTCCTCATGTCTCAATCGCTGTTTAACATCCTCCTTAAATGTGTTGCTGTATCCCACAGTGCCAACCATTCATTTTGTTCATCTAGTCATCCTCTGGTAATAAAAGAATCAAGTGTACATGTGAGGCATTTTTCTTTCTTCTCATAAGTTCTCTACATCTCTGGGATGAGCTCTTTTATTTTATTCATAATGATTTTGCATACCTGTTGAAGATTTTCAGTTTTATTCTTATATATTTCATTGCTCTATAGATAGTCAACCTTATCAATTACAAATATATTACCACCCTTCTCAGCATAGCCACAGTAGAATTAACCAGAAAGGAGGACAAGATTCGGACAATTAAACAAAAATGACCAATGATAAATGACATAGACCCTCAGTATTAAGCTAAACAGCCTGCTACATCTTATAGAACTGACAACAGAATAAAGCAACACGAAAGTGGACAACCCAGCGATGTGTAAACAACAGAAACTCCACAGTGCTTCGAGCCCACAAACACAAGAAAGGAAAAGAAAGCCCCAGGTTTTGCACACACACAATGTTATGTTGCAAGGCAACGCAACCGTTGTTGACATGCTCCTCTGAACTGTGAATTACAACAAGGGCAGTGGCACAGAATTGAAAGCTAGATGATCAACAATGAGTATTTTAGCATTTGGCCAAACCAAACATGCACCTGTTGGCCACACAACATGTGGGTGTGTTTGTTTTGGTGGTGCATTAAATTGGTAATTAATTAAGCTAGATGCAACCTTTTTACTTTTTACACCTATGCTGAGGTGAAGCTAATCAAAACTATGGGAAGAATACTGAGTTGCTATTGTTTCGACAGCCAAAAGCAAAAGCTTTTGCAGGTATCTCAGTTCATCTCAGTTCAAAATACTCAAACTAAAACTGTATTTATTTTTTAATTAAATTAAAACCAGCCCATTTATATTGTCCTTAAAATGACATCTTTTGCTGTTTATTATACAGAACATTATGTGTGCACCCAGCAGCCAGGTGTCCAAAACAGAGTAAACATGTAGCATATGTGCTAGTAATTATTGTAGTAATAATGTAGTAATTATTAATTCAATGAAACTGTTATTATTAACATTATTATCAGTCTGTATATTAGTGCATAGCTTTCACGCATTAAGATTTCATGATGATCTTTTTGAATGTTGGTCTTCAGAAGGAAAAAGAAGGAAAAAGACTGTATATTGTGCTGGGTCTCACTATGACTTTCTGACAGTTGCCAGAATTTGATTTCCCTATATGGGTCTTCATGATGTAGGATGATCTCACCAAAACAGAGTTACCCGTCAGGCCATATAACTACATGTTTACGCCTCGTAGTTCATTTGTAAAAAGTAAAAAAAAAAAAAAAGTCATAAACCAGACCAGAGCTAAAAGGCAACAATGTAAAATAAACTGAACTGAGTGCTCTAAACGACATGTCTGCACGGGAGGCGTTTCAGCCGTGTCTCATTTCCGTCCCAAGCACTTCTGATGGAACAGATTCGCTCCTATTTTAAACAATCCAGCTGTCTGCACGGGAAGGCTCATGTTTTACTCTCACTGTATGTATGTAAAAGTGACCCAAAGCATACTTTCACACAAGTCTATTTTATACCCTTTCACGCTCATAACTGCAGTGATTGTCTGCTGGGCTCTGAGCATTACCAAAATGAGGGTCTCTGGTCCACTTTTGTTGTTTGTGCTATCAGCTTATCTTAGCAATATCTGGTCAAGACACGTGATGTGATATCAGCATGCATTTTGGCCAGCAGCTGCAAGAAGCCGCTGCGACCACTTCAGCCTTAACTACAGGGGAATAGACCAGACTGCAACGCTGGTGAAATGCAGTTGCATACCCACAAGACAAGACAATGTTTCAAACAAAGTTCGAAGGCAGCCTCAGATCTTCAAAACTGTTATATTCATTCAAGTACTATACATTACAAAATTAAACAACACCTTTAAATTTACTACAGCTCTGATGATAGTTATGTATGTGTACATGTATATATGTACTGTGTAGACAGTGTATATTGTGTGTAAGTACACTCTGCTGTCCTTGCAGTCTGAGTATAACTGTCCCATACAATAGGTGCTGCTGCTGTTTGCTCTGGTTAACCGTTAGCGGGCATGCTAACCTTTGGACCTCCTTTGAAGCCAAATGGATAATTTGACCCCCTAAGTTCAAACCTCCATCTACAAACACCAGTCTGCAGGGATGAAAAGCGTAGCATGAGACGTGCTGCAGATGAAATGCTGTGTAGAGAAGGAGGCCGTTAAAACCTGGAATGCTTACCATTCAAACTGTTAAAATGTAACAACTTTGCCTTACAGAGCACTTAGGTCGGTAAACATTTGACTTATCTGGCAGGTTTGTAAAACACGTGGGAATTCACAGTCTGCTGAAGTCAACTGTCGGTCTGGGAAACTTCTAGGGATATGAGTCTTTTAATTATGGAGATTGCAGTGTGCCAAAAAGAATAATTATAGCCTAGTTTTAAGTGGTTAATTCTAATCCATTACTTGACTGATACATTTACAAAACCATTTATAGAACCAAACTATGAAGCGATTCATTGAATTTACATTTAAATGATGCTCTAATATATAACTTTACTAACTATAACTATTATTATTATAATAGTATATAGTATTATTATTAGTGATAGTAGGAGTAGGAGTATTTATAAAGGGGTCTTTAATAATCCACAGTGCTGGGCAGTAATTATTTGGGCAGCAATATAACAAGTCAAGTTTTTCATCTGAACTTATAAGTAATTAATAATTATTAGTATTAGTCACTAATAAGTATCACTTTTTTAAGGAGTAATAAGTACAGAGCCATTGAGTGCTGCCCATACAGAAATCTAATATATATCATGGGTGATGTTGCCATATATGTTAATAAGATATAGGTTTGTAACATATATGAAATACCCATAGTTAAATGTATATATGTACATGTATCAAAAAAATGTTATATGAATTTTTATATAGCGTCACATGTTGCAACCATATATGCTAACAATATATATTTAATTTAAATATGGAAGTTTATTAAAACAACAAACCTACAATAAAAATTCCATATGCTCATATATGTTTTCTTATTAATTTCTCTTTACACTAAGGACTTTCAGACCTTAGTCTGTAACATCATATATTGACAGGCTTTGGGATGAATATATTTACATAACATATGTCTACAATATAACCATACATATGTTAACATATATATTTGTATGGGCTATACACATATGGCAATTTTATTTTATATGTACAGTACATATATGCAAATTCAATACATCTACATATATTACATTTGGGCGATTAAAGTAATATAATAAAGTTCTTCATACTGACAAATGAGTAAAATATTGCAATTACTGTCGTGAGTGACACTAATTAATCACACTAACTGAATACATACAATTCTGATGTCCTCACTCTGGCATCAACCTAAGTTTTTTTTTACACATAATATCTAAATTCTAAATGGCCACGACATTCACTGAACAAATTTATCCTCACAAAACAAAGAACTTTGGTCTTGAGCCAAACTTTTTTTTTCCACAGTTAGTCATAAGAATCCAAAGCGGTCTCGTTCCCTCTGTCCACACACACACGCAGACACACACTCCTCCGATCTCTCGCCCACATGTGCGTGCTTCCTATTCCTCCCGTTCTCTTGCTTATTCTTTGTTTCTTCTCTTTCTCCTGCTCTCTCCCACAAAGGAAATTAATGGCATTATTATTAAGTCTTTCTCTGCCCCTGATTGAAATGGCAGTACATTGACCCACTGCATCCTGCTGCCTCCCCGGTCTCTCTCCATGAATGCCGTGTCTTTGTAGTCTCAGCACAATTAATCATACAAATGGGCATGACAGCGCACAGAGGCCTTCACAGAGCTGCACTCGGTGGTACGCACAAAAGGAAGTGTTTGTGTGAAGAGAGCTCGGGAGAGAGAAGTTCAAACTCTGCCTACTTTTTCACCTCTGCACTTCTGACCAATCACTGCTTAAAGTGGCATCCCATCCGTCCCCACTCTTTACTCCACTGTTAGAAAGGTTTAGGGGGAGGGATTTTAAATATTGTTAGACAGTTCAACAAGAACTTTAACATGACACTCATTTTAAAATATGATTTGGCAAAACCCTGATAGTGGCTGACAGTCACCTGACCTCTGTGGGAGAGTCTCATTACAGCTTGTTGTTGTCTGGATGTCTGCAGATCAGGCACTCGGACGTGTTCTTACAGGTCTTCCTCTAAAGGTTATGTAAAGGTTTTGTGTAAATTTTTGGGGGATTTCTGTTGTTGACGCAATCACTGCTTAACCTCACAGAAGAAAACAATCCAAGAGACAAGAACAAACAGTCAGTGCAGTGCGAACTACACCTAAACGCCACCACTGTGAAGAGGAGCTGGGCCACCCACAAGCTTTCCTCTAAAGCTTAACCAGGGATCTACAGGCCTCATGATCTTCCTGAAATACTTTTACTATTTCCTTGATGGAAGTTGCCCTTCGCCCACCTTGTCCACTGTGCAACACCCCTACCATTCTCCATTCTCAGACCCCCCACACTCCCCAAACCCCCACAGATGCCCCACCAGAGTTATGAATTGCACCTATCAGGGTCCAACTAAATCCTGTGATTAGGGGGAATTTGCCGAAGGGAAAAATGTCTGTCGTTGCAAAGAATGTGGAAAATTCCTAGCAGACAAGCAGCCTTTTGTTGGGAGGGTTTTGGGGTGGTGGTGGGTGGGGCAGGGGGGTTTGCTCTGAAAAGAAAGAAAGGCGCAGACAAATTGGATCGGCTCCATTTAGGAGCCTTTGCTGTTTGAAGTGAAATCTGTTCCCAAGTATCTCAAAGGAAAAGCGGAAGAAAAGTAGAAAAAAAAATGCAATGCAATATGTCTGCGCAGACTTTACAAATCTTTCTTTGCTTCTTGGTTATTGAATTTTGCATTCACAGAATAACAAAAAAAAAAGACAAACATGCTTTTGTTTGCTTCAGTGTACGTTATGTTTGTGAGCTCAGCAGTCTTTAGTTTCTTGGAACCATTTAATCCAAATGCACGCGGCTGTGTCCCAGTGTGCATGTGTGGCTGCTTTGGAACAGGAAGGACTCTGTGCATGGCACTGTTTTAACAGAGCGTTGCAGATGTTATGAATTAACCTGTAGTGTCTGGAACGGCTCACTTCCTGCCTCATAATAGTGGTAGCAGAAATACGCTAATGCCATAAATGTCCAAATCTATTTAAGGAATTTGAAAGAACGGCATTGTGAAAGGAAGAGGGAAAAAAATTCAAGCCATCGCTGCACAAACACCCTGGACAACGCAGGACAGCCATGTAACTTCCTGTGTAAAACAAACGTTACAATGTACCTGCAATAACTCTTTTTTTCTGTCATTTGTTTTGTTAACTGCTTTAATTGTCATTCTCCAATTTCTCCCCTAAAATCAATAAACCTGATGTTTCCCAAATTTCTTTTAATACTAACTGTAACAAACAGGCAAACCCACATATGACTGTGCCTGACATACGAGTTTTTTCTTTAGATGTTTAATTTGCCAGCAAAAAAAAAAAACTAAACATCTTCCTCAAAATAAGTATTTGTTTCCATTTAAAGAAAAATGCAATCTGCGGCTACTGCATGTGTAAATCCTTCCTCTAGCAATTCAAACTATTTGCCATATTTGCTACCCAGGGTTGATGTTGCTGTTGCATCATGTCTCCTGAAAACATGGTGCATCAGTGTGTCCCAGAGCATTTTTGTCAGGAAAGATTTTTACTTTGTTGAAGCAGTGGATAAAGAAAAGTAAGAAAAGAAAACTGTGCTGTGTAATATGACAACTGAGTAATCCCATGTTGAGCAGAATGTTAAACTCCACTGCTTTTTACATCCTAATCTATGTAGCAGCTCTCTGCCATGTTGTTGTAGATGAAGACTCAGAGTGAAATGATTAAACTCCAGAGACTGCAGAAGGGGAAAAAAGGGGTGGGAGCTGGGGGAGGGAGGCATAGGTGACCTGTAGACATCCGCTAAGGTCCCAGAGAACTCCTGATGTTTGTCGTTGTTGAGCCCCTGTCTGAACAAAGGCCTCTAGTGGATGGAATTCAACCTTTTAGCCTGGCAGCAGCCGTGGCTGGAGGAAGGTGGGGGGTTGAGAATGTAGGGAATGAGGCAAAGCTGCTGCCCACCCCCCAACTCCTTTCAGAGTTTCTCTGTGGTCTTTGAGGTCTCTCTTTCTCTCACTCTTACAAATAGCCTGGTGAAGGAGTACGATACAGCAGCGACCTAAAAATAACTAAATGCACAGCACACAAAAACCAAGTCACTACAAATGTAATTAACCACAACCTTAACACAAAAACTCCTCTTCATGCGAGGACAAATGAATGTATGAATGTGATTCTAATTTTCATATTCGCTCACATGTCTGCCAGAGCACTCAAGTAAGTTTTCTGAGGGCAACCTCACGAGTTAGGATACTGTAAAATTTCCATAACACGTCCAACATGGCACAACTCTGAACTCAACCAGATTAACTTGAAAGAACAATGCCACGGGGAGAGATTAAAGGTCCCATATTGTATAAAATGATATTTCCATGTGTTTTTTGATGATAAAGCAGGTCTAGGTTCTATATTAATGCTGTGAAAGTAGCAAAGCCTCAGTCCACAGAGAAATGCACACAGCCTGTATTCAGAAACTGAGCCTTAAAACCAGCCGTCAGGACTTCTGGAACTTTGTGATGTCACAACAAAGCAGTCACCACCCTCAGCTACACCCCAATCCAAGCCCACCTGGATCAACCATCCAACCTTGGAGGATTTGGTTTCTCTGAGTGTTTACCTGAAATCTGCTATATTTTTATTTGCCAACTCAGAGAATAGTCAAACAATCAGAAGAGGCTCAGATCCTCTCTTCTAATTGGTTCAATCACCTGTTGTTGCAAGAGCTTCAGAGAGAAGCCTGAGAGAGGAGATGTAAAACTACACTGAGATGATTTTAGGTTCTTAAAACCACCAATACATATTCTTATGGATATCAACACCAAAAAAAAAACACATTAAAAGTGTAAAATATGGGCCCTTTAAAGCAAGTCTGTCAAGCAACAACATACATTTCTAATAATATAATGATGAACCGACAATTCAATAACCTTAAAGGACAATTACAAAGTGCTTCACAATAAGACAAATCTAGTCAACTTTAATAACCAAATAAATAAACTAAGTTTGAAAAGAAATCCATAAAAAGCTATTTTAAAAAGGTGGGTTAATAACATGCGAAGACAGATTGCTGCAATTATCTAGTCAGGTAATTCATTCAAGTATAGATGCCTCAACAGCAAAGGCTCTGTCACATTTGTGTTTGAGCTCTTAGAACAACATGAGGAGAAGCGTCTGCAGGTTCTCGGGGAGCGAGGGGGAACATACGGCACTACGAGGTTAGATACATGACTTGGAGTTTTAAAAGTTCTCAGATTTTGTAATCAGTTGGAAAAGGTAACCAGTGGAGCGATGCCAAGGATCAATGATGGCCTTGTTTCTTAGTTCCAGTTAAAACCCTGAGCTGAGTTTTGAATGAGCTCTGCCAGAGACGCCAGAGAGCAGGGAGTTAAAATGAACACATTTGAAGTTGTTTAGGAGATTCTCTATGATTGATTTCAAGTAGATGGGTGCAGACCCAGAAGTTACACAAGCATTAGTAATTTGAATTTGATTTGGGCACCCATGGGTAGACAGTGAAGGTCGATGAGTAGTGGAGTGACCTGTACCCTTTTGGGCAAATCGAAGACCAGATTGGCTGTAGTAATTCTGACAGAAGCAAAGGGAAATGTGCAGTGACATAGTATATACAGAAACAAAGTCCAAAAGGTAGGTTTTAAGTTTAAGAGATTTTAACACACACACACACACACACACACACACACACACACACACACACACACACCTTATTCAGATGTTTCTAAATGAATAGACATGTTGTATTCTGCTAAGGCTCTTATTTTTATCCAAAAACGTACATCGTCACATTTTGTTCAAAGCTTTTGTCGAGTCTGAAAAAATCACTGATGAAAGTTTCTGGTTTCTGTGTAAACACAAGTGAATCCTCTTCACATGAATGAACTTCAAAAACACATTCATGTTTCTTGGCTCAGCAGAGATACAGTTTTAACACTGTTTTCCCAGGGTGTGTGTGTGTGTGTGTGTGTGGTATCAGCTACTGTATTGCCACTGCCTATTCAAGATCAAGCAGGTTTTTGACAGTATTTTTATCATAAATCACACATTGGCCTCTTGACATGATAAAACACATCTCTAAGCTCCAGTATCAGTTTGTGAACTTCACCCTGTTCTGACACTTTCTTTCCACCTGAGAAATGAGAAAACCAAACTGCTTGAGGGCTGTTTTTTTTCATGTAATTAAAAAAAGTGCATTTATCAGACTCTAACATATCTGCTATCACACAGTTCTGGATACCTTGGATTCTGGCCAGTTAGGCCACAGTAGACAGCTGAGATATTTAGGTCAGGAAGACATAAAATCCTGGATGGCAGGCAAGTTTCTCCAGCTCAATCAGAGCAGATCACAAGTTACATTATTTGGATCTGGAAAACTAACTAACATTATTACCCCCAATATTGACACAGCACATGACTCCAAAATCTTGGAGTCATATGTGATTCATTATTGAAGTTTGCGTCATCTTGACATCATTATGTCAAAACTCAAATCAGTTCACTCTACATCGGACCTGGCCCTCGTATCCTCCTACTCTGTTTGCTGTATCTCGTTCAGTATCACTCCGTCTTCTTAATCCTGCTTCCAACCAGTTCAAAATGTTGCTGCAAGAGTAACAGGGTCAAAAAAAGGGATTACATCATTCCCATCCTCACCCCCCAGCACTGGCTCCCTGTTAGCTATAAAACTGACTTCAAAATCCTGCTGTTTGTCTACAGAGTCTTCTTCTTTTATTGCAGAACTCCTGTCCTTATATCACACTGTCAGAAACCTGAGCTCCTCTGATCAGGTCCAGGTTGCTGATGACCCACAGTTGAGCAAAGAATAAGGTCACCTGCAGAAAATCATAGTTCATCAGCAGAAAATTCCATGAATACTTCCAATCAAATGATGGACTTGAAATAATAGCTAGATACAGCCAAGGTGGTAAAATATTCATCATGTTCATCACCTTAATTCAGCCACTTAACATGCTAACATTTGCTAATTAGCACTAAATACCAAGTTAAGCTGAGGCTGATGGAAATGTGTAGAGTTGTTGTGATAACAATGCTAGTATTGTAAATGCCTCTGATAAAGCATAAAATACGGTATCGGGTATCGGCGAGTATGCAAATTGCATGCACCACTTAATTTATCAATAAACATGAAGTTTTAGTTTCACACCCAGATAAAACAGCACTTTCCCCTGGAAATCAATTCGTCTTCACTGCCCTAAAACAGTTGCTTACACAGGAACCAACTACTGTTTTAGAGCGGCAAAGACGAACTGATTTCCTGTAAATTTGTTTACCGTTAGCTGTTTGCAAAATGTCTGCAATTTGAGGGTGGCACTAATGTTAGGACAACTAGTGCAGGACCTGTTATTTCTTTCACGATTTATTTTTTTATGATTGACAGTCAAATTAGATAATAAAAGAAAGATTCTATAGCATTTATGTATATGTTCATATTCTGCAGTATTCAAGTCCAAATTCAGTGCAATTTTCTGTCTAAATACCTATACTGACAAAATAATCTTAACTACTAGTTTTTCTTTATCTATTTATGTCTCAACTTTTTCATCTGCATGTCATGGTAGAATTGTCAAATGGAACCTAGCTCAGTTATCAAAGGGGTAAGAATTAGAATTAGAATCCTATCCTGCCTTAAGACCAGAACATACACTACTAACTTGACAAAGGCCACAAGAAGCATTCCAGTGGGACATCTAAGAAGTGACAAGCAGTCAGCACTGACCACAGTTCATTCTTCCCTGTTGCCAGTGGACAGCCGGTGAAAGATTAAGATGGATCAAGATTTAACCAGAGGTATTGTTTCTGTTATTTCATGATGTAGATATGGAGCTTTAGAAATTTGCACCATCTCCTTTACAGGGTAAACTCAATTTGCTACTGAACATTATGAGTTTCAGTTAAAAGCAAGTACGTGCAGCTTGAGTTTAAATACTCTTATCAAACTTAAATTTCAAATGTTCAACAATGAGTTTTCATGCTCCTGAATATATTGTACTATCAATTCATATTCAGCTTTAGTCTTTAGCCCTGATTCCACACCTCACTCACTCTGGAGAGTAACTCTGGATCTGTTGCCCAAAACCCTTGAGGCCAAGTTGAATATTTTCTCTATAAGGTGTGCCAAGGCTATAAAAGGCTTTTTAATGTCTGACACTGATCACAATATCACAATTACGCCTGCCTTACACATGCACGCATCCAAAGGGAAGAAGTTTTTAACACGCTGCTGGTTTCTGAGGACCTTCCTGACCTCTTCACCACTTCTTCAAAGCTGCAGGACAAACTCATAATTAAGGTGCTCGTCAACTCTGCCAGACTTTCCTACTTTCCTTCTCCCCTGGGCTCTGATTCCATTGCTTGGCACCTGCCTTCACTTTGTCCCGAAGCCAAGAGCAGCAAAGCCTTAAGTGAGATGGGAGTAGCCCTCTCCCCTTCACACTACATCAACTCCCCTAACACATACCCATGCTACAGCGCTTGTGCTTCCTTGCCCATTCACTTCATTTCCGCACATTTAATGCAGAGGGCATTAGTCTCACAGTAGACTCCATTTAACATGAGGGTTTGCACTGACACAGAAAGGAGAGATGGGTATGAGTGTGTCCTGGATGTGAGTTACTTCGGATGTGACTGCAGAGAATCGAACACAAAGGGGCAGCTGTGTTGAAGGCAGAGGGACAGCCTGAGGGCAGCGAAACAGTTTGGCTTCCAAACCCTGGCAGACAGGAACTGGCTGACCAGAGGAAAGGGCAAAGCACAAATAGGGCAGGCTAACGCAGCAGACTATATTCTCCTTCTTGCTGTCTACTCCTTTCCATGGACATATAAATGGTGCAGTTCCTGCTTGACATTTGTTGGAACAGTGCTAGAATAATCATCTTTGTTTCACTTTGTGTGCTGTCCCGGTGAAAATATTATAGATGTGCCATTCAGTCACTTCAGTAACCATCTCAGTATGATTTAACAAGAACTGTATCAGTCTATGCTCTGGGAAGTGTCTCCTGGTGATTTGGGTTAAAATAAGTACTTCCTCAACATTAGATGATCTTTGTTGTCACAACAGCGTGGTTTCCCTTTGTTCAACGGCCATAGATAAAAGAAACAACTTTCACATGGGAATGGAACAACGCTCTCCTGTGTCATATTCCTGTGTTGTGTTGACCTACCCATCCACCACAACCTCCTCCTGATGTGGACTTTGTCACTCTATATTTGTCACACTTTTCCCTTTGTTCCTGTCATAATTACTACGACCACTAGATGTCACCTAACAACAAAACGTAACTATGGCTCATAAAAACCTGCTGCACAAACTTGTTTTTTACAAGAGGACAGAGAAATATTGAGCATTTTTTTTAATTCCAACATTAAAAAGCTGAGGCATTCTTACAACAACAATTAGAATGGCATTAAGTAGAGCACAATCATTTGGCAAGGCCGAAAAACCCAACATTTTCTTCCACCGGATCCAGAATCTTTAACAGATCAGCACCACAATTTAATGGGTTTGTCCCTGGGTCATGTCCCACTCCTCCACAAGGTTTGGTGCAAATCGGTTTCATACTTTTTGCATAACTCTACTTACAAATAAACCAACAGGTGAAAACCTCCTCGGTGGAGGTAATAAACAGTTAAACGTCTGGGAACCTATGGATAAGCCCTTTGATATAGACAGTTGATGTTCCTCCGCAGTACGTCCATGTGTGGCATGATCTTATAAAACAATGCCAGGGAAAAAAACAAAAATCCTCATCTTGTTGAAGTTCCACCTTGTTGT
This sequence comes from Trachinotus anak, assembly GCF_046630095.1. Classification (NCBI taxonomy): domain Eukaryota; kingdom Metazoa; phylum Chordata; class Actinopteri; order Carangiformes; family Carangidae; genus Trachinotus; species Trachinotus anak. The sequence goes on from NW_027273869.1 coordinate 2,487,092, forward strand.
CAAAGTTCCTGGAGTCCTCTGCGGCACCACTTCATCAAACGTGGTGGTTCACTTGGACGGCTGGGAGAAGAATGGAATGGAGACAAATGCAGAAAATCCATCCAAGGTCTGAAAAAATTGTGATGTGTGTGACATTGTCTGCTGCATGATGAGGTTAGATTGATGCACATGGCAGCAGACGTAGAGTGTTTTCTGTAGATATCCTACAGATGTTATGCTGCTCTCCACCTGCTGCTCACCTCACCTGGTCTCTGAGGGGACAGTGCTTGGCCTCTCTTAAAGCCTTGTTGCAACTGTATAATAAATGACCAGGGATGAACAAAGGGAGTAAGTAAATTTCTTCTAATAATTTGTGTGAACTGACCTTTTGTCATTGGCTAATGAGTTGCTCAGATTTAAAGTAAGACTGTTCACAGTGCTAGAGACAGAGTGAGAATTATAAGCACTGTAGGAAACATTTACCCACCTTCATACAAACATGTGTGTAACATTTTGCAGAACAAGGCCATCAGTTTCATTGTGGGAATTTTCCTGGGCCTGATTTTATTCCAGGTTTTGCAGACATGGTCCAGCTAAACTGAGCTTATACACTAGCCTCCATAACATGCATCCGCCCAGCACTGACGGGACAGCAACAATTTCACCAACAGAAGAATGATGGAGATGTTTACTTTGTTCATGCACAAAAAAACTCAAGAGTGCACCTTTAACTAAAGCAGGTTCGGCACAGTTAACAGACTACGAGCAATTGACCTCAATTACACAAAGCACAGAGGTCTCTAGGTACTGCTGTTCTATTTCCTTAAAAGTAATGTCATGGTTTTCATTGTTGTTGTCATGACAACACAAAGGCCTTTCTCATAGGCTGCCACACGCTGAGGATGCCAAAGCTTTACTGTAACAGAGCAGCAAACAGGGACAGAGGGTTGAGCCTGTAAAGGAACCAACACATTAAACCCACAGGACAGCAGCCATTTGGCAGCAGAAAAGGGGAACTGTTGTGCGCAACTGATGAATGCGATCTATTGGAGGGCAGAGTTCCCCCTTCAGGCTTTTACTAGCAGAGGAAGCCGGTCAACTGGTCAGCATCTCAGCACCTCAGCACCTGCACGTAGAAGGACAGGACCTGCAGCCAAACAGTGGAGGAGCAAGAGGACATACCAATGAGGGACTGACCCTGGATCAGCCGGGTCTGACTGACCCTAGCGGTTCCTGCCAGCTGTGTGTTGGTGGTACAGAGGGAGACTCAGTGTGTGACTTTTAATAACCCAAATACAAACCAAAGTCACAGAGACACACCACCAGCGGACTAAAATATCACAACTTACCTCACTTCCTGCTCACTTATATTTCAAGGTCCCAGATTTAACACTTTTCCTGTGTTGATATCGATAAGAAAATGTATTTGTGGTTTTAAGAACCAAAAACCATCCCAGTGCCTCCTCTCTCAGGCTTCTCTCTGGAGTTCTAGTAACAACACAGAGGCTCTGAGCCTCTCTTCTGATTGGCTGACTGTTTTCTGAGTGATCAAATAGAAATGTAGCAGATTTTGGGTAAACACTCAGAGAAACCAAATCTTGCAAGGTTGGATGATGGGTCCGGTGGGCGGGGCTTGGGGCCTGACCAAGGGCGGTGACTGCTTTGTTGTGACATCACAAAGTTCTAGAAGTCCTGACGGCTGGTTTTAAGGCTCAGTTTCTGAATACAGGCTGTGTGCATTTCTCTGTGGACTGAGGCTTTGATACTTTCACAGTATTTATATAGAACCTAGACCTGCTTTACAATCAAAACACATGGACATCTACCTTTAGACTGGATGGAGCTTTAATAGTTGGATTTAGGGAGGAGCTTGTTATACTTAACCCTAGAACACTAACGTCGGGTGATTTTCACCCACACGATTCTTGTCATGTGATTTTCATTGTGTTGCTGCTGTCTGAGTTGCATGGGTCCTTGGGTAGCTTCAGGCTGCTCATTGATGTCATTAATGGTATGTTTATTTCCCTCCTCCCATCTATGGTTTTTTCAAGAGGCATGCGTTCAGGTGATTTTCACCCGACGTTAGTGATGGTGTTACTAATTTTAACGTTAGTGTTCTAGGGTTAAAGTAAAAAGTTGTTATTCTAGGCGACCTGTCCAGGGTCAACCTTGCCTCACAGTTAATCTGTCCTTATATCACCAGCTCAACCATGTTTCAACTACAGTATACAACCACACCAACCACACCTGTGCGCACATTTTGCCTTGTAATATCTAAAGTCACCTCAATGTTGTCCACTAATGTTGTCCCTGTCCGCTAAAAGCTCATCATCTCCACTCAAATGGCAAAAAAACATGACTGTCTCATTATTCTCTTTGCTTCAGTTACTATACTCACAGTTGACAGTTTATTAGGAACACCTAGCTAAAACTAATGTGGTCTCATACAACAGTCCGATAATAAATATTTTATAATAGATTATGAGGCAAAAGCTAAAGGTCAAAGCTCCATTTGTCATTTTCTGCTGTAAAGCTGAATGAAGAAGAAATGAAAACATTCAGCTCTTTGACAGCCACAGTGAAATTCCAACTCACATATCTGTCACTGCTGCATTGCTCCTGAATCCTTTAATGATGAGCTGTGGTCAAAGTCAACAATAAGAGAGGCAGCTAAAGAGACTAATTATCCTGCTGACAGATCATTGTGCTAGTTAAACATTTTCTCGTCCACACGCTTCAGATGCAGCGAGGAGCAGCTGTGAGGCAGCACCTTTGATTGTCATGTGGGTGTCAGCATGTGCCCTGTAGCAGTCCGAGAGGCACACAGCCCACAGCACACAACTGGCTGGTTTGCAGTGCGGCCTGTGTGTGGCTCTGCCAAAAGGGTTGACGTGAAGCAGCTGTGTTGGTGTGTAGGTGTGCGTACATGCAGACACGCTGCAGTAAACCTCAACTGTTTCATCAGTTCAGTCTTAAGGGTTCAGCGGCTGCCTGCAGCGGAGTGGAGAAACTGATTTGTTGTGGCCGCCGCTCGGGCAAAGCAGCTGTGAGGCTGCGTCTGATAAAATCTTCAATATCTTCTTTGGGTTATTCCCAAAGATAAATTCCACACAGGAGATCGCTCCAGTGCCTTAACCCATTCACCACAAAGCCTTTGCATTATTGTCAACCATCTTACGCAGCATACCGTGAAGTTGTGTTCTCCTGTCGTCCACGTGGCCATTGCTCAGATTGCACACAGGCCTGAGTTAAACTGCACAAGGGGGCTGCACTGGTTGAGGTGTGTTATATAAAACCAAGCAGCAACCTCATGATAACTGTACGAGGGTTGAATTTTTATATCACTCACCTTAGAATTTCATTAAGACTTAAAGTTGTGTATAATTGAGCTGCGCTGAGTGACAGCTGGGTGGACGTATGCTTGTCACAAACCGACGTGCACCAAAGTCTCACCTCTTTGCCCATTTTTGGATTAGCAGGGAGTTAGTCGCTGCCAAGATGGCGATGGTGGAGCAGCCCACTCTGAGCTGCAAAACTGCTCTTTATTTACAGTCTGTGGTTACAGCACACATTATCAGGGTGGCAACACGAGGTAGTGTAGGAAACTGCACAGTAAATTACTAGAACTTGACAACAAAAACTGAGCATGGACCAACTTTTAGCCAGACAACCCTGTGTTGTTTAGAGTTAGGTCAAATCCAAAGAACGAAAATCAATAAAAATCAAATATCTCGGCTCTCCTCTGGTATCCCCTCTTTTCCCCTTCTCCTTTCGTCTTCTGTCCACTCCCCTCTTCTCTCCTTTACTCTGCAACATAAACTGAAAAGTATTGGAACATCATCTTAATGTACATTAAAAATGTGTATGCTTTTTCTTTCTTTTTTTTTTAACATGTAGGAATGTGAGGACCATACAGACAAAACAATGAAAGTGATTGTGAAGCACAGTGTCATGGCTGAGGAGGATCCATCAGATGTGTCTATTGTGATTGAGGGAAACACAGTGATGGAAGAATGTGGAAGTCGAACAAAGGCATGTGTTCTGCTGATGGGACTGATATATGCCCTCAACCTTGAATATCCACAGCAGCTGAAGAACACATCTGATGCGTTTCAGAAACTTTTTTTGGAGCTTGACGCGGCGAAACTACTGAAGAAGGTCCACAGCCTCAAACATAAGCTCATGCAATAGACATTCCCCTTCTTGTTCCAACAAGAGGATCTGCACACAGCTAGATGGAGTTGTGATGGTGTGTAATTTTATTTTTCTTCTCTGCTGCTCTCCTCCCTACCACACACACACACACACACACACACACACACACACACACACACAAGTTGTATGTTGTGCAGCCTCTCTCAGCCCACTCCCTTGCTGTCTGATTTCCCCAGATTGGCAGAAAAGGAACACCAATAGCAAGTGGCCGGCTTGGTCAATACCCTCAGTTTGTTTTAAATATGTTGGTGTTCACCTGTTCTATCCTCATCTAAATGTTTGATAGTGTACATGCACAGGAACATTGTAGAGTTTGCGTGTGTGCTTTTGACTTATGTTAAAAATATAATAAGTGGCCTCTGAAAGTGTTGTCTGCATTTGAGGCGGTTCAGTTATTTGTTGTATAAATGAACCTGTACTGCAGATTTGGTGAGTCACTGTTAAACTGTAAAGCTAAAGAGGCACAAGTAAGAGTTTGGATACAAGAAAATCCTCATGTGACTGGACATCCCTTGGAGCTCTGCTCTGATTTCCTCACTTCTCCTCTCATTTCTTCTGCCCTCCTTTCTTCTCTTCTCTGCTCGGATTCCATTCATCCATTCATTTCCACTTGTCTTCTCTGCTCTCCTCTTCTCTTCTATCCTCTGATCTCATCACTTCTTTTTCTTTTTGAGCAAGCTGGATGTGGGAAGATGTGTTTGTCATCTAGAAACATTTGAAGCTGTTAGTTTAGAAACATGTTCATACCTTGAAAAGCTGTGTGAAGGTGTTTATTGCACTTTATTCTGTGTTTTTGATAATTTTATGGATTAAAAACATTGAGATGATCATCATCTGAAAGTCTTTTTTTGGGGGGTGGGTGGTGGGAGGATCTTACCTTCTCTGAATAAGTAATGGTTACTAACTGATATTAATTATTTCTGAATAGTAATTATTTGGGGTAAATTTTACCTTCTCTGAATAAGTAATAGTTACTGACTGATATCAATTAACTTTGAATACTAATACTTAGGTAATACCTACTTAGCAATCAAGAGTTCATTTTACCCAATTTTAATGAGTAAGTAGTTGTTGAAATGTGAGGTAAATATAACCCCATTTATTTTAGTATTTCATAGCTTTTTATTTCAGTTATTTTCTACTGACAATATAGAATTAAATCTACTCAAAAAAAAGTCGATGGAAATTGTTACCTCAGATTTATTGGGTAAATTCTATACTTTGCTTTTTACAGTGTACTGTCATGGGTTGTGAGGGGTGTGGGCACCCATTAGTACGGTGGCCCTGAGAGCTCAACACACTGCAGCTTAAGAAAACACATGCAAACAGACAAAATAGAAGCAGTTGAGAAAACATCTTCATCAATTTGACAGCATGTGCTGCAAATACTCACAACACACTTGCACGCAATTGTTGTTCATCAATGCTTTGTGACTTTTGAAGTTAAAAGCACTGAACAACAAGTGACTCCGAGCTGGCTTCAGCACTTTCTGTGTCCCCTTGAAACATGTACGTTCTCGTCTGTGCCACTTGCAGCACGTTTCTGTATTTGCTTGTGTTATTTGCATGTGTTTTCTTAAATTGCGGTGCATTGAACTCTCAGGGCCACCGTACATTAGCATTTTGTGAATAGTGCAAAAAATGTGTAATAATGCAATAAAATTATGGATGACTACATTATTAGTTACACACTCACTGAGCCCTTTATTAAGAAAACCTGTACACCTGCTTATTCATGCAATTACCCCATCAGCCAATCATGTGGCAGCAGTGCAATGCATAAAATCCTGGTACAAGTCAGGAGCTTAGTTAGTGTTCACATCAAACTTCAGAATGGAGAAAAATGTGATCTCGGTGACTTTAACCGTGGGATGATTATTGGTACAATGTTCCTTTAAATTTGGTAAGGCTATACTGAGGAAGGTGCTTTACATTAAATGCAAAGCTTGAATGGATTAGTAATTGGTTCAGCAGTACGGATCACCTGGTTTGCCTGCTCTTGCAACTCTCAAAAATGCCCACTGCATGCTACTGTGACCTACTGGGAGCTACTCCAAAAACATCAGACTTGACATAAAGCCTGAACTGCCATCCTGGCAGCTGTAGGCCTGCTGTTGGAGAAGGCCGTGAAGGCGGAGGATTCGATGCCCTGCATGTGAACAGAGCAGCTAATTTACTTGCTGTAGATTTTAAAGCCGCCACATGGAGCTAACAAGTCCCAGCATGAGCTTGCACCAGTAAACCAGCAGTGTTGACAGTGGAGAATATACCAAATATGCACCGCTGATTCTTGGAACACACCGTTCCTTCCAGGAAAATAAATATAAAACACACACTTTATGGCCCTCCAGCTCTGTTCTCAAAGGCTTTCACTTCTTTTTTTCCCCCTCTGGCACATAAAAATGCAGACATGATATATGCATCTCTCCTCGCCCTTCCTGGTGGCACTTCTAAATGCCAGCTGCTTTTCCCTGCATTATCAATCAGCTCTGTTACTTTGGAGCTGATAAACACTGAGGCCTTCAAGCTGTCGGTGGAATTATTTAAGTATTCCTGCGGTCAGCATGGAGGGTAAACATTTTCTTTAACTGATAACACAAACATTTTGGCAATCTCCCTGAACACACACACCAGCAACAACCCGAGAGGAAGCTCTGAATGTGTTCAGGCCGCTTAATGAAAGTTAATAACAAGAAATGACTAAAAACAGTTCAGTCCATTTCAACATGCGTTCAAACCAGGCAATAACTTAAACCTACTGGGAGACGTCTCTGCAGCAAAAAGCTTTTAAATGATAAGAAGCAAGTGTGTGGCAATAAGATCACGTGCTGAAGTTTTCCTTTTCTCTCACAGGCTCCTCTTGTTAAAAAAAACGAGCCCACAGGTCGTCTGTCAGCTGGTTATTATGACTCATAGTTAGGTTTTGTTGCTAGGCGACATCTAGTGGTCATAGTAGTGATGACAGGAGCAAAGGGAAAAGTGTGGTGACGTAGTTTATAGAGCGACAAAGTCCACGTCAGGAGGAGGTTGGGGTGGATGGATGAATATGACACAGGAGAGCGGTGTTCGATTCCCATGTGACAGTAGCAGCTTATGTTGTCATTCGTTGTCATTATTGTAACCATGACAACAAAGATCGTCTAATGTTGAGGAAGTACTTATTTGAACCCAAATCACCATCTTTTCATAAAACCTAACCACGCCATGATCATTATTATAGTAACCATGGTGACAAAGTTAAGTTCATCACTCTCTGTAGAGTCCATGTGTTTATTATTATTACCATGACAACCAAGGTTCAGTACGCCTGCCGCCATGGGGGGCGCTATTTCAGGAGACAGTCCCACATCAGGGGTTGAAGAAAATGACCTGTATGGTTGTTTCAGGTTGGAGGAGCAGTTGGTTGTGTGCAACATGTGTTCCAGTGTCCAGCAGCAGAGACAAGCTCAGACCTTAAGAGAACCACTGACTCACCCATTTCCTGGGGCGTCCTCTGGGCCTTTTCACACCAGTTGCCTCGGCTTTCTGTGGAGACATAAATAATCAGGCTTTATCCTACGACTTCAGTGACATGCATGACATGGATGTTTTACAGTAATACTGCTAGATACAATGTTACAAGATGGCCCTCCATTCATTCCCATGACAGTGCATAGCCTGGGGTGTTGTTGTTTTGGCTACATCAGGACATGAGAGCAAGAATGAAATAAAAATAATTTACTAACACAGCTTCAACACATTAATCTTTATTGGAACTAATCAATCAAATTCTGATCAAATATTCACTTCAATGTGTTTGTGAGGCTCAGAAAAAATGTATTCATCATTTTTAAGCCATTCCTTTTGTGATTAATGTGCAATGACAAACACTCAAAAAGCTCAACTGTGGTTATTATGGTAATATCTCAGCGCAGGACTCCTTCCCTCAGCTTCATTTTTCATGGCTTCTAGGCAGCCGTTGTGTTCCATTAACAGATCGTTGTTTCTGTCAGTTAGAATAACAGTGGACTCACCAGATTCATTGCTGAGATCTGGGAACAGGGTGAGATCCCTGCAACAAAGCCCATCAGGTCAAGAAATGTGAGCAGTCCCACGGTCAGACGGGTTGGCACCAAACCAACACTTCACCCCTCCATGTGCACACAACTACAAGAGACTCAGCTCTGCAAAAAGTGGATCTGTAAACTGTGATGGATGTTTACAGCAGACAGTTTGTGTAATAAATTTATAGATTTACTTTAGCTTTCTTCTCCAAGTAGGTTTGACTAACGTGGGTGTTTGTGTCCATCCTGTCTCATCGTCTGACTCCTTGTGTTACTTGACTTGTCGGACTTTTTAGTGATATCACTGAGTTCCCAGCTATTAGCTTGAGTAACAGTGTTATCATGGCTGATAGAAATGATGTCCAAAACTACAAAAATAAGATCCACATTTCCAAGAATGAATTAAAAGAATTACATTTACATTTACATTTAGTCATTTAGCAGATGCTTTTTTCCAAAGCGACTTATACCCTTCAGGTATAAAAATAAATTGAGTAAAGTATTTAAGTTAGTAAATGCCCACTAGAGCATCAAGTCTGTATTAATTCATCCTTGAAAATAGTTCACAACAAATGCACTACTCCCTCCTGTTTGAGTAACACTCAAAAACTACAGTGACCTTTATTACCATGTATACTACAACTTTAATTGTGGATTAATCTGTAACTGAAAATTTTCCCCACCAAATGTCCTATTTCCTCCTCTTTAAGCGATGTTTGCTGAAAACTACAATGCCCACTGTTTCAGGAAATTACTGAGCCTTTTGTTAAAAATGCAATTTTTAAAGATTTCCGTCTTCGGAGGGAGCAAATGGGCTTGGAGCTGAGTGTCACAGACAGGTTAGAACAGAATAAACAGAATTCAAGAAAAATTAGAGCACCAAATTCCACTGAAAGGAGGTGCATTTTAATGTGTAATTGTTGAACCAGTCCTTTTTCCAATGGCAGTGACTGAATTGTTTTCCTGCTGCCTATGCAACCTGAAAATGCACTTATAGGATATTCTGCAGTCCAACGCTGAGCAGCTGGATGTGCTTAATGTGGCTCCATGACTGTCAGTCTTCTTATCTGCTAAGAAAGCTGACTAACTCACTGACCTCTGAGATCACTGAGATTTGCTGGTGGTGGCAGGTTGAGATACATTACTATTGATACAGTACTGGTGTACTCGCCATAAAGCCAACTCACCATAAAACCCAAATGAATGTGTTCAGCCCATGTAGCTGTTTTAATACAGGCTGGCTCCAGCCCCCCTCAACCCTGTAAGGATAAGCAGTATAGCTATCCATCTTGGAAAGCATGCTATAGTGTTGACTGTTGCATGTTTGTGATTTCCTTACTTCTGGGTAGTCATTGCTTTCTGTTCATGTCAGAACACTATAACAGCCAACTTGTAGAGACTTGCCTAATGCAGCACAAACATTTTAAAACAATCTTAAATTCAGTAGCATGCAACAGTAGCGTAACACAGCCTTAACAATAATGGCAACCAGGCCCCTCTATTTTGACCAAATTACTTTTCTTTAGATAACGAATGATTTGACGTTTGTGGGAATTGGGAGAGTCTGCACCCTGCAGACTGTCCAGCACAGCCAGAAGGCAAAGCCCTGCAGTCATCCACAATTAACAAGACCAGACCAGTGTCAATAATTCATCAGATATATCCAGGCTCCATGGCTCTTGGCTGGGAGTCAGGTGAAATCTTAGTCAAATCGCTGAGCTCCAATGAATTTTGCAGACGATGACCAGCAAAAGCCCCGTATCAGTGATATGGTGGTGTTAGGGCATGTGTGTAGCTTTGGTTCAGTAAACAACAGCAGCTCCTTTGTCAGCCTGACACTGAGAATAAGCCACCCAGCCTGGTCACAAGGCAGCAGGTGGAGTTTTTCAATATCTCACCTGCAGTTTCTCATGTGAGTTGATTCACAAAGTAAAAACATTCAACTGAAGGTTTGAAGAGGTCCATGCATCTCTGAAAGTCTTTCTCCCCATGGTGTACATGTATGTACTAAACTGTCTTCCTGCAAATAGTGAGCAGCTATGCAAGCAGCTTATGACAGCCCATAGATAGGCAACCTCAGGAGTAAAGGAGGAAGTAAGGTGACCCAGTATATAGAGCTAGGAGGTGGTTGGGGTTGATGGATTGGTTGACTGCTGCTTACTTGTAATCACCGTTGTTTCTTTTGTCCATGACCATTCCATAACCATAACCATATGTTTATCCTTGAAACCATGATGATGAAGGTCTTTGACCTTAAGGAAGGACTTATTTTAACCCAAACCATGATCTTTTACAAGACCTTTTTGTACCTAAATATAACTATGCACTTTTTGTGCCTTAACCCAACCAAAGTATGACCATTCCTCAATGTTTACCATGTGTTTGTTACTGTTACCATGATGACAAAGGTCTAATGTGCCTGCCACTGGTACACTCCCACTGGTCGTATTATTGTTACCATGACCACAAAGGTTCAGTACGCCTGCCATTGGTAGACTCCTATGGGTCGTATCCAAGGGTAGAGACAATGACGCATAAGGTAGTTTATATTGGAGGACTTGCTATCTTGTACTCATGACATTCAGTTGCACTGAACAGGTTACAAAGCACATGCATTGCAGGAAACAATGCACATTTATTTCTATTGTATGTTCTCATATGACCTGCTCTATAAATGAGCATAATCAGTTTCAAAATCAACTTAATTATCTCCCACCCTACCGAATATCATCATCAACAAAGCATTTAAAACAAGCTGTAACATTGTGTCAAGCAAGAGCAGGGGCTAGCTTGGACCCCCTAATGTAAGAGAGGCATACGTATCTTCAGCTACAACAAAATGATGATGTTTTGTCATGTGATGTTTATAAGCAGGTCTTTATCGTGACACATCCCATTGCTGGCTAGCCAATCAGTGTACCGTAATCCCAGTTCTCTGTTTGGGATGATGCATTTTTAATGTGGAGATTTAATGGTCTGAAAGACAACACCCTATTCAATTAATCATCAGTGTGTTTGATGTCTGAGCAGAGAGATGCAGCATGTCTGCTGCAGCCCTGACTACCCAGGGATCTGAAGAGGGAACCTGCCATAAGTTCCCATAAATTCCCATTTTTCTTTTACAAGAAACTATAAACAGCAAGAGCCAAAGTGAAACTAAACTGTACCAAGGTGATCTTTCTCTTTTTCCATGCAGTGTTGGTTTCACCAAACTACTCTATTACCGCTACGCTTAAAAGTCATGCGTAAAAATGCATTCTCATTTATTCATTACGGTTTTGGAGGAAACTGCATATGGCATTTCACAACAAGTCCTGCAAAGAAAAGGTCAAGAAAAGTAATTTGTACCAGTTTTTCTTAATTACCCATATGTTACATTTCTCATCGAAACCATTCCAAATGACCCATTCCAAGAAGATTGTTGAGACCATTTTCTGATCTCCACTGCTGTGGATAAGGTTTGGTTAGATTTAAGCAGAAAAATTACTTGTTCAAGGTTAGGGTTTGTGGGCTTAGGGAACCTTTTTCATCGTGGTTAAAAGAAAAATACTTGGTTAACAGAAAGATTGTGGTCATGGTTGAGGAAACCAAACAAGCAAAGACTTGCTGACCCATCCATCAACCCAAACCTTCTCCCAACAAAGTGTTTGGGCTGTAAAATAATGTCACAACAAACAGAAGTTAAAATTCATGCTTCCAATAAAGCTCTTTGTCAGTTAAACATAGCATATTTAGGCAAGTACACAAACATCTGATGCTGTGGATTTTTTGGTGGGAAAGACAGTGTCACAAGGTTTCAAGCCTGGACTTCAGTATTTAGCTATGGCACTTCCATTGGTAATAAAGCGGTTTGGAGACAGCATCTTTGTTTCAATACAGTTCAGTTCCTCAGTACAAGACCACACAGACACACACATGCTAACAGCAAAGAGACTACAGCCCTGCTAGTAGCTCTGTGAAGATTTCATTGGGCAAAGCAATGTTTTGAGCTGAATGCTTAAACATTTCCCTCTAGCATTTTAGCATGTTAGCATCTGAGAATTTGCAGTAAAGACAAACGACAGCAGAGGATGAAGGGATTGACATTAGTTTTGCAAGCCATAAACTAAAGTATTGGACAGATTAAAACATTTACCTTCAATCACATTTCATGGCAAACCATTCAATAGTACAGGCATATTAGTTAACGAAAAATATGTGGTTCATCCTGTGGGCACCATGGATATCTATAAATGTAAGGGCCAGCCGCTGAATAATCCTTAAGATATTTCAGCAAAAGCCAGAAGTGTCAGGAAAAGTCACCAGGGGGATCACCAACGTTCGTAGGCTTCATGCCTTTGGGGACGATGAATAGTTGAATAAAATTTGATCTCAGGTAGCTATTTTCCACCACATGAACTGGCAGCCCTGTCCTCTACCAGCTTTGGAGACAAGTTCCAGGAGCTAAACATCAGCACCCTTCAAGAGCTGGTAACAAATCAAGTTCCAGGTACTCTATGTTTCAAGCAGGGGAAGGGGTTGCGGGCGTACAGGACCATCGCCCATGATTGGTCAAGCAGCTGTCGCTTGTGATTAGTCAAACAGATGTGTCATACTCAAATACAACATACACAAAAGCAAAGCAGTAACCACGATTTCACCTGTGTGTGTAGATCGACGAAGGCTTTCTTAACTTAAATGAAGAAAAATGGAGACTGCATTTTGGACATGTTGCTTTCTGTTGCTTTGTACGTTCAAAGCATGTTGCCTTCTGAATGATATATAACTGATCCTTCCCAGTTTGTAATACACAGTGGAAAAGTAAGGTATACCAGATCACCTTTGCCATACAAGTTCTCATAAGGTTCAGGTTATTAGATGCTCATGAGTGCAGGTCATTGTTCCCACAGTGGAAAACAGCTAAATGTGTTCCTGTTACCAAAGAGGTGGACCGACCAACTGACGGGGTGACATTGCCATCATTGGAGCCACGCTGCTAACATGGCTGAAATAACATGTTACAGGAGAAAATCAAATAAAACAACAACGACCCATGATGTGCATTTCCTGATCATGTGCCTCTCTCATCAACATGGTTTGTCAGCTCCTTTCAAAATGCATAAAGTCAATGCAAAAACTAAATGAAAGTTTTTTAATTTACCTCTTTTATGGTCAAGACTCCAATCTGCGTACATGCAGTGTATTGAATTATGTAACAAGGTCTAAAACCTGCTTTCCCACAACAAAGTCTGGGGGGCCTATGTCTCACACTTTCTGTAACTTTTTTATATGTGTTTTTTGTTTTTTTGTTTTTTTTACAATTTTCACAGAACTACTTCTGTTTCCACTTTTTGTGTGCGCAATCAAGTGCAACACGATTTTTTTTTAGCGCTTTAGCACGGCATTAAGCAATGCATTCTTCTTTTTAGTGTGTTGTTTTTCTTTGTGTATGTGAGTGTGTAGCTACTCTTTGGGCCTTTTAAATTGCCCCTCGGGGCTAAATAAAGTGATTTGAATTGAATTGAATTGAATTGAAAAAGGTGAGACTGTCTGAACCTGTGAGCAGTTATTCCTTTTTGTAAAATTCTTCAACTTGAGACTTTTTCGTCCTGCCTTTGGGTGCAGACATTCAGAACAGCTAAGACCCCTATGCAGGGCCTTGTTTGTTTTAAGTGTACTGAAGCCGCCATACACTTTGTTCATCAATCCATCCACCTGTGCTCCCTAATGGAGGTAATGACACAGCTGTCATTAATAGCAAAGCCTTGTCAGAGGCTTACATTTCAACAAACAACACATCCTGACAGTTTACTGGTGAGGGCGGTCGCAGATGTTGGTGAGTATTCTGGGATCTCATTTCCCTGCATTCAACCCTAAACCTGACATTTTCCACAAATAACACCTTATTTTTTTCAGAGCAAGTCCGAGTCGACTACATTTTGCAGTAAGGTGAGTAATAGTCCAGTCAAGGTGTGCAGTACAATTGTTTCTTCTTCCAAGCTGCCATGATATCTGTCATAGATTGCAGAAGTTACGGATTTGGGAAGGGGAAATGAACTTTTCAAGCGTGTATGTTACAGGTGTGGGCTGAGCCTGGACTCCTTTCATCTGAAAATTCTAATATCCTCAGTGTTTATTATAACAATGTCAGATGCGATTCGACTGGATTATGGCCGGAGCAGGGTGGTTCGTATCTTTTCAAAGAAGTGCTGAGAATGTTTACAGTGGTTCATGGTGGCAAGGGAGCACTAAGGCTGCTGTCATCATGAGCCTATCACAGCTTCATCTAACCAATGAACGAAGACACAGGGACGTGTAACACAACCTAAAAGATGGGTGGGATATTACTGTAAAATTTCAAAGCTTTTCTCTGGATTAGTTTTCCTTTGCCACTTTAACCTTTTTTTTTCATTCATCATCTCTATCTCTCATGCACACTGTCTCCCTCTCTCTGTGGAAATGTGAACACGAGTGTGTGAAAGTGCTGGTTAGTTATGGCTGCATGTTTCTGTCTGTTTTCACGTGTGTTAGTGTTTGCAGTGGGTTCCTATTGTTGGAGGCTCTTGTTCACTGAGGTATGTCACTCTTTAAGACTGGAACCTGCTTCTGCCAGCTGCACATAAACATGCACAGGTGTCAACTGGAGACGTATTTTTTTTCTGTTACCCATAACACCGTTCTCTGTGTACATTTGCAAAGATATGTGCCTTTGCAAATGTATAATTCCAGCCTTCTACTCTGACATGAACAGCTGATGGGTCAGGGTTAGGGCTCAGTGTTGTTTGAACATTTCGGTAGGACTGCCAATAAGATACCTGAGTTTCAGTACAGATACAAAAAACACCTTATTTTTGAGGGACATAAACATGTTCTATGTAACTTTTTTTCCCCATTTTAAATTCTTAAACACAATCAGCAAAAATGGTTTGACACTGGCAGAAAGTATCTAATCAAAGAATAAGTCAAGATGAATAGAAATGACCAGATGTTCCATGTTCCACTCTGCTGCAGGAACATTTCAGTCTGGACCATTTAGTGCTGAACAATATGCAAAAAAAAAATAAAAAATCGTATTGTGATTATTTTGGCAGATATTGTAATTGCAATACGAGTCATGATTTCAGTTGAATGGTCATTTTTGCATTTAAATTTCACAACAAAAATGTAAAAAAAGATGATGAACTAAACAAGTATGTTCCTTTATGTTCCAATATGATTTGTAGGCCGGGGCATCTCTGTAACAATGCTTCCTTTATGGTCTGTTGTGACACATAAATCGCACCTCTCTGGATATTGCACTTGGCCATATTAAGAATTCGATAATATTTCAGGCCTAGTACCAAAACCCAGACCTGGTCAGGACATCCAGCCATCAACTGGATGACACAGTTCACTGATCCTTCCTGAAGATTCAAACATTTTGCATTTGCTTTAAACACTCTGCGTAGTTTGGTCATGGAAAAAAAACCTATGGTGGGTATTTTTATGGCTGCAGTCAGTGGTGGTGTTGTATTGAACTGCACCATCACTGAAACATGTTTGTGGTGCTTACTTAATCCAAGCCCATTTAGATACAGAAGCAGGTTCAGGACAAACAGAAACACCTGGCAATGCAGTGTTATCTGATATACACCCACCACTACTGTAACTATATTTAAATCCAGTCATCTTCAACTCAGCACTCAACTTCACAAAACAAAATGTGAGGTTTTTGTAGTGAGTGAGTGAGTGAGTGTGTGTGTATGTGTGTGTGTCTGTTTGTGTGTGGGTGTGTGTATGTGTGTGTGTCTGTTTGTGTGTGGGTGTGTGTGTTTTGACTTATAATTGAGTTTGAGGGAAGGTTTGCAGCTCATGCATATTGCTAGAGTTAATGACTTTCATTCAAATAACATATAAAAAACATTCAACTTTAAACTGATCTCACCGACAGAGAGATCACACCGGTAGATTCATGGGGGAAAAAAGTGAGATTTGAATGAAATGGTAGCTGCTGTGGAGAGCTCTGGGTCTCTACTGGAGCCTGTGATGTGGATGGTCCCAAATGAGGAAGGTTATGAATAATAACAATGTGCAGCAATTTGACCAGAACAATTAAAAATGTAAAGTCTGGTTACCAGTCATCAGTCCCACATGTCCACTCCTGAAGCCATGTTGGTTGTGGAATGTAATTCAATGGCTGTGTCCAAAATCACTCACTAATGGAGTGCTGTCCAAATGTATAGTGAGAATTATTATACCCTATACAGTGAACTCATAGTATCCCATAATGCATCATGAAAAGTAGTGTACAACCGGTGGTCACTAACCAAGCAGTATACACCATCATGTATTGCGCTCGCACTGAAAGAAAATGACCTGAGTAGAGTTTGTGTTTTCATCTTGCTGAAGTGACTGTGTGTTCCTCTACATATGACTCCCTGGACAGTGAGTCGGGAGGAGTGAACGAGTGACCATGAAACAATGAATGTCCTCAAAGAGGCGTTAGCAAAGGTGTCTGTGTCGATCATGTTCTGAGGCTCCTCACCTTCTGCGCTGCTTTGGAGGGGCCCTTATTCTTACTTCCTTTGGGGCGGCCCCTTGGTCGCTTGGGGACAGGCTCTCCGCTCGGCTCCTAAAATGGTGGGAGGACATGACATGGGTGTCAAGGACAGGAAACACAGCTCTGAACCAGCTCTGTGTGTCTCCTGAAATAGCGCCCCTCTGGCGACAGGCGTACCAGACCTCGGTTGTCGTGGTTACAATAATAAACACACGGACTGTATTGAGAGTGGACTGCCTACCTTTGTTGCCATGGTTACTATAATACCGGTCATGGCTTGGTTAGGCTTAGGAAAAGATGGTGATTTGGGTTAAAATAAGCACTTCCTTCCCCGGTTCCTTCCCATGGTTACGACAATCATGTGGTTCACTTTGTCGAACAGGCATTGATAATAGAACGTAATAGAACGTAAACGCCAACTTTCACATAGGAATCGAACACCGCTCTCCTGTGTCATATTCCTGTTTTGTTGACCCATCCATCCACCCCAACCTCCTCCTGACGTGGACTTTGTCGCTCTATAAACTACTATTACTATACTATAAACTACTATATAAACTACTATTACTACTACTTCTACTACTAATACTATAAACTACTTTCCCTTCGCTCCTGTCATAATTACTATGGCCACTAGAGCCTAACAACAAAACGTAACTATGGGTCATAATAACCTGCTGCACAGACGACCTATGGGCTCGTTTTTTACAGGAGGACAGTATGTGTGGGCACACATCACAGACAGAATCAAGGAGCGGGATTTAAACTTTTACATTTCACACTGAACTTTGCACAATTTGAGTCAATCCTTCTATGACCAAAATAACCTCGATGCAGCCTGGTGATGTTTCAACACGCAGCTTATGCGCATATGTTTTACTCAACTCTCGCTCTGCTTTGCCAAGCAGCTGCGGGCTGCTGTGTTTGTGTCCAGTTTCTGACACCCACAGTCACCCTGCAGCCTGCGGTGTCACTCGACGTGATTTTGCCGTGAAACTTTAGTAGGAGCGTGATTCATCGATCCACGGACGCTTTGGCATGAACACTAAAAGCCCCTCAGTTGTCATGGCGTCTCCGATTCAACCCACGGAAGATCTGCAGAATTACATTCACCCCCATGCCTTTCCTCTTACTCATGCTGTCAATTGGAGGCAGGCGCATTCCTCGTTAGTTGCACAGAAATGTATTCAGCTCACAAAGCACATCAAAACAGCAGCCTGCGCCCGCGCTCCTCGGCAGAGAGAAACGTACTTCACACGACCCACGAAGAGCACAGGGAAGTTATGGTGGACTGCGCACCCTGCTTTCATGCAAGTGCGGTGCAGTCGATGACAACATAAGCTCATTTTCAGACGGATTGTGAGCCGTTTTGCACAGTTTCATAAAGTACACGAAATCAGAGCGGCATCCGGACACAGTGCTCTTTTCCAGGACCGAGTCAGTGCCGAAGTTTAACGGCAACCAAGTGTCGAGCCTGCCCTCACAGAGCAGCACATCCTGCTCAGCCTGTGCACATCCACTCTTACTTGCAGAATAAGTCACAAAGTAAGAAACATTTCATCCTGTCCGCGGCGAGGACACCGCGTCCGCTCAACAGCGGCGCGGCCCGGACTCTGACTCACTTTCTGGGGCTTCCTCGGTCTCCCCGGCCTCCTCTTCTGGGGCTCCGCGGACCCCGTGGGCTCCTGGGAGCCAGAGCTCTCCCCGGCCTCGTCCCCGCGTCCGCTCATGGTTCCCGGCGCTGCGGCTCCTCCGTTCTCCCGGTGAGCAGAAAAGACTTCAGAAGAGAAAGGGGAAACAAACAGGGAGCCGACGACGGTCGCTTCAGAGGCACGTTCACAGGTCCGCTGTCCGCTTGTGAGGCTTCCACTGGCGGGACGACTGGAGACTTTGAAGCTGATAAAACAAGCCAGGGAGCAGCTGGAAGGTTTGGCTCAGTGAGCATAAGACAGGACACCGGGGACATCGGACTCTGGGACGCCGAGCAGCTCCGACCGAAACTCGGCTACAACACACGGCGGCACCGGGCAGGACCATACAGCAGCAGCGAGGCGTGACAGCTCAGTCCGGACCGTAGGGAAGTGTGGGCATAATAACCACATCCACACTCCACAGCCAGGCTCCACTCAATAAGGATGGAGTTTAAAAAAAAAAAAGAAGAAGAAGAAGAAGAAAAAGGAAAGAAATCACCTCTCTCCTGTGGGTGGATAATACAGGCGGGGGGGGGGGGGCTGGATGGGAGCCAGAAACAACAGAGAGGAGACGGGTCCTGGCTGCAGGCCAGACGTGGCAGGCCGCATTTATGAATTAACTTCACATTTTCACGCGTTTCAATGGAATCCGGACTCCACATTCATTCAGAATTCACCTCAGTGGAATATGAAGCCGCATGCTTCATTTTGGAGAGACAGTGTCACCTCAATACTGGAGGGAGAGTGGGCGCAAAACACTTCCATTACAGCCTTTCTGGTAGCACAGCTAATAAAAGATAATTGCACATCTACTCAAACTAATGTAGGTGTAACAACAAAAACCTGTAGGCTGTGTCACTGTCTTGTGGATTGTAGCTTAACACAAACATATATATATATATATATATATATATATATATATAAAAGCAGTCTGCTTATCCATCATGAAAAATTATACTACGGATAAAGGAATATCTTATAGTCATTTTCAAACATTAAAGGTCCCATTTTCTACAAAAGTAGATTTTTATGTTGTTGGTTATTTTGTTTTGTTTTGTTTTTTAATTATAAAGCAGGTCTAGGTTCTATATTAATACTGTGAAAGTATCAAAGCCTCAGTCCACAGAGAAATGCACACAGCCTGTATTCAGAAACTGAGCCTTAAAACCAGTCGTCAGGACTTCTGGAACTTTGTGATGTCACAACAAAGCAGTCACTGCTCTCAGCCATGCCTCAAGCCCCACCCACGTGGACCCACCATCCAACCCTCAGGATTTACCTGAAATCGGCTATATTTTTATTAGCTCCCTCAGAGACAGTCGGCCAAACGTTGGCCTGTTTGGTTTTTCACAAATATATCTTCTTATAGATATTAACACTTCAAATAAAACAATGGGTAAGTTAAAAATATGGGACCTTTAATTGAACTGTGAGATTTAATGTTGCATATGTGAAATTAAAACTCACATTTGTGTTTTAAATGTAAAAATGTCCAAACTCTCCAGGTCAAATGCTCATGTTCATGTGTAAAGTTGAACTTTAAGGGTAATTTTTTTTTTTTTAATAGAAATTATTGCAGTTGTTGTTTTCAATCCATGCCTGTTTAAAACTTTCACATTCCTGTGACATTCCCCTCAGGTTCCTGTCTGTTAATATTTCTTTAACCTTCACAAAATTATTTGCTCAGCACCTATGTATGCCTCTCCCCCCTCTCCTCTTCACACAGTAGCCTACATATAACCTGCTGCTCAACGCCACAGAGATTTGAATTTATTGTGGATGTCACAAAGTTTTTCAAAGATACCAAATGCCTGCTGAATTTTGGGACAATGATGCACAAGACATGTAGCATATTTCCCCTTAATGTGACGACGCAGGCATAAAAAAAAAAAAAAAAGTGTGGCGCTTTGAAGAACTCCACCGTGGACGTGGAGTGAGATCAATTACACAAGAACAACAAACACAAAGAATAAAGTGCATTACGTGGAGGACCTTTCCCACGATCCTGCAGCCTGCTCTCCATGCTCTCCCTAGCTTAACACTGGCCACTGCAAGCAAAAGTAGCTTAATGCTCAGAGAGGATCAGGCACGTTCTGAGCTTTGTGACATTGAACAGGAATCTCATCAGCGCGCACATTGTTGTAGAAAACATTTATTTTCATAACTGCACAAATTCCTCCCACAGACGCAGTCAATTTATGTAGTGTGTGGTTAATTTGTAGCTGCTATTCACTTCATTCATAAGCCCCATTCACAGCCCTTAGACCCCCCAAAGAAGGGGTTTCTGTGCAGACCCCTCCCTTTCAGACAGAGCGGCGTCAGCACCAAACCAATACAATCAATGGCTGCACAGATCCATTACCTCAGGGTGGTTTCATGCGTTCATCTCTGTTGGGCATGTGGCTCACTTTGAGCCAGCCGAGGCACAATGAAACAGGAAATAAACGTGTTATTGCACTGAAACGGAAAGTTTTGTCTGTGTGTGTGTGTGTGTGTGTGTGGGTGGGTGTGTGGCTGGGTGGGTGTGTGTGTAGGGCAGAGTGAATATTCATTTCAGCAGCAGAGACACACACAGCACTGTGGTTATTCTGCGCAAGCCAATGACCTTTCACCTTCTTTGGCTGAAGTGCCCTTCTGGACCAATCAGATACATCAGATAATAATAAGCAGTATTTAGATGGTTGTTGCCAATACTCTTATTATTATTTATTACGTATTATTGTGACAAATCTTCCTCTAGGAGAGGGGGGGGGTTGTCACCCTCAGAGCTGGCATTCATTTCCCTTTCAGGACCGGAGATGAGAGGTTTCCTTTCCTTTTTCTTTTAAACAGTTGTGTTTTTTTGACACTGTGAGGGCATTTTTTCTCTGATACAGGACCATGCAATATTTCTTAACTGTTACTGTGCACAGTTTGCTCAGTTGTCACGGAGACTGAAAAAGTGGCCTATATAAAAATGAATAACTACATTAATGCATATAATACATATGATGAATAATAATGAAAAAAATAAATAATAGTATATTAATATTCATATTTGATATGATTACAACAGTGTTATATTAGATTGTCATTCATTCATTATTCATTTATACAGCAGTTCCATTAATGTACAATTTCTAACAACTACTCAACAGTTAAAATCTCTGAGTATCTGCTCACATTTACTACAACTGTGTTGTGAGTTCTCTCACTTCACATTTTTTTACACACTACTTCTAAATGGTAGGTAGGAAGGTTAAAATAGAATACCACAGTAGAGTAAATATGTTTCAGATTCATAAACCGCAGCAGTGACAGTGAAGCTCTGTGCGGCCATGACTCAAATATTCCACATTTCCCACCAAATTTCCTTTTCATTATCGGTAATTTAAATATTTTCTTCACACCTCATGACAGTATCACGTTTTCTACATCAGTTTGTTCCAGGTTCAAACTTTTCATTGATGCTAAACGATGTTTTCGATCACAGTGGTGGAATTTTAGAAACATTTAAAGACATGGTTTTTTTAAGGGCTGGAGCATTACATCAAATGATAATATTCTACACATGCTGAGCATCATTTCCCATACAGAAAAATAATATATGACATATATGTCCCTACATCAAGAGTGATGTTGCCATATATGTCATATTAAGAGGATATCATATTTTCACATATACATCCTCTGTATATATGAAGATAAGTTTATAACATATGTGAAATGAAACCCATAGTAAAATTTGTATATGCAGATATTTAAAAAATATCTATGATGAATTTTAATATGGCATAAGATGTTGTGGGCATATATTGTAACAATATATATTTGATTTATATGTGCAAGTTTATTGGATTCTACTATATATAATATCAACATATATTGACAGGTTTTGGGATGGATATATTAATACATTAATAACATATGTAATATTAAATATAATATAAGTGCATGCATCAACATATATATTTGTATGGGCTAAATATATATGTCAATATATGAAATTGTTCTTATTTCTAATGGGTTTTATTTATACTTTATACTTTTTTTTTACAAATATTTCATCTATGAAAATTCAATACATGTACAAATATTACATTTGTGTATGGGAAGTGACACACACTTCCCCCAAATTCAGATTGAAAACATATGAAATCATATCAGTGCTTGTGGTGGAGGTTCCCATGACTCCTAATTTTCTTTAAGAAATCAAACGATATATTTGTGAGCTCTTTTTCTCCAGTGGGAACTGATGGGCTTGAGCTGAGAGCCACAGACTGGTGAGGAAGTCAGAGAGTGACCATAAGAAAAATACAGCAGAAGGCCAGACTTATCCTTTAATTTTAGAATAACCTCCAGATATGTCCCTCCCAGTCTCCATCAAAGCAGCAGCACATGTGTGATGCATTTATGGTGCTGAGAGGCCATCTGCCAAACACTTCAGACTGTTTAAGGATTTTCTATTTCTAACTGCTCTCTGATTACATTATTTTCCAAAATGTTTTCAGGGCATCACACCACAGTGGCGTCCTTAAGCCAATTAAGACCTGGCACTCATGCTTTTCAGCTGGACGATGTGAAGCCACTGCAACCTGCTCACGGCTCAGGTCCTGCAGTGAGAGCAGAGCTGTCGCTGTCTCTCGTCCCCACTCTCAGGGAGGAAATGAACAAATTAAATATAGAAGCTGGTGGGAGATCCACATGTGAGGCTGTCTTACGGGGGGGGGGGGGGGGGGGGGGGGGGGGGTATGTCGGAGGTCCAAACAATTGATGATCCGTGCCTGATGGCTTCTTCCTGGACAGTTAAGACTCAAACACATATGAAGGCTGAGTGCTGGGTGCTCTCGTCTCTCTACACTGACTTCACTTCTTTAATGGGAACCAAACTGTGGGTCAACGCTTTGACACAAAATTCATCCAATCACATCATCTTTCAAAATTCACAACCGATTATATCACTGAAACTCAACCACTATAGTTTACACACTGTTATAAAAACTGTTCTGTTACTGGACTGGTGAGATGGATCCAGATTTCTGCTGCAGTTGGGTCAGAGTATGACGTCAGCAGCAGGAACTCATGGATCCAACCTGCCTCGTGTCTACAGTCCAGGCTGGAGGTGCTGTCATGGTGTGGGGAGTGGGGTTTTTTTGGCCCTTTGGGCCCTACACAGTAATACCAGTCAATCATGGTTTGAATGCCACAGCCTTTCTGAGTATTGTCACCGACCATGTGCCTTTATTTATTCAAAGGACGTGTCAATTAATTTCATTCTTCCTAGATCTATGTACCAAACTATAATGTTGTTATATTAATATATTAAAACCAGACTCCTTCTGATTCTAGACCAATAAGATTAAAATTGTAACAATAAAATGTTAAATAACCTTTTAAATAATAAATCAGCACAGGTTCAAAGTACGTGATTTGATACATGTCACTTAAAAAGAAATACAAAGACAACAACATGCAAAAAAGCATAATACAGATTCATCAGTCATGGTTGTTCTATACTGTTACAATTACGCTGCCAAAAACGTTCTTCTTTTATTATTACTGTAATATAGACTGTATCATCATATAGTTAGATACACAGCAGAAGAGCAGTGGATTCATATTGTCTGTACTAAAGCCTCTTTCATATATATTTTCATGGGACAAAAAACTAAATCCCATGAACTGTATAATAAGAATCTTTCCTCCTGTTACAAAAACTGTGACTTTATGAAAGAATCCTTGGATAGTTCCAGACTGACAGTTAATAATGTTAATACCTCGATACATTTATTCCCTGGACTGATCTGGTCTTTGATTTTTTTCAGCTGAGAAGTCTAACACTAACATTCATTTTGGAAATAGAAGTGCACTAAAAAAATATAGATATTACTCAGTGATGAATTATTGCTTAACTGGTAAAGTTTATTAGAATTACACTGCAGATACTGAAATAAAGACCAAGGAAACTGATATTAGTTAAAAAAATCATTTATCATCATCATCAATGTGTATTTCACGATAAATTACAGGATAAAGTGGCAACACTTCAACAATGGAACTATTATTATTTAAATACGGGCAGGAATAATACAACCCCAGACTGTCAATGGTAGATTTATGTTGGCTGAAAGTGATAAATTACTTTTAATCTCATTACTTTAACAAAGCTTTTTTATATATTTGAGTTTTTAAAAACCATAATTTGTAGTATTTTGTATTTGAGGTATTGTATTTCTCTACGTTTAAGTCACATCCCTCACAGAGCAAGAAAATTACAAAGAAAAAAAGTCACAGGCTTGTGTGTCTGCAGCCGCTGGAGGGCAGAGCTCCACAGAGCTCCACGTCCGGAGGTGACATGTTTACCTGCACTGGTGTCGGGGTGGGGGGTGGGGGCAGTCACACCTGAGCTAGTTTGTGAATGGCGCAAAAATAACACATCTGTTCACGAAAATGAACGATGACATCATTCGACATCATTATGAGCCGTGGTTAAGGTCCGTGTTGATGTAACCGTAAGCCTGCGTTTTTACCTAACCTAACCCTTTAATCACTCATTTACAGTTCTTTTTTTACCATTGCTGACTCACTAATAGAAAATGTACAGAATCACCACATCTTTCAAGATTCATCAGCTGTTTCCTTATTCAAGCTCAACCACCATCGAAACCCTGTGGATCTACCGTCCATTTTTGCACATTTACATACTCTTGTAAAAACTGTGAAAGTTATATCATCTAACATTCCATCAAATGAATCAATTGTTTCGTCTACAATGACATTAACATAACTCCAAATCACCTCCAAGTCATTTTTTATGTAGTTGTATCTTCCACCAGGATGTGCCATCACAGTAACCATCAGGGGAGAGCTGTAAAGAAGTCCGGTTCCAGAAGACCTTTTACCCCTGTACTGCACACCCTAATACTTTTAATGATGTGGCCACCTTTTACTTTCCTGTTTCTGTTCTTACTCTATCTATCTATCTATCTAGCACATCAAACATTAGTAAGAAACTTTAGAGAAATGCACAGTCAGGTATCACCCAACAATCGTAAATATTGTTTGCTTTATGCTCAGTACGTCAGAGCTGTACATCAACACCTACTAATCTGGCTTCGTCCTGTCCTATTAAAGTCAAAATAAGGATGTGACATGACAGCTGGATTTACTCACCTCCTTTTGTTTGTTTGTTTGTTTCTTTGTTGGTTGGTTAGTTGGATGGTTGGTTGGTTGGTTAGTTGGTTGGTTTACCCAGGGTTTGACACTGCACCTCACTGACACGTTGCAGGATGGGATTGCAGGAAGTACACGCGTGCCGTCCAAAATGAGCAAGACTCTGTGAAATGTTTGCATTTGTGCAAAGAGGAAAAGAGGAGAGTTATTTTCTCTTATGATACAGTCTGATTTACCACCACTACGACCGCTCTTAGGATTTCTGAACGTTTTTTGAATAATATATTTTCATGATGTTTCCAGTAGTTGTTTCTAAATGGGCCGACTTCTCACCTCCTGGTCAGTGTTTTCGTCCCCCGTGTGAATGTCTACACCCTGTGAGACTGTGTTCATTTTCAGTGATGAGCAGTGAGTTCAGTTCATTTTCATTGTCAGACTCATTGTCCATTAGAAAAACATATGGTGGAGTGTGGCACAGTGAGACATGGAGGAGACAGAGGTGGGTTTTCTCAGACTGGAGAAGAAACTCTCTCAGCATCACCTGATCCTGGTCCTCACAAGATGTTTGTCAGGAGTCCACAGTTATAAGTGAGCAGTATCTGTAGAAAAAGAGAATTTATCATAGTGAAATGTGTGTCGCCAGGCTGAAGGAACATTTATGTAGAATATAATGTATTATTCCAGCACTTGTTAAACACACTGATGAATGACTTCCAGCCAATCACAATCCCTCCCGTCCTTTGTGGAACCACAGAGAAAGTCCTCTGTGGCTGGGCTCTTAGACCCACGTCAGTTCGCTTCCGAAAGCTGCAGAGGTGGAGACGATGCGCTGCTGACTGTGTTTCATATCATTACCAAACATCATCTTCATACTGCAGGAGATGGTTTTTATTTGTGGGTTTTTGTTCAGCCTTCTAAAGAAACGTGTTATTTTACAGAGACTCAGTCTGTCTCACTCAAGTCCCTTCACTGATTCCAGGTCATTCAAATGTGGCCTCATACTGTGTAAAAAGGCTGTAGTCTGGTGGCACAGAGCTCACCTAGTCAACTGCACTGTGACCTCTGACCCAAGCTGTTCACTATTTTGGGTCGTGCACGAAGTCTGAAGCATCATATTACCTGCCTCCCTACCTAATTAGGGCTGCTGCTGTTGCTGCAGTTCTTATTAATAACACTATTAAAACTATAAGTATCACTGCTATTATTGGGTTTCTCTCTATAGTATTGTAATGCCTGACACTGACACTGACATTTGTCACGGAACCATAAAAACACTGACCTACACTGACCTCAACAGCACTACAACAGGAAGCAGTGCAATATGTACCACTGCTGACTCTAAGGTACCTTTTATTTATTTAAAATGAAGAATGAAGATCCTTCTTCATCCTTCATTCTTCATTCTTCATTTAAACTTCATTGTATTGCTTGTGCTACTTGACAGTACATGTCACAGAAATGAATCAGAAATGGTGCAATATGCTTTATGGCTTTTTTTTTTTTTTTTGCAATTCTTTTGCAATTTTTAAACTAAATTAATTCAAGTAATACAGTAATACAATATAAAACTGTACATTTTCACCATACATATAGTTCATATATACATCACATCACACCCTCTGCCCTCTCTTGCAGTACTCTCTTTCTGCATGTCTGATGCATCCCTAGCAATCCTCTGCAGATATGTCCAGACATCCAGCCTCCACTGTGTCTAGGAGAGTCATCTGATCATGTGGCTGGAGGTCATAAACTTTTCCACCTCCCCGAGGAAAAGATGGAACGGAGGATGAGGTGGAAAGAAAATGACAATATCCGAGGATGTGCTGAGAACCACGCTGAGACTGGAGGAGAATGTGGAAAAGCCACATCATCCCATACAGTTACAAAACGTCCTGGATGCTGCCTCCCCTGCGTATGTCAGTCTATGCAGTTTTATTTTGTCATTTACTTGGAGATATGCTTGCATCAGCTTTTGAAAGATGTGATTACTGAATGTGTTTGTGTGTCAAAGCAAAATGATCCACAATTAAGTCATACAGAAATGTAATATATGACATATACAGTATGTCCCTATATCAAGTTGTTGTCATATATGTCACCTCCGCATAACTGAAGATATAGGTTTATAACATACCCATAGTAACATTTGAACTTGTGCACATATTTATATATATATATATATATGTTGTGTTGTGTTGTGTTGTGTTGTGTTGTGTTGTGTTGTGTTGTGTTGTGTTGTGTTGTGTTGTGTTGTGTTGTGTTGTGTTGTGTTGTGTTGTGAGCCTCGCAGTGGTGATTCTACTCCAGCAGGAGCAGAAACATGCGACGTGTGTTTTCTGTCACAACGTGGTGTGTTTACTTCCTGTGGGAGATACAGAGGAAACTGAAAAAACGGAGGCCTTTAAAGTGCTGCAGTTGAACTCCAGTAGATTTGCGGTGGAATCCAGCCACCACACCCACAGAGGTCAGAGGTCACATTGCAACATAGAAGTTTCTCCCAAAGGCTCTTTGTCAGCATCCTAAAGAGATCTCTGCTAAAAGGTATATTCTAGGCTGATTTCAGCAGATTTTTAAGGTGGCTTCTTGAGAGTGATTTCATGATGTGCTGCTGTGCAGACATGATTATCACAACTTATTTTATTTTTGAATAGGCACTGAGCAGGACTTGTTTTGGTTTTCCTCTTCAGTTTACAGTAATACCCATCCGTCTCTCATACAGCACTCATGCTGCCAGGGAGAAGACTCCATCTGCTGGTCTACACACTTCCAGGGCATCTCAAAGTTCCTGCGCACCCTGAATGTGCCCGCAGAAGATAAACATGAGGAAGTCATGTGTTGCTGCATCTTTGCATTTTCCACATCCTACATGTACTATTCCTTTTTCTTCTGTTGTTATTGTTGCATTTTCTTGTATTGTACTTGTTATATTGCTATATACTTGTTACTGGGTATTGTGTGTATTTCAATGTAAAGCAGACTTGAGTTTTCTTGCAATGAAAAATACTATAGAAATAAAACTGCCTCGTGCAAAAACAGTGTACAGTGTTATGTTCTGGTATATATATATATATATATATATATATATATATATATATATATATATACCAGAATATATATATATATATATATATATATATATATATATATATATATATATATATATATATATGTATGACTTCTTACCTGCATCTGGAGGACTGGTGATTTTGAAGGTGGTGTTCAGACTGATTAGTATTGCACAAAATGAAATGCTGCCTCCTCCTTCATGTCACTTAGATCACTGCGCTGACACAGAGACACACAGAGAAAACAAGAGCATCGTGTGGCACAGGGATGAAGTATTTATTCTAGGCTAATCCTGACTTTAGCATCACCCTGGTTCCCTCAATGAAAAGCCGATGGGATTTTTACATTGTCTTCTGGATTATTACAGAAAATAAAAGAAACTGTGAGAAACAACAGTTTCTGATGCTGACAGGTTTTGTTCAGCAGGATCATCTTCACTAATGACTCCACTTTATGATGTTTGAAGCCTAAATACAATCAGCAGCAGTAAAAAGCTCATGTTAGGCTATAAACCAACGACACCACGGTCACATGACTTCACCGTCACCACCACCAAACTTCAACCTGTAGTCTGATTCAGCTCTGAGCTCTTCTACAGAAGCCTTTCCTCTGACAGAGTTAGTGACAGTTTGTAGAAACACAGCGAGGCTGTAAAGGTGGACTGGTGAGGAGATCGGTTTCCATGTTGGACTGATGACGTTTTACGTCCCCGACGACCTCTGTCGTCTCATTTTGACACTTGTTAGCAAAAAGCTTCGAGAAATCAGGACTGAGGGATTTACTGATGGATTTCATGTTATAGAATAAAAAATGAAAATGTCTTGAGCCTGTGCTAACTGCCGACCTTCTGTTAGCCATCCAACCGAAAGCCCATGCGACAAGCCCACAGACTTCAGGACGAGGGAGCAGGAAGTGCTGAAATGCAACTCATTTCCAGGTTTTTAGACTCATTTCTGCAGCGCTCTATTAAGACATGTTAATGAGCCAAATAACCAGAAAAGTTCATCTGCTAGCCATGCTAGATAATCAGCAAAGTCAGGATTTATCCTCAAGGACCCACGAGTCCCTGTAGAAAAAGTCTTGTTGTGGTGGAGCAAGCAGCCGAGCCACGGACACCAGCGTCCCAGAGCTGCCACAGTTTGTTGGCTCATCAAATACCTGCAAGCACACAATTCGAGTGAAATTCATTACATGACAAATGTGACTCACAAACTGAGGGAATGCCAACCTGCAGTTATAAAATTGTGTCTAAATACAAAACAAAATGTGTTTTCTCTGTTTCAGCTGAAACCGGACAGTCCAGTTCGTCTGTTCTGTCAGCTCTTTGAAAGCCTGCTCAGAGAGGAAGTGTGTGTCTGCAGCCGGTGTGTGTTAGAGCTGTATGGAGCTGGAGACCTGTCCATGGTGCTTGCAGCGTGCTGAGACTGACTCCAGCACACACACCTCGAGAAGCAATGACACAAAGACTCAACATGTAGGAAATAAAAGTTTGCAGTTCACTGACGTCATATACAGTGAACTTAATATTTGCACCTGCAGTAAAGCTTCCAATTTGTTTCGTTAAAGCTCTCAAGCTTCCTCTTCTGCTTCAGACTGACCCCAGTGCTGTGATGTTCTGGCCTTATGGGGGAAGAACACCTAAAGCCGGCCGGAAGTGTAAGTTATTGTGTGGCGCAGACACACACAAGTGACAGCAGCAGCTGCTGGTTGGACGTATTTCACTTCAAAGCCAAGTGTCTTTCTTCTCACATGTTCCAGGCCTGTCTCCGCCAGAGGATGTTTAAATTTACACTAATCCACATTAAGAGTGTTCAGGTCAACTTCCTAAACACACACACACACACACACACACACACACACACACACACACTAAACCCGTAACAACTCTAACTGTCTACATTCATCCCCCTGAACACAACCTTAACTATCACTGTTCACTTCCAACCTCAGGGTCAATAACCAAACCATTTTATTTTCCACTGCTGCACAACACATACATGTGTTTCACACACAACCTGTACATTATTATTTACTGACGGCTGTAGGCATAATCCTTCAAGCACAGAGTATGAAACAGTGCTCGTAAGACACACGGTTTCCATAAAGAACATCAACCTGAAAACTGGCTGCTGCCTTCTGAACTGTTTTTGTGTACAGTTTCATATATATATATATATATATATATATATATATATATATATATATATATATATATATATACACACATAAAAAATTCAAGTGTATTTAAGAAACATTAGAAATTGGAATAATTTCATATATCGCCGTATGTGTCTAGCCCATACAAATACATATGTTAATGTATGTGTGCTATTATTGTAGACATATGTTAAATAAATAGATATATGTCCATCCCAAAAGTCTGTCAAGATGTGTTGACATTATTTACAGTGGGGTTCAAAACACTGAGACCACTTTTCCAGATTTAATATTAATGAGGAATTAATGAGAAAAACATACATAACCATAGAATTTTTATATGTATGTTGTTTTAGTGAACTTGCATATATGAATTAAACATTAACATATTTGCTCACAATATGTTAAACCATATGAACATTCATATTTTAATATATGTACATTCACAAATTTTACTATGGGTATTTCATGTATGCTATAAACTTATGTATTCATATATCCACAGGATGTATATATGTGATAATAATAAAGGTGGCACATATACATCACTCTTGATACAGGGACATATATGTCATAGATTACATTTCTGTATGGGTTCTTTGTGTTGTATATTCATTTTCAAATGGATAAAATCATAATTTTGGCATCACCATCAATCTACACTCAACAACCCACAATGACACAGTGAAAACAAATGTATTAAAAACCAGAAAGAAAAAAAGCATTGATGCAATCCTCATCCAAACCATAAATGTAATAATCATAATCTCTAATCTAAGTCTTTTAATAGCCTTAAAAAGACAGACGGAACACCTGGAATGTCGTCCCTGTGAAACAGGAGTTACACTTCACTTGCTTCCACACATATATCAGGGTTTTACTCTTGGTAAACTCTGTGCATGTAGTTTTTCAAAGGGGTTTTGGTTTCCCAGCATTATCACCTCAGTTGGTAAGAGGAGGAAACAGGTTTGTTTTCTTATAGTTGTTGCAAAGAACTTCTCCAATCACGCAGCAACAGCAGGTCCATCTATTTCCTCCACAGCTCTCTTGCCAAACACATAAAGCCAGTGAATGAGCCGAGGTTCAGAGAGTACAGAATTACTGGTCTTATTTTGGCGAGGTCCACAGTAGCAGCAAGCAATAAACCACAGGAGTGTTTTTCCTAGAGAGGAAATATTTCCAGAAAGGCTGAGATGTTCCCATCGTGCTCTCTGTGTCCGTCACAGACGAGCACTCACAGTTTATCATAAACCAACAATCTCGGTGTCAGACAGAGTTTTGTTTAGCCTGCAGAGGCGTCTGCTCTGTTCCTCCATTAATGGAGGTCGCCCCTTTCAGTTGCACATTCCTGACCACCCCAAAACCTTCCCGCCTGCCCTGTTTCCCTGAGAGAAAAAAAAAAAAATCACCTCCACCTAACCTCACCCTGCACGTTTCTGACAGTGTTGACCCTGCTGACATCTTCCCAAACTGATGGCATCTTCCACAGTTTTAGAAAACAACTTACTCTTCAGGTAAATCAGGACTTATATCCTGTTGCTCACACTCACACTGTTGCACAGTTTCTAAACGGTGTTGCCATGTACGATTTGACCAAACAACCACAGCTTTTAAAGCTGTTAGTACGGTGGCCCTGAGAGCTCAACGCACTGCAACTTACCAGAACACGTGCGAACAGACAAAAGACAAATAAACTCAGAAAACATCTTCATCGCTCTGACAACACATGTGCTGCAAATACTCACAGCACAACCGAACACACAAAGGCGCTGCAAGGAGCACAGGCGACAAGGGAAGTGTTTCCAAGCAACACAAGAAAGTGATGAACCCTGCTGGGACACACGTGCATGGATGTGTTGTAATATATGTATTACAACAAGTGTGACTTGTTGTCTTTGCAGTTACTGCACACTACAGTTTGTCTTGCACTAGTTGTGTAGTTTTGTGTAGTTTGTGCATTTTTAATGTCTACTCTATGTGCCTTTAAATTGCCAAAAGTTTGAATTGAGTTGAATTGAACCAGACATGAATTATCTTCATCCCTACGTTGCAAACAGCACAGCTTCCATATTGTTTCTCGACCTTATTCACTGGATTTAGAGTCACTCAAACAGCAGCATGTACA
Organism: Trachinotus anak; assembly: GCF_046630095.1. NCBI lineage: Eukaryota > Metazoa > Chordata > Actinopteri > Carangiformes > Carangidae > Trachinotus > Trachinotus anak. The sequence continues at coordinate 2,520,038 of NW_027273869.1, forward strand.
TCTGCTCTCACTGACTTTTAATGACGGCTCATCCACTGCATGTGCTGCACGGTGGAGAACCGTGTTTTGCTCCCATGTATGTCGAGAAATAATAAAGAAGTTAAAGTTGATAATATTGAACCTGAAACCGGCGGCTAGCCTGTAGCTGCTTTGCTTGTGACCCCCCCACCCCATGTTTAAAAGAATAAATGTGATGTTTCTGAGGACTTCATCATGCATTTTTCACAACAGTATGCAGTATTTGAAATTTTCACTCAGTAACCGTCAGCAGCACAGCAAGGCTCCATAACATTTTTACACCTTCAGCTGGGCCTCAGAACATGAACTGTTACCTGTTCTCTAGAACAATTGAGCCAAAGACATTGTTATACCACCCATCAAGACGTAATTGAACCAGTAAGAGTGAGTAAGTCTGTCCAGAGCAGCTCTGCCCCTGAGAGAGAGAGTGGGGGGGGGGGGGGTTGTGCTGTGGAGAATGTGAGGAATGTGAGAGCAGACTTCTTGGAGTCGACAAGGTCACAACCCAAACAGTAGCAACACTCACGGACATTATCAATATGCTGCTCAGAACGAGAGGGGGAACAGACGTGTTATCAGTTTTTCTTCTGTTAGCGGAGGAAAGAGGAGGAGGAGGAGGAGGAGAGAGGAAGAGGAAGCCATAGTTACACACAATACTAATAAACATTGCAGAAGCAGCAGTAGAAGGTGTCAGGCAGAGGGGAAGATTCATTCTGACGGATGAAGGTAGATGTTTTAATCCCAACGTCTCCCAGAAATTCTGTTTAGACACAGAAAATACGTGAAAGCCTTTGAAATTCTCCATCCACCTGTAACGATATTCACACGTCTCTGATTGCAAATACTCCTGGTTAATGTTGGGGAAAGATCAAACCAGATTAACATTAAACCAAAACCACAATCTCCCTCTGCACTGAACAAAGTCCTGTTGTTGAATGCACCACAGGCAGGAGTCACCCACAGTCCTGCACCCACCAACCACCCCACCTCCCTGTGACCGTGGAACAGTTCATAAATGTAGCGCTTCATTCAGTCATTCATTCAAACCAAAAATTTTTCTTCTTAACATATGGCCAACATGTGGCCAGACATTACAGTTGTCACGACAACGAAATTGGCAAAACCGGTTGGTCGTACACCGATCTTTATGAAAGAAAACGTCCACAGTGCAGGACACATGTTGTGTGAGAAGGACCCAACCTGGGCCAGAGGCATGAAAAGGTTGTGAAAGACAAATGTATTCATTATTTTTTATATATATAGAGAAGGAAAGGAAAAGAAATCCTCAGACCAGACTAAACATGGTTGCAAATCAAATCACACCCTCCTCCCGAAGCTATGAATCTTTTTTTCAGCACAAACAGAAAAACCCAGACCTCCACCTGGCATCATCAGTCCATCACTACTGCTGGATGATGGAACATGTGTTGCAAGCTCAAATAGAGTATACAGCACATGACTTCTAACCTACAGAACATCTCTCTCTTTTTTCAAAATTTCATAATTATCCTATAGCTTCTGTAAAACAGCCTGTGTCTGCATTAGATGCTGGGTTTGGTGAGCACTTGGTCTTTCCCCCGGCGATTGCTCATTTCCATTTTCCATTTACTTGCTACGGTTGCAAGGGTCAGAGATTTTCATTCAGGTATGATAACCACTACAAATACCAGCCTGTAAAAAGTCCTGCAGTGAAAAATGTTCCCTGTGACTGTCAGACTGTCATATTATATCATTAGGTTATTATTACTCACGCATTCATGTAAAAGCAGGATTTTACTGTCGGTTGTTGAGGTGGAGCTCATTTTAACTACTTTATTCATAATGACTAATTGAATAGAACTGAATGCCTTTATTGTCACTGCATGTTCACATACAACGAAATTTACTCTCTCATAAAAGAAAACTGTTTCCATTTACTCTGCTTAAAACACACTCTCACATGCACACACATCAAATAGAATAACAGTCAAATCCAGTAAAATGTGATGTAAGTGTAGTAAAAAAGGAGGGAGGGGATTGGGGGATGGGGCTGGTGTATGGCGTAGCAGAGGGCGGTGACTGTTTTGTTGTGACATCACAAAGTCCTGTCACCTTGGCTGTGTGTATTTTGCCCTTGGATTGCACATTTTAATACTCTCACAGCATTAATATAGAACCTAGACCTGCTTTATAATCAAAACACATGGACATCTACCTTTATACAATATGGGACCTTTAAAGAGTTAAAGTTAGTAGCCACTGTGACAGAAGTTAATTTATATCATTAAATGTTACAATTTTCTTTAAATCTGAAGTTACATTAAAGTTACACAAAAACGACTGTATGTCATGTCATGTGTATTTTGTATCATACAACAGTTACCTCCGACCAAATAATTTGATTGGACGAGAGGCATTCCATGAGTGCTGATACAGAGTACAACAGCACTTGGACTTTTAACTACATGTATCACTCCGCTTTACAGGTCTCCCTATAACTGTTTAATCAGCGTTACATTAACGGTCGTTTTCTATTTTAGATTGTAACAAACTTTGCACCGTAAAGATGAAAAAATATGTCCAGAAATAACATTTGAATGAAATTAAGTATGGTCGTCAGAAGAGGGAGGGAAAGGAAGGAAAGTAGCCTGGAAACTTCAGCACAGACCTCCAGGTGCGCTCATATGACATCAGCTGGCACGCTCCAGTTGTGGGTCTATTTGTGTGAAATAAACAAATGAATCACAATCTGCTGTTGCTTATTTCTGTTAACCAATATGGCGCTCATAGAACTGTTGTATAAAAGATCTGCGGCCTCGTACCTGTGACCAGATCACAGCCGTGCTGATATTCAGACACACATCACTCCTTCTGGCGTGATATTGCTTGAATATTATTTTATAAAACTCCCTCAGTTCCCCACAGTCCTGATGACTGAGAGCAGAGTCAGTGTGTGACTTATTGCCATACTGCCATCTCTATAAATAACTTGTGTGGCCTCATATCTCCTTTCTCCTTGAACCAGTCTCGACTCACATCTGGAGGAGAAGGATGGAGGACAAACGTCCGGTGGTGGTCAGTGATACAGCGTCACCATGACTTTATGAAGAGACAAACTGTCATTCAAATTCTCAGAAGTCAGGAGTGGGTACAAAGAGAAGGATCATAAGTGATCCCTGCTTCCCCCTCTAAGTGCACCCCCCTCCTCAATTCCCACCCTTCAAATACCCCTCTGCCCCTCCACCCTTCTAAATTAATGGAGTAACATGAGTAGGTAACATATTCCAAACATCCTCAGCTTTAAGAATAACTTGCCTCTCACTCAATCTGTTTCCACTCCGGCCCCCCATCCCTAATTGTCATCAGTGCTACAATTTCCTCTGACAGACAAACCCCTCCTTTGTGTCTCCTGTTTCTGCTTCCAGATTGAGAGGACTCAGAGCTGCAGGTGTCGGCCAACCCCTGTGCTGTCTGCAACAAACAAGACCATCAAACAGCAAACCCGGCCCCTGGGGTTCTTCTAAAGTGCTCGTCCTGCAAAGTTCTCCAGCCGCAGTCAACAGCACTGGTATTTTTCCATGTACACACTGAGCCGTTCTGTGTAATGTAAACGGCGTGAATGGGACAGGACATGTCAGAGGTTTGCTGGTCTGTCAGGACGAGCGTGAGTGTCTCCTAGAACACATTATGCCACGATGACACACAAACAGACTCACAAGGTGAAAACAATACCAGCCACACTGTTATAGACCGTTTCTCAGACACAGGGACAGAAGATAGAGAAGGAAGGACAGCCATCTTGGGAGCTGACAGTTTGGTCAAACTCAGTACCCAGCTACTGCAGGACACTGACATGCTACTGTAGCTAGCATGGCTAAGGTAGTCAAGTTCAATGCTGCAGAGATCAATGGCTGCAAAACTCAGCTACAAATCCCAGACCAACTCCTAGAACTTGAACGGTACAAGTTCTGCTGGAAACTCAGGAGGCAGGACACGTCAGAGCAGGTCCAGATCAAAAACCACTGTAGTTAGACAGTTCAAACCAGGACTGGTTTCTCCAAGAGAAGATAAAGGCTCTTTAAAACCCAGTTTGAAATCTGTCAAGGCTTTATTCTACTTGTGAAAATGCAAACATAAGAGAGGGAACTGCTTCTCTTCACATCTAAAACACATTCAACCAGCTCCACAGCAAAAACCACAAAGTTTGTATTAAATAAAGTTTCTGCATTCATGGTAATTGTTTTTTTCCTGACTGGGCTTTGGGTGTGTCACTGGGCTGTCAAACAGAGAGGAGTGGTGACTATACTGAGCAATAACGTAGCTGCTGTATGAAACATTTTGGAATCGACATAGGATGTGAAAACCTGGCCTATTCTAGCTGTTTTCTCACTGCAGTTCACCCATGATACCCAGGTTCCACACGCCAGCTCCATTCACTGATGAAGACCAAGAGGCAAAAACTCCAAAAACTAGTGGGTAGACCTTAAGTTGACATTATTTTGTTACATCGGTGGTTCCCAACATTTTCCACCTCATGGCCCACTTGAAAATCTCTAAAATGTTGTTGAGTCACATTCAACCCCATCACAATACCAAAGGCCAAATATGCGTCCTCAGAGCACTTTTTATTTTAATGATAAAACTATACACACCCACCGGCCACTTTATCAGGTACACCTGTTCAACTGCTCGTTAAGGCAAATATCTAATCAGCCAATCACATGGCAGCAACTCAATGCATTGAGGCATGTAGACATGGTGAAGACGACCTGCTGAAGTTCAAACCAGCATCAGAACGGGGAAGAAAGGTATTTAAGTGATTTTGAACGTAGCATGGTTGTTGGTGGCAGACAGGCTGGTCTGAGTGTTTCAGAAACTGCTGATCTGCTGGGATTTTCCTACTCAACCATCTCCAGAGTTTACAGAGAGCGGTCAGAGAAAGAGAAAATATCCAGTGAGCAGCAGTTCTCTGGGAGAAAATGCCTTGTTGATGCCAGAGGTCAGAGGAGAATGGCCAGACTGCTTCCAGCTGATAGGAAGGCAACAGTAACTCTAATAACCACTTGTTATGACCAAGGTTTGTACAAGAGCATCTCTGAACGCACAACACGTTAAACCTTGAAGCAGATGAGCTACAGCAGCAGAAGAACACACCGGGGGCCACTCCTGTCAGCTAAGAACAGGAAACTGAGGCTACAGTTCACACAGGCTCACCAGAACTGGACAATAGAAGACTGGAAAAACGTTGCCTGGTCTGAGGAGTCTCGATTTCTGCTGTGACATTAGGATGGTAGGGTCAGAACTTGGCATCAACAACATGAAAGCATGGCTCCATCCTGCCTTGTCTCAATGGTTCAGGCTGGTGGTGGTGGTGTAATGGTGTGGGGGATATTTTCTTGCCACACTTTGGGCCCCTTAGTACCAACTGAGCATCGTTTAAACACCACAGCCTACCTGAGTATTGTTGCTGACCATGTCCATCCCTTTATGACCACAGTGAACCATCTTCTGATGCTGCTTTCAGCAGGATAACGCAGCACGTCACAAAGCTCAGATCATCTCAAACTGGTTTCTTCCTCAGTGAGTTCACTGTACTCAGATGGCTCCACAGTCACCAGATCTCAGTCCGACAGAGCATTTATGGGATGTGGTGGATTGGGAGATTCACATCATGTCAATATGAGCCAAAATCTCAGAGGAATGTTTCCAGCACCTTGTTGAATCTATGCCACAAAGAATTAAGGCAGTTCTGAAGGCAAAAGGGGTCCAACCCAGTACTAGCAAGGCGTACCTAAAAAAAGTGGCCGGTGAGTGTATGTGTGTGTGTGTAAATCATGTGTTGGCCCTCTTGCCCACCTTTGTGGTCCACAGGTTGGGAACCACTGATCTACGTGCAGTTTTCAAAAAGCTGAACAAGAAAGTCACAGTGTTTGCAGATATTTTATTCATCCATTAAATATTTTAATGCAAGCTGTGAACAACTGAAAACATTTTCTAATGCAAAGGACTAAAGAAGGAACAAATACAGGAAGTAACCTAAAGGCCACAGTAGTGTTTACCCACAATAAGATGCCATCTGTCACAGCTGTGTTACGGCTGACAGGAGCACTTGCATAGTTGATAACCTCTCAGTATCAAATGTCATTTCATTATTGTGATATATACATACATCTGTGTGTGTGTGTGTGTGTGTGTGTGTGTGTGTGTGTGTGCGCGTGTGTGAGTGTGTCTGTGTGTGCATGTTTGCTGAGTGTGAGCAACACAGCACTTCGTCCAGAGCTAGGAAATTAAAGGGAGAAAATCTTGGTATTTGTCAACATGGATGTCACGGTTTTTTTTTTGTTTCATGCCCCCGGTCATTCATTCAACATTTAATTCTCCACCTCTGTTGTAGACAGGTGGGATCTGCAGATTCCAGCAAGAACAATGTTAAATAAGGCAAGACATGCAAGCCTCCTTTATCTTTCTAAAAACGTCAACTCAAGAGACATCACCTGACGCACACGTCTTTGAGTCAGACCGAAGGGTAAACACAGACTCGTTCCTCTGAGCTCCCTGCAGAGCACACCACAGCCTCCTCACAACAGAAGAATCAGATTAACACCCAGGTTGACAAACACTGAAAGTTCTCTTTAAGGCAATCAGTTTATATCAGTTTATGCAGCGTGTCTTTCTTTTGGAAACATGCACTTTCCCTGGTGACAGATTATACATCAGTTATTTGGTCTGTGTCTGAGGCCTGAGCACCTTCCTTCCTTATGCACTTTAATCACCTCTCACTACTTTTACTTTGTGAATCAAAACCACAGGAGTCCTAACTATCTTATGCATGTGAACTTTGGACTCTCCCCACACAGGCACAGTCATCAGTGTGGTCTGGTTCTCGACTCCGTCTTTCAGAGCTCCGTCTTCCCATCGCTCACTGAGCTGCTGGCAGCTCCACCCTCAGCCGCGGAGCTGGAGGTGGAGGAGGCCGTGTCTTTGGGCTGGAAACCCAATGAGGCCGAGTTAATGCAATAGCGCTTCCCTGTGGGTTTTGGTCCGTCATCAAATAGGTGTCCCAGGTGAGCTCCGCACTGAAACACAACAGGAGAGATCATGAAATGCAGGTAACAAGTTCTACGTTCCCATCATGTCAGTTTATAATCTGCAGTGACAGGAACGTGCACATGCAAGTATTTGATTGGCCAACACAATGAGTTGTTGAGCCAGATTCAGGTTTTTTGCCAGTTTACTGCATCAGCACCAATCTGCTGACACACTGCTCTCTCTGATATCAGTGAGGGGGCTGTCATTTTACATGCAGGTCTGAACATGACCTTTGCCCTGTAATAGACTGGCACCTTGTCCAGAACTAAGTGTCCTGCTAAATGTGTGCTTTTTTAACTGGGTCCAGAAAATTCACTGTTCGTGAAACAGAGGAGACCCCGGGGGAGCAGCAGCATCCAAGAGGAAAGTTGAAAATAAAAAGCCTTTAATAAAAAATACAAACTAGGTGGTACTGGTGGTTGTATGCCTCTGCCAGTGCCAGCTAGTTCCAGATTATATCCCTTTTTATCCAGATTGAGTTAATGACCTTGACCTTTGACCACCAAAATCTAACCAGTACATCCTTGAGTGCAAGTAAATGTTGGTGCCAAATTTGAAGAAGTTCTATCAAGGCGTTAGTGAGATATTGTGTCCACGAGAATGGGGCGTTCGTACATACAACCAGAAACAATGTGCCGCCGCGCCAGCAACAGCCAGGGCCAGAGGTATATTAACCCGAAAAAACAATATGCCACACATCAGCACACTTGCCTTTCTCATGGTGTAATTACACACACCTGTGTTGAAGTGAACACATTACATACTGTACATAAATCCTGCTGATCCTGTGGCCAGAAAAGTATCTGGCAGCCCAGCATGGCAGTGAGAGTTATAGACACAGAGGCCGTAGGTTCGGAGATCAGAGGTGGTCACGGTCAAATGCCGCAAGCAACACGAGGTGTACTGGATCTACAGCCTGGAAGCCACAAGTCAGCCAGGCCTAACTGAACAACCTGACCTCTCCTCCCTCTCACTGCAGATATTAGGTTGTGGTGTGTTTGATTAATTACCGTTATATGGAATATACTGTGAACTGCTCTGTACTTAATCAGAGTTAGTTATCGTCATGTAGTCATTTTGTTTTTTGCCATCTGTTTTCTATTGGTGCCTTTCATGTTGAGACAGACCATGAGTTGTGTCTCCATGTTGTACATTCAGGATTTTGTCCCTTGTGGTTGAAGGAGTGAAAGTTCAATATGTACTGGGTTCACTGCAGCACAGGTGTGTGCAATTACTACTGTTTGGTTTGTGTTCATTGTGTGAGACACCCCAAGGAAGAAGTGTCAATGTGCATTGGTATATTTTTTAATGCACCGAACAATTTTTATTAAAGGCGTTTTATTAAAGGATTTGGTTTCTCTGAGTGTTTACCTGAAATCTGCTGTATTTTTATTTGATCACTCAGCCAATCAGAAGAGAGGCTCAGATCCTCTCTTCTGATTGGCTGACTGACCTGTTGTTACTAGAGCTCCAGAGAGCCTGAGAGAGGAGATGTAAAACTACTGAGATGGTTTTTGGTTCTTAAATTCACAAATATAATAATATATATCTCTGATGGAATCAACACTTCAGATAAAACACAGGAAAAGTTTCAAACATGGGACCTTTAATCATCCACTTACTAACTGGAATTGGATTTTTTTTTATGCCACATCCCATCTAAGAATCAAATGCAGCAGTCAAGCTGCTGCACTTGACTGTCTGGTGCAGGGGAGAAAGCCAGAGCTACTGTTAGGGTGCAGTGCAGTGTTTCTGTTGTACCTGGCTGCAGGTCGCCTCCACTCTGTGCATCCCGTAGGAGAAATCATCTGTCAGACTTACAGACTCCTCCTTCACAAGGTCATAGAAGGACGGCCAACCTGAACACATGATGTTAGGAAGGTGTCAGCACACAGGTGAAGTCACATACAGAGGACAGTGGTGATTCATCAGAGAGCATCAGTCAAACTGTTCATCTGCTGTCAGCTGGTGGAGAATTAAACCTGTTTCCAAATGAGAATGAGGCTGCACGCTGTCATCCAGGTGCATGGACACAACTGGGGACGTCAGTACAATGTAATACAAACCAATACGATATCACTGGGGTAAATACTGGGTCAGACCTTGATTCAACTCTTTGCCATGTTTTTAGTTTGTGTTGATGTTTGACTGGATTAAATGTTTTTGTTCTTAGGAAACACAAACATTTGATGCTACACTAAAGATATTATTTTTAGTCATGCAGCTAGCATGTCACGGTCTGCTGATCAGCTGGTCCACCACTTTGGTCCAAACTGAAATATTTCAGCAACAACTGGATGAACAGCCATTAAATTCTGTTCAGATGAGCACCAGTCTGTTCATCTGTGTTTGTAATGTTTCCCATCAGGTACTGTGACGAGTCACATGGACACTGTTTAAGCCAGTGGTTCTCAAAGTGGGATCTGAGGACCCTCAGGGTCCTTGACGGGGTTCCTGGCCTTGCCAGAATAATTTATTTTCATTATAATTCCATCCAAGTACCACAATGACAGAATGTATGATTATTTTGGTCTTGGGTTTCAAACACTTTCTGTCATAAAACATCTAAAAGCAAAAATCTTTTCAGACAGGGGTCCATGGTCTAGTTTGTGTCAGCTCAGGGTCCTTGATGTGAAAAAGTTTGAGAACCACTCATTTCAACTAAATCAGGCGAGTTTCTGGGAACGGGAATGTGTACTGTGTCCAGATGGAGAGGCAGCACCCTCTGCTGACTGACCGTGTCTTCTTATCTGGTACACACAGCTCTGTTTATAGCATTGACTCATTCACAACCAACTGGCTCCAGGCTCTAAATAACATCCTGCTCTGTGCTGGCCTTCCTGACACAAGTGCACTGCAGAAATCTGACGGAGCTCTCATGATCCTCCTCAGAACACAAGCTTATAGATGCATTAGTAACCTTAAACACCATTTTTATGCTACCTAGACATGAAACTGCTGAAATATTCACTACACATCAAGATACAGAAAAAACAAGAGAGGTCTGTAGGTTAATAGTCGCACATCACAATCAATGCATTTCAGTATAGTATTTTGCTCCACTTTCATTTCTGTAGTACTGCAGTTTTATGATAATGAAAACTGGCTATTTGAATTAGAGTTGAAAATATATAAATAAATATAAACCCTATGAAATGCATAAATAAATTAAGTTTTGAAACGCTGCATACAGCATGCCATCTTTGTCTCCACATTACCAGAAGGAACCGTCTGGCTTCACTGTCATGATGTGACACAAACAAGACAAAGTAGTTTTTCTGTATGTACATAAAGATGAAGTCGATAATTATAGCTGCAGGTGACAAACTGGATTCAGTGACTGAACTTACCTGATCCTGAGTCAAATTTAGTGTTGGAGCTATAAAAGAAAAGAAAATGTCAGTTTAAAAAAAATCAAGTTCATTTCATGCTTTAAAAATATCTTTCTAACATGATTCTTTTATTTTGTAGTTGAGTATTGTGACTCCCAACATCTGGCTAAAAAAATGTCACATCCCAATAAGGTCACAAGGACAAAAGCTTGCACACACACAAACACACCGACACAAAGAAGCAGTGCAGCTCTTACCTGAACAGCACGGACCCGCAGACAACACAAGCGTAGCTCCCTTCATCTTTGAGATGTGTGAACTCACCAGTGAACGCACTGTGGAAAACGGCTCAGTAACTACAACTGAACTGTGCAACAGGTGAAGACACTAAGACGTTTATGTGAAACTCTGAGACACAGCAGTGGTTCGCCTCACCTCTCAGTTCCTCTTTCCTGAGTGACGTGGTACTGCATCGGTGTGAGGCGCTTCTTCAGCTCCTCCTGGGAGAAGCTCACTGGCCATGTCTTCTTAGTCCTACATGCTCCTGCAGGGCGGGGAGGCAGGGAGGGACAAATAATGGTAACTATGCAGGTCTTCTGATGACACCAGGAAGAAGAAAAAGAGCTGCAGGTCACCGTAACACTGAGCCTTAAAGTCCAGCTATTCCTCTCTGTCTCCACATCAGTCTGAGGTGGGACAAAAACCCTTCGTTCTGACATGTTTTCTCTCCTCAGATCTACCTGAATCATCACTGCTTCATCATGCAGACACTTGTACAAAAGGCAACTGACTAAAAAAAAAAAAAAAAAAAAAGCATATTTCATCTTCACAAAAAAAAAAAAAAAAAAAAAAACAAACCCATGAGCAAGAAAACCTTTCAAGTGTGAACCACAAACCAAAGCCAAGCAGTGAATCATTTAATTATTGTGTTAGTAGTGGATATTTCAGCTGTGTAACAGCAGCATGTGACCAGTGATACAAACTCAACAGATGCTGACATGGACCATTGTACAGGTACAATGAGGATATGTTGACCACTAGTGGCACTACTGTTTGTATCTGAGACCAGTGAGTCAAGAGTGCGTCAGTGATGTGATAAAGACGACTAAAGACGAGTCTACGCTACTGTAAACAGAGCCACTTCATAAAAAAGCTCTATGTTTGTGGGGCCTAGGTTCAGTCTCTTCAGGTCCTGAATATCTAAGTGTGAGTTAATTGTCTTTCTATCTTTTAAATCTCAGGAAAAAATGAACACACATCCACAAACAAATGTCAGTTTTGATTACAAACACTCGTCCCAGTCGTTTATGTGATCAGATTTAGAGCTTGGTGTGGTTTGAAGATTGCAGTCGCAGAGTTTTTCTATATAAGAGACCTGTTCCAGGAAGCAGGTTTATTGTGTTATCTGGGTAACTGTCTTTTTCATGAAACCCTGCTCCAGAAGTCTGGACTCAAGTGGCCACAAAACATGACAACAAATGATAATATTGCCCTATATATGATGGACATGTCAATAGCTGGCTAATATATCAGTCAAAACAAGCTATCAAGGTGCTAATATGTCAGGAATGTGTCTCTGCCATGTTGTCAAGAAGATGAGATGAATCTGAGGGAGTGGTGTTGAAAAAAAGCAAAATGTGAACAAGAATCCAGGAATCCAATGTTTCTGTTGAAACACACCCCAGTACAAAAAAAAAAAAAAAAGCATCTTCAGCTGTTCAGTGTTGTTGTGTGAAGATAACTTTAGCTAGATTACTTCCTGTTGGATGTGAACATGGCCACAATTTTGCTATAATATGAAAATACAGTCCAAAGAGTTAGAAGAAAAGAAATCAGCTTATTTCTGAAACATATCATTGGTTAATTTTGTCTTAATTTTTAAATCTTTAAATTAAATAATGTGCACTTCACATTTCTGAGGATCATTTTGAACACAGGCTTGTTTTGTTGTTTGTTAAATGTACAAAAACATGTAAAACCACTGTTCTGGTTCTTGAAGAGAAAACTTTATATTTGGACTAAATTAAGGAAGGTTGGAAGATTTGGAAGATTTAAAGAAAAACAAATCAAACAAAGAAGCAGTTTATCTGTATTTGCTATTTATATTTTGAGTTTAGTGTAATAATTAAATGAAAAACACATTAAAAATTACTATTATCTAGCTGTTTCTAAATGAACAGTTTTTCACTGTAACCTGAATTTCCCATGCCACATTAAAATCAAACCACAACAAAGGAAACTAATTGGTGTATTTCATGTCCGTGTTGTCCAGCAGGGGGCAGCATAGACCTGCAAAGCAGTGTCATTAGTTTTCATGCAGATGTGCAGCTGCGCTTTTTCTTTTTTGAGATGGAGAAGCACCTTCCGTGCAAAAATCAATCAGCATAAAATCACACTGATGAAATTAGACTTGAAGACTAGGTCATATCTGCTCTAAGAGTAAACTTAGAGGGTTATAAATCTCACCAAGCACTGAGTACTACAACTACAGGACCTGCAGGTTTTTGATGCTCACTGCTGCCAATACAAATCATTTGAGGTCCAATAATCAGCCCTGTTCAGATTTGGTCCAATTTTGGAGCTCTGAAGTTGAATGAAAAACACTGATTGCTGTTCCAAATCAAATGTAAGAAAATAATGAATAGTGAAAGCAGCTCACATCATTCTGAACACACGCAGACTGGGACAGTAAAGACATGCTGACACACCAGCCAGGTGTTAAGGCTTTAGAGAGGCAGAGCACAGCAGGCACACAGCACCCAGTCAGTGGACCTGAGGGAAGACTGCAGGACCTCAGAGTTACAGGCTGACTCTTGGTTATTAGATGCAGCAGATTGAAGCCCGACATGGCTGCTGGACAGAGGCACTCCACCCACCACTAGAAACAAACACCCCTCAGCAGGGCTACACCAAGGACCGGGCTGGATGAAGCAGATAGAGGGAGAAATAACACATGACAACACTGGTATGTACTGAACAGCATTAGACACAAGATGTGGAACATAAGCGCGGATCATCAGGATCTGTTTTGAAGAGCACTGGTTAACAGGTATGTGGAAAATGGACACACACCTGGAAAAACAAAACACATTAAAACCGTCTCCTGCATGGGTCAGTGCAATCAAAAAACACAGTGTCGCTTATGACTTTCAGCTGGTTGTGTCTACAAATTAACATCACCATGAAATTTTAAATATTGCTAATTCAATTTCTCAAAACTTGCAGAAAAATATGATTATCTGCCTGATCAGGAAACACACATGTGATGTCTGCTTAATGGATTCCCCACTGGTTTAAATTCTGTAGATTAATCTGACTATAGTTGAGTTTATACCACAATACATCAAATTTAAACATTTAAGGTCTGAAGAGATACTTTATCAAATTATGACAGAAGAATGTAAGATCTGAGATACAGGAACCACTGAAATTATTTCCCATAAGCCCTTTTTCTAGTAGTGAAAATAATAAAATATAATTTTAAAAAATAAACACAAAACAAACAAATAAATAAATATATAAATTTATAATAATAATAATAATAATAATAATAATAACAACAACAAATCATCAATAGCAGTGTCATTGTTTTATAATAATTATTTTCTTATTATTCTTTTAGAATATAATTTATTTATATTTTATTATAACAACAGAAAAGTTGATGTCAGGAGCAGGATTATTTTGAAAGCCAATTGTGCAATTTACACAAGTCACCTGTGCACATAGACTGAGAATGAACATTTAGTGAAGACATTTTGTGGTTGAGCGTTGAAAATAAAAAATATTTGCATATTCATTAATCAAAATTTATAACTAGGGGCATGGATCTGATTCTAAGAACTGTTAAGCACATAATCAAACTTTTTTTTGTAGAAAACTCCAATAGGATCAATTATTTTACCAAGCAGAGTAATTTTATATTTATATGTCTTAGACCATGTCAGGAGAGATCATGTCTGATTCCTCAACCAAGAGAGGAGGGAACAAAAATTTACACAAATACCCTCAGCCCCAGTTTATCACTGCAGACTGATGACAAACTGCAAATGAACATGGAAAAAAATGAGTCAAATGTAAAATCTGGACAGTTTAACAGACAAACACAGAGGGACAGAGACTGTGGCCAAGAGCAACAGAGTGAGAAAGAGACAGACACCTAACTATGCATTATGCAGTTAATTTACTGAAACTCAACACTCAGCATCACAACACAACACAAAAGAGCAACAATCTGCTGTTCTCAGACGTTACCTTTCTGTCTCCCACAGATGCTCCCTGACTTTTAATGGAGGCTCCAGTGTGATGTGGCTGAAGCAGTAATTAAGTAGACTGTTATAATCCTTTACATCAGAGTCATTGACTTGTAAACTCTGTAGACAGAGATTACAAGTTTTACCAGAAGTCATTTAATCAGTGATCTCTGTGTTTCAGCTAACATCAGGCTGGTCAGTATTTCCTTACATGGAGCCTTTGTTTAGCAGGATGAATCTAACACTCCCAGTCACAGTCTTCTCTTCAACCAGTTCTCCAAATTCAGCAGCAAAAAAATTTACTTTCACGCTCCCATCAATTTCCAGACATGTGCAACACGCGTCAAAACAACGCAGCATCAGATTAATTTAGCAGCACTTTATGCAATTCAGTGAATTGCAGCAGAGCTCATCTACATGATTTACAGCTAAACTGAAAAATTGTGGTGACACAACATTTCGTGCCCCTGACAGGCTTACTCAACAAAGTTGGATGATGTCTAAAATACCCATGTTGTTGTTGGCATACAATAAAGTACTGTTGTATGTTGGAACATTACAACTTCCTGTGAGCTTTACAATTTCCCTTGTGCTGATTTCTACCTGGCCTGAATCACACAGCAGCACAAAAAGACCCAGTGCACGCTCAGGTGGAACTATGACTCAGGCAGGTAGCGCTCTGCAGGCGTCTGCCACAAACAGTCCATTAGACTGAGAGTGATACGTGATTCATCATGATTCATCAAAAAAGCACATTTCCACTGCTTCAGAGTCCAACTGCAGTGTGCCTAGAGTTGTGCACCGGGATCTTAGGTTTGTATGGAAACATATAACATGAAGCTGTTGACTGAATGTTGCAGCAGATTTTACAACACAGTGTCACATTAAAAGTCACTGAGCTCCTCAGTTCAACTCACACTACTAGAAATGTTTATCACTGTAGTTTGCTTCATTTTATGCATCAGATAGCTAATTAGAAGGCGTGTCCACATACTTTTTGTCACATAGTGCACAGTAGGTATATGCTATGCAATGCTATGCTATGGATAGAAATCATAGTAGATGGATTAAAACCTTGAGAAAACTAACATGTTCCTTTAATGCGCACTGCAGTCACAGCTGGACATGTGAACACTAAAGCTAACAGGTTACTCTACCTAGAGGAGCAGCGCGCAGTGCAGGACGGCAGACTGAGCTGCTCACAGCAAGACGCACAGCCACGAAGAAGCCACGTCTGAAGAGGACATCCATGAGACAAACAGTCATACTGAAGAGAGAGAGAGAGAGAGAGAGACAGAGACAGAGAGGGGGAGGGAGAGGGAGAGAAAGAGAGAGAGCTGCCCATTTCTGTAAATAAATATTCAATTACCTTATTAAACATTACCTCTGCCCAATGACGGTTGGACTATATTTAATCTCTCTGGATCAACATAGTAAAGGACACCACAGAAAATATTCACATAATACTAACTCATATTCCGTGAAAGTCCAAGAGGAAAATGTCTGTGGTGCTCTGTGATAAAAAGCTCAACAAAGGTGGCCTTATATGGCAGTGTCTCCAGCAGGGTTTCCAACAGGAAAACCGTTCTCTACCAAAGGATAAACAGTGGCTTCAGAAACTATTCACTCTATGCATACTTTATTGTGCTGTAGATTTAAAGGTCCCATACAGTATAAAGGTAGATGCCCACGTCTTTTTTGATTATAAAGCAGGTCTAGGTTCTTTATTAATACTGTGAAAGTATCAAAGCCTCAGTCCACAGAGAAATGCACACAGCCTGTATTCAGAAACTGAGCCTTAAAACCAGCTGTCAGGACTTCTGGGACAAAACAGTCATCACCCTCAGCCACACTCCCAGCACAGCCCACCTGGACCCAGCGTCCAACCTTGCAGGATTTGGTTTACCTGAAATCTGCTATTTTTATGAAATTTGGATTGGCTCGCCAACCTGTTGTTACTAGAGCTCCAGAGAGAAGCCTGATAGAGGAGATGTAAAACTACACTGAGATGGTCTTTAGTTCTTAAAACCACAAATATATCTTTTGATAGATATCAACACTTCAAATAAAACACAGGAAAACTGTAAAATATGGGACCTTTAATTTCAAATAGATAAAATTGTCATTTTTGCCCATCAGCACTTTTGTAAGTTGGTTTCAATCTTTGACTTTTAATACATTTGCAAAGAACTTTAAAGTACATATTTGCACCTTGACATAATGGTTTGATAAGTGTAGATTGTTTGACAAAAGTAGCAAAACTTATCCATTAAATTAAATCTACAAACATAACAAAGTTTACAAAAAGTAAAAGGCTCTGAATACTCTCTGAAGCCACTGTATCAGCCATACAGAGCACTTACCTGAAAGATCCTCACACTCCAAACTAACCTCCAAATACTAAGGACACCACCGCCTGACGGAACAGAATCACCTCACGTTCAAAACTGAAATCAAACACACCACACAGACCACACAGACCACAGCTAAGAGCCAGTGGGAGGACGTTACTGGTGTGTAGTCTAAAACATCGTGAAAACACAAAACTACAGTTTTCACAGCACTGCGAGTGTGTTTAAATGGCCCGCCAGCCTCTGATGTGGGCCGGCTACTGCCCAGCGATGCCAGACACCACAGAAATCAGCAGGCAGTGGTCAGCCACAGACACTGTGAGTCTGGTGTGTCTCTTTCTCTTCAGTTTCTCCATGAAAGCAGTAATATGTCCTAAATCCACATACTTTTCCCAACTGATTTAGTTTCCGATAATCTCATCAACAAAATCTTGAAGTTTTCTCTGTAGTCTCCTTTGTGCTGGTTGCATTCCTGACCTCACCAAATATTTCAAAGCCCTTTTCAAATATTTAAGACCTGCACTTGTCACATTCTGTGTTTATACCCTCTCCTGTCTTGCTTTAGTTCAGGATTACTTGGCACACAGTTACAATTTGACATTGTACACTGTAACCAGCCGTAATATACTACAACCATAAATCCAAGTAATGGATGTGATGGAGGTCCCTCTCAGCTTTGTTCACTGAGGGAAGAAGCTCACCAATATTTTCAGGTTTTCATTCACTGCTCTCTCAGTCTCCGGCTCTGTGCATGGCTATGCCACTCTGCCGCCCTTAGCTCAGCCAAACAAGTCCATCCCCAACAATGTCAAATATTCTATCATAACTTCCTCTCGTGCTGGCAGGGATACTAAAGCCAGAGGGGGTCGGCAACTTATAGAGCAACACTCTGTTTAACAGTGTAAGAACTCTGGCTATTTTTAGCTCACCCACACACTATGTGTATGCACCATATGTAAAACACAGACCTGAAATGTTTGTCCGTCTGCAAGGGCAGGAATAATTACAGTAATATTACACTGCGTGCATAATTCAAAGAGCAGCTCATTAACACAATGCTTTCCACTCTGTGGTGAAGTGCTGTGACACACACCACCGGTAGATGTCAGTTAGGTGCATGGCCGTCAGGAATGCCTTGTAATGAGCTCAGCTTTAAGTGAATATGGTGAAGACAACAACAACTAGTTGCGTCCTGACGTCATCACACATGATGAGTTAACACGGTACAGGTTAGGGAAACTATGAAATACTGCGCAGGTTCACTTTTACTAAAACCCAGTTCACCACTGCGTCATACTGAAGCACAGGGTGTGTTGTTGATGTTATCTCTGACAGGGAGCTCTGTTCTAGCAAATGTCTGGTCAGCTGGCGATGCTTAGCGTTGAGAAACGTCAAAGTAATCGTGCATTATACAACACTGCGATGTTTCGTTGTAGCGAAGTGCCGCCGCCATGTCTAATGTGAGCTTACCAAGACAACAGCCTAAAAATAACAATGACTGAGTCTTAACGCTCTGTCTCTGTTTCTGAGGTTGACAGTCGTTTCTGAAATACACGCAGTTATCTTTTTCCTTTCCTATCCATATTCCTTTACTTTAATGCTTTGAATTGTTATCTTCCCCACAGTACACAAAACTGTGAACAGGTCTCAACCCCCGCTATAATTATGTCACCGGTAATGCTAACTGTGCCCTTCAAAACACACAAATACACCAGACACTGACGTACCGGAGACAAGCAGCAGCAGGAACACGACGCTGGCAGTGGAGTGTGTGTTCAGAGATGATAGTATGGCGGTGTGAAGCTGGTACATGAGCCTGACCTGGAGCAGACACGCAGGTTACTAGCATAAGATGCTAACACAACACGGTCCGTAGCGTTGATCAACAGGCTGCGTGTGTAGAATGACAGGGGACCCGCACATCTCCAATTATGGCCAGGACCCCTCTCAGTTTCCGTTTTGCTCATACATAGCGGCCTGGTCGCATCACAATGCAACCGGAGAACAACCAATCAGCGGGAGCCATCGTTTCACTGACGACGAATCAGGAAAGCTCGTCTCCAGACTGATCACAGCGGCTGCAGCAGCACATGAGTCGGCAGAAAGCAGCTTCCACCGATGAAGTTAGCTACCAGGTATTTTGTTATGGTCATCAGTATTGAATGCACTCAGCGATTATGTACACACATTGTGTACGTACATTATGTAATAATAATAATACTCTTTCCATGATTTGCCATTGAATTTATAGAAAACAAATTAATCCAAATAATTTTCAAATAATCTATAAAAACAAAAAAGAAAAAAAAAACTTTGCTCAAATGTTCTTTCAAACAGAGTTTGGGAAAAGGCCATTTTAAAATAAAAATTGGTGATATTAAATAGAAATGACCTGTACTAAAAATGACCAATAAAATAAAGCAGGATTAAACAGCCTTTCATGATAATGAGCAGAGTTTTTAAAAAATGTATTGGATTACATCACAATTTAATAGTTTTGTCTCTATTTATTCATTTGAATATTTATTTCTTAATGTCTTATTTACTTAGACAACCTGTTACCAACAGGGAATATTGCCTCAGTCTAGATAAAGCAGTTTTTACAACAGATACAACTTAGTATATTAAATGTTAAAGATGAACACCCATCAGGGGAGTCTATACTTTTTGCAGTTTTTGTCTTAGATTAGTTCTTGTAATCTATTGTTGAAAGTGTAAATGTTTCCAGGAGAATTAAGAGGAGTTTGTTTGACCAGGATACAACAAAAAGATGTTAGAGAGCAATTCAACTGTGGAGTTTTAGTGGGTTAAAAACAAGGGGAAAGGGACCTTAATGGACTGTTTTAACTGAAGCAAGCATTGAGAACTAACACTTATTCAAACTAAATTATGAATTTCAATTTAAAAACTAAAACAGCCTCAAAAAACATGAATATAAGGTTGTTTTTAAAATATCTCTGCAAATAAAAAACGCACAACAAACAAAATGTAAAAACTCCTAATAAATCTTTAATTTGAGCTGTTTGTACAATTGACAAATTACATTAAAACATCTATATTTTTTTAAAATGTCTAGTATATTACACCTCCCCCCTCTGGCTAGCAGGTTAGGGATACTGGTAAATCCAAACATACAATGCAATGGAAATAAAGCTGCATATAATGGTACATACTACACTTATATCAATGTACAGTGTTTACATAAAATACATCAGAGGAAAAGAATGCATCCACGAGGATGTATTTATAGGTGAAGCACAAGCCTGGAGAAGTGCCGTCACATCAAACCAACATTTACATTCAGCCCTGTTACAGTCAGTGTGAGGTGAGAGCTGCAGGTGCACCGTGCTGCTGGAGTACAAAAATAGATTACAGTGATGCACTAACAACTGGCTTATTTCTTAAAGTGTTCACTTTATTTTGTTGTTTTACACATCCTGACAATCGTTTGGAAGCGGATGTAAGGTTGATTCTTGATGAAATAAAGTTATGACACATATGTAACAGGTACTGTATAGTGACATTAAAATAGTACATCACCATGGCTGTTTTTAAAAAAAAAAAAAAAAAAAAAAAGGAAATAAATAGAGAGAAGCATTTGGTTTAATATCAAAGGAAACTGCTACAAAATACCAAATCTGAAGTAATGTAAAACTCTAACAAAACTACATCTATGGCAGGCCTTACTCACCCTTTGAACTGTTTCTATCTCTTAACTCCAGTATTGTCCAGTAATGCAGTGCCAGTCTTAAAAAAAGCACAAATTTAAGGCACTGTTGGGTTGTCTGCTGCCTTCTGCAGCAGAGTTTGAACATTTGAAATGTGCATCATTTGTACAATTTCACACTGCAAATACTGAATCCAACTTTCAATTCACTGCATTAAAAAAAAGTGTAATTATGTCGAGCATCTCCTGGATTCTTAGCGTTGTCTGAGTTACACAGATGCTGTAAAAACACAAGCAATCAAGACTCCATAAGTTCAGTAAAGTCTCCATACTGGGGGGGGGGGGGGGGGGGGGTATTTAGAATTGAGTATTACAAACTGTCAACATTCTCACAGTACTCCTTATTACAAAAAAAAGCGTGGTAGCATCAGTACGAGAGGTGGATATGATCAAAAGACCAGCGGGGACAGAATCAGGTTCCCATCGTGACAGGAAACATCTGTGTCGCCCACAGCGAGACGAGCACAGACTGTTAACTGGACACGAAACATCCTGACTTCACTGTTTTTCCTCTGGTCTGTCGGTCATGTACACAAAGAGGTGACAATAATACACAACACTCGTTCAGAACCGGCGTTGGAAATCCATTTCAACGAGGGGTCGCACCAACAGTAAAAACGATCCGACCGGAAAGAGGTAAATAATAAATACAATAAGTGATAATAATAACTTGGGGATATATTGGATTATATCTGCAGTAGAAAGTTTCAGGTGACTGTTAAAAGGTACACTCCCTGATTTTGTTACGTTGCTCAGAAGCTGAGAGGATGGGAGCGCTGACAACAAAACCGAGGACAAAGGGAAAGAAAAGCCCATACATGGAAAACAGGGAGCAGACAACACACACAGCGGCTGAGTCGGCGATCTCACTGTCTGTTCTCACCTGAGCTGCTCTGTGTGTGTGTGTGTGTGTGTGTGCTATTGGGGCCTCTCAGGGAGTGTTTGCCTCTGGATACAGATGTTCTCCGCTGTGGTGAGTGAGCAGCAAGGGGAAAAAAATGTGAGCTTATGCTTTGCTTTTTAATACAGAAGATGTAATAAAGCTTGTGCCACCATTCACATGTATTTACAGGACAACCCTCAGCTCATCTGTTCATGCCTTCCTCGCTTGACTAAATAATAATAATAATCAGAATAATAATAATAATAATAATAATAATAATAATAATAATAATAACAACAACAGGGAGTACATCGAACATCTTCAGGAAAATCAACATCCACACTGTGTTGTAATTGAAAGCTTACATAGAGGCATACGCTGAAACATGCAGCCGTTTTCATACAGTGCCCGAATGAATTCCATCATGGGATCAGTTAGTTACACTGTGGAAGAGAAGGAGGGCGGGTCGGAGCATCTGCACACATCTTAAATATTCCAGAGGAGCTTTGCTTCCTTGTTAAATCCAAGACATTTCTAATACAAAGATTATAGAAAACAAACACTGCAACGCTGAACAGCTTTTCTTGCAAAGATCCTGTGTTGGAAAAAAAAACAAAAACAAACAAAAAACAAAAAAAAACAAAAGCTCTCCCATGGCACAGACTGAAGTCTTCCCCGTTATAAAGCAGTGAAGGAGCAGCAGCAGACCGGTGCTGTGATGCTGGGAGGGCACAGAAGAGAACACTAAATCTAATGCTTTTAATGGTGATCTCATGAGAAGCCTGAAGAGCTGGCGGAGCCGTGGTGCTGCAGGCTGGGCGTAGTGTCCGCGGCGCTCGTGGTGTTTAGGTGGAGGCTGGAGGCCTTCAGGGGTGTGTTGCAGCCCTGGGCCTGCGGGAAGCGCTGGTGGTATCGGTCCAGGCGCAGGTACTTGACTGTCACCAGCTTACCTGTGAAAGGGGAAGAGCAGGAGACTGTCACTCTTTCATACATGCAGCTCCTCATCACGTTAGAATCAGTGAGTCAGCAGCTACATGCAGTTTCAACAGTCCCCAGAGCCTCCCACATACTGGAGCTGTGAGGGTGATGAGGAAGAGCAGCTGCACCAAGAGACTCTCTGGTCCCTGATTTGAAATCATATCACATCAGCACAGCTCTACACTGAAGTGGACAGACAATAGATTCAACAGTGTCGCTCCACAGTTTCAGTTTTTAGAAATGAAAACAGTGGATCCATAGGTCAGATTAATAAAAGATCCAGGGGTGAAGATCATACAACATCTTTTGAGGTAGAATCTCAGTTCAGATCTGAATCATGATCTGCATCCTGTTTCCACTCTGGTTTTATTCTGAAAGTCCTGACTGGAAATTGTAATCTTTCCACCCCTTTGATGCTTCCTTCAGACGTTTGTCTGCTCGCTGCTGTTCTTCACCCACAATGTTCTCTGCTGTTTACTGTGTCACAACCAATCACACTTCCTGCTCAGTTCATATGGATAATTAGTTTGGATGGCAGCTGTTATTTATCTATGGTGAACTATATATATAAGCACTTTAATTTGAAAGTTCGGTCACTGCCCCAGCTCGTCCTGCCTCAGGTTGGAACTCCACCGTCCTGGACTGCAGCTGGTGGACTCAGTGCCACTGGGCCAAACTCACCGAGGCTGCAGAGCAGAACAAGGCCTGCTGCCTCCAGCTGCAGGTAGCAGGTTAGCTATTCAACAGTTAACAATGGGCTAGTTCACAGCCACTGAACTTTTAAAATGAAATATCTAAACGTGGCAGTTTTTAATGAAGTGATCTAGATCAGAGTCAACATAAGATTGTCCACGATATAAGATCATCACCCAGCCCTAAAAAGATCCAAACACCTTGCTTTAATGATCTGTCACGAGAGGACGAGTCTGTCATTGTTTCCAGAGACAACAAGGTTTGATGTGAGATATATTGACACGGTTTTCACTTTTCATTAATCATTTCTCCAACAGTATGAACACAACCCAGATTATTAAGTACTGTTACAAACCACATATCAATACAATTTGATGCCAATAATCAATAAATGAAAAAAACCGCACTGCTGCTAGCACAACTGATTCATGTGTATTTCAACTGATTCCTCCACAGCATGAATACAGAGAGCAGGGTTTTAACTACATGTCAACTGTTTTATGGGTTTAAGATGTTTGCGGGGAAACGTGCACAGAGACTATGACAGACCACAGCGCTGTGCTGCTGGTGGTAACTCTTCACCCTTCTTTTCATGTGGACAGTGCATATAGGAGTCATTCCAAAGCAGGAGAAGTTACACCACAGCTGTGAAGGCTGCGTGAGAGCTGATCCAGCAGAGGGAACTGGGTTGTGTCCTCTATGTCTCTCTTGCATCTCTGCTCCTAATAAAACTGTTAAAATGTCATTTTTGTCATCATGAGCTGCTGATTGTTGTTGTGAGCCTCAGCAGGATCTCAGACTGAGTTCAGCTCTTTGAACAGAGGGAGCTGTGTAGGTGTATTAATACAAATGAGAAGTTCATGAGTCGATACAGCCCAGCTCAGTATCGTGATACACGGTGTCATCACCGGGCGTTCTAATTCAATATTGTTGTATTTTATGTTTCAGGTTTAAGCGATGCTGCCTGTACAATAGACTGGCATGTATCTGATATTAGTGAATATTGGCCCAAGTCTATATGTCAATATGAAACAGCCTCAGAGCCTCAGTCTCCTCCACCCAAAGATTTCCACTGAAACAAGAGACTACGTCCTGTAACTTTCCAAAACAACGGAGCTGTAAAAACAGGCAGAGGCTGAACTTTTCCCCAAACTTCACACAAGTACCAAGAGCAACATCATAAGCAACTTCAAGGAGAGACTGTGTGAAAGCATCATTCGTATGATCCATGCGTCTCACTCCTCTCTGACAGCAGCTTTTCAGCCGCCACGCAGAACAGAATCAACACTGCTGAGTGACAGGTGTAAAGCTCCTGACACGCCCCTTTATGCAGACCAGAACCGCCCCCTTTTGCTCCCATGGACATGACTTGCCATGAAGTATGTTGCTCCGCCATGTAAAATCTTTGTAGGAAGTGTCTGTGGCAGCTTGACAACAAGTAAGGGTTGGTCAAAGGGTCAAAATAGTAGCAGCCAAAGATTCTAGAACATAACGCTCTCACAACAGCGATGGTGGAAAATAAAGAATCTTTGCCAACACGCGATTAACGCCATAAAAAAAATGCTCAGTCCTTAATCTCGACATGATTAATGCATTAACACTGACAGCCCTATCTTGTAGTTGTCAAGGCAGAGGAGAAAACAACAACCACACTGAGCAGACTCAGCTTATGTCTGAATCCTGAACAATGTCCTCAAAATACAAGAAACATCGTCCTTAATGAATAATTAATGATTTTCAGCCTTAATTTGGAGGAAATGAGTTTGTTTCCTTTGACAGCGAGTTTCAGTGACCTCCTGTCTCACAGTTCTATAAACTGCAGGTCAGAATTTTGCGGCTGACCATCCTCCTGGATGAATGATTCCTGATAGTTTGTGAGCTGATGTGCTGCAGGTGTGAGTGTTGGTGTGTCATTTACCATCAAACCAGGAGCCATGAAGAGCCTTGAAGGCTTTCCCTGAGTGCTCTGCAGAGAGACACTTGACGTAGACGCAGCCCTGTTGAGAGAGAGAGAAGGAAGCACGGTGTCACATCCTGCGGCCAACGGCAGAACAGCTTGGATATGACATCACTTGCAGGGCGGAGCTTACCTCTCGTGAGGTCTTGTCAACAGCGATGTGGACGATGCCATCATTGTCACTGCACTTCTCCAGGATTGCCTGTTGGATGGCTAGATCCCAGTTCTCCCCAACCTCCCTGAAAACACACAGAAGAAGAAGACGAGGTCACGATCAGAACGACAAACCTGGGAGACAACTGAGCTCAAACCAGCAGCGGGGGCGAGGACTCACATGACCGGGTCAAACATGTTTCTGATCTTCAGACATGGAGTCAGGCTGTTGGGAGGCGAGTTCCTCCGGTCCAGAGGGAAAGCTGAGGGGAGGGGGGAGAGACAAAATCTCAGTGAACTGCAGATCATGTCAGAACACACAGCTGGTTCAGTACGGTCCGGTGAACATGTGTTCATGGTTATCAGGCAGGTAGGTTTCCGCTGCAATGATGACACGTTGTGTCAGGGACCTGAGCCAGCTGCACAAATCCTGAGGCATCGAGGTCGGACCCCTCAGGGCCATGGCTCCGGCTGTGTTCAGGCTCGCTCACTGTTTTAATGTCTGAGAGTGTGCTCTTCAGCAGCCGTGTTCATAGGAGCGTTCAGAGGACACATTTGCAGCGTGTTCAAATGCTTTGTGGCTGCACCTGAATGCGACCAGCCTCTGAGCCCCCACCTTTCTCCATCAGCACTTACTTGAAACATCAACAGTGAAGTAACACTGAAACAATGACTTGATCTGCAGGACACCACCTGGGTGATGAATGCTGGTTAACATACTGACCTGTTTATGGTCATTTCACACTAGTTCTGACATCAAACGACAAACACATAATAACTAACACTAAACACAGGGCAGGCTCCTTGTTGATGATTGGCTAACTGCTACAGGCGCCTGCACACAGGTCGCTTGTTCTCTGGACATTTACTGCCAGGAAATCTGGAGGTGCAGTGACGCTGTGCTGCCACCTCTTAACATCTGTTTTACCCATGTTTCCTTGCATTCTCAGGTCTCTGAAGGAGTGATTAGTACAGTTTGAGCAAGAAAATATTTAGTGTGCGTTACCTTTTCCCTGCCAGACTTTCGAGGGCATTAAGGAGGTCTTGTCGCAGCTGAAAGATGGCTGGATCCACCTCCAGACCACGAAGTCCGCTCCGCCGATCCTCTGATTCTCTGTTTGAATCCTGGACTCGTTGGCTGAGAGGAACCTCTCAGCACGGTCCCAGATCTTCTTCATCTTCTTCCTGTAAAACATCACAACTTGAGACACCTGACAGATCAACAGGTAGACACTTCATGGAGTTTGATAGAGCATCTGAATGTGTACTTTAAGGACACCTTTTAACCTATAAACATCCCCCAGGGACATGATTATAATATTGTATTTTATGTTTCAGGTGTTTTTTTATGGTATAATTATGTAATTATTTTGATATTGTGTAAAATATTGCCAATGGTGGGAAATATCACAATGTTTGATCCTATTGATTATAGGCTCAGACCTGACTCCAGTTGTGAATATCAGTTTTCTATCTGGATTCTGATGGATCTGTGGAGGTGTTGATACTGACCGGTCCTGAGGCTGGACCAGGGAGTCTCTGACGTGGGGGATGGGCAGGTAGGGCTGCAGGTCCTGGTTCTCTTGGCAGGCCTCAGTGTGGCTCCTCAACACGTCTGAACAACAGGAGGAGGTCAGAAAAGTCAAGAGTCGACATTCTGCACATGTACACTGGCTTCACCCTGTATTCAGACCACTTCACTTCCTGCACACTTAATTATTTTGTAGATGTCATTTTAAATGGATAAAATAACCATTTCTGACCATGAACCTCCAGTCAGGTCTCATAGTCAACTCATATTGACAAAGTGAAAGAATCTCAAAGTATCCCGACATTTCATTCAGTATTTTGTTGAAGCTCCTTTAGCAGCAGTTCCAGCTTTTATTCTTCTTGGGTCAGTCTCTACAGCCTTTGTGGTTTATCACATTCTCAGATCCTCTCAGGATCCTTCAGGCTGGATGGGAAGTGTCTGAACTTCCTCACACGCTGTTTGTCAGACTCCACACAGACTGTCATATGCTGCTCATTCAAAGGCCTGGCTGGACGGCCAACTCCAGGAGGAGTCCCGGTGGTTCCAGACTTCTTCTGTTTCACAGTAATTGAGGCCACTGTTCTCCCGAGAACACTCAGAGCTTCAGAGATGGTTTTATACTTCAGCCCTGAGCTTTGCCTCGCCACAAAGTTTTATCACCGTCTACAGACAGTTCCTGCTACTTCACGGTTTGGGTTTTGTCCTAACCTGCAATGTTAATTGTGGGACCTTATATACACAGGTGGACACCTTTCTAAACTATGTCCAATCGATTCAGTTTCAGAGTCCATTCAGAGTTTTCACTTTGTCATTGTGGAGTGAGTGGAGATTGATGGGCAAACATGACAGTTTCATCCATTTAAAATGATATCGACCTCACAGTAAAGAGTGCTAAAAGTGAAGGGGTCTGAGGCTGGAGATATACTGGCTATGTGGCTCAGTCTCTATATATTATTCATTTATCATGACTGGTTTTTATTATCTCGCTCCTGACAAAGCTAAATGTTTCCTCAGGTTGCCATGGCTTCCAGACTTTGTCATGAAACCTGTTGGGGACGCTCACGCTTCCCATGGTTCTCTTTTACAGACAGCAGCAGGGACGTCACCCTGTCTGTCTGCTCCACACTCAGGTGAATGCGAGGTGTCTCTTACCGATGATCCTCTCCACCATGTCGTACATCTGCCTGGTCTCCTCCTCCTCTCTCCTCCAGCGATACTTCACGTACCAGACCACGCTCCACACACAGCCCACCACTGCACAGAGACACACACAGGATTCACAGGTTCACACACAGCTACTGGCAGTGATAATGATACACGTAATGAAAGTAGTAGCCCCCAGTCAGTATCCATACATGGTCCAGTCATGTACCAGGTTTATGCCCAGTCTGTCTGAAAAAAGTCTTGACATGTAGTGACGATGTGCTAAGTTAGAAACACTGCAGGCTGTTAACTACCCGGCTGACCAGCCAGGGAAATAGGGACATTCCAGATTATAGGTCTGGCCCTGCTGCTGCACTCCAGCTGGGGTATGGATGCTAATTTTAAGCTTTTATTAAACAAGTGTGGTAACAATTCATGACTGACAAAACACATTCTCTTTTCCTTAGCGTCTCTATGTGTAGGATTTCTAGCTCTGGTGACGCCTCATGGCAGCATCGAAAATGACTTTTTCTATACAATCAGATTTACTGTGACCACTAGGTCTCCAAAACATAGAATCTCAATACAGTCCAGCACAAATATCGTGATTTACCATATTATCAAATATCATCCGAAACCTGGTTAACACTGTCCCGTCTGCTGCTGCAGCTCATCCCAGCAGCACTGATCAGGATGCACGGTTTGAAACATGATGGGCGGGCACATAGATGGGTTCATCGTGCTCTAGGCAACAGAAGCTTGCAGCTCAATCACTTCTTTGATCCAGGTCTTGGTTACTTAATTTCTGATAGAAATTATATTATAGTTTTGGTCTTAATATACTGTGCACAGGGCCTCCGACTGTACTGTTTATGTTACTGTTTACACCGAGACTCACAGCTTCATTACACATCGCGCTAATCAATCACTGCACTTCAGGAAAACATTCTTTAGCTGTCTCACCAGCTGTGATGAGGAAGACTCTGCTGATGACAGTGACAAAGGCTCGGCGGAAGCGGCATGTGAAGGGCATGTTGGGATGTGTGGACTCCAGCCGAGAGATCTCAGACACATCGGTCACTGGATCATCAGCTACCTGCCCAGTCAGCCTACACACACACACACACACACACACACACAGTGAGTACAGATGTCACATGCATACACAGTGAGGAGGGCTTGTGATCAGCATGAATACTTATATGTTGTCTTACCTTATGCCCACATCCTGGCCAGCCTTGATGATCCACTCCAGAGAAGTATGAATGAAGTCTTTAAACTCCTGATTCTGGGCCTAAACAAAACACATAGCACTGATGAGAGGAGCAGCACAAATCTGTTTCTACCGTGGCCCTTTACAAAAGCTGCCATGACGTCCGAAGGGTCCAGCTTTATTAATACAGCTTGTAATCTTCCATACTCTGACTTTTCTATTAAAGCTCCATGCAGTATAAAGGTAGATGTCCATGTGGTTTCTGATTATAAAGCAGGTCTAGGTTCTATATTAATACTGTGAAAGTATCAAAGCCTCAGTCCACAGAGAAATGCACACAGCCTGTATTCAGAAACTGAGTCTTAAAACCAGCCGTCAGGACTTCTGGAACTTTGTGATGTCACAACAAAACAGTAACTGCCGTCAGCCACGCCCCAAGCCCCGCCCACCTGGACCCACCATCCAACCTTGCAGAATTTGTTTTTTCTGAGTGTTTACCTCTAATCTGCTATATTTCTATTGGATCACTCAGAAAACAGTCAGCCAATCAGAAGAGATACTCAGATCTTCTCTTCTGATTGGCTGACTGACCTGTTGTTACTAGAGCTCCAGAGAGAAGCCTGAGAGAGGAGATGTAAAACTACACTGAGATGGTTTTTGGTTCTTAAAACCACAAATTTATCTTCTGATGGAGCGAAATGAGAGAAAATACGGGACCTTTAAACTCTGTTTTCACTGGTAGAAAACAAACTCCACCATGCTCCATAGTAAATGTAAGTCAACGTGGTGAACGGTGCACTTCACTGCACACCTGGACACTGATGCCGATTCACTCTACAAAGAGGTGAGAGAACATGAAACTGTTCCTGCTGGAATCAGAGGTGTGTTGAGAAGAGCTGGTTTCAGCACTTTTGTCAATGTGGTTGATGTTGTTCAGATTCAGACTCTTATGTGTGAGTGCACCCAAGTGTGGAGCATGACACAGGCGCATATCACACGACCATTCACATGCACTGGGCATGTGCGGGCTGGTGTAAACAGGAAGTAGGTTTCCTACTCTGCAGTTGATTAGTTGCAGAAAACACAGCAAATGAGGAAACAGTAAAGTTGTAGTTAAGATGCAGAATTAAGCTGAACAACAGCTGCTAGCAAAGACAACAAGGTCAGTTACGCTCCTAAAGTCTGAGTTTTTCCCCATCCAGACTGCAACACAACACTGGAGTTTTCAAAATAAAATAGGTCCAGCAGTGTTTCCAAAAGTCGTTTAGGAGCTTGAACACTCTGGAGCAGTGTTGATGGGAGGTGTAGACGTAGCAAAAGAGATGAGATTTAAAACTAAAACATAGTAGTGTGGACATGGCCTAAAAGAAAAGAAGATTTAACCTGACTGATATGCAAATTCCTTCATGGCCACTGTGAAGCACAAACACCGTCTGCCGTGTAGTTTTGGAATAACACAGCAGTGATGCTGACAGCTCATGTTTCAGGTTGCGTTCAACAGGCAGCGACGTTGATGTGGACATACCAGTAAATACGCAGATGCCTCATCCATGGACAGACTCCTGTTCGGACACTTCTGGTCTCCGCAGTCATGCTGACCTGTAATCACAGCTTCACTGCATCACTGAGCAACACAAACTGATCAACACAGTGTGACGTCGCGCCCTGTTTGTCAAACATCAGTACATTTTTTAATCACAGTAGATGAACTCTGGGCTGTAGACCATCAGCTGAAGCTCCAGACCTGGATCTGCAGGATTTTATTTGTTCCATTGCTGCCACGTGATTAGATAATTGGATAATTGTCAGGTGCACAGGTGTTCTTAATAAAGTGCTTGGTGAGTGTAAGTCCTGGATATTTTCAAGAGGATGGTTTGGATTAAGTACATGAGCACTCTGAATAAGAAGCAGCATTCATTAAGATATTATCGCCTGTTGTTAGTCAGTCACTCAGTTCAGATTACAACATTAAAAGCTGCTTTCACTGAGGGCCTCTCAGTGAAATGTGTCATCTTGTCTTACTCCATGTGTACAGAGTAAGTCCAGTTCCAAATAAACAAACACATGGTCTGGAAAAAGGTTTCATACATTTTCATCCCATATTCTCTACATTACAAGAACTCTCATTGTGATACTGTGCCACTCACTCTCGCTGCACAGCAATTATAATGTGTAGTGCTGCTCAGCACTGGATTCTGCTCGCTTTTATCTGTGCATGGAGCAAAAGAATAAGAAAATAAATCTGCATTAACTCTCATCAGCCTAATGAACACACTTCAACATCCCCCATGTTGTTCAGCTGCAGTGTCACATCACAGCTTTCAATGCACAGTGAAACGTGCCCAGAGTTGGACCAGCCCAGTGTTCGTGTTGGGTGATGTTTAACCTACCAGCAGGCCTATGAATATGAATGAGAGCATACTGCAGCTGTGAGTAGGGTTAGCTGAACAAAATGAAAATAACCACTGCAGCACGAGCAGAAAGCTCTTTACTTCACACATCTCCACTCACTAAGTTAGTCAGTCAGTGTGTAGTGCAGAGAGTTCATAGCTACCTGCGATGTGGGCCAGGTGGTCGTGCAGATTGAGCAGCAGCTTCAGGATCAGGTCCTTCTCTGTCTTGTTCTGCAGACACAATAAACACTCAGTGGACAGAACAACACAACTGCATTGATTTGTTATTTTATTTATTTGACCTTTCTGATGAAACTTGGCTGAAAAAAATGTTCAAACTGAAAACATGAAGGAAAGCAAAACATTAAAATCTACTAGCAATGTCCAGATCGAGTTTTTTGGCCCCTACAGTAATGCACGTCCTTTAATATTGAGTATCTGCCAAGTCCATTACAATGTTTTATCCACTTAAAAGTTGATTAATTATATTCAATACAATTTAATAAGGTGCTTGATCCAAATACTGAGCATCCTTCTCCAGGGCCAATTATATTATATACAGTCTTAAATGTCTATTTGTTGGAACTTCGGTAACGTTCAGTCAACCTGCAGTTGTACACGAGCTCCACGTCAATTTAACCAGTCAAGTCCGTCCTGTTACTCAACATTCATACATACAATACAGTTGCCAGTCGCTGGCGACATCTGTCATCTGAACTGGTCCAAGTGATGATCACCAGCTAAACGTGAGGCACTGCTCTTTGTTAATGATGGTTAACCCTGCAGCTCAGCGTCTGAACTCACTGTCAATCAGTGGTGTGTCCAAATCATTGACCACATGTGCAGCAGAATGCTGCACTCTGGAGGCCGGCTGCCACAGAGGGACACAGCACTGCAGCACTGACAGGTCGAGGTTGAGGACAGTACAGAAAGGATCGGATTCTGATCTGCTTTATTTTAGCATTAAAAAAAACACCTGTTTCAGCTCAGGACATGTCTACAATCTAGAAACTGAGAGTTAATAAACTCTTAAGATAAATTCAGAGCCTACTGTGAGTTATTAGTAGTGCTCAGTTTCAGTTTAGGTAAACTGGTTTTACAGCTTGGATCTTTGTTCCACCCTTGTTGATACAAAGGGGGTAGACAAAATATATGAAACACCTCCCAGCAAGACAATTGCTCTCGCTGATGTGCACATCACGCCAAATATCAGGAGCTTGAAAGGCAGTGCTGTTCACAGCACGGCCAGGAGAGCCAGTTAAATTCATTAACACGCAGCACTTCAGCTGTGTTCACTGCTCACATCCATTACGCCGCCAATCTCATTCCAGGTTAAGTGTACACACTGCACTTCCTGTGCCCAACATACTAAACTAAAACTTTGCTACGCAACTTTGTTGCACACACGACTGGAAGAGGGTGTCGGAGGAAAATATATACTTACATAAGAGGAGTCAAACTCGCGGCCAAAAGGGTGGCTCTTAACTGCAAGACAAGAGAGAGTGGCACAGTCAGGAGACAGAAACACAACGTGCTCATTTCAACTGCACTGTGAACCTCACACAAAAGGCACAGGCTGGAAGAGCAGAAGGAAAAACTTGGTGTTTTACAGTAAGACGACATGTTGGGAGACATGAAATGTGAGTGGAGCTCAGACATCACATGTGAGTCAGTGTCTGTACATGAAGCTCAGCCCTTAAAACCTCACCACATCAGCCTGGCACCTCAGGCCTTCATTCACTCGGACAGAATCACACACATTATATATCAAGGCATCTGGCTGTTCATTCATCGAGCAATGTGGCAGCCATGAAACTTTTACTCTGAAGCCCTTTCACAGCACTTTAAAGACCCACGTCCTCCAGACATGTTTTCAACTCTGTAAAAAACTCTGCTGGGATTAATGTTGTGTTTTACATGGTTTTCAAACATGAAAAAAGAAAAAAAATTCAAAAACTGGGTCTGAAGCTTATTTATGCTTCTTCATTGAGAAATCTGGATCAGGCCTTGGCCCCGCCCACCACCTGCTGGCTCCAGGTGTCCAGGTGAAAGAGCAGAGAGGATGAAGATGGTTAGAGAAGGAAGCATCAGAGAGACAGAGCCTCATGTTTGAGCCTCAGTCAGACCCAGACTCAGATGAGGTTTCAGGTGTATTTAGCCCTGCCCCCCATCCCCACTGGTTGATGGGTTCACTTCTTCTTACAGGTCTTATATTATATTAAAAAAAACATCATATGGACGTTAACAATGTGAAACATTTGATTTTCATCAGAGGGGGTCTTTAAATTGATCAACATTTGTGAGGTAACACAATGCTCACAGGCCCATAACAAAATGAATAATACTATCATTGCTCAGACATTATTTGAGCACAAAAGCAGAAGTCCATGCACAAAGTAAAGCCACCTGACTGTCACGTACAAACCTTTGTGAAATTGACAACTTGTAACTGACAGTGTCTGGGAGCTGCTGCAATCCGTAGTAAAGTTTCAGGTACAGTAAAGATTTCTTTTACTCCACGTCAATGTGGTAGACAAAAACACTACAGACAATCTAACACCCTTTTTCAAATTTGTTTTAAATGAAAGCAAATGAACTCACTACATTTGTCAGATCTAGGGTGAGGTTTCACGCCATTTTACCAAACCTGGATCTAGTTCCAAATCTGCCATTGATCAGTGGCATCATGGGAAACCTCTGGCAGGAATCCACATCGCATCACCTGCAAGTACATGCAGGTGCATCCTTGTTATCTGTTTTTGTTATCTACGAGATGATTAGAGTTGTAAAAGATAAGATTTGCAACACTTGTTTTGAAGTTTTTAACCTTAACCTTGGTTTTCATTGTGTGAGCATTTTAATTAATGAGTATTATTATCATTCCTCATTATTATTCTTGGTTTGCAATTCGCATCATCTTCTGGACACCACACAGATTCTTTGGAAGTCTGTGTCTTCAAGAGCCCTTATGAACATGATGAATTGTGAATTTGGACAACTCCTGGCACTCGCTCGCTTCCTGGGAAGGCAACCTTTTAAGTGTGCAAGTGCTGGGAAGTCTGGATATTTGTATTCATCCATACATCAAGGAGGAAAGGTGAAAGTGTGGGCCAGCTCTGAGCCACAGCCTGGAGATAAACACATCAGACACAACAGTCTCTGAACGTGTTTGAGTCACGACTGAACCAACATTTGTGCCAACACATCTCACAGAGGGATGGATTACGTTCCCGCTGGCTCTGGCTATTACAAATCAAATCTAGTGAGAGGACCTGCAGGAGGGAGAGACTGAAAACAGGACTGTGGACACTGGTCTGTGCTCCTGGTTTGCATTTGTTGACAAGATAGTGTATGGTGTAGTCCGTTCTTGTTTTAGTGTGCATCATGATAGCAGGTTTGCCATTTTTGCTCAGCTCTTTGCCTTTTATATTTGTGCTGGAAGAAAAGGATTATTCTTGAGAATCTCCTTAAGCAAAAAAACATCACCTATTCACTTATTTTCAAACAATTTTAGAGTGCAGAGGGGAGGCTAAATTGTGTGAAAAAAAACGAAAAAAAAACAAAAAACACACAAACACAAACCCCAGAACAATGCCACATGGGATTAAAAATTTGAAAAACCAGTAGTTTAAACAATGGAAAAGCATAAATAGCACGTCTCATCAGATACTTACTGACTCCATCCACCTCCGAGGACCCAGAGCCCCTCATCCTAAGGTACATGAGGCCTAGCAGCAGAAAGAAGAGGCAGGCTGCCGTGAGCAGGAACATGGACAGGTAGTGAGCGCTAAAGCTACCAGAGGAGGCCACCTCTTCCCTTTTGAATTGCTGGAGCAGCTCGTCCTCCGGGACAGACAGCTTTCGCTTCAGCGCTGTCTGGCTGTATGAGTGGTTGGGAGCGCTGTGGTTGGAGTGGTTGCCCCTGTACGGCTGGGACAGGCTGCTGTAGTTGGAGAAGCGCGGCCTCAACCCGATGCTGAACCTATTAGAGCTGCTGCTCCTGAAAGATCCGTCCTCGCTGTCGACGTGGTTGTTTTTGCCGGCCTCTCTTCCATGGTTCTCGGTGAGGGAGACGTAGATGGACTTCCTGGGAAAGTTGTGGCTCCGCAAGCCTCCCGATGGGTCTGAGTCCCGTTTCTTTACCTCGTCTTCCTCCCCCTCCTCCCTCCGTCTTCCCACCATGTTTAGACTTCCAGGCGAGTTAACCTCTCTGGCTGCCCCTCCCGTCTGAGACCCTCGGCCGACGCCGTGGGAAGGGAACGCCGCTTTCGGGTGGCTCCGTCTAGGCTCTAACCTATCCCGCTGTCGGTCCACGGCGCCAAGGCCCCTAACCTCCTCCTCGTCTGAGTCTGAGTAATCCCCGGCTAACTTGCTAGTGATCGAGTGAGACGCCCCACAGCCATTTACAGAACGGGAGTTTTTCTCCGTTTCCCCCTCATAATCGTCCTCTTCTCCCGATTCGTCGTAATCCCTCCCTTTCGCCTCAGGGCTGGATCTGGCACGAACTCCCCAGCCCAGCGAGACACCTCTCTGTCCGTCCGGACCCGGAGAAGAACTGCTGCTATTCAGCGTACTCCCAGCGCCATACTGACTCTTGATAGCCACAATCGGTGTTGAAACGGGCCTTATTTTCGGTTGTTGTTGAATCCCGGGGCTTCGGTCTGCCCTGCCGCTGTGATTGAGGCCCTTTCTTTTCAGTGGAGTTTCAGCGTCAGACTCGTCGGAGCTGAAGCCGAGGACGGAGGACTTCCGGCCCGGTCTCCTGTTAGAGCTCAGGTGCGTGACGTCATGGCTGGCTGGCCTGGATCCCGCCGTGTTGCCGCCGCCAGTGGTGCTGTTGATGGCCCCGCTGCTGCGGGTTTTACCCGACCTGGAGCCCCGCTGCTGCTGCTCCTCTCGGAGCTTCTTCAGTTTCTTCAAATACACCGGGCGAGTATTCTCGGTAACCGGGCCTGGAGTGAAACCAAAACGCTTTAATTCGGAGAAAAGCTCCTCATCCGTTAACTGCATTGACGCCATCTTAGACAAAACTCTCGGAGAAGGTTGTGTGACGGAAATGACGTTGGGGTGAAGTGGCAGTTGACCAACTGGGCTGCGTTCAAAACCAACAGCAAGCTGTTTATAAACGATCATGCTCAAACTCTTCTAAAGTCTTCTCTATCCCATATAAAGTTGCCGTGGAAATTTTAGTGGAATATATATTAAAAGTCATAAATGTGCAAACAACATACAGTGAATTATTTCTAAACAAGAAAACTGACTCCACGTGGAAAATTTGTGTGGAAGATTCAGTGGCAAAAACATGGCCTCTTCCATACACATTTGTTATTCTCAACTAATGAAGAGACTAAGACTCCAAAATGTAAATAATAAATCATATTCATTCTTAAATCTCAAACACCGTAGACGTCATCGACAAATGTGATTTTTGTACAATTAAATTGGCCAAGGAGAGTCTATTATATATATATATATATATATATATATATATATACATACATATACACATACACATACACATACATATATACATATATATATATATGTATATATGTATGTGTATGTGTATGTGTATATATATATATATATATATATATATATATATATATATATATATATATATATATATATATATATATATGTATGTATGTATGTATGTATGTATGTATGTATATGTATATGTATGTATATATACATATATAAAACACGATCGAGAAAATACCACTGACTTAGCTACTGAGCTTATTTGGCAAATGTCCCTTCTGCATTAAGCTAACTTAATTAATATTGATATTAATATTATCATTATATTTACTGTTATTAGTAATTTTCCCGGCTCCCCTTTTCTGTTTGTTCTACATTTTATTTTATTCTTTTTTTTCACATTTCTCCTCTTTATTTATCTTAATATGCAACTATTGTACATCTGAGTTTTTGTACTTTACCAATGTACATTTTGGTTGTCATGTCACAAATGTTCTGTATGACATACATTCTAAATATAACAAACATAAAAAACATTTTTTTCCCAGTTTTATTGTGGAAAATTCAAATAGAAAGTTAAGGCATTACTTGAATGGTAATGTTTTCACAGTACAAACACCCATGAAGAAAATCAAAGAAAAACTGTGACTCGTCATCACTGAGAGAGGTCAGATGTTCCAGCAGCACGGTGTACAGTATGTCTATCCACCACAGTTTTAAAAGACCTGGCATGGAAAGAGAAAGTTGCAAATTCCCAAATCTGTACTTGGAGATGTGTAGACCGACTACCAGTGCCGGAGTGAGGAGCCATTTTTAGCAGAGCCAAACCATTTATTTTAATGCTCACGATGGATCCGTCCCAGCCATTCAATTCACATACTCCATATTTAGTTGACGTCATTTTAAATCACCAGGAGCATTTCAAAAAAGCAAACTTGGTTTCAGATGGGTCAGTGCTTGGTCCAAAGCAGCCTTCGCTTTCTATATCAATGTCTTTTGAAACCCTTGACAGATGCGTTCCAAGACCTTTGGCAAGGTGTCCATTTAGAAGATTGCCCCTATTATTATTATTATTATTATTGCCAACATTAATATACAGAATATTTTTTGGTGATGACAAGATGCCACAAGTGTCTGAAAACGTTGCCACCACACAAACTACACTGGGCTGTCCAAACAGGGAAACGACAAATCTAACTAGTAAAGACTTTAAACCAAATACGCAGTAGGATTGCTTGAATTTTTCCACCTATGCACTGAAGCACCCTCTTCAGTACGAGACATGTATTCTGTGGACTGAACTTGTAATATTATGCAAGTGCAGCACAGAATAAATATCAGTTTGCTGAAAGCTGGGAGGAATTCCAACAGGAATTTCTTCTGGATTTGCATCATTTCCTGCAGGCCAGTGGAAACAGTGCACAACTTTTCACTCTCCATTCTCTCTGAAGAGGCTTGTTGATAACAGACACTACAGTATGTGGTTGACTTTGTGCAAGCACATATTATTCTGGGCCGCAGTGTCCCTTAGAAGACTCAGACTGCAGATGAATACCTGCAAATGTGTTGCTCAGTTTGGGCCTTCACACTGGAGTCGTCTTCATCTGGACAAATGCACGTTGGACTCTGAAGTTTATTCATCCTGCTGTTTTTCATTTAATGGTACACATCAATAATAAAATATCTTAAACCCAAAAGGCAATGTGAGTGCTTTCAGTTCTTATATGGGGCCTTTCTGTGTGGAGGACACACAGCAGGTTCTCTCTGTGTGTGCTAGGTTCCCTCCGGGTTCTCCGGCCTCCTCAGTCTAAAGACATGCACACTGGGTTAACTGGTGACTCTCAACTGCCCATAGGTGTGATAATGTGAGCGTGAACGGCTGTTTGTCTCTGTCAGTCCTGTGACAGACTGGCGTCCTGTCCAGGGTGTACCCCGCCCTCGCCCAATGTCAGCTGGGATTGGTTCCAGCCCCCCCGCGACCATGTACATATAAGTGGTACAGATACTGAATGAATGATCTCAATTCAATTCAAATAAAAAAATGACACACAACAGTTGTAGTTTGAAAATGAAAAAAAAAAACAACATTGCATGTAGTCTTTATTAAATTTATTAAATGATGCACTAAGAATGGTTGCTTACTCTGATTCTTGTGATCACTCAGAGGATAGAATCACATAATATTTATTTACTGTCACAATTACATTTACACCATAAAATTACAGTATGTACAATCACAGACATTAATTAGCCCCAGGCATGTGCTTAAACTTCATTAAAATGAACATACGATGTGTCATCTTCTTGCTGCTGTACAACATTAACAGATGCTGCAGTGTATATGTATATGTATATGTATATGTATATGTATATGTATATCATATCAACCCATTTCTGACAACACTGAACAATCAACAGTAAATTCAGTTTGAGAATAAATTAGAACGACAGCTCTGAAACCTGAAATCCCTCTGAGATGCTGTTGTACTGAAAAACATAAACCAGGTGAGCAGCCGTTGCACCAGTGGGGGGTGCCAGTGGGCTCTATGCCAAATCAGGTAGTATCAGTTTAAGTTACTGAGCTGTCTCATAACATGATGATTATATTCTGGTTTCAAAACAAACAGCGTCACTGATATAGATCTCCTTAACTTCATATAAAAGCACAATCAGCTGGGGTGGGAATTAAAAAAAAAAAAAAAGAAATAGCTCCCTTATTTATGAAGATCCCTCTCACTTCAGGACAGAAACACTCACATGAACACAGGTTAATCACAGCACAGGCATGAGTGGGTTTCCTGTGAGGCTGGGAGGATTGACACCAAGCTGGCTGAGGTGGCGCTGCAGCTTTCAGTGCTTCTTCAAAGAGTCGAGGAGACGCAGGATGTGCAGGAAGAGGTTGATGATGTCCAGGTAGAGGTTGATGGAGGCCAGGATGTGCTCCTCGGGGGAGAGCTGCTTCATCAGCAGGCTGGTGTCGTAGACGATGAAGCCGCAGAAGATCAGAGCCCCGACTCCAGCCAGGACCAGCTCTGTGGTGTCACTGTTGAAGAAGAACTGCAGAGAGAGCAGAGTCAGCATGGAGGGGGTTGGTGTCTCTTTACAGCTTTACTGGTGTGTGTGGATAATCCTTTTTCACAGGCTCCACTCTTGGACTGGGCAAAAAGTTCATCAAAACCTTATCAAATTCTACATAATGAGTCTCTAATCAATATGATTGATTAATTCATTGTCATACAGGCTGCTGCCTTTCTCTGTAATACACCTGCAAATACAAGACATTTAAATCCCCGTTCCCACCTGCATTAACACGAGTCTTCAGGGATCTGATCTCCAGGTTGTCTGTTCTCACCTGCCTTAACATGCGTCTCCACATGTCTCCAGTGAGCACATGAGATCAGATCTCCCTTCCCTGCTTCGTATGCAAATAAACAGATATGCACTGATGTTTCAGCCAATCTGAGAGACGGGTCTGTTGTCAGTGTGTTTGTGCTTGTGTTTGCGAGAGAGAGAGAGAGTTCAGGTCATTAGTGGTGGTCTGGTGTGATGTGGTCTAAGTGATGGGATCTCTGATGCGTCTTGGGTGCATCCACACCTGAACTCAGAGCCGTCCACTAGGGATGGGATCCCCTGAGATGGAGGTTAACTTTCTGACTGCAGCTGGTGTGACACCACATGTTGCTCTGTACTGACCAGCTGCCACTGTGGTGTGCAACACTCAACGTGAACATTGTGTCATTTGCAGAGCAACCACCTGCTTCCAGGTAAGTATCAGATGACACAAATAAAACAAAGCCTCTGCACAAACATTCTGCTGATGGAATAATGAGATAACAGGAAATCTCTTCATAACTTATTTTTATAGTCACATGAGGTGTTGAAAGAAAGCTTCTTTTAGACCTGATACGGACAGTGTGTGTGAGGTGTGTGTCTGTTTTTGTGTGCAGGGCTCCTCCCTGTCTCTATACATTCATTAAGAGGCATCATAGAGCAAGTGTCTTTGTGCACAGCCTGTTTGCTTCCTCCGACTCTCTCTGCATTCATGCTCTCTTTAAATTTACGCTGCACAGCCTCTGAAGTGATGGTTTCTGTCTGAACACACACTTTTTCTGTCTTTCTCTCCTTTTCTTTCACTCCTACAGTCTTTTTTTCTCTTTTTATTTCATTCATATGAAGTAGCCGCAGTAAGGTCAGGCACTTCCACTCACCCTCATGAAGCTGGCGATGAGGAGGATCCACAGGCAGGCGAAGAGGCTGTAGGGTCAGAAAAGGGCAGATACTGTGAGTCTGATGCCGACTCCCTCTAGAGGAGCGATACAGCCGCTGATGACAGAAGCTATGACTCACTCACCCTACTCCCATTTTGCTGAAGTCTCTCTTGGACTGGAAGGTGTAGGCAGTCAGTCCAGCAAACACAGCACAGGTCAGGAATAAGGCTTGGAGGACAGTGGAGTATTCATAGAAGGTCACTGTGGGGAGACACACTCAGTCAGGACGCTCAGCCGACAGGCTCAGAGGATGGAGACTGACAGACTCCTTCAAAAGATCACTTACCAGCTGTGGCCACAGAAACTGCCTCCAGCACAGTCTGCAAACAACACACAGTCAGTGGCACTTACACACTGTCCAGCTGGGAGTTATTATGGTAAAGGTCACTGAGCAGTTAATCCATCAGCACAATATGAAACAGGTAAATATGGACATAAACAGAAGGGGTAAATACACACTGCACCCATCTGTTACAGGACAGTGTAAAGTCGACTGTGGTGCAACTCCAGCCCAACACACGCTGCACGCTACACCTAGTCTCGGTACATGAGACGCAGAGGCTTCAAAGTGTGCGTTGAGTGTTGCTGAGCTTTTCTGGTGAAGTGTGTGTCAGCACGTGTTTCACTTTAGAAGCTTCGCCTCTCATCTGGACCACCTGACTGCTTTTGGTGCGGGTTTGAACTGTGGAGCAACTGCGACGTTTGCTATAAGAGCTCTGAGAGAAATGATGAGTTTCATAGTTTCTGGCTTATAACACTGACTGACACTGACTGGTTGTGTTTGTCATGAAGCCACCAAATAAAACTTCTCCAGTCTGACAACACTTTGATCTTACTTCTCCTAATGAAGCAACATTATAAAACACAAAGTGAACATTATTATAGATGCTTTAAGGTTACTTAACTAGATTCTTCTAGGACATATGTTGATCGATTTTACAGTGATTACTATAAAGGTTTGGTTAGAGTAAAGATACATTTATGTTTTCCCTTACACAGATTTTTTGTTTTTTTAATATACGAACGTTTGTATTTGCCTATTTTAAATTCTGACCAGTAGATGTCGCTCTGTTAACATGAAGTGTGTTTGCTGGACTGGTTCAAGGTGCTTCATGAAGCGACATCTCACCATCACGAGCTGAACCTACATGTTACATTCCCCAACACCGTGAGATAAAACAGTTCACCACTCAGCAGACCGGAAGGAAAACGAGCTTACAAACGCAAGCAGCAGGTAGAGGTTGACCGGATGTCGGTGCCTGTACACAGCCAGGGCCAGCAGGAGAACCAGAGAGCCCAGAGACGAAACCAGAACCACAGCAGGACTGAGGAAGGAACCAGAACACAGTCAGGCAACAGTGACTTACAAACCTCAGGGATATTACTGACAGAAGACGTACACAACCAACAAGTCCATAACACTGTTACAGGACAGTAGCACAACTTTAAGGAAACTCACAATCAAATAAACTGGTGGTTTGATATTATGAGCAGTAAGTAAGGAAAGAGTGATTTTCTGTATGAATTGGCCATGAAATGTGATCTGATCATCATCAAACAGTGTCTCTACACTAATATCATACAAACAATTAACAAAACAATGTTCTCTGTATTTACTGAACACACCCATGAAACATTCACAGTGCTTTTGGAAAAAGAAAGTGAGATTTTAGATTCAACTGGTCGAACCCGTTTTGGAACTAACACCTCAAACAACTTCCAGCAGCTGCAGCTCAGATCTGCACCATGTTCAGGAGGAACGGTGGACCAGTCTTCCCAACAGAGCTGCTTCAGCTCAGACATATCATCAGGATGTCTGGTGTGAGCATCTCTCTGCTGGTTTAAGGTCTGAGCTCTGACTCCAACAGGTGGATTTCCTGTGTCTGAAGTTGTTCTGTAGTAATTTATTTAATGTTTAGAGTCATTGTCCTGCTGCGTCGCCCAGCTTCTCCTGAGCTTCAGCAGGTGGAGCCTCCCTGACATTATCCTGCACTATCCTCCTCCACGATGCTCCCTTCACTGTACTTCACCTTTGGATGTTTTTATGTTGTATGCAGTGATCTTTTTACACCATACATAGTGCTGCATGTTCTTCCCAAACAATTCAACCTCAGTTTCATAAGTCCATAAAACATTTTCCCAGTAATGTTGTGGAGAGTCAAGATCCTTTTTGGCAAATTTCAGGGATGTATGTGATGGGTTTTTTCTCTTGTGCACCATGCACCATGATTTGTGTCTGGTAGACTCACAAACAGAGATATTAACCTGCTCCAGTTCGTCCTTTAAGCCTTTACCTTTGACTCTGAGGTTCTTTGTTATGTTACTGATCTTTCTGCGTTGGGCCTTGAGAGTCATCTTAGACAGGAGTCCACCTCTGTAGGCAGAGCAGCTGCAGAACTAAATCCATTTATAGACAGCTCCTCTGACTGTGGACTGATGAAGATCTAAACTCTTTGAGATGACTCTGGAAAGCTTTCAGCTTTATGCAAATCAGCTATTCTTGACCCTAAGTCTTCTGAGATCTCTCTTTAGTGTGACATGTTTCACATCAGAAGTGTTTTCTATAAACAATACCGTTTCATTGATAGGACTCCAGGTTTGATAACTCCTGACTCCGATTAGTGTCTGTTATTGTCATTAGCCGAGGGGTTCACATACTTTTTCCAATGTACAGGGCTTCTACGGACACAGACTGAAAAGTTCATCAAGTAAGTCTTTGATTCTGAGCTTTCACTTGAAACTGGGCCGATACGCTGTCACATATCATCTGGACATTAAGTCCATCACTTCTCGGTGTGACAGACCCCCCTCACCTGGTGTGGACATAATCCTTGATGGGCTGAGAGAACATGAAGATCGCAGAGGTGGCGGTGGTCAGGATGATCTGCAGGCTCAGGAGGCTGTACACCTTCCTGAGGAAGTCTGGTCAACAGAGACACAACATTACAGCAGCTGAACACTCGACTGAACCCGGGCTTTACAGACGGTACCGGGGGGGTTACAGACGGTACCGGGGGGGTTACAGACGGTACCGGGAGGGTTTACAGAAGGTACCGGGGGGGTTACAGACGGTAC
This sequence comes from Trachinotus anak, assembly GCF_046630095.1. NCBI lineage: Eukaryota > Metazoa > Chordata > Actinopteri > Carangiformes > Carangidae > Trachinotus > Trachinotus anak. Next base: position 2,564,558 of record NW_027273869.1, read on the forward strand.
CGGGGGGGTTACAGAAGGTACCGGGGGGGTTACAGAAGGCACCGGGGGGGTTACAGAAGGTACCGGGGGAGTTACAGACGGTACCGGGGGGTTACAGAAGGTACCGGGGGGTTACAGACGGTACCGGGGGGTTACAGAAGGTACCGGGGGGGTTACAGAAGGTACCGGGGGAGTTACAGACGGTACCGGGGGGTTACAGAAGGTACCGGGGGGTTACAGACGGTACCGGGGGGTTACAGAAGGTACCGGGGGGGTTACAGAAGGTACCGGGGGGATTACAGACGGTACCGGGGGGTTACAGACGGTACCGGGGGCTTTACCATCAGCTTGATTTATTAACGTCGCAGCCACTTCAGTCTGAACCAGAGGTAGCTGTTAATTACGCGGTGTGAACCAGTATTCGAGCTTCACCCCGTCACGTAGCTAACCACCAACTGTAAACAATCCATCAACGCTAACGACGTTGGTTCAACGTTAGGTTTTAACCAGTGCTCTCTGGCTATACTGGGCTAGCTTTTTGGGAAACCAGCTAGCGTTAAGAAATGACTGTTAATGGTGGGCTACAATAACACCAGCACTGTGGCAGTCATTTTGTATTTCTACTATAGTCAACGTTAGCGGTAGCTGGCGAGCCGAGGAGCTGTCAACAGCCCAAACATTACTCTACTTACCCATTCGTATCTGGATACTGGCCGTAGCAACGTTTGTGCCATAGTTAAAGTCGTCTTCAATAGAAGACCGGGGGTATTTCTCACTGCTCATCGTGTTTCCTGAATGTTTTCTCAGCTGGACTTGGGAAGTGGCTGTCGGTCGACGGGAACACGGAAGGTCTGCTGCTCAGGAGGCTGCTGCGGGCTGCGCCATGGGTGTACGCTGGGCTGCGCTCGTAGTCAACGCAAGGGGACGTTGGCCACGTCACGCAGCGTGAGATCACAGCTGATTCCCTGCCAACAACCTCTTCCTGTCTGCTGTCTTAGTACTGTGGGGAGCGCAGTGGTGAAAGGTAACCATTTCTACTCCACTGCATGTATTAATAATTCAGTTTGACTCAACATGTAAATTAAATGATCAGTTTGTAAAATATAATGCATTGTCACAGATTATATTCCTCTGCTTTATCTAAAGTTGCTAAAATTTGCTCAATCCTGACATTAAAGGTCTCTTCCGGTCATTGCACTTTCTTACATTTGGGGTTCTCTTCTAAGTAAACAGGTCACAACAAACACTAAGGACATACGGTATATATTGATTTTTATTATTTGTCAAAAATTCCATTTGACTTAAAAGGTTATGCTGTACAGCTAATACCTCACCCATAAAACTAAACAGTTAAAAAAAATAAAGAAAATTGTGTTTAAACTATATTGATGAAACGGGCACATTTTTCCTCACACCCATGGTGTTTCATCTGAATATTTATGCCTCTTTTTTCCCCATTTCAAATTTGATTGTCCACTGCATAGAAACCATCAGGTATATATAAAATTTAATTATTTTACCACAGCAAAACTATACTTTATAAAATGCCTCTGACATGTGAAATCAATATAAATGGTACAATATCAATAAAACATGTAAGTTACAATATACAAGCACAAATCAATGTCTGTAAAACATGTGTTTGACCTGTTGGATTGCCTATAGAAAGAAGCTGTGTCTACACTGTGTGGTGTGCATGTGGGTTCCCTGACAGTGTTTACCTGAGGGCAGTACTGAGTGTGGTGGGTGAGCTGTAGACAGCTATACTTAATGATGGTTTGGGTTTTCCTGAGGCACTGTGATGCACACATTGAGGGCAGGTCTTTCCCTGTGATTTTTAAATCCACTTGGGAACCTTTCAAGCAGTTGTGCAGCTGTAGAAGTTGGTCAGAACCGTTTACCAATCTATTGAGGGAATGCACACAACTATTAGCATGCAAGCTTCTTATCCCTACCCTCCTACACTCCTTTCAAACTCAAATGTGATTCATTAGCATTCAAGTAAAAAATAAATGTCACCAAATCATCAAAATATAGTTCAGCAGAGTGACAATGACAAAAACTATGCTAATTGTAATTATCTCATATTAATCAATCTAATTTAGATTGGACTACATTGTGCTTGTTTGTGCTGACATGTATACTTGGACATTGACAGCAAAACTGACAAAGTAGACCATACTGTGTGAACAGTCACGTTCAAGTTTTTTTTTTTGTCTGTGGAGATTCTTAAAAATTGTAAGATTTTACTAGATTTTACGATCAGGACCCACAAAGCATAACACAAAAACTGAGGTGTACAACAAGTACAGTTCTTTATTTGAAGATTTTGAGGTTGAGATGGCAATGAACCGTTTGGTGTTTTGGTAAAGGGGGAAAAGTCTGGCGGCAGGTTACTTGCTGGCGTGGGTGAGGGAGTGAAGCAGTTGTAGTTGCTGACAGCTGGTGCAGAGCTGACGGGTGGACATCCTCAGAGGGTGACAGGACACTGGAGTCCTTTCGGGTGGTGAGCTGGATGACCCACAGGAAACAGGCAGACAGACACTGAGCAGAGCAGAGCAGAGCAGTGGTCTGAATGTGACACCACTGTGAGTGACACAGCGATCTGATGAACAGTGGTGAGCTGACCCAGTCCTTGGAAACTCAGGTGGCCACGCCCAGCTGTCCTGACACACACACACACACACACACACACACACACACACACACACACACACCTCTTGATCAATTTATATATATATTCACAGTATAAATTTATTTAGCATTTCATAAAATAACCATTTCAAAAATACTGTAAGTTGTTATTTTACATGTTTCTTTTCTCTATTAGAAGTTAAACAAAACCAACAGGCTGAAAAAATTAGGAATGAATATATGAAGTAAAATGAAGCTTTTTAAAGAGTAGTTCAAAATGTGGGCCTTTAACTGACCATCTCAATTAATGTATGGAATAAAACTTATCTCTTGTCCTCGTTCTCCTTGTCTTGTCTTCAGCTCTGTTGCTCTGTCTGTCTCTCTCTCTCTCACACACACACACACACACACACACACACACACACACACACACACACATGCGTGGTTCTTGTCCCTCTCGTTGGTGAAAGAAATCCTCTGCTCTTAGCATCACAGCCTGACACTAGTAAAACTGACACAATAATTAAACAGCAGGTCTCACCGCTCTGGAGATCAGGGAGATTTTTGTAGAATTGTTGTTCAAACGGGTACACTTTGTTAACAGGGTCACTGTGGAACTGGTGCAGGATTTCAGCATCATAACCTCTCTGGTGGTCTTTGATTAGCTGAAAGTGAAGCTTCAGTTTCTCCACGCTGACGCTGAGTATGTGCAAACAGCAGTCATGGATGGAGAGCCTCCGTGACCTATGTACAAATGTCAAAGGGATTTCACCAGGCTTGATGAAGCTGTACAATTCTGCATACTCACAGCGGTGAAGAGCGCTGTGTGAAAAGAAGCTAGTACTAAAGGCAGCTTGGACATATTTCAACTGTCATACTTACACACACAGCTGGAGAATTAGGTTTCTGTGGAGCAGGTGGTGAAACACTGCAGCCATCTGCAACATAAAGCACTGTAGAGCAGAGGTCAGAGTGGAGGCCACAGCTTCTGCTGTGTCACCATCCAACTTTTTTTTGTTCAGTGTCATACTGAAGTAGCAGACTACCACACACACATATGCTTGATAAATGCGACCTGTCAATCGTCAATCACGAGGGAGTATGGGTCACCTCCAATACCCCTGAGCTCTTTGAACATGGTTGACTACCAGTGGTCATTTGGTGTGGTGTATCCTGATTTCTTTATTACAAGTAGATCCACTTCACTCACTGATGTGTGGCAGGCTCAGTGGGTCGCCGCCTTCAGCTCACCTCTCTGTCTGGTCTTGTTTTGCTTTGCAACCCTGAGTCATCATCTGTGAGCCTCGCTGACAACAACAGTGCTGTGTTTCTTTTATGTGTCAGCGCTGACATGTTGAACAGGATTATATTTGATTTCACAGATTGCAAACAACGCAAACCACAAATGTTCATCTCACTGAACGCTGGATTAAAATCCATAATATACTATTACATTTGATTGTGTTGAAGTGTTTTGGACAAAACAAACTGTTTCTGTCTCCTTTTTTGAAAATGTTTATTCTCCTTTCCTCTTCTTACTACTTTAATCCTAAAATGTTTGAGTGCTTGTGAATGGTCCATGTGGAACTAACAGATAAAGGGAGACGTTGAAGTGTGTACCACAGGGACCCTCGCAGTATAACTTGTGCTTTACATAACGGACATGTCGGAGTGGCCTTAGATCAAATCTGACGATATTACATTAGATTAGGTTTTACAGTATTAGAATTGATTGCATTGTTTTGTGTTGGGCGTTTGTGTTTCTCATTACTTTTTTGACTATAATTTTAACCCACCTCCACCCCCCCTCATCGGAGGACAAATAACTTTATTCTGTATTACAATTACTTTATTAGAAACTCTTTTCCTTCTCAGTTAGTTAAAGCTAAAGACTCATAAGCGATTTCACTTAGATTATATTACTTTTTTCATTTGTCAAAAGACTGCAATAAATATGCAAGCTTCTTACCTTTTTTTGACGTTTAAGCTAAACTGAATAATAATAATAATTAATTAATAAATAATAATATTAATAAATAAGTTAATAATAATGACTAGAGACCATCTTGTGATGGTCACATTTTCAGCTGTGACGCCTGTCAACATGCTGACGGATACACAGCAGTCATTCCTAAACTATCAAATAAGCGCTCAGTACTCATGGGTCAGACCACACCCATCCTGAAACTCACACCTGTAAAACTTTGTCAGTGTACCATGCAGGTTGTGACTAAATAAGTCCACACACACACACACACAGACATAGAAACACCTGACAGTGTTCTCAAAACCACCTGTGGTAGTTTCTATCACAGTCGGTGCATCCAGGACCACATCTTGCCATCTTGACACAGATTCACAAGGTGAAAACAATACAAGCCACACACTGTCACAGCAGGTAAATATCAAGTGACGAAGACAACAGTGACTACATTGCTATTGGCTGGTTATCTACGACAATGTTAATGATAATGTATCAATATGATTAGATTCGATCATATCACATTTTATGTGACGGGATTGAATTGTGCTGCCAAACATACATCACTGTAATCATCTATGCTTCTCATTGTCCTATTTGTGCTCACACGTACATATACTTTCATTAAATTTGAATTTTGACCCGCCCCCACCCCCCCTCATCGGAGGACAAATACCTTTATTTTATATTACTGCTTTAGAAATGATCTTCTCCTTCTCAGATGGTTAAACCTATAGAATTACATGAAGTCATCTGATTTTGCTCAGATCATTACCTGCTGTGATAGCGGGTGGTATTGTTTGTGTGTCTAAATTTATAGGTGTGTAGCTGAGATCAGCATGAAAACTGAGTTACAATATGGGTATGGTCTGACCCATGAGAACTGCATACTAAAGTATTAATGTAGTAATAATGTAGTATTGATGACTGAGTCCTCATTGGTCGGACCGTCAGCCTGTTAACGAGCGTTGCATCTGGTGTGATGCCATTTCCAGACTGCTCTAAGTTGTTGTCATGTAAGATTCTTATTCTTTGATTTCTGGACACTGTGATGGGATCATACCAGCTGCGACACTGTCGGATTTGCATTTTCTAACAGTACTGTTCACATTACCATATGCTGAGCAAGAACATGTTAACTTTTGAAAACATACCCACTTTGTTTTCATCATCTTCCCCCTCTTCCCTCTCCTTCTTGTGTTTTATTTTCGCTTCCATTTTTTGTTGCTTCTCTAGCAGCTTAATTCTCTTACCCTGTTGCCTCCACGTTCTGACCTCCTTCATTTCAGCAGTGTCATCTGAAAGAAAGAGAAGATCAAAGATAAGCCTGGGGTACAGCCCGACACCTGCAACCCTCCAGTTAAGTACAGGAAGCATCACATACATGTGTGAAAGAAACTGTACAGTGTGGTGCTGAATGTCTTACCACCAGCAACAATGGCCTCCTCCTTCTTGTAGGTCTTTGAAATGGCCTTCAGGATCTGGTGCTTCTGGTGTTCCAGGTAGCGTATTTTCAGGTTTGAAATCAGCCCCTTCTTTGGGAAAGATTCAGCTCTCTCTGTCACCTCCTCCTGTTTCTCCCCACTATTCTCCTCCCTCTCCACCCTCTCCTGTCTCTCTCTCTCCTCCCTCTCCGGTCTCTCTCTCTCCTCCCTCTCCTGTCTCTCTCTCTCCTCCCTCTCCTGTCTCTCTCTCTCTCTTTTCTCCCTCCTCCTTCTCCTCTTCTCCACCCTCTCCTGTCTCTCTCTCTCCTCCCTCTCCTGTCTCTCTCTCTCCTCCCTCTCCTGTCTCTCTCTCTCCTCCTGCTCCTGTCTCTCTCTCTCCTCCCTCTGCTGTCTCTCTCTCTCCTCCTGCTCCTGTCTCTCTCTCTCCTCCCTCTCCTGTCTCTCTCTCTCCTCCTGCTCCTCTCTCTCTCTTTTCTCCCTCTTCCTCCTCTTCTTCTCCACCCTCTCCTGTCTCTCTCTCTCCTCCCACTCCTGTCTCTCTCTTTCCTCCAACTCCTGTCTCTCTCTTTTCTCCCTCCTCCTTCTCTCCCTCCTCTCCTGTTTCTCTCTCTCCTCCTGCTCCTGTCTCTCTCTTTCCTCCATCTCCTGTCTCTCTCTCTCCTCCCTCTCCTGTCTCTCTCTCTCCTCCTGCTCCTCTCTCTCTCTTTTCTCCCTCTTCCTCCTCTTCTTCTCCACCCTGTCCTGTCTCTCTCTCTCCACCCTCTCCTGTCTCTCTCTCTCCTCCCACTCCTGTCTCTCTCTTTCCTCCCTCTCCTGTCTCTCTCTCTCCTCCCACTCCTGTCTCTCTTTTTTATCACTACTCCTTCTCTCCCTCGTCAACTGTCTCTCTATATCCTCCCATCTCTCCCTTTCCTCTCGTTCCTGTCTCGCTCTTTCCTCTCTCCTCCTCCTCCTTTTCTCCACCCTCTCCTGTCTCTCTCTCTCCTCCTGCACCTGTCTCTCTCTCTCTTCCTGCTCCTGCCTCTCTCTCTCCTCCTGCTCCTGCCTCTCTCTTTCCTCCCTCTCCTGCCTCTCTCTCTCCTCCTGCTCCTGCCTCTCTCTTTCCTCCCTCTCCTGTCTCTCTCTCTCCTCCTGCTCCTGCCTCTCTCTTTCCTCCCACTCCTGTCTCTCTCTCTCCTCCTGCTCCTGCCTCTCTCTTTCCTCCCTCTCCTGCCTCTCTCTCTTGTCCTGCTCCTGTCTCTCTCTTCTCTCCCTCCTCCTTCTCTCCCTCCTCTCCTGTCTCTCTCTCTCCTCCTGCTCCTGTCTCTCTCTTTCCTCCCTCTCCTGTCTCTCTCTCTCCTCCTGCTCCTGTCTCTCTCTTTTCTCCCTCCTCCTTCTCTCCCTCCTCTCCTGTCTCTCTCTCTCCTCCTGCTCCTGTCTCTCTCTTTCCTCCCTCTCCTGTCTCTCTCTCTCCTCCTGCTCCTGTCTCTCTCTTTTCTCCCTCCTCCTTCTCTCCCTCCTCTCCTGTCTCTCTCTCTCCTCCTGCTCCTGTCTCTCTCTTTCCTCCCTCTCCTGTCTCTCTCTCTCCTCCTGCTCCTGTCTCTCTCTTTCCTCCCTCTCCTGCCTCTCTCTCTTGTCCTGCTCCTGTCTCTCTCTTTTCTCCCTCCTCCTCCTTCTTTTCTCCACCCTCTCCTGTCTCTCTCTCTCCTCCTGCTCCTGTCTCTCTCTCCCCTCCTGCCTCTCTCTCTCCTCCTGCCTCTCTCTTTCCTCCCTCCTGCCTCTTTCCATCCTCTCCTGTCTTTCAGCTTCCTCTCTCCTGTCTCACTCTTTTCTCCCTCTCCTCCTGCACCTGTCTCTCTCTCTCTCTCTCTGCTCTCAGCCTGTCTTTATTCTCACTCTGTCTGCTTGTGTTGATCTCACTGTTCAGTATTCTGAAAGATAAATTCATATTATTGTTTTAATTTAATTGCAAAATGAATTTTAAATAGACTTTAATTACTCCATTTACACATTCCTCATCACAATGAATTTGTCGCCTGCTTCAGATTTACGGCCCCCACTCTGTGATCACTTTCATTACCAGGCTGTTAAAAGTGTTTAAAGAAGTGTAACAACGGGGGCTGTGATTGACCAGCTGCAGAGCTCTGACCTTATACAGCAGGGGTTCTCAAACTTGATATTCAAAGGTCCAAATCTGATTTCTAGGTAAGATCAAAGGTCCGAACAACTAGTGATAAGCAGATCTCTTTTATTAAATTTGCTTACAGCCTACAACCAGAGGAAATGGCACTGTTTGCTCCAACTTTTGACAGTTCACGACTCCAACTGTCTCTGAGCAAATTAGACACAGGGCCCTGTGCTGGACTGGGGCAAAATAAATGCATATTTCTCTGTCCAATCATCTTTGAAAGCTCGGTTTTCTAAGTCTACCTTTCTTTTCTTTGCACGTTTAGATAATGCCATGGCAACGGGACACAACACCTCCCTCTCTGCTGCGTCTCTGATAATGACACCGACAGAATCTAAAATCTAAGATATATTATAATTTACAAAACGAACAATTCATTGATGAGAATAAAACATTTTTTGAATGTAGTAAACATACACTTCATTGTATCGTACCAATGCATCCCTAATATAACGTGTGGACTGGGTCCGGATTGACTTGCCGTTCGGTCCGGACTTTGAGAATAGCTCATATATAGAACCATCACTACCTTTTAGTGAGCAAGAACGGCATAGCCGCCAACATACTATTACTACGTTTAGTGACAAATATATAAGCATAACCTCCGTACAACCATAGTTCTTTACCCATTTTTTATTACTCATTGAAAAAGTAGCCAAGTTAATTTCGTTAACAGAAAAAAAGGAACGCTTCATTACTTTTCGTTATTAATTGCTGCGCTTTCAATGGATTAAAACACACTCCGAAGCTGCCACACACTCCCATTTTGCATTTTCTGAATTTAACTCGTGTAGAAATGACAGACAAGACACTTTACTTCTAGCAGCCAGCCTTCGGTTTGGGTGTTTTACTGACCATCAACGGCTAACGTCCTGCGACTGCACTCCACATGTCCCGTCACTCTACGTTGACTGACGCGAACCGTTGGCCAGCAGCACCTGCTAAGCTAGCTAACAGGTACCGACCGTAGCGCAGGGTCTTCACTCAACACGGCCAGTCCCAAGCCTCCAAGTGAGACTTCGAGCAAGCCGATCTCCAAATACCGGTGTACAAATACGTTACTCATTAGCGTTACTGAAAAATTACGTTACTCTAACACTCAGCACTCAATGATGTTTTGCCCAACACTGTAAACTAAATGTATGTAATGAAAAAAAGTAACTATTGACACAATAACAGCATTACTTATATAACAGCATTATTTTTTTAATAGTAAGCCCAGATGCTAATGCTAAGCTAATGCTAACTTTAGCTAGCTAGGTTTGGTTGGTTAGCTAGCTAGCTAACGTTATCTAACGTTAGCTAACGTTTAGATAATGCGTTAGCTAACGTTAGCTAGCTAGCTAACCAAACCTAGCTAAGGGAGCTTAGTATTAAATTCCACTTACCTCTCCGAAGTTCTCGGTGAAAGGGACTTCTGGGAGCTCTGCGTCTGAATTTATATTCTACCACCATTCTGGAACGTAGTTACTATTGGTCAGCAGTAGGTGGTTGCTATGCACACTTTTTTATTTAATTTTATTTAATTTTATTTATTTTTTTTAATTTAAATTTTTTAATTTATTTTCATTTTATCGTGTTTTCCTAATATGTTCGGTTTTGATTGTAGATATGTTTTGTGTGTTTTGATCTGTAAATTTTTTTTTTTTTTTAATTACATTTTTTTTAAGTTATGTGAGAAGAGCGGCTGGTTGCTATGCACCCAATGGATTTTTTTTCTTGTTACAATTCTTTTCTCCCCTTATATTGTCACACACTTTAAGCATTTTTTTGCACTTGCATTTATAAATAAAAGTCATAATAAATAAAAATAGTGACCGGGTCTATAATATAGCCTTTATAAAAATATAATGATTTTGGTGGTGGTCGACTGATAACCTGACTATTCAAAATACTTTGATATTTTATATTTTAAGACCAAAAAAATACTGTTCTGAAAAATAACTTTTGTGAAAAAAAATTTCCACAAAAAGTTCAATTACTTACAGAAAAAAATATTTACAATTAGCTGCATCTCCTACTTTTAAGCAATTAAAAAGCCAGAATCTATGCATATAAAATATTGCTCATTTCAAAATGTTACTTGTTGGACACAAGATGTCTCCAATCCTTTCTCTGTGTACAGTATGTGTGCTTGTTTAAACTGCATATTGGATTTTTTTTTCAACTCAGTTTTAAGCCGAGCACAGAGAAAATTTGCCTGTGCAGCAGGAAACAGTCTTCTAATGTCAGATACTGCGCATACATCATTCTGTGCAGTGAAGCTCAAAGATTCGAATAAAGTACCAAAAAGCAAAACACATTTTTGAGCACAGAACAATAAATGTATGGATAAAATGTGGAATGCAACTGTTTGAGTTACTTCAGTTTCTTCTGAATTAACGCTGTGTTCTGTTGGTAAGTATTGAGACAAAAAGAAATATTGATGATGTTATGAGGAATTGTTGTCAATATCTTACCTATAAATATCCATATACATTCTCAATGACAGGTTACATGCTTACCATATCTATGGCTATGCAGATTAAACTTTAATTGAAAAAAAAAAAAAAAATCTTTAAATATTTTCTACCGAAACGTTAGTCATGACCTATAAAACTGTTAAAATATCAACAACGGAGTAACTTAGAGAATTTATAGGCAATGTCAGTGTAGTAACATCTGATTAGTTTAGTGCAAGTGTGAGATCAGACTGCTGATGACACAGAGGAGACCCCTGTATATGCAACTTGTGACATCACTCAAATTCACTTAATAATTACAGTTGTTTCTTGTCAATTACTGCCGTCTGCACTATTTTTGCTTACATGCCAATCATTTGTACATGTGAGTATCTTAAATGTATGTGTTTTTTCTCTTTCTTTTCTAAAGGGACGTCTCAGGGTGCTTCGTTACACACAAAGACTAGAGCATTTGAAAAAGCCTCCTTAAAGGCAGGGAAGTCCTATCGAAAAACCATGATGTCTTTCTTTGCATCCTTTATGAGTTTTTTCTCATGTAACTTCTCATCCTCATGTTTTCTGTTGAAGTTTAATCTTAGCGAATGAAACCTTGTGTTTTCCATTTACCTGAGAGAGAAACTTCACTGTAGCTGTTTAGATTGCTGTGACCCTCCAGGCTTAAAAGGAGGGCTCGTCCGGGATTTGAACCCGGGACCTCTCGCACCCTAAGCGAGAATCATACCCCTAGACCAACGAGCCGACGGTCAGGAGGCTTTTTCCTCTATTTCTCATCTGTACCAAGGTGTCTGTGTTTCTCAGGTGTGATAGTGTTTCAGTGTTTTGTTATGTTGTGCGCTTTTTCCCTCTGCAAACATTCTAACTGACGAACAGGGCTCCAGACCACCCACACCGGCCAAACACCTGTCAGGTGAGATTAAACAGTTTGGGCTGCCGGAGCAGTGCACCTGACATTGCACAGCTTGTGATCATAGATGTGATCCGTCTGTGGCATGAATATTTTCCCGCCCGTGTTCCGTGAAGACACGCCCCTCTCTGCCTCTGATTGGCGGCCTCCGGTGCCGCAGGAACGTACGGGAGAAATACCTGAGGCGTGCGTGTACAACATTAAACTACATTAAAGCTCGAAGTGAAGAGAACTGTTGTTTTTTCGTTAAGAAAAAGCCCGTAAGTGCCCGTTACACATGTCCCCGGCCCGGAGAGGCTCAGACCCCCCGGCAGCGCTGCCCCCCGCTGAGCTGTGGTACTGAGCACTGTCCGCTGATGGCGCAGAACGCTGACGTTACACGAAACGTCTGCTTTACTGTTTTACCACAACTCTTACTTTCGTTATGGCGGACGAGCAAAACAAAGGATTTTTGTCCTTGAATCTCTATTGAATGTGTTCATGCACAATGCTGAGGACGGAATAAATACAACAGCTGAGCTATATTTAGACATGGATACAATTCAGTCATTCACGGTCTTAGCAGCTTTCTCATCAGGGCAGGGTTTAAGAGTGAACAGGATTTCAGCGGGTGAAGTAACATTAGTCATTCGTGCATTAAACGTCACTTCACAACAGTTGAATTATCTGCTGAATAATTATGACAATCATAAGAATAATGGTGTGTTTGGTTTTTTTTCTTATCTTTTTGAACCAGAACTATAGGCTACTTAATGAAATCAACAATTCAGTGAATGCAATGAAATTGCTGAAACAACTCACGTCTTTTAGTATAGAGACAAAGAAAAAACAGTGCATTGAGAACACAATACTTCATCCCTGAGTATTATACAGGATATGGTGGGAACGTTTTTTAAGGATTGCATTAAAGACAAACACCCAGGAGGAGTGTCAGAGAGATGACTCAGTGACACATGACCAGTGACACACATAAGGAAACACTGCTCCACATAGAGTAAGCCTGTGGGAATATGGTTATTGCCATGCCAATAAAGCTTGGTTATAGAATATTGAATTCGTATTATAAGAAAAAAGCAAGAAGTCTTCAAGAAGAGGTCGAAAAGACAGAGGACAAGTGGGCACTTTGAACGTTTTTATAAATGCAGGCAAAGTTCCAGCGTCAGCCACACTTTGTGTTCCTGATTGGTCCACGAGGGCTCAGAGTTAGACCTCTATCGGCCTGTGAGGGCTAGTTTAGTTTCTGTTTGGTTCTCTCTCTCTTTCTCTCTCCGTCTGTTTCGAACCAAAAACAAACATGATTTATAGGAAAGTGTAAAAACCTGCAAACAGACTGCATCTTGTAATGTGAGACTTTCTTTGTGAATGTACAGGTGGGGGGTTAGGGGAACAGCTTCGCCCATGAATCTGGCAGTGGTTCTAACACATCATGGTCATGCCTTCAGCATGCCGGCACATTCAGAGACCTGACTGTCACTGACTGTATTGTGGCGGACGGACACGTCGGCAGGGGAAATCCAAAATCATAACACATAGAGAAAGCTGAAAGACTTCAGGGCTCCACAGCAGGTTACTTGAACTACACTCAGGATGCAGACCATAAGATGTGGTCTTTGACTGCTGTTATTAAAAGTCATTCTGCAGTTCCACAACAACATGTGATTATATTGTTATTATTGTATTATTTCATTTTTGAAGTATTTTTGAAGAAAGTGAAAGCCACAGATTGTGTGTTTAGCAGCTCTGTCTTCTGCTCAGTGGACAACAAACTCAAGTATTTTTTAATCTGCCTGCAGAAACTTAAACGTTGCCATTTTATTGAAGAAAACCCAAAACAATATCTACAGTAAAACCCCCTTTATTATGCCTACATGTAAACAACATCACATATTAATTAAGATTTATGTTTTTGATACAGAGAATACAAGAATACAAGGCAATAATCTGTAATAAAATGCCCATAATCTGTTAAAATCCCTGCAAAGCTCACGTAAGAGTCAAATGTAAAAGAGAAACAGTATAAAACATGTCTGTCTTGTTTTTAATTCAATGGAATTTCCCATAACAACCTGGATTTAGTTTCTATTTTCACTACCATCTCTGCTGTGACAGCTCTCTCCACTATGCTAAACATGGCTACAGTCTTTACACAGATGATCCCTACAAGACAAAAACAACACGTTTGTTAGAAAGGAGCATTTCAACCATCGCTCCACTGTTAATCATTTTCATGCTCATCAAATCATTCAGTGCGCACCACAAAATGGACAGTGAAAGGTTACCCATACTCTAATATATAACACAAACGCATACAAAACAGACAGTAATAAGTATAGAAAATAAATATATACATTACATACAAATTGTGTGATAACACATTTGAATACTTAACCCACTGTGGGTGTCACAGACACCACAACTTGGCTTGACAACACATGTAAACACATGAGGAGTGCCAGGGGATGTTGCTGCTCATGACGACTAAAAAGCAAAATTAAACATACAACACAATCACGAGACAGACGTGAGGAGATCAGGGCAAATGGAGAAAGAAAGGAACAAAAGTAAAGCTAGTGAGAGGAGAAAAGAGGGATAAAAGAACAAAGGGTGGGAAGAAGGAACCAAGACTGAAAGCAGGGGGACTGAGAGTGGTCCACGACTGTTCTCTAAACTGTAGGATTTAACCAGAGCCCTCCTGTCGTGGGGGTGTTGATGTCATGTTGACCTGTCCCTTACATCAAGAAAACAATTGTTTTTCAGCAGTTTTAAGAGGGTGGTGGCCGTGGGGCTTCAGGGAGTTTCCACAAACCTTCCCAGGCCATCATGAACCAAACCTCTTTGGTCATATTTTACCTAGTAACACTGTAATGGAAATTTCTGATTGGCTGGTGCCCTGTAGTGGGCAGTCTTCAGCACCCTAGACTAAGCTGTTCTCCCCGCACTTTCACTTTATTGTAGCTCCCTGAAAGAGGTGCACGCACACATCTCATCGAGCTCCTGAGAAACAAAGGAAAGATCAAACATGAATGTCGCTCTGTGTCTAGCTGTTCTGGCAGCTGTGTACTGCTCAGTGGACGCCAAAGTCAGTAAGTACTTTTTTTTTTTTTTTTTTAAATCTACCTGCTGTAATCTAATCCTCAAACCCTTTTACTGAAGGATAGCAGAGACCTAACCTTCAGTAAAACTTCCTTTATGATGACGACTCAAAATACATCAGAGGTTTGTCAAGATGTTTGTGTTTTTGTTACAGAATACAAGGCAGTAATCTAAAAACATAGGCTCATGTAAGAGTTGATGAGAGAGTCATATGTGATAGAGAAACAGTATCAAACATGTCTGTCCTGTTTTTTATTCGGTGGAGTTCCCCTCAGCCGTCTGATTTAGTTTCGATTTCCAGTAAAACCATCTCTGAGGTGACAGCACCCTCCACTGGCATCAGTGTGGTAAACATGGATGCTTATGAATATTATGAGGACTCCTGCAGCTGCCCGAGCTACAGAGGCTCAGTCTCTATCTTCTCAGTGAAATAAAACCTCACAGCATAATGAAAAACACAATCTGTGTTTTGTATTGAAAGGAGCATTTCAACCCCTGATCCACTGTTCAGTCACTTTACGTTAAATCAAGCGGACCCTCACCTTGCTTTTGATCAGTTTTGATTTTGTGAGTTCACTTAGTTTATGTACAAACAAGTGCGTGAACATCAGCTGTTCCACAAGAAGCCTCCAGAACAGCAAAACAAAATCTCGAGGAGACTTTGAAGCCATAGCAGTTCATTATTTTCATGCTCCGTGACCAGAATGAAACTGTTGTTGTTTCTTGATCTCTCTACATTATGTATTATTATTATTGTATGATGTTTTTTTTTGTTTGTTTTTCTTCATACAAGTTGCCTCAGGTAAAATATCTCACTCTGTGTTCATGGTAGTTTGACATCATTTCTCTCTCCATGTTGCCTTCAGGTCCACCCAAGGTTCAGGTGTACAGCCGTGACCCAGGACAGTACGGGAGTAAAAACACCCTGATCTGCCATGTGAGCAACTTCCACCCCCCTGACATCACCATCCAGCTCATGAAGAACGGAATGGAAATCCCTGATGCCAAACAGACAGACCTGGCCTTCAAACAGGACTGGCACTTCCATCTGACCAAGAACGTGGCCTTCACACCCCAGGATGGAGAGTCCTACACCTGCAAGGTCACTCATGGGTCAACCATGAAAGACTATGTCTGGGGTGAGTTGACATCAGCCAAGAAACTGGGCAGTAAAATAAGACTGTATCAGCATGTGATCAAGCCAAAGTAGGCAATAAAATAGACAGTGGGACGATTTCACACAATGATAATAAACTTCAAAATTCATTCAGCACTGCAATGTTCCCTAAAAGTGGAGAAAAATCCAGTGTTATCTCAATGTTTCATCAATAGAGAATAAAAAAGAAAGGAAATGTTCCTTCCTCATTCCTTGTAGGTCTGTAGCACAACAGACAATTATCAACATCACATGTCAAGTCGCTGCAATCAAAGGAAATGGAAAACATGTTGATACACATGGAGAAAAGGTTCCATGGTAAATGCAAATGCTGGCTCACCAGCTTCTATGAGGTGGACAACAACTTAAATATCCTTTTTTCTTTTTACAGAGCCAAACATGTAACTGTCACCAAAGGCCGAGTTTGGTAAGTTCATCTCTTTGTTTTACAGCTTTCAGTGAAGCTGCTCCACAGCCCCACACCGGGAGCCACGTTTAATTGCTACAGCAGATGATGATTTTGTTGTTGTCCTCTGTTTGATGTTGTGATGTCATTTTCTCTCCTTAGAGTGACGCCTTACATTTTGGCCTCAGCTGCAGCAGCATTTGTTCTTCACATCTTCAATCAATAGGATCTCAATTTCCCAGACTTTCTCACTTTTCTGTCCACAAAACCAAATATCAATAACATACAGAGGGAAATGTAAATGTTCAGTTACTACTTTAATGAGAGAATGATGCATGGGCTGCAGGTCATTTAGTCTTTTCTTTTTAATTTAGCAGTGTGTTGCTTAGATTACTTGCAATTTATTTTTCAGCCTTTGACACAGGAAATTGAGTGTAAATAAAGATGAAGTAATGTAATGTTGTTGTTTATTCAGCGTGTAATATTTGTTTCTATACATAAACAATGACTTAAACTGTTTTTCTCACCTAAATTATACATCCAAACAGTAACTGGTAAGGATAATAACACATGAATGGGGTGATCTTTTTGGAATAAAACAGACATGTGTTCTACAAATTAAATTTGTCTTTTAAGGCATTTGTAAATTCCCTCTTCTAAATAAAATGTCTTAAAAATGTATTGATGTCTTCATTTTTTTTAACCACAAACGCCTACAATTTATTTACTATCAGGATGAATGTGTTATCTTAATGTCTTTAGGAAGTAGAATATGGTAACACTTGCCATATCCATGCAGGTGGACAAAGAAGTCAATTGATGTGCAGACATTTAAGTGAGTCTCCCAGATTTCACCATTCCCCCTGCATTTCATATACAGTCTGCCTCACTGGCTGGTGTGATGCTGACCCAACAGCTGCCTTATACAGTCTATGAGATGTTCATTTCTGCCCTGTGTGAAAACTACTCCAGTGCATTTGAAACTGCTCTTTGAATTACACTTGATTCATTAAAACATGTAAGATAAAGTCAGCCCTCTTTGGATATCAGGTGATTGCAATAACAATATCTCAGATAGCAAAATCAAACTTCTCAACATATGCCTGGGTCCTCTGTCTGGGCAGATTCTTGCAGTTGTCCTCTGGTATTGGCTGACAGCCAGAAGACTAACAAGCAAAGAAAACAAGCATGTGGCCCAAGTATGGGCTACATTTACTTTGCTATCTGGAATAAGCTTGATATTTATTCACTTTTAAGAGTGAACCGAGTGTCTTTCTCAATAATAGGACTATCTATCTATCTATCTATCTATCTAGCTATCAACATCTAGCTAGCTATCATATCTATCTAGCTAGGTAGAAATGATAGCTAGCTAGCTCTATCATAACATTTTTATTTTTAAATTGCAACTTACCGAACACACCATTAGTACTTGTGTGTGTGTGTGTGTGTGTGTGTGTGTGTGTGTGTGTGTGTGTGTGTGTGTTTGTGACAACTATACCATTGTCGTAAACAGAGCGCGCTCATGAACACTGTGAAGGAGGCTCTGAGAACTTGCGACCGTAGCCCAAATAAAACTGCGCAACGGCGAGCAACATGTCGGCGTAATTTCTACCTAGCAACAAAAACTCTTGATTTTGTTACTGGTGGTCATATTATTTTTCGGGGCGGCGCTTCTGTGTTTCAGCCGCGGTACGCCGGAACTCGCTTGGGTGGGCGGGGTTAGCAAGCAGTGCGACTTGATTTCCCCATTCTCCTCGTAGCTTTAAACACCGCCCAGCGTGTCGTCGTATACCAGGAAACACTCCCGAGCACAACACAACTTTACTTTCGTTTTGGATCGCGGGGAGCCTGTAACGTCTCTCTTTTTTGAACAAAGATAATAACGTTTCCAGTCCATTACCGTCTGAAGGTGAAACCATGAGGACAACTGTCTGCGTCGTTTTTGTTGGTCTGCTCTGCCTTTTCGCAGTTTCAACGGCCAAGGAATGTGAGTAATATAAATATACTGTCCAAGTACCGAGAGATTTACAAATGGCGCTGTGTCACGCAGCGTCCTGAAATGGCAGGTTTCAGACCTTACAATAGCTTTACCCTTCAATTCACCGCAGAATATGAGGAAACGGACCTCGAAATTGTTTCCCTAAAAGTAAAGTAAAACTTTCTATTAGTAAACATTTGTTGGTGTTAAAGGTTGACTTAATGTCTTCGAAGGGCGCTGTTAGGTCTTAAATGTAGCTGTGACAGCTTGAAACCGTTGCACAAACATACTTATCAATGTGTTACAATCAGTCTGAGTGATCTGAAAAGCAGAGTATGTCTGAGTGGAATGTACATTAGTTTTTGTCATTTCTGTAGATATGTGAAAGAGTTTCTGTCTCTTTGTAGCTCAACCCAAGGTTCAGGTGTACACCCGTACACCAGGATTTTACGGGAAAGAGAACATCCTGATCTGTCATGTGAACGAGTTTCACCCACCAGAAATCACCATCGAGCTGCTCAAGGATGGGAAGGTCATTCCTGGAGCCACCCAGACTGACCTGGCCTTTGAGGAGAACTGGCACTACCATCTGACCAAACATGCGCCCTTCACCCCAAACAAAGATGAAAACTATGCCTGCAGAGTGACTCACATGGGGAAGCAGAAAACATTCCTCTGGGGTATGTTCCCACTGCCTCATGACAAAACCAGCTCATGAAAATATATTTACACATTCACCCAAACCACAAAAAACATCTTCCCCCTAATGAAAACAGAGATAATCATGTTTTGTAGGTTTTCTTTTTATTCATTATCCTCTCAAACATAAGAGGATAACAGGAAAACACACATTTACTGTCTATTTTTCTGTCCCACAAAAAAAGAAAAAACTAAATCTTTTTTACTTTATTTTCCGTTTTCTAGGTTTAAACTAAATTAATTAAACTAATTAAACAAACAAATTAACATGGATGTGAACTGAGACATGATTTATATATATGTAACATATTCTACCTGCAAGAAATGAATGATTTTTACATTATTATTTCAGTTGTTATGGGAAAAGAGCTCATTTGTGTGTATAACCTGTCCTGATGTGTGGTGCTAGAAAGAACAGTTGTCAATGTGTTATTGTTGTTTTCTTCTCTACAGAACCAGATATGTAAGTTCTTTGCTCCACCCTGCTCCAGGTATGTGCCACACTCATTATCAGTGTCATCTTTCAATTCAGGAAACAAATAATCTGTGCAGTAACTGTCTGAGTGACCACACACTTTTTATCCTTCGATAACCACAGGTCTGCTCAGGCTCGAGATGATGAAGAAGATTGGAGTGTTTGGTCTTTAACCTTGGGTTTGAGTTTAGCTTCAGGTGTGTGTCTGTTTCAGAAATTCCAAATGGCAGTGAAGCTCCACGAAATGGTTTGCTGTGAAGAGGGCAGAGACACTTAAAAACTCACAGCAACAAGCCTTAAAATGCCAAGATTACATGGATCAATATGATAAATGCAGCTCAGACACTCCCCCTGTTTTCCTCTCTCTTGCTTTTCCTTGTACCTGCTGGCTTGTACCACACACACTCTCAGAGGGGTGAAAAATATGAGATCATTCATTTTAACAATCATCGATTGACCTTGAGTGTAAAAAATTGAAATAATTATGTAATTGGAGTCTATGAAGAAACTGTTCTCTGGGTCATGGTACCAAACTGATTGTAGCACTGTTTATGAAATACATCCATGCTTCATGATTATCATATGAGAATTCATTAGAAAATATTGTTTCATAGCACTTTATGATTGGAAATGTGGAATTTGCATTTATGTTTGTTTTATTCCTAATCCAGTGGTTCTCAAAGTGGAGTTGCCAATAAAAAGGGGAATCTTTTATTTTCACTAAAAATTTCTATCCATAAGTAACACAGTGACAGAATGTATTACTATTTGATCATGGGGTTCAAACACTCTGTTATAAAACATCTAAACACAAAAATCTTATCTGATGGGGGTCCTTGGTCTAATTTGTGTCAGTTAAGTTGTTGATATGAAAAAGTTTGAGACCACTGGCTTAATCTATGCTAAGTGCTAAATGCTAAGATATGTTAATAGTTCCTCAGTTTACTGTATGTACTGTTTATCTTATTAAATATTAAGAGGGGATAAATCGTGTTATTTTCCTGTTGAATCAATTTTACAGATTAATCTGCAGTTTCTAATGCTGTTCCTGACATGGAGTACTTAGAATATCTCAGTCCAACATAAAAACAATTAGGCTCGTATTGATTGTAAATACGTTGTACAATATTGTTGGATAATTGAAAATTAAAATTACTAAATAAAAGTGATCATGTGTTTGTCTGTCTGTTGTTCCACTGATCTCAAAATGTCCTCTGATCATTTCACTGTGTTCTGACCCATAAAGCAGAGTATCAAACCGTCAGCGTGTTGGGAGGGGTTGCTGCAGTAGAATTATCTGAGCTGCGCTTTAGAGTTTGAAGGGTAGGTCAAAGTTTTTTTTAATGTCTGTTTTACAACATTGAACAATAAAACAGGTCTTGGCACTTAGGAAAACCCATTCTAACATGATGTCAATGGACAAAATCCATCTTCCCCCTTCTTTGAGTAAATTATATTCCAAAATTTCAGCTTAACCTGATATCGCACTTCAGACTAGTATGTCTTAAAATGATACATATGCAATACTCTGGTTACTATAATTGTCCCTACTGTCTATACTGATGACATAGAGATTCCTATTGGGGACAAAGTCCTCGTCCTTCACCGTCCTCGTTCTGTGTCAAAATGCATCTTAAAGTTGAGATAAAGCAAATAGAGGTCTTCACCAGCCTGAATTAGGCCATAAAAGTAAAAACACAACAAAATTACACAAAAGACAACAAAACACAAAACACAACATTTCATATTTTGGAAAAGGTAGAAACAGCAGTTCTTGCTCGTGATTGGACGGAACCCAACTCAATTCAGTTTATTTGCAAGTAAACCCCATTAATGCGCCAACTGGGTAGTGAAGTACTGTGAAAGGATAGTACCAGGTCAAATGCAAACTGAGTCTGAAGGGGTGGAATAACCAAATGCACAAGCTAAGAGGTGAACTAATTGGCAGGAACAGGGAAAAACATGCAGGCAGCAGGTACTCAGGAACAAAACAGGAAGAAGCTGCTGATTAATGGCATGCTGAAATACTGACTGGGTCATGAGAACACTGGGACCAAGCAGGTGGGCAGGGAAACTCAGGCGGTTACAAAAGGGCAACAGGGAAAAAAGTCTGGGGACATCTTGTGGCCAGAAAGGGAGTGGCAGGTGTGGAGGGGAGAACATGGGGATGAGGGCAGGAGCAAGGCCTGGGAGCTGAGAGAAGTGGCAGGAAACAGGGATCGAGGGGAACATGGGGGCAGGTGATGACGAAAGGCTTGAACCCTAACGACTTGAAAGAAGTAGGACTGATGGGAAGGAGGGGCGACAGTGATGGTGTAAACTGTATCTATGTGGAACCCACTCTTAGAAACATAGTTGATTTATGAGACACACCTGCAGTAGTCTCTTGCTTTACTCTGCCCCCTCTGTGACCCGGTGTGGATAGGCGGTATAGATGATGGATGGAAGCTGGATACAAGTGATAGACAGTAATGTTGTTTGTCCACTTTGACCTCAGAATGGCGCTGTTGTCTCAATGTTACACTGAATAAATGCGGACAGTGATGAGGGAGCATATATGAATCAGATCCTTCAGCTTGATGCTCTGAGCAGTATAACAGTAAAGAAACATCAGAAGTTGGAACTGATGGGGAAGTCTCTGCTGTTTATAAAATGCACAGGTGTTTATTCAGGACGATTTTCCAACCAGGGAAGCCACAAGATGTCACTGTCTTGGAAAACTGGCATTGCACAAGCTGTTGTACTCAGTGGTTGCACAACTTCCAACAGCTGATTGATACTCTAGAACAGTGGTTCCCAACCTTTTCCAACTCATGGGCCACTTGAAAATCTCAAAAATGTTGGAGGGCCCACTTCCAACCCCATAACAACACTGAGGCCAAATCACGCCTTCTCTGAGCACTTTTGATTTTAATGATAACACTTGAACATTTATGGCTGAACTGAAAGCAGAGGAAGCTCCATTTTTCTTTTTCTTTTTTGAGATCTCTTGTCCATTCACCACCTGTCTCAATTGCTATTCTGACAAGTGAAATCTTTTGTTTCCTGTTTCACTGTTTCTGTTTCACTGGTGTGTCTCCTGTTTTACTGTTGTGTATAATTCATTATATTTTCTGTGTTGGTCTGGGTTTGTGAAATGTTGTTGTGTTTTGCACCTTGGGGGCTACTGTATACTGTACTGTCATTGAGCGGCAGCATGGGGACAGTCACATCTACTGTACCAAGCAGTGAAACTTTGGCAAAATGTCCTTGAAGTAAACACCTATCCTAACACTAACCTATACACCTACAAAAATAAAACGTGGTCGTATAGATGCAGGAAGTGGAACTATAGGTCTGTGGTTCAAACTGAGCGGCAGTGATGACTCAGAACAACAGCTTATTTTTTATACTGCAGGCGGGGCTCGGTGTGGATAGATGCGGGGAGAGAGGTTTGGTTTGAAGAAGGTGAACTCTGAGAACTATTTGAAACGCGCTGGGGTTTTCTCAACAGTTTTCACAAGGAAAGACCATCTCTGGGGTGCCTGTTCTCCCCGTGTCTGCGTGGGCTCCCTCCCACAGCCCACGGTCATGCGCATCAGGTGAGCGGACTCCGGGCTGCCTGCAGGCGGGGACGAGAGAGCGGCTGCTGGTCTCTGCATGTCGGCCCTGTGACAGCCTGGCTCCCTGCCCAGGCCGTAGCGCCCAGTGCCCGCTGGGATTGGCTCCGTGTAGATAGTGAATGGATGGAAATCACTTTTTTTTTAAAGTAATGAAATAAAAGTATGACAAAGATAATAGATAGTAAGATATGTTATCTTAATGGCTCATCAATACCCGTATAATAAAGACATTTTTAGAGGTTTGTGTAAAAAAAAGAAAAAAAAAAGACATCGATCAATTTTTAAGACATTTTAATTTACAAATGTCTTAAAAACAAATGAAGATTGTAGAGCACACTTGTATTTATTCCGCAAGGAGCGTGTTATCATCCGCGCCAGCTGCTGCTCGGTTCTCGGCTCTGATCCATGAGCGCTGCCGCAGGGAGGACGTGTCCCGGCCGGGGACCATGTGACATTCACGCCCAGTGTCTCTGCGTGGGTCTGTCATCGAGTAACGGCGTCTGAGGGTTTTTCTCCTGTGGGGTAAAGCTTGTTGTGGTGAGGCGGTGGGCCTGCGTGGTGACTCACTGGAGAAACGCCCCCCGATCGTCACGCAGCGTGAGAGGGCGGAGGGAGTTTCCGTCTTTGAGCAACAGTTGCAGCCGTGCAGTCGGGCCCAGTGTGTCCCTGTGAGAGCGGCTGTGCAGATGGACCCCTCCACCTTCCTCTTCGACGTCCCCCCGGCGGTGGTCGAGACGTTCTGCCGGATCATGGACAGCGGAGGCGACAGTCTGGGATGGCGCGGACTAGGTGAGCACCTGCGGGTACCACGGCCACGACCACCGCCGCCGTGGACCGACCTTAACCTGAGAGCTGAAGTCCCCGGCTTTTCAACAGTTGACTGGTGGCCTGTGTTATCTCTGTCTGACTGATAGAAATCTGTGCTTTTTTCAATTTGACTAAGACCTAGATAACAATTCAAATCAAGCTGAGTGAAGCTTTGCTGAGGTTAAAACCCATCTTCCTCAGCTCATGGTCAACAAAGCGAATCCTCTTCGAGCTGTCACCTGCAGCCAATTAAACAAAACACTGGTAATTAGTGAAATATCATTGAGGAATAGGTTATGGAAGCAGATCTGTCATTACATTTCCCTCTGAAAGCTTCATCAGTGAGGACGATTGGTTGCTTCATCATTGTAAAATAACTGCTGTCTCTAAGAATGTGTAAGTCAACCATATAAGCCAGTTAATCTCGTGCCAGTGCTACTGTATATAGAGTATGTGGGTAAAGGAAAGACTGAATGGAAACCTGTTCTTCTTTGTATGCACGGCTTTCCCCTGAGAGCTCAGTTTGATACCTCTGTGTGTCCATCATCCTTCCTGTTCTCCAGCCGTCCGAGTCCTCCCCAGCTTGTTAGAAGTTCGCATGTTGGAGCGCGTGGAGGCTGCTGGTCGGAGTCCCACCAGGGAGCTGCTGTGGACCTGGGCCCAACAGAATTCCAGAGTGCAGGACCTGCTCAAGGTGCTGCAGGACATGGGCCACCACAGGGCCAGGCAGCTCTTCCAGAGTCCAGCTGAAGGCCAGTTACAAACAGCTGAAGGCAAGTGCAAACTCCAACAAGTGTAATGATTGCACTGTTTACTCATTTAAATGTTGTACTTGTACCATCTGAACGCTTCTCTAACATTTCTGGTACACCACATTGTGACTGAGCCGTGGGTAATTGTTATTTTCAGGTAACTGTGTGGCTCGGGGGTATTCCACTTTCCACGATCATATCAAATATTGCAATATTCCCCACCATATGCAATATTTTTCCATAACCTCAAACTTTAATACAATAATACAATAATATTGTATATCACAGTATTTTATGAAACTGTGTCTCCTCCTGCTTGTTAATGTACAGTAAGATTGATGTAGTAATATCACCAATTAGCAGTTATCATCCTCTGCATCATTTTCAGCAACCAGTTCAGGTTTTTCTCTCTTCATTACAGCTAAACTCAGGCCAAGGCCAAAACTCTGCTCATCTCACTGTGTGGAGTTAACTGGCACAAGTATGTACATCATTTGATGCTGATGCTGAGGCGTTGTGAAGATGTTCTTCAAGATGTTGTAAAGAAGACTGTTTTGCTGCATGTTTTAAAAGGCTGTATGTATGTATTCAGCGTGGGAAGTCTGTCAGTAGCTTGAAAACATTGGTCTGTTCTTGCCATGATGACAGCAGATGTTTAGATAACTCAGAGATAACCACAATATGGGTCTCTTCAAATGGCTAGTCAGGAAGTTGATACTGAGCCTAGCAGATTAATTGTACTTACAGTGTCACTGCCAACAAGCTTGATAAAAGCAGTGTGAGTCAGAGGGTAAAGTGATGAAGGTCTGCAGATAGAAAAGGGCTTTGTTTGCAGCAGCTGCCTGAGAGTGTGACTTCAGGGGAAACACAACTCCTCTGACACATTCCTAATGAAGCTTGTTGAGGTAAAAATGAAGTGAAGCTCACTTGCGTTCTTCCAACTTCCTCCAACAGGAGTTATTGTTAGATGAGTAGGTATGGGAGTGTTGGAGGAAATTCATATTGAACAGGTTCCTCTTTTGTGGTGCAGACCTGATGTCAGCAAACCGTGTTGATGCAGTCATCATGAGAAGGTGAACTTTGACTTAATATTTAGATCATCTTTCTGTTTCAGAATCACGGTCGCGCCCCAGCCATCAACACGCAGAGAGTGAAGCTGAAGAGAAGGTAGAAGTGTTTGTTCTACAGTTGAATGTGTTTATTCTTCAGACAGACCCATATATAAAGGTTACTTATGCACATATATTGAATTTCTATATATGACATACTTATACATGTAAAAAGCAATGATATATTATTAGAAATGATTACTATTAGAAATTGGAATAATAATATATAAACAGATATGCCAAAGCCTGTCAGTATATGTTGATATTTTCTACAGTAGAGTCCAAAAGTCAGAGACCACTTTCCCAGAATGTTAAGATACACATGTTTAAAATGAACAAGAAATGTAGAAAAACACAAGTTTTTGAATTTGTATATTTATATTGTTTTAATAAATGTAATAAATATGTATTGTTAACCTACATGGTTACAATATGTTACACCTCGTAAAAAACCCTCATGGAGATATTTTTAATGTATGTTCAGAGGATGTATGTGATGGTAATGTAAGTGACATATATGGCAGCCTCTCTCTTGATATAGGGACATATATGTCATATTCTGTATGTGAGCTGTAAGAAGAATTAATGACCATGCTGTCCTGTATTTTTTCTGATTAGGAATCCAGCCAGCTGGAGGAGAGCTCTTCAAGTCAAGCTTCAAGTCCAGGTAAGTGTAGTGAAAATTATAATGGAGACCAAATGAATTCATGTTACTCACCAGTGAAGTGGAATTTCCCTTTCCACTATGATTTCATTTTGGGTAGCCACGTGTGATTTTGAGCCTGAGCGTGTGAGACAGTGTGACGTCATACTGATCTGTGTTTTTCAGTGTCCACTGGAGAAAACCAGCCGCCCGTTATCACCCTCCAAGATATCATAGAGGGAACCCGGGATTTTCATCTTGAAATGAGAATTGCAGAGGGCCACTTTTCTGATGTCTACAGGGCACAGATTGGAAATAAGACATTTGCAGTGAAGCTTTTTAAACAGGTGATTATTGACTCTCTAAAAGGAACAGTCCCAAACACAAATGTAATATATGCTTATATATTGAATGTCATATATGGAAAATATATGCATGTAAAATAAAAGCTCATATGTAAAAATTATATAAATATTATATTATATAATTATGAAACCTATTGGAAATTGGAAAAATTTCATATATTGACTTATATGTCTAGGCCATACAACTATGTAAGTTTATGTATGTCTGCTTATATTGTAGACATATGTTGCATAAATATATATCCATCCCAAAGCCTGTCAGTATATTGATATTATACACAGTAGAGTCCAAAAGTCTGAGACCACTGTCCCAGACTGAGAAGATAGACATGTTTAAAATTAATGACAAATTATAAAGAAAAACCATATAAAAGCATATATGATTTCTATGCATTTGTTGTTTTAATAAATTGTCTGTTTGCTGTTAAGCCCTCTATAACTTTTCTTCAGGCTGAAACGTGTAAATTGCTTCAGCTTGTAAAATCATTTTTAATATAAAAAAAAACAACCTTAACACTGGAGTGAGAGGCAAACTGTAATGTGTTCATGTTCTAATCTCCAGATAAATGATGTGTCCTGGAGGAAGCTGTGGGACGTCTTCACGAAGGAAATGGAAGTTCATCATTTGTATGTGCCAACCCTCCCTCTCAGAATACCTTCCTCTTCGTGTCTGATAGAGTGTGTTCAATATTTAATGCACTGATGTGTTCCAGGTATCAACATCCAAACATCTTGGACTTGTTGGGCTGTTTTTCTGAAGAGGGTCACTACTGTCTGCTCTATCCCTACCTCCCCAGTGGATCTCTTTTCCACAGGCTACACCGTCAGGTAGGATTTGTAATGGCCTACTGCAGTTGTTCGTCCTGCCGTCTGTCTGTTATGAAGTAAGTGTGCGGGGAGTTCCTGTTTGTAACGTACTCACCAACCCAGAGCAAGTTGTTGCTAAGTAATAGTTAAAGTACCAGAAAACAGGAAGTGAACTTGTGGTTTACATGCGTCCAGTGGTTTTGCTTTTGCATAACTATGCAGAACTTAAAGGCTTTGATAAAACAAAACAGACAGAAATAGAACTTATTTACAATGAGCATTGCGACATGTTATGAGTTACACTGTGTAATGTCCTGAAACAAATCTGACCACTGCAGACTGATACTGAAAAACCTCCGTCCCACATTACCACCTATGGGTCTTTAGCTATAAGAAGAAGCTAGCTCAGCATTCTCAGTATGGACACCATGGCAGAGGCATTAGCTGTTAGCTTCGACAAGGCCCGCAAGAGGTCGTTGTTGCAGCTGCTTAGCAAAAGTAACATCGCTTTTCTTTAAAGCTGTTGTACGCGGAAATGTAGAGAAGAAGACAGAAAAAAAGAAATAAATGCCAAATTTTGAAAATACAGCCGCCCTCCTGCAGCTCTGGCACGCACTTCATACACACAACAGCTGTTTTGATTGGCTATTATTAAAACCAGTGTAATTCATTCCGCTCCAGCCTCTTTCCCAGGTTGTGAAGTTCTGGGCCATGCTGTGCTCATGTCACGTCTGTGTGTGAAGGCTTCCACGCCCAGTTTGCCCAGTTTGGCTATTTTATCTGTTTGAGAGCATATTTTTGTGTGGTAAAGTGGTATGTTGTCACTGTACAGGGCGGAGAGCGGCCTCTGTCCTGGCAAGAGCGTCTCACCATCATCAAGGGAGTGGCAAAGGCTTTGCATCACCTGCATACGGCCCAGCCCTGCCCAGTGATCTGTGGCAACATCTCCAGGTACGAGCCACCAAACACACCCTCTCTTCACTAACACACACGCTGTAGGACTCTGTGACTCTGCACACTTCCAGTTCTCTTCCAATCCTGAGGCTCAGAAAGTGCGTTCGACCACAGGGACACATTCTGAGGTGCTTGTCCAAGTCTGAGACCACTTTCCCATCAACTTGAATGGGTAGTGGCATATGTATGTGTGTAAATATTACTTGCTTGTATTGGATTTAAAGGGTCATATCACATGGCTTTATTTTTGGGAACTTTGGGACCCCCACTGTTGTCTGTGGCGTTCAGAGGTTGATACAGCGTCTGTGTGGCTTCTCTTCACAGTGCTAACATACTATTGGACGATGCCCTGCAGCCCAAGCTGTCTGACTTTGGGTTGGCTCGTCTACGTCCTCATTCAGCCAATCAGAACTGTACCATCACTCTGGATACAAGCTTCCACTGCAACCCGGGATACCTCCCTGAGGAGTACATCCGAGACGGCAAGCTGTCCTTCAGCCTGGACGTCTACAGCTTTGGAATGGTGACTGGAGCAAGATCATATCAGACTAACCAAGCTTTCTTCATTCTGTGTTTCAGCTGGGTTGAACAACAACAAAACAAAAGCAAATATTCCCTCTCTTTTAGCCTTGTTTCTGTTCTCCACCAGCTCCAGAAAGAAATATCTGGCTGCTAATGTTCACCAGCTAGTCTCTGACTCTGTGTGTGTGTGTGTGTGTGTGTGTGTGTGTGTGTGTGTGTGCCGTTTGGTGCTCTGCAGGTTGTGTACAGTGTGATTTTAGAGCAGCAAAAAAGTAAAGTTAAAGGTCCTGACCTGTTGTTACTAGAGCTCCAGAGAGAAGCCTGAGAGAGGAGATGTCAAACTACACTGAGATGTTTTGGTTCTTAAAACCACAATAATATTTCCACTTCAAATAAAACACATTAAAAAAGTGTAAACTATGGGAGCTTTAAAACCAAAACAAGAAGTGAAAATATGCTGATGCCTTTCGTAGAGCTGAGGAGAACTGCAGACTGGTGACAATTCTCTGAAGGACTGTGCACCTTTCACATTACATGATTTATTTGATCTACTGTCGGTACAAAAATATTAATTTAGCAACGTCAAGCAAAAGTAGCAATACATAAGGGTAATATTACAAGTTGTACAGATGCATTGATGGCGGTCGCTCAAGGTGAAACTAATAAATCAGTAGTATTTTTAAGTCATTGCATCATATTTTATAAAGTGATCACGTCTTTTGCATTTACAATCTTAGTTTTCAAAAATAATTAGAAACTAAAGCTGTTAAATAAGTTTAGTGGAGTAAAAAGTACAAAAGTCCCTCTGTATATAGAAGATATTATGAACCTGGGCCTTATTGTCTGATGTTTTTGGGTGTAAATGATTGTTAGGGACAAGGATCTTTGCAGTCAGCCCAATATTGAGTAATAGTGGTATACCCAGAACTGCGAAATAGCTGCTGCAGTGTATTCAAAGGGTGCATTTGTCCACCTCAAAGTACATCCAGTAAAAGTGGTTGTTTTTCCCACTGCCTGGTTCAGATTATGGACAGGATTCCTACAGAGACAGACCTTTTTATTTTAAAGTGACATTTTTGTTTAAGCAAAACAGCCATGTTATTGCTGTGTTCAAAACCAGCAGACTCCATTGACAAAAAGAGTGATTTTACCTCACAGAACACAGGAGTTGCTGGTCTACTGCTGCCTCGATCAGTGTTGTTTGTGTCATTGTGCGACTTTCAGTGGTGGAGGAAGTATTCACATCCTGCAAAAGAGCCACACAGAAAAGGCATGGCCCATGGTGTTGTAGCACAAATTTCGAGCGACAAATGACGAAATATGAGCTGTATATGCAGCACAGTATCAGTAAAAGTTACCATAATGAAAATAGGACCATGACGTCTGGTGGAAGCATTATTCCCTCTTTTTTTTTCATTGACCTTCATGACACTTTGCTTGTCCTCAGGTCATAATGGAAACAGTAACAGGACGGAAGGTCATAGAGGATGTACCTAAACAAACACTGCTGGTGAGTCAACACTGAAGAAGCAAAGTGTTAAGACTTTATGAAGCCTGTATCTGTGTGCTGCACAATGACGTCTTACAACAACAGTCCAGAGGTTTCATTCACAGATTTACCTGTAACACCAGAGTATTCAGGCCTGTGGTCACTTTGGAGGTTTAGCTGGATACATTATTTGGGTGATGATATTCTGACTATAGGCCTTTGTGTTTATGTATTAATATTTACATTCACATTTACTCATTTAGCAGATGCTTTTATCCAAAATGACTTACAAGTGAGGGGCATTACTAAAGCTTCAGTGCAGTAGGAGACCATGGAGTAAGGACTAAGTACTACATCAATTTAAAGTGCAAGGAGATAGGAGATGTGCTAGTCAGTCATGTTTGAGGTGGTAGGAGAGGTGGTAGGAGAGGAGGTAGGAGAGGAGGTGCTCTCAGGAGAGATAAGTCTTGAAGATAGAGAGGGATGTGCCTCTGACAGCATCACATTACAGTATTACATTATCAGTGAATATATATATATATATAAACAGATCTGATCCCACACATTTTAAATTGCAACAACCATCTAGAGCCTGACCTTACTTGCTTTCCTCGATGCAAAGTGATCAATTGCATCATACTATGAAATCTGCCCAGCAGTTGCATGGGTAAACTGATACTGTACAGACATACAAGTGTGTTATTTGATAGATTCCCCAGCTCCAGTGTGGTCAAACTACCCCCCGACCCTGTCCCCATCTCCCACCACCTCTGAGAAAGAGAGAGAGAAGAAACACACAAACTAGAAAGAGCAGCTGCTCTGAACTAAGCACGCGCTGTCTCTCTGTCTCTTTCCTGTGTCAGAGGGATTTGCTCATCACAGAGGTGGAGGACAGTGGTGGTGTGGACTCTTGTCTGCAGTTTTTGGACGAGGGAGCCGGACAGTGGCCGACCGCCTTGGCCCTCAGCCTTCTGACTCTGGCCTTGGACTGCACTACGAGCCGCCACCGCCACAGACCGAGCATGGACAATGTGAGCATTATTTCACTCTGGACTTTTAGGACCAGTATCTGTAACAAAGTACTCTGAGCTTTCTAAACTCAAAGATTTTCTGGATAATCCACAGTGGGGCAATCATTTAAGTGACTGTGGATGAGATAAACGCTGTATCTCAATTGTCTTCAGGTACTTCGGACACTGAGCCACCTGCTTCCTCCACCCACATGCCCACTCGCCGACCAGCCCCGCAGCCTGGATGACGGAGCCCCTCTGACCACCCAGCAGAGCCCCCCACCCTCCATACCCGTGGAGCACGATGAGCAGCACAGCCTCCCTGGTTCTCCAGTGCAGGCTGGGCCCAGTGAATGCAGCCAGTCAGAGGTGACATATCTGAGTGGCACTGTGGGCGCTCACGGTGAGGCAGTACTGGACCTGTACAGCAGCTGGCCTGTACAGTGCAGCTGCCCGGCTGAGACAGGTGGTCTGACCTGTGAGGACTGCAGGGCCAACGGGTTCACCCCCTACCACACGGAGAGTGCTCAGGGTAAGTCTATGAGAATATGGGCCCTAACTTACACCTGGTGCAAAGCTGCACAAAGCACAACGCAAGTGTCTTTGTTGGTGTCAGACCGACATTGTTTTAATTTTCCCTTCCAGCATTCACGTTCTTTATCATACCATGTGAACACCCGCGGGTGTGCCACAGTGTTTCCTATTCATCACCTAAATTTGTCCCACCACAGTTTCATAATGAACCGAAAATGTATTTACACTTCTCATCATATAACACAACAGATGTCTGAAGTTGTGTTTTGTGTCACTACTTCTTTGTGCACAATTAGAATCTAACTCTGTGTGAAACAATCTACCAAGGTGCAAGGGTGCATGGCTTTTAAAGGGAATAGGAGATGGCTCTCTGATTGGTTTATTGCATGTTACGTCCAAAACACTCCCATGAATAATTAAGAGACTAAGTTCAACCCTTTTAAATCAGTGACTGTTTTTTTCGACCGTTAAAATAGCAAAAGTGATATGGACAGGCCATAAATGCACTTCAGAGGAAATTCCCAAAACACCCAACCATAATTTTAATTTTGGCCTGTGTCAGCACTTTGAACCACTCTGGGAGACAGCCAACATTTATAGCATGTTTGATGATGATTGAGGGACATGTCGATCCTCTAACTGCGACATGTCAGACAGATAAGTCAGACATTTGGTTGTTATCATAGCACTTGGCCTAATTATGCCGCTGCACCAGCAACAGCCAGAGCTGGAGGCATTGTGTTTCAGGTCATCCATCAGTCGGCCCCATTCTCATGAACACAATATCTCAGTAACACCTTGAGGGAATTTCTGTCTCTATCTAATCTACATATAGATTTTGTTGGGCAAAGGTCAAAGTTCAAGGTCACGGTGACATCACGTTCTTGTGAATGTGATTTATCAGGAACAACCAGACTGAATTTCATTACAGCTGTCACAAACATTCACTCGGGCTGTGTACGAAACTACTCACCACTCACTGTATAGTCCACTAAATAGTAAGAATGATTATACCCTATACAGTGGATTCATAGTATCCCATAATGCATCATGAAAGTAGTGTACACCTGATGGTCACTAACCAAGCAATATATACCATCATGCATTGCGGTCCTGATGAGCTCACTTTATATTCCTCTACATAGAAATCCCTGGACAATGAGTAGGGAGGAGTGAATGAATGAGTGAATTCAGGCACAACCTTGGACTCAAGGGTGAACTGATTAGAATTTGGTGGTCAAAGGTCAAAGGTGATTGTGACCTCATAAAACATGTTTTTTGGCCATAACTCAGTCATTCATTAACTAATCATGACGCAATTTCTCACAAATGTCTAATAGGACAAAACGATGAAGTGATGATACTTTATATCAAAAAGGTCAAAGGTCATAACATAATGTTCTGTAAAAACACCTCTGGCCATCATTCGACACTGTAACTCAGGAAGGGGAGAGGTGGTAATTTTAGTTTTTATGATAAACTATGTCTTTAATTCTCCTTGGTAACGATGATAACGCACACACCCTGAAATAAAAATCAATCAACGCGATCATATACAATTATTTACTACATGTGGAATGGACTGTGTGTGTGTTGGCCTGATTAAAGCGATGCGTTGCTGTGTTGTGTGTTTCAGCTGACCTCAGCGTGGTGGAAAACGAAGCCAAGGAGAGACTGAGGAACAAACTGAGTCTTTATGACAGAGGCCTGATTGACACTGGGGAGCTGCTCTCTGAGACAGGACTGCACTAGACAGCAGGATCCCTATTACCTCTGAGATCCACCGAAGTATTTAATGTCATGATAAGATAGCACAAATCAACACTGAAGTTTATAAAATCACATGACTTTAAATAATTCAAACACTTAAAGACGAACATAGAAACTAATGTACTAAAGTGCAAGTATAATATAGGTGTAGTATAATATTATAGTTTTGAATTAAAACATTTAAAAGCATTATTTATATTTTATTTTATATATATATATATATATATATATATATATATATATATATATATATATATATATATATATATATATATATATATATATATATATATATATATATATATATATATATATATATATATATAATTAATTTTTTCACGAAAATTGTACTGTTTCGTTGGGCATTGGTCCACTTGCAATAACTTCATGGCCCACCGGTGGGCCCCAGCCCACAGGGTTGAGAACCACTGGTTTAAAAAGCAGGTCTCTGTGTTATTTGTACCTCATGCTCTGCCAGAGGGGGGTTTCAGAGAGAGGTAAAGCTGAGCTTATTATGAAAAGCCTGACTTAAATGAGCCTGACAATGTGAACCAGGATTAAACTGTTTTCTTAATCCAACTCGAAGCTGATGTGATCAGACCGAGTCAACGTTAACGTTACATCATCAGCATCATGTCGGTTCACAGAGAACGACACTGAGACGCAAAAACAAGAGTGCCACAGAGCAGAACATGGACAGATCGTTTCTGTGCACACACTGAACTGCCCTCTCCTGTGAATGTGGATTTCTCTCTCTGACATACATGAAATCAAACAGAATGAGGTGGCAGCAGGTTCATTTGTATGTATCGTTTATCAGTGTGATTAAATGACTTGTACAAGCGACATCACAGCATCCTTATGGTTGTCTGCCCCTCTGGTATTTCCACTGAGAGGGTGTTTTTGTCTCATTTTGTTGTAATGACCTAGAATGAGAAGAAAAGGTCAAACTGCTCCTCTCACTGTGAGGTTGTGTGAGGTTACTGGTGTGTACGTTCTTTTTGTATTTAAATACAGATTTATTCATAAAGATTTATTCACAAACACAGTTCCCACGTCCTTGATATCCTTGAAAGTTGATGAATTTAATTTTTAAAAAGTTTTTCCAAGCAGACATGAAAAAACACGGGTCATTAAAACATATTCAGTGCAAAAATAGAAATTCAAGTTCTTTTAATTTTTTTTTTTTTTTTACTTAGTAATGATACACATGCTGCTGCCAAACATTCATTTGAACTCAAGGATGAACTGAATACATTTTGGTGGTCAAAGGTCAAAGGTCAAGCTGACTGAGACCTCACAAAACATGTTTTTGACTGTAACTCAAGAATTCATTCCCTAATTATGATACAACTGAACTCAAATGTCAAATGAGATCAGAGGTCAACTTCACTGTGACATCATAATGTTTCATTAGTCAATGCTGGAAAGGGAAATTGTGACCATA
This sequence comes from Trachinotus anak, assembly GCF_046630095.1. Taxonomy (NCBI): domain Eukaryota; kingdom Metazoa; phylum Chordata; class Actinopteri; order Carangiformes; family Carangidae; genus Trachinotus; species Trachinotus anak. Next base: position 2,599,751 of record NW_027273869.1, read on the forward strand.
TTTCTTGCAACTTGGCAAACAACCACAATGTGGTAATTCTATTTTTTTTTTTACAAACCTTTTACATGAACTCTTCCTCTTTTATATATTCCATTTTATTTCATCAGATTCATCAGTTAGCATCTTTGTTACAGTTGCATGATCTTGTAGTTACAGACAATGGCAATTCTTAACAGTTCAATACAGGTTTAAAGTTACTGTTGCAAACATGACTGTTTTATGATTGTCAGTGTTTTTGCAGTGGCTAAAGTGTTTGCATTAGTATATATTTACTTATGTATTTGTCTCTCTCCCTGATATTTATCCATAGGTCACTGCCTCCTTTTCTCTCTCCCTCCTCCAGTTTATGTACACACACAAACACACACGCACACAAACACACAAACACACACTCACACACAGCCCAGATCCCTTTGTTCTAATTGTAATTGTTTTGTCTTCACATTAGTAAGTTGTATGTTCAAATACAAGTGAAGTGATTAGGAGATCAACAGAGAATTCATTGGCAACATTTTTCATAATCAATCTTGAAATTATTTTTACATGCAAAAATGCCCAAACTTCACTTGCTCCAGCTTCAAAAGGACATTTGTCATTTTTCTCTCTTTCATATCTCTGTGAATTGACTGGCTTTATGAAATAAAACAAGCAAATGCAAAGATTTCACTATTTTATGTAATTTTATATATGCTGCTATCAGCCAGGTGCACATTAGTGTAAATAGATATTTCCTACAATTCGTGCTTGCCATGTATTACTGTTAATATTGACGCATATTAATTACAACATATTACTTGCATGAATTTGTGAGTCCAGCACCCAGATGATTATTTCTCCTCATGACTCCTGTCAGGCTGCGTAAAGTTCCTCAAAGTAAGGTATGAAAACGTAGCTCTTTTGGTATATAAATCATTATGTGCACTTGTATTGAAAATTTTACTACACATTGTTACTGTCAAATACATGTTATGTGTTAATCATTATACAAGAAATAGACGGGATGTGAATGCTGTGGATCCTACTAATTAAAGATTCAATATCTTTACATATGATGAGAAAAAAGAGGTGGCTGGAAAAGAACGACCCTTCACAGCTCCAGACTGTGGGCATGCAGTGGTGCCTTCTCCTGGATGAGGCTGACGAACTCATGCTTCTCCAGGCAGCCTCGACACTCTTCTCCCCACGAGGCTAAAATGTTCCTCAGCTCCAAAACTCGCAGCTTATTCAGCCCATCGCTGCTCAGGTCCTTCAGCTGAGGCTCTGCAGACAAACACAAAACGCAGACACACACAGGCTTTAATCTTGTGTGTCCCCCCACAAACACGCACAATGAGTGGTCAGCTTCTGTTGTGTATTTGAACACACGTTACCATATCTAAGCTGGCAGATCTGTGTGTCTCTGCTGCTGAGGCGCTGACAGATCTTCTCAACAGGGACGTGGGAGGCCAGAGGTCGAGACACTGACGCCGTGACACGTGTTGCTGCATCACTACTGGCTCCGAGGTAGTAACACTAGGGCGGAACAGAGACATACTTTTTATCATCCCAGTTATGTTCATACTAGTCAAATCTGCATGGCTGAGAGCTGTGACTGCTTTGTTGTGACATCACAAAGTTCCAGAAGTCCTGACGGCTGGTTTTAAGGCTCAGTTTCTGAATACAGGCTGTGTGCATTTCTCTGTGGACTGAGGCTTTGATACTTTCACAGTATTAATATAGAACCTAGACCTGCTTTATAAGCAAAAACGACATGGTAATCAATCTTTATACATGATAGAACCTTTAAAGTTTATAGTCAGTTTATCTTTTCTAATAAATAATTATAATATCTTTCATGTTTTACCAAGTTCAACAATCACAAAAAGTAGATATTTTATTTTGAAAGTGGAAACCAGGCGGCAAAGTTGGAAAGACAGATGCTGCACTGATGTTCAGTAGTATAGCCTGGACAGACATTTGATAAAATCTGGTATAATCAGCTATTCTCTATAGTCTGTGCAGTCCTGTGGTTGAGAACCAATAAATCAAGTTAACACAAGTCTTTGCTAATGTGGCTACATGACAGAAATCCTTGTGTTTCCGTGCTTGTGGCTGTGCTCTCACCAGCCTCGCCTCCTTCCCCTGGGCTATGGTGCAGGCCTGGACCAGCTCTTCCTCCACCAGGGCAGGAGTGAGCTCCCTGTGGGCTGAGTTCAGACTGCCATACAGTCTGTGGAGAAAGCTCACACACACTGCACACCACTTCACCGTTAGTAGGGCTGTAAACGGGCTGCTCATCAATTCTGCTTATTTCTGCACTTTAAAAATAAAACATGTCTGTCACAGTATTTGTGTTGTCCTGTGTTTGTGCAGCGTACATGTATACTACTCTGACTCAAATATTATAATCACTGTGGGCGCTTCGTGGCCCATCCTCACTCTGAATTCTGAATAAAGCAAATAAATAAAGTAGCTACATTAGATCAAATCTGTTGAGTATCCTGACATCTGTTCACACTGAATTAAAAACAGTCGGTCCTTGAGGGGATTCTTGGGATCACTTGCAAAAACAGGAATCATTTGAGAACCACAGGAATCATTTATTTTCCCCATAATTCCATCCATAAGTAACACAATGACAGAATGACTATTTTGTATTATTTTGTAATTAAACCATCTAAAAGCAAAAACCTTATCAGATGGAGGTCCATGGTCTAATTTGTACCAGTTTAGGGTCCTTCATTAGAAAAGTTTTGAGAACCACTGCCACATTTTACACTTTTCTGGTCTAGCTCGGAGGCTCTCTTCTGATTGGCTGACTGTTTTCTGAGTGATCTAATAAAAAAATAGCAGATTTCAGGTAAACACTCAGAGAAACCAAATCCTGCAAGCCTTGATGGTGGATCTGGGTGGGCAGGGCTTGGGGCGTGGCTGAGGGCAGTGACTGCTTTGTTGTGACATCACAAAGTTCCAGAAGTCCTGACGGCTGGTTTTAAAGCTCAGTTTCTGAATACAGGCTGTGTGCATTTCTCTGTGGACTGAGGCTTTGACACTTTCACAGTATTAATATAGAACCTAGACCTGCTTTATCATCACAAACACATGGTAATCTCACTTTATACAATATGGGACCTTTAATAAGATGTATTGTTGTTAACAATGGAGGTTGTGTGGTGTATAGCTATGCTCTTGTTGGGTGACATAAGATCTGTTTTGGAAGTAGTGTGCATAACATGGGACCAAAGCGTCAGCAGCTTTTGCACAGTGAACCCAGCTATAAGAGGACACTCATTCCTTTATTTACATTATTGTTCATCTTCAGTACTGGAAAACCTCTGGAGCTATATCCCAGAGACTGTCTGTAATTTTAGATTCATTTCCACATTCTAAAGCCGTAGGTTAGGTGCACCCCCGTCTCGTCAGCACATGCAGGGCAGACTGAGGGGCGGCCACAGGCTTTCTGCCATTTCCAAGAAGTTTCAGTACTTTAAAACAGCAGTGTAACACTGGGGAAGCACGGGCGGACTGTAAAGAACCTCTGCTCACACCATGCTGTCTAACCTTCACAGTCGTCCGCTGTAGAAAAAGTGAAGCCTCTGAATAACAGGAGAACAGCAAGAGACAGCGCCGTCATGGTAGCGTTAGTCGCTATTATTAGCTCCAGGGTCCCAGCCAGCAGAGTGCCGCTCCGGCAGGGAGAGAGGGTGCCCCCCGGCCGCTGGGGGGGCTATTTCAGGCAAGTCTCATTTATTTTTCCCGTAGAAAAAATGATGAGACTCAATGTTGGAGGAGTTTTGCGCTTGAATCTGCACGAAATTCTGAGTTCACTCATCCAGGACACGGTGCGTTTTGTCGCTATCAGTGACGAGAAGTTTTAAACTCCTGCGAACTGATTTCACGTCGCTGACTTCCTCTCCATCGAAGCGGCGCAAAGGCTCAGGGGTATTGTAGTGTTGTATCTACTAATGAACTTAAAATGTCTCTCTGGTAAAAACTTTGCATGTGCGACACACAGAAATGCGTCTTTATTTATTCCCTCACTGTTTCTTTATTTATTCTAATATTCAAGTTTAAGCATAAGTTGGTTTTTTTTTGTTATGTTTTTTTTTGTCAGGGTTTTTAGTCCATGGCTGTCTGAGCTGATTGGTTTAGATTTTGGATCACCAACATGACATCGTTTTTATTTTTTGTTCAATTTGTTAAGTTTTGATTTTATTTTTCAGATTTCACTGATGCTTTACGGTAATTATTCCGTTTCCCCAGGTTCTGAGAAGTTTGAAGCTTTTGTTCTGAAAAAGCTCCACCGGAAGTTGATCCTGGGAGCGGAACCCGGTACGCATGCGCGGTGACCGTCCCTCTGAGCTGAGAGCTTCCAGCATGGCTGCTATAGGAGTTCACTTCGGATACACATGCGCCTGTGTGGCGATATTTAAGGTGAGTTTTACTCCACCGACCCTTCCACACGGTGAACTTCACTCTATCGTGACGGATGTGACCTCAGCTCCAAACCTCCACTGAATTAGCGCCGGATGTAGCCGCTGATAAACTGGACGATGAATGAAGTGGAGTCATGAGTGATGGCTCCGTAACGTTAGTCTGAATACAACATGAATGGCCTGTCAAACAACGCTCTTAAATAATAACTTTTTATTAAGTCCTTCATTTACACATGTGCAGTACACCATTGGCACTTTTAAATACTTTTAATTCCAAAAAGTAGAACCCAGTGCAAAGCTTTTCTATTAACGGCTCCTTGTAACATGTAGTGCGGTGTGCTGTGGTATTTTTTCATAACAGCTGTGTTTGGACCCTCAGGAGCGACACAGGAACTAAATGCACACAAGCTGTTTACAATGCATCTGTCTGATCTCTGATGTCTCCTTGGGGTAAGACTGCTGGATCTTCCCTAAACCTCAAATTCTGTATCAGCTGGAGACGTCCCTGCAGCCTAGATCTGGTTCCACATCATACTCTTGAAAATAAGTAGGTATTGGTAAATGTGATGCCCTATGCTAGGTAACCCATGCTCCTGCTCCGTCAGCCACGTCCTCCAGCTCTTTCCAGGGGATCCCAAGTTGTTCCCAGGCCAGATGGGATATGTAATCCCTCCAGCTTCTTTCTCTCCCAGCCGGATGTACCTGAAACCGCCCCAAAGGGAGGCCAGCACCATCCTGAAGCACCTCAGCTGATTCTTTTCAAGGCAAAGAGCATTGCTTCTACTTCAAGCCTTTCATGTGGTGACCCAAGCCGCCCTGCAAAAGAAATGCTTCTCAGCAGCCAGTGTCCAGAATCGGATTCTTCCGGTTGTTTCCCAAAGCTCATGACTGCAGGTGACGAGGGAGCGCGGGTCGACTGGTAGTTAGAGAAGTTCCTCGTTGGGCTCAGCCCTCTCTTCACCAGGACTGTCCCGTGCAGCATCCACGTTACTGCTGACCTCATGCTCCATCTCAGCCGATTCATGATCCACAAATGTGAGCAGCTGGGACAAGTGGATGTTTCCAATCAGTTAATCGTTTAATTGTTTCCATTCTGTGAAGCGTGTTGTCCAGATGCACCTGCAGAATAAAAAATGTGGCTCAGATAAATCATATGCAACTGAAATGTTTGTGTGTGTGTGTGTGTGTGTGTGTGTGTGTGTGTGTGTGTGTGTGTGTGTGTTCAGGACGGACGGGCTGATGTGGTGGCTAATGATGCAGGAGACAGAGTAACTCCAGCTGTGGTGGCCTACAGAGACACTGAGCAGGTACGACTGAGGGATGTTTCATATGAGCTAGAATCCGTCTGTTTCGGAGAGCAGAGGCCTGCGCTGCGAAGCGGGATTTGAGAACTTTTTAGTGGCTAACATTTTTGATTTATAGCCGCGTCTTTGCCCCTCTGCAGCTTTTTGACTGACTCTTATCTTCTGCAGATTGTAGGCATTGCAGCGAAACAAGGACGGGTCCGCAACGCTGCCAACACAGTTGTTAAAGTGAAACAAGTGCTGGGGAGAAGGTGACACACTTAATATTGTCTCTTTAATCTTTAAGCTCCTGGAGACGCAGGTTCATATTAGCTTGGTTCACTTGTTGAATGTTCAAATCAAAATAATATATCAGAAAAATGTGTTCAATGTGTTAAATAATTAAGAAATAAAAAAAAGATAATCCCTTTGAAGTTGATTGTACCATCAAATCTGGGGGTACTGCTGCACAGTGAGTCTGCTGCTGCTGGAAAAAGCCTTCAGTGAGAACAGGGTCAGTTTGTCATATACAGCACTGAAGCTGGAGCTCTTACTCTGGAGGTACCCGATGGAAATCCTCTTTGTAATGCCAGTAACAAGTTAAAGGTCCCATATTTTACATTTTACTGTGTTTTATCTGAAGTGTTGATCTCCATCAGAAGATATATTTGTGGTTTTAAGAACCAAAAACCATCTCAGTGTAGTTTTACATCTCCTCTCTCAGGCTTCTCTCTGGAGCTCTAGTAACAACAGGTTGGCGAGCCAATCAGAAGAGAGGCTGAGCCTGACTGGCTGACTGTTTTACTGTTTAATACTTTCACAGTATTAATGATTAATGATTTTTTACACAGTCAGTTGAGGGATGTGTTTGTCCCTGTGGGTGTGCTCTAGCAGTACATCACTGAAGGAGTTGTTCACAGTGATTCTCTCTTTCTCTGTTTCTCAATGGGCAGCTTTGATGATCCAGAGACACAAATTCACAGAAAAGAGACCAAGTGTCCGGTGAGTTTGTAAACAGATCCACTCTGTGTATGTCTGTGTTTTTAGTCCAAAATGCCTAAATCGCTTTACAACAAAGATTTTAAATAAATAAGTTTTTCTGAAATTCTAAAATAAAGTTGACTGTTCTGGTAAAGCAGTGAATCCTCAGTCTGAGCCGTGATTGTTGTGTTCAGGTGGTGAACAGAGCAGAGAAGCCGTATTATGAGATCACAGCAGGAGAACATCCTGAGTATGTTGCTCCAGAAGATGTTGCAAAACTTGTCCTCCACAAAATGAAAGGTAACACAAACACACACACACACTGTGGGGGGTGAAAAGGGACATGGAGGATGAGACGCACGTACCTAGTAAATGGACATTACTTTCTTAAAAACCAACCAGACCCCATTGACAAAAACAATAATTTTACCTTGCAGAACACGGAGGTTGCTGGTCTACTGTTGCCTTAGTCAGTGAGTTTGTTTGTGTTACTGTGTGACTTTCAGTGGTGGCAGGAGTATTCAGATCCTTTACTGTGGTCAAGGCACCACACAATAACACAAATACATTAACTGATCGATCGTAGACCAGCGGCTCAGTGTTCTGAGATTTTGTTAATGTGTTAATTGTCTGGTGACTTTGAACATAGCGACATAACAGCTGTTCCTGCCTAAACAAAAAGGTTCCTACTCTTTAACAATAGGTCTCTGTAGTAGTACTATCCATAGTCTTGCATGGCTGAGTTGTACTAATCACGCACAAACGCACATACATACACACACGTGAGGCTTCTAGTATAATCTGACGAATGCATGTACGTGCATCTTGTCCTCTGTGACTGTTTCCAGCTCCCACACACAAACACACACACACACACACACACACACATACAGACACACACACGCGCTTCATAAACAAACAGTAACTTGATTGATCATCTCACAGAAACGGCTCAGTCGGCTCTCGGCTCCGATGTAACTGACGCAGTCATCACCGTCCCTTTTGAGTTTGCACATGCTCAGAAGCGTGCTCTCAGGTAGGCAACCTTACTATCCATTCACCTCTTCTGTCTTGTTGTGACGCAGTAAAAATCTCCCCACTTCTGACTGTGTGTGTTTGCTGTGTGCAGGGAGGCAGCTGAAGCTGCAGGGTTCCACGTCCTGCGGCTGATCCACGAGCCGGCTGCTGCTCTGCTGGCCTATGACATCGGACAGGACTGTCCCTCTGGAAAGAGGTAGAGGACAGAGAGGAGCAGTGTGTTCTGACCAGAGCTGATCTCTTAGTGGTTCCTGTTATTCATTATCATCAGATACAGTCTTTGATGATATACACTCACCGAGCACTTTATTAGGAACAGCTACAGACCTGCTTATTCACGCAGTCATCAAATCAGCCAATGATGCGGCAGTAGAGATGAAACAGTATAAATCACCATGATAGTCACCAAAATTATCATGGTTGTCAGTATTATCTCAATATTGTTAAAATGTGCTGAAAATGTTCAAAAAGTAATAACTTTCACCCAGTTTTTTAATGGAAAACACAAATAATGAGCAGCACTTTTTGTTTTCATTTAAACATTAAACTATTAAATGTGGGTTTTATTATCTGTACTGGTATATCTGTATACTGGTACATAGACACTGTGAACACACCTGTCACCTGCCCAACAAAGTGCTGTTAAACCAGAAACACAGCAGCTACACTGTGCTCGAGGAGCTGCAGCCCCGAAATAAGTTTCAAAAACACACAGTCACCAAAATATAGAACGAAGCATCTCACACAGAGGCTCCGACACTGACGGGAGCACCTTCCAGGGATGAGACGGGACAGATCATGGCAGCTAGCAGCTCACTTTTTTCTCCCACAGCTGTGTGTGTGTGTGCGCTGTGTGTGCATGCAATGTCTCCTCAGGCAGTGTGAGAGAGAGGCAGAGGCCATCATCTTGTTTTTACTCTTAATTTTGGTGCGAAAAGGTTTTAGAAAAATCTCTGTCACTGTGACTCCACACAAAACAAACCCACGCTGCTTGGATGCGTTTGGGAGACTGTTGCTGGTTGATGCTACAGTCCCTAACCTGAGTCAAATTAACCTCAGTCATAAATGGTTATAGTGATGATTATAATTGAAACAGTGATACTAACCATCTGGTAACTTGTAACCGTTCCATCTCTGCGCAGCAGATACAGCTCAGGAGCTTCAGCTCATGTTCACATCAGACATCAGAATAAGTAATGTGATCTCATGATTGCTGGTGTCAGACTGGTGGTTAGTGGATTTTCACACACAGCTGAGAGACGAGTGTTGCCAGGCAAGCCCTCTGTTTTACCACTGTTTTGCACCACATGTAGTTCTAAATGTAGATGCTGTACACAATACTGTTTTTCTGCAACACAAATAGTCTGCAGCTTTAGCATTGTGAGTTGATGATCAGTTGCTTGTTTGCTTTAATGGACTCATTATGACTCACTCTGATCCGTACTGTGTCGGCAGCCATGTCCTGGTGTATAAGCTGGGCGGGACGTCCCTGAGCGTGACAGTGCTGCAGGTCAATGGAGGAATGTTCCGGGTCCTCAGCACCCACACCGACCACAGCATCGGGGGAGAGAGCTTCACCCAGGCGCTGGCCCAGCACCTGGCCGCTGAGTTCAAACGGTAGATGATGTTTGCTGCTGTTGATTGCACTGCATGACCATGTAGGAGGCTGCTGCATTGTGTTACATTCACATTTGTTTCTATTATTTCCTCTACCCTCATTGATATAAACAATGTTAATATTAGAATTTAATTAATATATTTTAGCACCACACGTGCAGCCTAGGGCCAGTACAGTTTTGTGTCTCACCACCAGATTTGAATTTGAACTTTGTGGTTTACTCTTCTGAAAGATTTTAAAATCTTGTTGAACCCGGACTCAAGGTCCCTTCCACTCTCACACACACCAGTTCCCATGTGTCCTGGAAAACCTGGAAACCAGTTTTCCAGTTATGGGAAACACATAGAAAATGAGATAAAAAGTCCTGGAAAATATTCAACAGTTCAGGATCATGTGGCATTCAGAGGGCAGGCTGGTTTATCAGTTTTGTTTGTCACGGCTGTGAACGCACCACAGGGTCACATCACATGCTGCAGGTTGGCAGAAACTCTGAAGAATCATTCCTCCATCAGACTTCCACAGATAGGAACATAATGTGTGTGATTCCTGTCATATGAGCTAGATCATCACTGGAAAAGTCCTGGAAAATGATCTCTGTGGGAACCCTGAATGCAGCACTGACACACTGCCTCGCTGTCCCCTCAGCTGCCCTCATGTTGTGTGTCTGTGTTTACCCTGCAGCACCTTTAAACACGACGTGAGAAGTAACGCCCGGGCGATGATGAAGCTGATGAATGGAGCAGACATGGCCAAGCACTCTCTGTCCTCGCTGGGATCAGCCAACTGCTTCGTCGACTCCTTGCACGATGGCATCGACTTTGAGTGCAACGTCTCAAGGTGAGCTTGTATAAAAAGATACAGGACAGTCTGACACATACAGACGAGGCTGTGGGATGGAGCTGCAGGATTCCTCTGAGCTTTGTTCCACTTGGCACCGGACTCAACGAACCAGCTGTCATTAGGTTTTAAAAACAGCAGGAAAATAGTTCATTAGCTGAGGAACACTGAGGAAGGTGATGCTGGTGTGAACTCAAGAGATTGGCTTGAGTTCTTGGAGCAGACACCAAGAATCAAACACTAAACCTCAGAGTGAAATCAGTGATATTCTGTGCATGTAAATAACATTTTAATTCCAACTCAAATGAAAGAGATGTGAACAGAAGAGCTTTATGTCTCCAGCTCACAGGCTGTGACCTGGTCGCTCCACATGTATTTAGCTGCAGTCTAGGTGAAGCTGGTTTCATGTTCACTGTACAGTCAGTCATTGTCACAGCACTGACTCTAAGTAATGGAGCACAGCAGTGATGCACGCATCATCGACCTTTTAGCTGCATCAGGACCACCGTCATTACTGAACCTCCATCATTACTGTCACTCCTGAAAACGCAAGTCCATGATTTGGTGGAACCTTGTGGGCGGAGTCACGGTGCACACGTTAATGTCACAGACGTGACACGTCACGACCTCACTGTTTTGTTTCCTCAGAGCTCGCTTCGAGTTGCTCTGCTCCTCACTCTTCAACAAGAGCATCCAGCCAATCAGAGCCCTGCTGGAGAAGGCGGGACTCTCCACCAGCAGCATTAACAAGGTAGTGTGTGTGTGTGTGTGTGTGTGTGTGTGTGTGTGTGTAGTGATTCGTCTGCAGTCGTTGAAATGAGCGAGGGGGTTGAAGAATGTGATGTGACTTGCTTGTGACGTGACGGCTGCACTGCAGGTGGTTCTTTGCGGTGGCTCGGCCAGGATCCCTCGCCTGCAGCAGATGATCCGCGAGATGTTTCCAGATGTGGAGCTTCTCAGCTCAGCGCCGCCTGATGAGGTCATCGCAGTGGGAGCAGCCCTGGAAGCAGGTTTACTGGTGGGCAGAGATCATCTCATCCCCGAGGAAGAGGCTGTCACAGTGGATGTTTCTGCCACTGACATACTCGTGAAGGTGCACTGTGAATCATTTTTATTCCTGCATGTATTCGAACGTGACTGTTTTAATTCTAGCAGTCGATCCTGCTTCATCTAAAGAATTTAATACATGAGTTCTCATCTGTTCTGTGTGTCTGCTGCAGGAGGTGGATGAATCCGGAGCCGAGGTGTTCACTGTCCTTCTTCCGTCTGGCACACCCCTCCCTGCCCGCAGACATCACATCCTGAGTGGAGGAGGGAAGCTGTCCTCCCTCTGTCTGGAGATTTACCAGAGAATGGTCGCGGAGCAGCCGGAAAAACTAGCCAAGGTAAAGGAAAGCACTGACACTGGGTCAAATGATGAGTAAGGCGTGCCATGAAGAGACTTCAAGCTCACTGGTTTCCTCCCAGTTGTCTGGTTTTCAAAGTCAGACTAATCGTTTCCAGTCGATCATGTTTCATTTCATTCATTTCATTTCATTTAGTCATTTAGCAGACGCTTTTATCCAAAGCGACTTACAGAAAGGGGAACAATCAAGGTTAAGTGCGATGAGAAGTGTTAGCGCAGCAATAAGTGCTAGTGACGATTCTTTAAGTGTAGATTTGTCATGTAGTGTGATCCACGTCTGGTATTTGTCGCTGGATGGCTGCACAACTTTCCTCCTGCACGCCAGCTGCACGGTGCCAACAGTGCTGAAGCTGGCGCCGTGCAGCTGTAGGAGCTGTTGGCTGTGTCAGTGATGTGGCAACAATAACAGTTTGACATTTGGACCCACAACAGATGTAACACAACAGAGAGGGAAAGTGAGTGAGGCGTAACATTGTCAGGGTGGGATGACCTCAAGATGCACCACACGCAAACTGAGGTGACATGAACAAAGTTTAAAGGTCCCAGATTTTACACTTTGCCTGTGTTTTATTTGAAGTGTTGATCTCCATCAGAAGATATATTTGTGGTTTTAAAAACCAAAAACCATCACAGTGTAGTTTTACATCTCCTCTCTCAGGCTTCTCTCTGGAGCTCTAGAAACAACAGGTTGGTGAGCCAATCAGAAGAGAGGATTGGCTGACTGTTTTCTGAGTGATCCAATAAAAATATAGCAGATTTCACTTAAAGACTCAGAGAAACCAAATCCTGCAAGGTTGGATGGTGGGTCCAGGTGGGCGGGGCTTGGGGCATGACTGAGAGCAGTGACTGCTTTGTTGTGACATCACAAAGTTCCAGAAGTCCTGACGGCTGGTTTTAAGGCTCAGTTTCTGAATACAGGCTGTGTGCATTTCTCTGTGGACTGAGGCTTTGATACTTTCACAGTATTAATATAGAACCCAGACCTGCTTTATAATCACAAACACATGGACATCTACCTTTAGACTGGATGGACCTTTAATAATGTGACATTACTTTTTAACTTTTAACTTGCATTAACTTGAGCCTACAGGAAGAAGAAGTGATGTAACATGTAGGACATTGCTCACTTAAATAAAAACATAACTGTGGCATGAGCAAAAGTTAGTTATCAGGTCAGTGTGGTGTAGTTTTGCAGTTGGGGTTGTCTTTATTTTTTTACGTCTGCTTCAAAAGTCAAAAATATATGGGATTTGCCCAGAGGCGACCGAAGCTTTGCATAAAACTATATGGAAAATTCACTCTGAACCCAAGTCAGTCATCCGAAACATTGAGTCCATGCAGTGGTTAACTGCTGGTTACTTCATTTAGCTCATTTCTGTGTGGTGTCAAACATCTGGCCCACCACATCTCGTGGTCCTGGTCCTGAGGTTTTCTCTTGATCGCTGACAAGGAACCACGTCTGCCCACATCCTGCAGAGTGTTCTGCACTTGCTGTGAAGTCATGAAGGGGTTTTTCACCATGCAAACAATTTCACAGTCATTCACAGCACCGCTGCTCCTCAGTTTACCAGGTGGTTTGCCAATTTTACTTTTCCTGTGTGCCCCCCCTGCTCTTTTAGAATGAACACAACTGTTGATTTTAACAAACCAGCCTCATTATTATCTTCTTCACCTCCACCTCCGTCTACATGAAAACATTCATGAACATTTAAATGACGCAGCAGAGAAGCTTTTATAATTAATCTGTGTGTGTATTTGTGTGTGTAATGCACAGATTATCTTGAGAGACCTGCAGCCCAGAGAGGAGAACCACGACATCGACACTGTGGTGACCATGAAAAGGTATCAACCCCTCCGGGATCAGTGCATGGGGCTGTGTCATGTGACTGCAGCGCGTGTATATCATTATGTCTGTGTGTTGCAGGGATGGCTCTGTTCATGTTTCCTGTGTAGAACAGAGCACCGGAAGGTCAGAGGTCATCACCATAGCAGCAGCAGCCTCATCATGAAGCCGCTGAGCTGCAGCACAAAGCGCACGTCAGTCCAGCATCAGTGCAATGTTTTTGTTTTCTATGTTTCACTCAGTAAACAGAATCAAACCAATCATATGCTTCTGGGTTTTTATATGTCATGTCACAGAATAATGCAGAATTCACCATCTTGCTTCCAAACCGTGTTCACACACTGATACAAGCTTCTCAGCTGTGATGGTGCTGAACACCAGTGGCAACTGTCTGAAAAAGAAGGAATCTATAAATAATAATCAGAGAGATAACTTCAGGTTTAACTCTTCAGTGTGACGGTGGTTCACTTGTTACTGTGGTAAATCACCATGGTAACTGGTGCTGAACTCCTGACCTGCTCCGGGGCAGGTTAACTTCAGATCAAAACCTGTCAACAGCCAAACAACTGACCAATCAGATCATTGCAAAAACTGAGTCATCATTCCTACAGGATCCTGACAGGGACAAAAGAGTTTACAGTAAAGTGATTAATATGAGCCGTAGACATATGTATAGATCGGTGGAATTGCTTTGCTGTTTGAGTCTTTCCATGGGTCCAGTCTGGTTTAAAAACAGATCTGAGTTTATCACTAAATAACCACATCAGAACTGTTAGAAGCTTCATTTGAGCTGAACACAGATTCTTTAATCCCACAGGATCCTGACAGAAGAATCCTTTTTATCTGCATCACATGTTCATAAAAGTTTGTTCATCATTAGACAAAATTAGACTATCTAATGAAGGACAAAAAATGACACAATAAATGCATAGATGCGGACATAGCTAATTCATTATATAAGTAAATGCGAAATAACTACATGTTGGTAATGAAAAAAGCTATTTTTGTGTTTATATTCATGTATGTATTCATTTTTTAAGTAGTTTTTTATATTTATGTAATTATTTATACATTATACATTTATTCATTTACTTACTTATGCATTTCTACATTTAATGATATTAATTTCCGTGTTTCTACATTCAACATTCATATGTTGGTAACACTGGAAAAACAAACCTGTGTACCAGTCAGTAGCAGTGGATCCATCCAATAGATTTATCTACTAAAACCAACCCAGCTTTAGACCGAGTTAGGACCGCCTACCTAATTAACATATTGACACAGAAATAAATAAATAAATAGGAATATATGAATAAATGTTGAAATGAATAAATAAACAAATGTATAATAATAATAATTAATGAATTATCAAATAAATGCAGCAATACAGAAACAGATGAATGTGGAATTGCGTAAATAAATAAATGTAAAAATACAGAAATGTTTCATTCTTCAAACATTTTTCATAAATTTTTTTATTTTGCATTGTTATTAATTATTTTTTTCTGCTTCAACTTTATTTTTATTTATTTTTGTTCTTCATTATGTCTGTAGAAAAAAAAACAAAAGAAAACATTGCTTCCATGTTTCAGAAATGTTTTATATGCTATTACTATATTTATACATGATATGTGTTCTACATGAGTCTATAATAACGTATTACACTTATTCCATCCTGTCCATACTCAACTTACATTTGTTCAAACCCTATATAATATCAGGCATGAAGCAGGGGGGTGGGTAGAGTCTTTGGGTTCCAATAGCACTTCATGAACATATGTTTGCATCAGTTAACATCCCATACAAAACACAACAGAAGCTACAGCTTTAATCGTGTAGTTAACTGAAGCATTTCCATTGAAGCATCCCAGTGTGTTGATGTTTCTGGAAGTTAAACACAGCCTCCACTGTTCGCTGGCCTTCAGCACCCATGCTCCGGAACGATGCGACACTTCAGGATCTTTAGGTAGTTCTGGACCTTGTTGGAGTCTCGGCGGAAGCAGTAGAGGAGGTCATAGTCCTTCATCAGGTGCCATTCAGCACTGTCGGACGGCAGCGAGGCCTCGGGAGAAGCCTGGCTGCTGACGGAATTACTTATTATCCCCAACATCTGCATCTGGAGCAGAGAGGAGGCACATACACAGTCAGCTGCTACAGCTACAGCGAACACATTCAGGAGAAGCCAAAATAGTTTCTGAGTGCATACGACACAGGTTCAGGAGGATGACAAGAAACTACAGCCCTTGAAGCCACATCACACTCCATGCACCCATCACTTTGATATAAGACATACGGTACCTTCTCAGCCACTTTCTCCACACCTTTGCGCAGCTCGTGCACCATGTCGCTCATCTCGAGAGCTTTATTGGAGCTGAAGTTGTTGAAGTCGTGGTGGTGCGCCATGCTCTGGTGGAAATGCCACAGGGGAATCCTCCACGCCATCAGGAGCTTCAGAATCACGTCCGTCAGCTCCTCTCTCTGCAGCGACAACAGGACAGCTCAGACTCGAGTCGTGACAGCTGTGTGCAGCTAGGATGAAACTGTAACACTGATAGATAAATGGTGCATGTGAATATAAACAGTATATATTATGAAATGTTTCAAACACCCATGCCGAGTGTGTCATGGCACAATGGAACAAGGGAAGGGGAATGCGAAGGATGAGAGAACTCCACGTTCTCATTGCAAGTGCGATGAGGACAGTTCGTGCCAATGAGAGGAAATAGCTTTCGGAGAGGTCAATTCACCGCCATTCTCTGAGCGTTCTCCTTGCCATTCGGGGTTAGGATGGTGGAAGTGTGACAGTTGCGACTGACCCGGCCAATCTGATTCTTACTGGGCAGGAAGTACTGCTCCTGGAGCAAACATGAAAGCACGAATGAAATGTCAGAGGTCAGCAGTCTAAATGTCAGCTGTGGCACGAATGCAAGAGTGATGAATGAAATAGTAAAATAGCCTGCTATTGCACATAATCATAATCTCTCTCTTGCTCGCTCGCTCTCTGTTGTATATGTGTGTATACACTCAGTTGCAAGTTTATAGAGGACACCTAGCTAAAATAAAGTCAGTTTCCTATACAGTCCAAATAACACATTTAGCAATGACTGACCAAGTGTGAAATAAAGATCCCTCATGACATCAAAGTTATTCTTTAAACATCACCGTCAGACAATGTGCACGGGGAGACTTACAAACTCAGAGTGGAGGTCGTTTGAAATGCCGTGCATCCTGGCTGAGTGTTGGATGACCCGGTCAAAAAGGTTGGCCAGGGAGAGGGCATGGCACCCAGTCTGGCCATTGGTGCAGATGGGTGCTGCACCTATGCTGGTCAGTCTTCTGCAGACTACCAGACAGACCAACACCACCCATGCTGAAGACACTGAGAGAGACCGAGGGAAGAATATTGAAAAAAGAAAAAGATGCAAAACACAGAACAAGTCCCACCTAAATCATGACCTAATCTTAAGAATCTGTTGTGATTGACTAAATATGAGTGTGAATGTGTTGGAGGAAGAAGCAAAAACGAAGAACTGAATGAAATAAAGAGACAAACTCATAAAGGAGTGGTGGGATGGGGGAAGTGGAGAGGTGAAGAGGAGGAGAACAGGATGACATGCAGACAGGTTCCTTCATGCAGTGTTCTGTACCTGATCTGACGTTCCCAGGCATCCTGCAGGGCGCAGAGGAGGTTTTGTTTCAGAGCAGCAGGCGCAGGAGCTTTTCCCCACAGCTTCATGTGAGGGTCCCTCACTCAGCATTTCATTCCTACACTTTAATATCTGACAAAAAGAGAGGGAGGGAGGGTGAGAGACAGGGGGCTAGAGAGGGGGCGGAGACAAGGAAAGGGAAGGGTACAACATTTACAGTGACCAGCAGCTACTGTCCTGCCCTGTGAGTCACATGTCAGCACCACGCAAGAAGTCTAGACTGGTGAACCTCCTCAGCCTGTGATGTCATCCAGACCTGGACCGAGGGCCAATAGCTCGAGCCGTCTACTGAAGGTTATGTTCAGTTGATTCAGCTGGAGCTACGCTGATGTTGGAGGATGTAGTTTGTGCTGCTGTTGAACCGTATTGGATTAAACAGGGAAGTGTGTCTGTCATTTAGCCCACTCATGTAGTAGTAGTAATAATAATAGAAACACCTGTCAACATAACACACCACAATGTGTGTGTGTGTGTGTGTGTTAAGATCGAGATTAAGATTAAGCCTTTATTAGTCCCACAGTGGGGAAATTTGCAGTATTACAGAAGCAAAGTGCCAGTGCAAGAGAAAAAACCTGCAAATATCAGTAACAGATACTTAAGAAAAAGATAAATAATAGATAAGAATATAATAATATATACAATTAGATATTTACAAAAATATATCATATATAGATACAATATTTTAAAGGTGCTTTGTGCAAGTTTTCTCTGCTGGTTAGCATGCTAACTTCAGAAAGAAATAGAAGTAAAACAAAAATAAATAAATAAAAAATAAAAAACTGACACTAAACGACTCTTGGCAAGTAAAGGAATGAAGTTTGATGCTGAACTCACAATGTTTCTTCTAGACTGGTAAGTAAACAGCTGTTAATGCCAATGTTGGCCATGCAGCATGGCAAAACCGTACGTATCGCACCTTGAACTAAATATGAAAAAAGTCACATACCAGCAGGAAATGTCACTTGCTGACTTTTTTTGCAGAAAGTCTTGACTTGTTCACACGTAAAAGCAATAAACTAAAATTGCCTACGGTTCATGGGAAAGTGCTGGAATGTGAACTGTAGTTTTGTCAGTAGTAGTTTAATTACATGTCATTCACTACTCTCCAACCATCTGGGAACAAAAGCCGGGTCCCCAGTTGGGAAAAAGTTCATTTTTGGGTCAGAAGTTAAGGTAGGAGTTAAGGTAAGGTAGGGGTAGGGGTTAGGGTAAGTCTCCAGGAAATGAATGCAAGTTTATGTAATTCCCCTAAAAATGACAAAAGTAAACGTGTGTGTGTGTGTGTTTATTGTGTATATTGTAGCACCACTATTATTTTATTTTGTATTATTGTAGTATAACAAGTAGGGTTGTGAACGATAAACCGATGCGACCGGATATTCGGTTCAACAAGTGAGAGATACAGCTGCATCGGTAGCAGCCTCCTCAATCGATACGAATTATCAATGAATTCCTAGATGAATCGGTTATAGAGTCATGGATCGGGTATTGCGAGACTTTGAATCGGTTGGCGGCATTACACACGCGCCAGGTCTCTAAAACAACGCGAGAGCTGAGGCTGCCCACGAAACGCCGTAGCTGCCTAGCTGGAATTAGCATGAGTGATAAACAAGGGATGACACGGAAAATGGAGGAGGTGGAGAACGAAAGCGTCAGCCTGACCGAAGGTGATAATGCACCGAGAAAGATTTCCAACGCATCGGGGAAACAAAAATCCAAGGTGTGGACTGTTTTTGGGTTTTATAAGAAAGAGGGGAAGCTCGAACAAAGTTTGTTGTTACTACTCTGTGCTACTTTTACCTCTGGCGTTCCCATCCAACGATTCAGCCAGACTTTTTTTTGGTCCATGTCTAAAAATAAATACATTGACATGTGATTTTGTTGTTCTATTTTTTTTTGTTTTTTTTTTGCCAGTGCCAGTCTTTTACATATTTAAAAAGAAACTATTGTACTGTCACTTTCATAGACTTGGCTTCTTTATTATATAAAATATCTACAACAAATATTAAGCATAGAATCGAATCGTATTGTTCTTACACTGTATGGAATCGATTCGTATCGAATCGGTCTGTAATAAAAGGATATCGTTTTTGAATCGAATCGTAACCTGTGTATCTAGATTCATATCGAATCGTTTATCACAGACAGATATAATAAGTATATACAGCGTAATGGCTCGCACTTAAGCTATCCTTTGAGTACTAAGGTTTTTAATGCCTGTGTCCTGACATGCTGTGTGTGTCCGTGTGTGTGTGTCTGAGTGTGTGAGACCATCATAATGAAGTAACCTGAGGCTGGCATCATCAGCCTACGACGTCACGACGTCACAAAGCCTCACTGGCCTGTCTGTCCAACACGTCTGTGTCGGTGACACTTGAGGTTCACTCGGCTGTACTTGTGAATGTTTATATGTCGTCCAGGTTGAGGTCGGAGCGCCGCGGGCACGAACAGGAAGGGAAGTGTGGGCTGGTGACTGAGCTGCACAGAAGCTCACAGTGACACCACGGGGCAGCAGCAAATGAATGTCATGTTGTGTAAAAACCAGTTAAATGACGTCAAACTACGAGTGTGGATCAGTTCCTCTCTCTTAGAAGCAGCTGAGTGGCTTTTCTGTGTGTTGGTCAGGTATCATTAAATGACACACACAAACACAGGGGAAACCACTGCAGAAAAGGTCACAATGAAATATTTAGTGACAGTAGACAGAGATGTTTTACAGTAGACTCATGTTAACCATGCGACTTGCATCAGCTGTATTAGTTGTGTTAATTAATATTCTAAATGTTCTTTCTAAAATAATACAATGTGAAACACAGTGTAACGAACCTAAAAGTCTGAGGCCGTGTTAGTGGCCACGTGAGGCTGTTTTTTTTTCTTTACACATCTGAACACAAATTTATTGGGTTAATCACAAAGGGGAGACCAGTGGGGCGAGCCCCCCCCAAACACTAGTGGCCAAAGAGAAGATTTGTGTAAGGAAGCCATTTAAAAAAAATGTCAGACTTCTACAGTCAGACCTGGCTTAACTTTGCTCTAAACAGTTTCAGCTCCACTTTGTCATCTTCAACTGTCCTGTGCCAGTTTCTACTTAAAAAATAAATAAATTCTGTATTTTGTAGTTATTGTGGTGATGGACTGTAAACAGACATTAAGTAATGCTGCAGCTACAGCTCACATATTGAAAATTCACTTCGTAGTTACCTTGAAAAAAGGGTGAAATTCACAGCCTGCATATCCTGTAACTACACTCTAATTACAGTGAGAAGGGGCGGAGCAAGGAGCCACTGTATCTCATCTTGGTTGTACCGCAGCTCAAATGACTGCTCTGATTGGCTGACTGTTTTCTGAGTGGTCCAATGAAAATATAGTAGATTTCACTTAAACACTCAGAGAAACCAAATCCTGCAAGGTTGGATGGTGGGTCCAGGTGGGCGGGGCTTGGGGCGTGGCTGAGAGCAGTGACTGTTTTGTTGTGACATCACAAAGTTCCAGAAGTCCTGAAGGCTGGTTTTAAGGCTCAGTTTCTGAATACAGGCTGTGTGCATTTCTCTGTGGACTGAGGCTTTGATACTTTCACAGTATTAATATAGAACCAGTGCAGTCAGCATGATTGCAACATTGATTTAATCCGATGTCTGAATCGTCGTTGGTGAAAATTGAATGTGTTGGAAAATAAAAATATAACTTACCCAGAGCTCGTCTATGGATAAATAAATTATCAGACAAGCAAGAGAAAACAGTTCTGAGCTGCAAAATAATAGAATTTTAATCATGTGATAAAACATGTGATTAATCAAGATTAACTATTGAAATTCAGTGATTAATCACGATTAAGAAAAAAAATTTCGTTTGCCAACCTGGAACCTGAACCTGCTTCATGATAAAAAAACAAAACAAAAACAAAAAAAAAAACATGGACATCTGACTGTATACAAAATGGGACCTTTAAAGATTTGTCTCTATCCAGCCTTTTACTGATATATCAGAGCACACCCTGCACTAATAATGCAGAAACACAAACAGAAGATAAAAGACCGGTTTAAAAACAAGAACATTTTCTTGAACATGACGGGTTTGTGGCAGCGACAGCAACACACTGCTGTGGGTGTGCGTGCACGCTTTACTGTCGTTGATGAAAGTTTCAGAGATGACTCAGGCCGGTGCTCCACGTGACTCTGCTGCACGTTCTTACACACACACAGACCCACACAGGAGCGTAGTGTTGTTGGGCAGACGGCCTCGTGTTGTCATATTTAGGCTGACCTGCAGAGTAATGGGGTGACTGTTACAGCCGCACATGCACACGGGCCAGCACCTTCACAGGCTTTGGCCTTTGCTCCGTTTTTACAGCACAAGAGCTTCCTCTGTGAAGACGGACCGGCAACTGAAGCTGCTGCATTAAGAAAAAGAGTCTTTTCTTTTCTGAGAAAGTAGAAATCAAATTGATACCTTCAGCTCAGCAGTGTCATCAGCATTGTTACTTTGTTGTAAGTAAGTGATTTCTTTATTTGTCACAGTTTATTTAGAAACTGTATAAACTCATGAAAATAAATCTGTATGAAAATTAGCAACCTCTACATCGGTGGAGTTTGGTGACTGGGAAGCTAAACTGAAGAACCAACCACACGCCTTAACGTTTAGGAGGAAAAGACTGCTGAAGATTTTTATCATGCTGAATTACAGTTTTCACAAACATCTGCTCGTGTATATATCACTGATCTCAGAGCAGTGGCAGCTGACAAGCGCGCTTATCTGTGGCTACCTGCAGCTGGTCACCTGTCAGAGACCCCAGGATCGAGAACTTCAACAAATGCTGCTCCCCCCTCTGCTTGATAAGCCCCGCCTTTGTCAACGGGATATGGCCACACCCACAAAAATGACAGACATGATGATCAATAGCATGAATGATGCGACCACAAGAGGGCAGTAAATTACATGATGAATGCAAACCGGCGATATTTCATCCTTTATGGCTGTGGTTCTCAAAGTGGGGTCCAGGGACCCCCAGGGGTCCTTAAGAGGGTTAATTTATTTTCACTATAATTCCAGATAGGGGTCCCTGGAACATCAAATGGGGGTCCGTGGTCTCATTTGTGTCAGTTAGGGGGTCCTTGATGTGATAAAGTTTGAGAACCACTGCTTTAGGGGACAGAACGCTGTTCTGAGAGTGCTGGGAAGGAAAGATGGCGGCGCTCACAGCTTTCACTTCACTGTTGTTTTAATTGGACAATGCTTGCCTTGCTTGTACTAACAGTACATCTATGAAATGCAATGTAATTAATGTCAACACAGTGTGTGGTGTTGCTGTGTTGCACTACATTAAATTCAAGCACCTTCAAGTAATCATCATAGCTGGCATCAGCGATTGACCGCAGTGAATAGAGCAGCTGACAACAAGGGAAAGACCACGTGACAGCCAGGGCCAGGGGAGTGGTGAGAGTAGAGAGCCAGGGAAGTAGAGGAGTGCAGGGCAGAAACTCTGAGTTAACTGGCCTAGTGCCACATGGAGGGAATTATTCAGATCTGATAGGCGCACTTAAAGGGTTGAAAAGGAGAGTTGAGAAGAAGTCAGAGAAGATGGAAGATTTCATTATTGAATGTGGAGTGGAAAGATTTGTGGTTTGTGAGAACAGCAAAAGGAAAGCTTAATAAGTAATAGCCTAAAGTCAAGGCGGTAACAGGAAATGGATAGGCATTTCCAAGAGTGAAGACAACGGTACACAGAGAGCCAGTGTCCTCTTCAAACACCTCAGCTGACCACAGACAGCAGTTGACATGTGCCCACTCATTCAACTCACAGATCCTGTAAAGCAAATTCACAGATTTGTTTATAAAATCAGGATATATGTTGGAGAACTATTCCTGAAAACGTGTGAAACATGGGAAACTTGTGTGATACTGAATTGTGCAGTTAAACCATTAAACTGTATTTCATAATTTTTGTGTTGAACATTTTTTTTGGGCGGGCCCTAAATGGGGTACTGGTGATTAGAGCCTGATGAGGAAAAGGGAGTTAAGGCTTTCCTCTAAGTTTGGGATTTAGGTAAAAGACAACCCAATGGATGTTAAAGCCCCCACTTTGACTGGTAGTTAACCCTGTAATGCCTGACCCCAGAAATAATGGACAGAAAATTCTGATTTCTTGAATCTGGAACCTTTATTTGGCCCTTTCACAAAATTTGAAAAAAAAAAATACAAAAAATTATTTGCATATAGATTTTTCCAAATTTTATACACGATTTTACTACATACTAAAATGCAAAAAATATGTAATTATAACTTGCTTCAACAGATTAAGTATTCATGTTAGAATATTACTAAAGATTTCAAAGAAAATGTCACTGGAAAATTGTAAAAATCGCAATTTTCTTTACCTTGATCCAGTGAGTTGGGAACTATCTGAAGGTGGCCAACTTGGATTGTCCCATGTACTGTGTTTGAATTGTTGTAGTGATAAAGGGATCCACCAGGGGTTGGAAGACAAGTATCAGATTGGATACAAGAGGGTTTTGAGTGAAGTTTTTACCATAAGGTGATGCAATAGGTCTCAGAAATGCTTGTATCAAATTTGATGCATTTGGCATTGTAGGGTTAAGTGAGCAAGATCAACATCAGACCATGGGCCTAATGGTGTGACCTATAGGCTGCATTAAAAAAAATGCTCCAAATGTGCTGTCGTGTTTATGGAGACTTACTGTGGTAGTACAGAGGAAGCATCTTATTCCTAGGTCCTTGCAAAGTGCTGGAGAGATCTTTGTTTCTAAGGAGAAAGACTCTGATGATGTAAGACAGTTTAGGCCTATCTGTAGAAGGTAAGATTTCATTCAGTGTAGTGGATGGTGATCCTTGGAGCACACAAGCATGACCAGGCATCAAATTCAGTTGACAGAGGGAAATGAGAGACTTCCATGTGGTATTGTAAGGATGAGCAGATGCATTTGGTTCTGTTCCACATTGTTTACAATAGGAAGCTTTGCAGTGCTCAGTCATGAATATAATAATAATAATAATAACAATAATAATGATAAGAATAATGATGACGATGGTAACAATAATAATAACAATAATAATAATAATAATAATAAGAAGAAGAATAACAACATGAATAATAATAATAATTAAAAAAAAAATATTATTATATAACCATCTGTAAGCCATCATGTTATGAAAATGAAAAAAAAATTAAAGAAGAAATTGAACAAAGACTACACTGAAAATGTAAATTGAAAACATTTACAAACATTTAGACATATCAGTTCTTAAAAAAATCTAATTCAACAGAAAATGAATTAAAAAAAAAGAATAAATATATAACTTGGATGACGGACTTCTTCTGACAAACATATCATAATATATATGAACTGCTGACATGGACTTCACTAATGAATGAATGTGTGGACGTGTGGTGTATGACGTATATGATTACGTGTGCCAGCGGACTGTCTTCTGCCGACGTAGCAAGAGAAAGGTGTCCTTGTTTTATCCCCCAGTGCGCCCCCCGAGAAACAGCGGTGGTGGAGCAGGTCAGCAAGAACCCACGTTTCAGTGCCGAGAATAAGCACGACACACGTATCCACTTCACTTTATTTCAAATCGCAGATGGACGAGGAGTGAATAAAAATGTGGGCACACCTTACAGCCACGGACCACCACGCCACGTAACCAGCAGCGTGACCGCCCGTGCGTCACACACAGTCACAGAAACGAGCGCCCCCCTCCCGTAGCATCCGAGGAGGTTTGTTGACAGCGTCAGAGAGGAAAGATGGCGGCGCTCACTGCTGTAGAGCCAGCAATGAGCAAACTGACGGACGCCTTGTCAAACCTGGACCCTGAATCGCCTCCAGCGGATTCGGGGAACCTGCAGGACTTCGCGGTGGATTTCCTGGAGAAAGAGTTCGGGAACGACCTGAAGTCCCTGAAGAATGCGGGCAGCCTGCTGATGAAGCTGAGGGAGGAGAACAGCGTACTGGAGGAGCAGGTGAGCTCACAGTCACGGTCGGACACGGTCCCATCCACATGTCGTAAAGAAACACTGACGCTTCGCTCATTCTGGAGCAGAGCAGGGAATCTGCGCCGTGTGTGACCCGCCCCGCTGCCCCCTGGACACTAGCTACCTGCCCACTCTGTAATATATGATACATTCAATAAACTGTGGTCTGAATGTTAGAGTTGCTCTCTGAAATGCTACTGAAGCTCCAGTAGGAGGGTAAAGCGACCATGGGTCAGTTAACACGCAGTGGGCACTCCTGTTCAGAGATGCTGCATTCATGACAGTGCAACCAACATAGAGGATCATGAAAACAGACCCCTGTTGATTATACCAAAGCTTGGAGACTGTGTTTACTGTCTTCTGAATTGCATGAGCCTCAGTGGCGCTCGGCCTGTTAGCACTGCGGGAGAAATACTGACTGAGAAATTCAACAACACAGTGTGAATATTGCTTATGCTTATTTTAAAGGACTAAGAGGTCAATGTATATGTTTATACACTGATTGGACGTAGGTGAACAAACCCTGCTAATCATCCAACAACTTAAATCTAAAACTAAATCTAAATCAATGTGCTCTGACACATTACTGTCTGTACATGACAAAATTACATTTAAGTAATAATAATGTATTATACTCACTGCTCAAACTGCCTTGGGTTTCTTTTACTTCCTGTTTGCAATAGTTTGTGTTGACATTACCCATCTTGTCATACTTTGACAAGATGTCTGCTGATTTGTTCTTAGAGAATAATTAAGCCAGACTTAATATTCTAATCACAGGGTAATAACAAATTCTAAAATGATTTGTTATTAGTTTTCATATAACAACTTGAGATGTAAAGACCAGGCCATGATATACCCCCCCACAGGTGTAGCAGGCCACAGAAATTCCACATGGGGGCGCTGTTAGCTTTTCACTGCAGGAGGCAGATGTTGCACCAGCTGCACTGAGAACATTCATGACTAATCTTGACCTGTGATTGGAGCTCTGCACAATTTTTTATCCTTCATATATCAACACTGCTCACCCACACACTAAATACAGCATCGGCTCAAGACTGAATTTATTTCAGGATTGAATATCATCCTGATGGAGGCCTAGAGCTCTTTCTTCTTCTGCTATCTGTGTCGCTGACTTTGTTAAACATGAGCAGTGACTCTTTATTCTCTGTCATTCAGGTTCTGACTGTATCCAGTTCTGTGCCTCCTAAAGTGTCTGCAGCGCTGTCTGCTGCTGAGGAGGCCAGATGTTCCCTGGAGGACCTGCAGCAGAAAGAGCGACTCATCTCCAACATGCTGCACCAGGTAGAGACACCACCCAAAAAAAACAGAGGAAGAAGTAGATATTGATTTGGAAAAAGTAGTTAAAAAAATCTGAATTGAATGCACTCACATTTGCAGACTCCAACATGCACAAACAAGCCTTGTTCTGGCTTTATAAGACATCAGGAAATACAACCTGCAAAAACAATAAAATTCTGTGAATTAGCCATTATGTATTGGAAAAGAGATATTCTTCTAATATAATGATAGCATCCATTTCATTTTTTTTGTTTTTACATTTTTGGTGTGGATCATGAGAAAAAAAACAAATTCACATTAATCATGCTCATGCTGTAATTTACACAACTCAGAAGAGCTTAGTTTATAAGCTGTTGCTGTTCTCTGAATAAAGAGGAATTTAAAGCTCCCTCTCGCATGTCAGACACCAAATATTGTATAAGTGTTGCAACTCTGTGACTGTCCTGCTTCATTTAACAAGTCACCTCCATGTGTTTCTGTAATGTTTCTTTAACAGAGAGATGAACCTGGAAATATTCCAGTCTGACAGAGACTATAAAGTCCTGTCACTTCTGCCATTCTGGGAGCTATAAACAATCATTCGTTTTCGTTAATGAATCCGTCCTCTAGCACCTACAGGGGGCCCAGCCTTGGATGGATAATCTTGGCCAGACACTCAACCAAGTTGACACCATAGAGAGACACATGAAATACCTGCGCTGCCTTCAACATATAGAGGAACTCAGGTAATGTTAACAAGGGTAAGGTGATGAAGACACTGATCAGACATGATAGAAATGTGTGGACGGAGACAGTGGAAAAGGTAGACATTAATAGACCATGGAATGGTAAGAATAAAGAAAACTAAGAAAAAGAATTGATGCCCACTGAACCGCTTGCTAAAACCAAAGAAGCCAACCCATTGTTGGAGATGTTCCAATAACATATAAGGAGTAACAGTATTGAATGCATCACTTCAGCCAAAAGGACTAAAACTTAAGATTTTCCAGCATCATCTGCAACCAGCAGGTCACCCATCCGTTTAAGGAGGGCAGTCGGTTCAGCAGTAACTTTTTCTAAAACCCTGCAGAGAGAGGGCAGTGAGACATGCTGACCTTTAAAAAGCATTCTCCCTGACAGAAGCAGTAATGTGTGAAGTGTTGTGTGCTTGCAGTGCTGCAGTCCAGCAGTGTCTGATGACCAGCAGTGTCTGGGAGGCCATAAGGGCAGTGGACAGCATGGCTGCACTGGATGCTGGACTGAACCAGTCCGGATGTTCTCATCTCCAGGACTTCCTCCGAGAAACACTTCACTTCTGGCACAAGATTATCAAAGACCGACTGGCCAGGTACACCCCCGCCCAGTCCCCCCTCACATTGTTCCTTTAGTTCGGAAAAGTGAACATACAAGCTGTGTTCCAGTTCAGGGGCTGAATCAGCTCAGTTCAGCAACTATTGGTAGAACTGTTCAAACCAAGGGTCTTAAAACCTCAAGTTTTTGTTAAAAAAACAAAACAAAACAAAAAACAGTTATATGTTACTAAGGTTGCTATGCGATGCAACAGTAATGGTGGGCACAGCTGGCGATGGACAGTGAAAATACTCTGTAGGCCAGACCTTCTCATTTTTGATCCGTCTTTCGTGTGGTGGCTAAGAAGGGCCACACCTTCGTGGACTGTGTCCTCTGAGGGATGCGACCCCTGAATTGGGACACAGCTCTACTATATATCACTGTCTCATTATCTTATGTTCACCATATGAGCTAAATCTTCCTCTTCAATCCCTTCATAGTGATTTTGAGAAAGTATTGACTCAGCTTCACTGGCCGATCATCTCCCCTCCAACTCAGTCACTGACGCCCACTGCCAACGGTCAGGAGATCAACAGCCAGCTGGAGCTGCTCGTCACACAGCTGCTCGCCCTGCAGACCTCGTATCCTTCAGTTTCAGCACCTTCATGTCTACCATCTGTAGACATCTGTTGTTTATTTCTGTGATAACACACACAGACACACAAACACAAAGCCAGGGTATCCATTTATCCATTTATCCATGAGTGAGGATTACAGGTACACATATATTGCTCTTTGACAAATACTCATCTTCCATCTTTTAAAGCAGGGGGACAGGATGATGACATGAAACAAGTTCCCAGCAGGATTCAAATCCCTTCACCTTTTTCATATTTTGTTATATTGCAGCCTTATGCTAAAATAAAAAAAAAAATCTCTCCAAAATCTACGCTCAGAACTAATCAAATAGTTCATACTGTCTCCAAACAGGATCTCTGGAGCTCAGCCAGAGTCACCATCAGGTTCATAGTTACCTCTCTTACCTCGACTCTTCTCCCCTGATAGCTCAGTTTGCCTGGGCAGCCAGCTCTAGGACGAGTCCTGGTTGTTCCAGACTTCTTTCATTTAAGAATAATGGAAGTCACTGTGCTGCTGGGAACCTTCACTGCAGTAGAAATGCCTTTTGTAGACTTCCCCAGATCTGAGCCTCCAGTCGATACAAACCTGTATCTGTGCCTTCCTTCTCGTAGTTTTGGCTCTGATATGCATTATCAGCTGTGAAACCTCAAATACACATCATATCCATCATATCAGCCGAATTTACCACAGGTAGACTCTAATCAACAATAACTGAAAACTTATGTCAATGTGATATTTCAGGTTTTCCGTTTTTAAAGGTCCCATGTTGTATAAAGGTAGATGTCCATGTGTTTGTGATCATAAAGCAGGTCTAGGTTCTATATTAATACTATGAAAGTATCAAAGCCTCAGTCCACAGAGGAATGCACACAGCCTGTATTCAGAAACTGAGCCTTAAAACCAGCTGTCAGGACTTCTGGAACTTTGTGATGTCATAACAAAGCAGTCACTGCCCTCAGCTACACCCCAAGCCCCGCCCACCTGGACCCACCATCCAACCTTGCACGATTTGGTTTCTCTGAGTGTTTATACCTGAAATCTGCTGCATCACTCAGAAAACAGTCAGCCAATCAGCAGCTCAGAGCCTCTCTTCTGATTGGCTCACTGACCTGTTGTTTCTAGAGCTCCAGAGAGAAGCCTGAGAGAGGAGATGTAAAACTACACTGAGATGGTTTTTGGTTCTTAAGACCACAAATATATCTTCTGATGGAGATCAACACTTCAAATAAAACACAAGAAAAGTGTAAAGTATGGGACCTTTAATACATTTTTGAAATTTCTAAAATGTTATTTTCACTTTGGAATTATGGGATTTTCAGTGTTGATTTTTTTTTCATAACAAAACGTGAAAAGATCAAAGGGGTCTGAATACCTTCTGAATGCACTGTGGGACAGTGTGGGTACGGGACACTGCTGCATGTGTTCGTTTCTTTAACCTCCCCTCTCCGCAGTGATGACCTCATATCTCAGAGGACTTTGGCCTCTGGTCAGAGCGCACCCTCTACCCAGCCTGCGTCGTCAGCCACGCCTCCATCCCAAGCTCCTCCCCTCTGTCTGCCCATCCAAATCATGCTGCAGCCGCTCAGCAGGAGGTTCAGATACCACTTCTACGGGAATCGACAGACCAACTCCCTCAGCAAGGTCTCACACACACACACAGAGCACACATCACATACACACACACACACACACACACACAGAGCACACATCACATACACACACGTGCACAACACTATTCAAATGTCAGACTTGCACACGCCGCTGAAAACAAATGGACCAGCGTCAGTGTTTGTGTATAATCTTAGCAAAATTAGACACAAATACATATCATTCACACCTGAACTGTGATGAGTGGAATTCAAGTACTGCTGTGGCTCTGTGGGAAACACATGATGGCAGTAAGTGTATGGCAAAGCTCTCAAACCTCCAACTCATCCTCTGTCTGTGCCTTTTTCAGCCTGAGTGGTACCTCACACAGGCTCTGATGTGGATGGGGAACAGCTCGACCTTCATGGAGGAAAAGATCCAACCGATCCTGGACCGAGCCGGGGCCGCCATCAGTGCCAGGGTATGTTGTTCTGAAATGACTGCTTGACTGTTTAGATAAATAAAATGCTAAATATATCTGCTGTGTTCTCATAATACAGGTTTAATGACCCCAAACCTCCGTATTCTTAACACTGCATTTTTTTGGAACAGATTTATGATGTAGTATCTTTTGAACTCAACCTATCTAAAAAAGAATCAACAAAGAAAGAGGCAAATGCCCGTTGTCAGCTGACAACACTGATTATTGTGTGTGTGTGTGTGTAGGTGGAGCTGTGTCGAGGCCTGCTGTCTCTGGTGCAGGACAAAGTGGCCAGCGATGCCTCCAGGCTGCTGTACGATGATGTGCTCTTCTGTCACCTGGTGGAGGAGGTGCTGCAGTTTGAGAAGGAGCTGCGGAGCAACCAGTCCTACCCGGCGGTGCTGCCTGGGCTGCTCCACCTCCTGCTGGACGACGCAGTCCTTCAGAAGTGGCTCACTGTGGAAAGGAAGAGTAAGCTGTACTTAACTGAGTTCATGCCCAGACTGGTGTTTAATTTCTCTGCCATATCAGAGTGATTCTTAGTCAAAGGTATAATTTATTTATTCCATATTATTACGTCAGTTTATTATGCCTCCTCCCCGATGACTACCAGGGCTGGAGGCGTTATATTTTTGGGTCATCCATTCGTCTGTCCCATTATTGTGAGTGTGATATTTTAGTAACACCTTGAGGAATCACTTAGAATTTGGTACAAATGTTCACTTGGACTCAAGAGCTATGTCCCAGTTCAGAGGCTGCATTTGGAGACCAATTCTGTCCCAGGCCTCTTTTATATGTGGCTCAGAAATGAGTCCCTCAGCAGGTGGATCCTTCGTGGCCCAACCTATCCCACGATTCACGAGCGCCTGTAATGAAAATATTATGGCAGGGGGGAGGATTACACTTTTAATTCTAAGTATTGTGTTTCAGCTCAGCTCAACTGTAACGGTGAAAACTGTTAAAACCAAAGGCCGTAAAACCTCAAGTTTTTGTGACAGAAAGTTACGTGTTGTCAAGGTTGCTAGGTGACAGGAGCCACACTTTGCGAGGCAACAGTAAGGGCAACACCTCCTCCCTCTTTGCTACTCTACTCTCTACAGTGAAGTGAATTCTAACAGTGACCTACTTTACTTTGCTTTAGATTTTTTTTTTTCTACTGTGAAAATGTTTCACTGCTGGAATCTACCATCTTCTTGCAGCCAGGTTTCAGGTCTACATGGTTCTATTGCCTTTATATAGAGGGTAAACAAAAAAAATTAAAAAAAAAGATTTTTTACACTGAACAAAAATATAAATACAACACTTTAGTTTTTGCTCCCAACTTTTCCAAGTTGAAATAAAAGATCTAAGATTTTCTCTAATTACACAGAAGGCGTCTTTATCTCAAATCTTCCTCACAGATGTGTTTAAATCAGCGTTATGGAGAATCTCCTCCTTTGCCAAGTTCATTCCTCCACCTGACAGGTGTAGCGTGTAAAGATGCTGATTACACAGCGTGATTCCTTCGCAGGTGTAAAAGGCCACTTTAAAATGTGTAGTTTTATTTTGAAAAATTGATGAGGTACTGAACTGTGTGACAGATGTGCATTAATTTGATTGTGAATTATAGCATGGTCTCAGTGGGTTTGCTGTTACTGTAACCCAGTGTTCCTGTGTATGTGCAGTGGCAGTGGAGAAGATGGACGCCATGCTGTCAGCTGAGGGAGCGTGGAGCTCTCAGTACAAAGACATCAGTGACATGGATGAGCTGAAGGCTCCAGATTGTGCCGAGACCTTCATGACTCTGCTGCAGGTCATCACCGGTACGACCACCAGTCCACTCATCTGTTTGAGACACTGTCAGTTTTTTAATGTTTTTTTTTTTTTGTGTTACTTCATGATCCATTCAAACACTGTGATGGATTTTCCATCCAAACCTTCTTAGAGACTTAATTGTAACCAAAAGTGATGAATCTGATTTAAAATAGATAATATACACACAGAACAGAGAAAGCAAACCAATCCACACTGCTAAAACCAGAAAGCTGGGGTGTACGTGCAGGATACTCCAATCCCTTTATAAAACAGGACACAAGGAAAAAGAAGACTGGATTAAACTGTATTCAGATGGAAAGTTCAGAATATTGTGTATTATACCTATGTGTTCTTTAGTTCCATTCTCTGACCACACACTAATTTTGAGTATGTAATCAGTGATGGTGGTTACATACTTGAGACCTAAGATAGACTATTTGCATTAACATTGTATTGGCTTGCATGTCCCCTGTGGAGTTACAATGTGATCAGATACATTTGTTCTTGTTGATGTTTTTCCTCCTAATCAAACATTTGTAGAGATTTTTTTTAACATATTTTGAAACCTGCGTTGTTTCTCTCCATGTTGCCAGCTAGTGGTCGTCGACTTCTTCTTCTGCCTTTTTCTGGCACATTGCTGCCTTTCTTGGAGCATTATCACCACCTAATGTTGATTAGTGAAATAAAGTGACACTGTGTCACTCACAAGCTCGAGGATGTGAATGTGCATCCTTGTGTGTATATACTACTTGAGATACCAAAACAACTTCACTACTGGTCAGAAACAGGGTACCTTTAAGCCACACAGTACAGTACTGTCTGCTGTTAGAGGATATAAAACATGTTTGAATCTGGTATTTTTTGTCATGTCCTCAGAGCGGTACCGGGCCTTACCCTGTCCTTCTGCACAGCTGAAGTTTCTGGGGCTACAGAGAGAACTGGTGGATGATTTCCGCATCCGGCTCACCCAGGTAATGATGATGAAAACACTCAAGTACTGAAGGAAAGACAGGGAGGGACAGAGACAGGCTTAAGGAAGAGCTCATGATTATGAGAAAAACACTGAGAGAGATAGAGAGACTGAAATCCCTGTCACATTTAAAGACCCCCCTCTGATGAAAATTAAGTTTTCATGCTAACCTAGTTAGCATGTCCATATAATGTTTTTACACAATACATGACATATCATGAGCAAAATAATCCGTCAACACCACAACTGTGCATTTCCACCTTGAACTGCAATGACAGTCTCATAAAGACAGATTCAGACAGCCAGGGATTCATACGTCATAGAACCTGAGGAACCACACCTGACAACGGGTGCTGGGCCTGAATGAACCTGAAACCTTGTCAGTTAGCATTAGCACAACCACTAACACTGTGTCAGCCACTGCCAGTTACAAGCTAACAAACAACATGACACACTAACCAAATATTAATGATAGTGTAGAGTATTTTTGCATAGTTTAAACGCTGCGGAGAGGAACTTTAATAGAGAAGGATCAACAGAGAAGAATCACAGCAGATCTCTCATTGATGCTTTTTACTGGACAAGTTGGGACAATGAGAAACAACATTTCTTTAATTCATCAACACCAGGATATGGAAGCCCTTCATTTTCTTTTTAGTAGGAGGAAGTTTTAGTTTTTTACATCTGTGAAAACGATTGAGAGGCAAGTGATTTTTTTTTTTTTTTTTTGGAAAAAAAAAGAAAAAAAACTTGATGGTTGCACCAAAAAAAATACTTTCACTTGCTTCTCAGGGCTTCTGTACCAGGATGAACCTCTTTGACTGACAGTTTCAAGCCTGTTATTGACATGATTGTGAGAGGGACATTGTGAATTTTTGTCAGCTGGTAAATTTGATTTTGAGTTGGTCATGTATTGTTGGGAGCGTAGGTGTAACTAATAATCCAGATAATCTCCAGAAGGACCTGAAATTGTCAGTTTATTACTCTGAGGGAATTTCAGTCAGTTTTAAAGGATCGAGCTTGTTGCCCTGGGTCAATGCGACTGCTCCTAAATTCACACTGAAATCGTTCTAGTGTTGCACATTAACTGGACTTGTGTTCACTTGTTTGTAGTGTCTGACAGTTGTATTTGTCTGTGTGTATTGTTTGTGTTTCTTGTCGTAACAGTGTTGATGCTGCTGTCTCGGCAAAGTCACTCTAGAAAAAAGAGATTTTAATCTTAATGAGACTTTTTACCAGGAAGTAAAGGATGTAGCAACTTTGCTCTGTAAAATAATTCTTATATCATGTCATTGTGTTTGTTTGGTTTAAATTTTTGCTATTGTTTTCTAATTGTAATTATTTACACACTGAATTCAGCAAAAGGTAAATGAATAAAACGGACGTGGATTATTTTTTTTTTTTACTTTTATGTATTTCATTTATTTATTTATTTATTTATTTAATTATTTTTTGTTGCCAGGTGATGAAGGAGG
This sequence comes from Trachinotus anak, assembly GCF_046630095.1. Taxonomy (NCBI): domain Eukaryota; kingdom Metazoa; phylum Chordata; class Actinopteri; order Carangiformes; family Carangidae; genus Trachinotus; species Trachinotus anak. The sequence goes on from NW_027273869.1 coordinate 2,634,388, forward strand.
AGTCCCGCTGTCCGCTCGGTGCCCGTTATTGTGCCATCCTTAATGCTGTCAACTACATTTCCACCATTCTGGGAGACTGGGGAGACAATGTGGTGTGTGGAGTTTATTCAGTTTGTTGATTTTTATTTAATGATGAATTTTTGTCAGTTCTCAGTTGGGTCACTCATGCTGTCTAAGATTTAATTATAATTCAATATATATATATATTTTTTTATTGAATTAAAATGAAATTGGTCGACCCATGATTTGATTCAGAATTGGCCTGATCAAACAGGAAATGAAGAACAGTGTGAATCTGAGCAAGGATTCAATGCCAGAAACTTGGACACATTTTGGTCTGTATGAACGTAGAACCACAGCAAGAACGACAAGCTGCCCCGAGCTGCCTGGTGTTAGTAAGGTTGACATTTATGGCCTCCTCACTCACTTCCGTTTACCAGCTTCTGTATTCTTCCTTCAGTTCTTCCTACAGCTGCAGCAGGCAGCCATTTCACTTGGTGACGAGGCCGTACTGGGAGATCTTGGGGTGATGGAGGTGGGTCGCCTGGCCTCTCTGGAGGGCTCTCTATTCGAAGGTTTGCTGGGACTGCTGGATCGACTGAAAGGAGACATGATGGGAAGACTGCTGGAATGGACCATGAGAGAAATCACAGGAAAAGCCAAACCATATTGCCAAGACAAGTAAGACGTCCAGGGTCCTATTTCTCTTCTTTCTCGTCCAGACCTCAGTGAACAGGATGCCCAAAGATTAAACATTAACACTGATTTATTCTTTTGTCTTTAGGTGGTTGTCTCTACCATCCCAGCATGACCAGTCCACCATGTCCCTGTCCAGTTCCGCATGTCCCATGATGCTGTGTTTGAGGGACAGATTGTTGAACCTTCATCAGGTCCTGAGTCTGTCTCTGTTCCAGTTAGCCTGGCAGGGTCTGGCGGAGAGACTTGACAACTTCCTCTACCAGGATGTAAGGAATGAACTCCCTCTGAAACCCCACCACACTGTCTCTGCTTTATGGTAGAGTGTGTTAAAACAAACTTTAAAGTAGACATTATTCAGTCTTTAAAAGTCTATAGCAAAGCGTATACAGGGAACTGTCTCCCCACCGCTCCGTAAATGACAGGTGCAGGAGAGGAAAAACCCCACCTGAGTAACTTATGTACTTGTTCTGTTGCAGTATTAGCTATTAAACAGCTGATCCATGTGGTTTCCTAGCAATGCAGTTACAAGGAGCTCAGTATATCCCTGTGTCTCTGTGTCAGGTGATCCTGACCAATCATTTCAGCGACGGCGGAGCAGCTCAGCTGCAGTTCGACATGACCAGAAACCTGTTTCCTCTGTTTGGCCACTACTGCAAAAGACCTGAGAACTTCTTTAAGCAGTGAGTGTGTGTGTGTGCGTGCGTGTGTGTGCGTCATAAAGCTCATATCACCCACACAAGTGTGTGTATATAACACTTTTCTCAGCACTGCTCCCACAGGCTCATGATCCACAAATGCACATCCTTGTTACGAAATGTTTCAGAGCAACTGGATGATGCTAGTTTAACTGTTCCATATCGTATGAAGTAAGATTTCCATGTCTGTTTTGATTATAAAGCAGGTCTAGGTTCTATATTTATACAATACAATGTGTTGTAATTTTTAAAAATACATTATATGTGTATATATATATATATATATATATATATATATATATATATATATATATATATATATATATATATATATATATATATATGTATGTATGTATGTATGTATGTATGTATGTATATATGTATGTATGTATATATATATATGTGTGTGTGTGTGTATAAAAAAATTACAACACATTCATATAATAATTAAGTGTTTGTTTACACCAATAAACTGTTAATACTATTAGTACCTCTGAAAATGTCTGACTGTTTACCATTTTAATATTTTAACACTCTGTTTTTCTCATGTATGTAGAAAATGTGTGATAATGTTGTGTGATGCCTGCTGGATGTGTAACAGTGAGCTGAGTTGTTTTGGCAACGGCCGAGGTCAAGATGAAAATGTCAAGGTCCTTTGTGTATGCAGTATATCCCTGTGTATGTATGCATGTATGTGAAAAGGGGCAGATTAACTATGTGCAAGTGGTGTGACAGCAGCACTATGAGAATCACATGCAGGTAGTAATGCACAGCATTTGTGTGTGTGGTGCATGTATATTTATGAATGTAAAGAAATTTTGCCTTCTACAAAAGGCTGATTTAAAGGCCTTCTGCTCTTTGATATATACATGTATGCATGAGGAATATAAGAAAGACAAATGAAGACAAAGAGAAAGACAACTTTGGGTTAACTAGCATTATAATAAGTTTTGTCTCCATCTGCTCTCTCCACAGTGTTAAGGAGGCGTGCATCATCCTGTGCCTGAATGTGGGCTCTGCCCTTCTGCTAAGGGATCTCCTCAAAGAGTCAGAGGAGGAGACGAGAGATATGGGAGGTATAGAGGATCCTCCACCAGAGTCTGCACTGAATGAGTTGGGGGTTTACTGCTTGGCACCCTGTGATGTGCTGATTCTCCTCAAGCTCAGAGCCTCCTGGCCTGGACAGTGACATCTCCCCCTGGCAATGTTTGTTGTTGGTGTGGAGTGTGCATCAGATGGAGTGCTTGTCAAATTTTTCTTAATACATTTTTTATCAGCAGCTTTAATCTTCTTTGTAAACAGGAAAGGTTATATACAATAAGTTATGGCTGTTCAGTGTTAAAATTGATACTACTGAATAGTCACTGTATGTATTTTGAGGATCTACTTACAGTACCTGTCACCTCAGTTGACAAAAGTATACCACAACAGTATATATCAGTATATAAGTACATATAACAATTGTCCTCTGTCTTGTAGACTATGTAATTAAACCCAGCTGACCTGCAATGCTCTCATCTTCAATTGCTCCATAACTACTGTTGTGTGTGTGTGTGTGTGTGTGTGTGTGTGTGTGTGTGTGTGTGTGTGTGTGTGTGTGTGTGTGTGCTGTTTGTTTATGGTTTTCAGTACATAATAATAGAGTGAAGGAAAACATTTTAAATATCTGGGAGTCTCTAAATAGATGACATGATTTTTACCCCAAACTGCTTAAAACAATACCTTGTGTTATCAGACACTACCGTCCCTGAACTACTCTCGCCCCGCCCATTTACTGTGATAACTTAGCAACGAGCTCCTCTGTTCTCCTCTCATTGGTCAATATTTGGATTTCCGCCATATTCAAAAATAGTCAGAGCCCCTGCTGTAGTAGTAAGATGTATTGTTATTGTTCTGTTTAACCCTTTCAGTAACACGTAATTACCACCGCTCTGTGTCACTGACATTTCAAATGGGTGAAACCGGTGAGGTCCAAGCTCCTGTCCCGAACTCGGAGAAACCGACAAGACAGCCGAGCTCCAGGAGCTTGAAGAGGAAGTTTTCAGCTGATGAAGAGTCTCCCCTGGGGGACAACAACAGGAGTGTGCGACGGTGAGCCCATATTTTACTGTCCTACTTTGACCCAAGTCACTAAAACAGCAGCATTAAAATTAATGACACCAGAAGAACCGTCGGCGCCGAATCATTCGTGGCTGTTAACCCGGAACAACAGTTATTGGTAAGCTAACTGCTTTAGCTCGGCACATTACTGCAGTTAGCTTATCGATTCTTTGTGGCGTAATGGCTAAATTATAAGTTTTAAATAGTGCAGAGTAAGATGGCGACATTAGTCGTTTCATACTACCAAATATTTTAAATATATTCGTTGCGTTTCATTGTTTTAAAGTCTGTGCACATATTTTCAGTTGCGTCAAAACGCCACTGGATGTCAGCAAAGGCTCACTGTGCGTCCTCGCCTGTGTCGAAAAGTGTGGCCTGCCACCTATTCCCTTTTCATTTTGCAATGGATTTAATTTCCTGTTATTTATCTGCTTTCATTTGTATGTTTCCGCCCGTGATTTAAAATCTATGTGCATAGAAGAGTTAGTTAACAATGCACAGAAAATACTATTATTTTGCTCAGAAGCGGGAAGAGGCGTTTTCCAGTCCTAGTTACAGCACTGTGGAGTTGTGTTTTCTCTCTGGCAAACGTACATTTCTTTGGCATTATCTCTCTCATGGTTCAGATGCACTGACAGGCTTTATCCTGTATAAATCAGCTGCTGACATGTGTTTTTAAGTCTTAATACAAATATATGTGTAAAACAAGTCAGATGCACAAACAGCACAGTAAATAAGTTGCTTATAAAGACCAAGTTACTTGGATCTGTTGCTAGTTAGACACTTATATTAAAGGATAAGTTCACTTATTTCCAGTCTGTCTCAAAACTGCTATGTGCTAAAACTGTTGTTATTGGTAGATACCAATCTAATGTGACTAATGCTGGGTACTGAAGTCTTATATTAGCTTCAGCTGAACTTCAGAGTGCAAGTTTGTTTTGCACAGAGCTGTAAAATGTTATCCCCCATCTCCATGAAGAGATTATTTATAAGAAGGAATCAATTCACAGCCAATATTGAGAGACTGAATGATTAGAGCATCCAATAACTCTTTTAATATACAAAGGGGTATGTGAGTTTTGTTGAAAAAATGTGTTTTCTTTGAGTCAAATGCTCTAAAAAATTAACAACAATGCTGGTTTAGCTCCACAGTTAAAGCTGATATTAGCCAATAAGCAGAATATTTTTGCCTCATCTCTATTTATGGAGATGACAGCCTTGTGTGCCGGCATTGTTTTTCCAACCCTGCCTATGCGTATAACTTTTGAGTCATCGTTCAATCAAAAACTGTATCCAGGCAACATAAGCATCATCTCTTGAGGCCATGTCTTTCATGTGTTGGCCATACATGACCAGGACTTAAATAGTGTCCCGGAGCTCATTTATGCACAGTGAGATTTTTCGGGTAGATTCTCAGACTGGTGGCTAACATCAGAGTAATCAGTATGTTTTGGAAAAATAAAGCACTGGGAGCATTTATGTTGGACTCTTTTGAAAGGCTTTCCATATTCTGTGCCAGAGTGTCCCAGTCCTGCCCAGTGCCCAGCTGGCTCTGCAGACAAACATGGAAAAAACAACACCCCATATTTGACCCCCGCCCAATATTTGACTGCAAAAAAGAAAAAGTTTATGGAAAAAAACACATAAATGTTGAGTGAGAGAAAATAAGTCTTGATTTCCCTAGTGATACTGGCATTAAAATACGAGGCTGGCAGTGGATTTTTAATATTGGAGTGGTCTTGTTGCCAAGCATGAGCAGAATTTAACTAACAGAAATAAACAAGGTTGGTTCAAAGTTTGAACTTAACATTGTAAGTTCATTGTCCATGTAAAGCAGCATAGTTGAAATATCACGTTGAGGTGGCTGAGAGATGTTATACAGTTCATGTTGTTGTATAAATGTTGGTAGAGTGGGGGTTTTGCCCGATAAAAATTAATACAACACTTCATATAAGAGTAGTATGCACATGCACACTGTGAAATGATCTTAATGACTTCTCCTGTGCAGTGTTCCTCTGCACGTCCTCCTCAGTATCAGTAGAAAAGACACGGGAGGACAGGTGGGTGGAGGTGGGGTCAGCAGGTAGTTCAGTTTCAGAGTAAGCCAACTTTAACAAACAAGGGCAGGGCTAAATGGGATGCTAATCCACTGACTCACAGGGGTACACTTCCTTTTACACATAAGAGCAGGTACGAAGGAGAGGAGGAGAAACGACCTTTGTCCCCTGGCTCGCGGCAGCAAGGAATGTGTGGTGACATCAATCATGTATTCATGAACAGGTTACACACACGGGAGAGATCAGGTTTCAAAATAGCTCATCGTATGGGAAACAAGACATTGCAGGGCTTCCCCTGGGATTTTTTCAGCAGCAGTGCTGTTTCGTGGGTGTCCGTGTAACACTGGACTGGTATTGATGTGTGTCGGTGGAGGGATGGCATGAAATGACATTAGACTCATTAGAAAATGCGTTCTTCATGTTCACCAGGTCACATGTATTTACACACGTAGCTTTTTAATATTGAGGGACTTTTAGAAAGAAACAGAAAATTACTATTTTTAGTGAACATGAATAGAATTTTTTTATTGAACATAATCAGAAATAGATAAATGAATAGGTGAGTGAAGTGGTGCTGCACATGCACTCGCAACCAGTCTTTGTTGGACTACCAAATGATGACACTGTGTGTGTGTGTGTGTGTTTTTGTTTGTTTGTGGGTGTGTGATAGGTTGCCCTTTGTTTCATACTGGCCCAGTCAGCTGTGTGCAGTACAGAAAGCTCAAATCAAAGTGGTTATGTTTTGTCATAAATATTAAGGAGCTATGCTCATAATTCATGAAGATAGTGGAAAACCTGCACTGGACAAGTCCACATCTAACGAGATGTTTATGACCTTATAGTTTGTTAAGATGTCTTCAATAGGGCTGTAGTAGGTGATAAAACCAGCCATATATTCTTTTCCAGAAGTCTGATTCTGTTTGAGTTTCAGATGTTTAGTTGTTGCTCTTGTGTCCACAGGCCAATTACAAAGAGTAAACAGGGGCTTGGTTTCTTCCTTTGAAAGAAAACAAAACCGTTGACGTACACACTTAAGCTGTTTAAAGGACTGAACCTGCGGCCCATGGGATGATCTCACCAACGGCTAGGCCAATGTCAGACCTTTAGTCATTTACCGTAGTTATAGTTGAAGTAGATGTGAGAATCAGATCGTGTATTCACTGCATTATCAAGTGCTTTCAGTTTCTCAGAAATTCATGGACAGAAAAGACCTGATTAAGACTTTGTAACATGCAGCAAATCTGACACACTCCAACACCAACTTGTGTGGTCCATCAGTCAAACAGCAGTAAACTGGAAAGAAGCTGAGCTGCCTGAAAGCGAAACAGTTCCAGGGTTAAAATAAAAGCAACGAAGGAAACTAATAAATCTCAGTTTAGATTTAAAATGCAACATTACAGCCAAAGATAAAAGTAAATTACCCTTTAAAATCTGCATATTTTTTTGGATTATCAATAATTACCTCTAGACGCCATTGGCCTTTTTCACGGCAGACATTTTGACTTGTCATAGAATCAAAACCACAATAAGAATGGCTCCGCTGTCTTCAAGTGTCACAGTAAGTCATAACAGTTAGCTCATACTGTAAACTGAAACTGAAGTAACGACATAGTATTCAGTCATCATGAATTTAGCTATTTATACCTGTGCATTTACTACTGTGACATCTCAAAATGACCTTTATGAACAACCACTGTATTTCTTTGAAATCTGCACACCAGATGCCTCATACTGCAAACTGTAAGTTTGTGTTCAGACCAACGTTATTCTGCAGTGAGTCAAGCCAGCTTTTGCTTTCTTGCTTAACACAATCTGAACAGCACTCCACCCTCTTGTTGCTTAGACCCTTGGTCATGTCCATATTTGCAACATTAGCCGCCTTCTCCTTTATAGTAAATTCAACCAAGACCTTATTTCTTCTGCTGACCTTCATACATTGCCTGAGAAGACCTTTGCTTACACAGTGAATTGTCATTTATGAGATAGTGATTCTGTGCAATATTTGTCCACCCATCAGTAGTTATGGCTACTTCTGATTCTGAGATGTTTATCATTTCAACATCATACCTAGTATGATGGCTAATGTGTCTCTGGAAGGAGGTGATATTTGGGATTGAGGGTCATGGTCATCTGTCTATGGTGGAAAAATAACAACCAGAATCAGAGATAATGAGTCCCACTCTGGTTGTCAGAAGGACTGTTGTACACTGGTTCATCAAGTTCAAACATAACATTACACTACAGACTACAAGCATGGATACAGAGCGGCAGATGTAGACGTCAGACAATGTGTCATCGATCTATCCACACCTATGTAGTGAGATAGAAACAGTTGTTGACTGGAAATGGAAATAATTATCAAATATATTGGAATGAATTAAAATGAATGAGGCTGAAAAACCGATAGCAGCACCGACCGCTTTCTGTATTTTGATTCTGACCAATCAGGACCTGGTGCCAAGTTTAGACTGGTCCTTGATGCCATCACTAGCCACCATCATAGCTCTGTTGTGATTCCTGCCTCATGGTCTCCCATCTCGTGGCTCAATTATGGTTTCCTCTGTTATATTTCATTGTCTTGTACCTGAACTAAGACGCCAACACTAATGCAGCCTCTGGTTTTTGCTGAACACCTGCTAATGTTATCTGTCTCCTGTCAGTCTGCATCTGCCAGTGTGAGTCTTCAACAAGGACCCTCAGCAGTAACTGTTGAAGGAGGTTTACTTCTTACTCCTCAGAGTCACACTGGTGGTCTTTTGATGATGAGCTCACTTCCTCAAACCTCTTTTGTTACAATTATCCTCGTCCAGCTCCAGCTCCAGCACCGCTCGCTCTAGGACAGTTGTTTAGATTAAGCAGTGAGATATTAAGTCAATGAGCAGAGTGGTTATGTTTAAATACTGTAAGCTTTCCAGTGAGATGCCCAGCATGTCTTTCTACATCAGAGTAAGAAATTGGCTAATGTCTGATGAAAGATGAAAAGAAAACCATTGTCCTGTGAGTGTGGCCCAGCTGTGCTCTTCAACCAATACTTATTAGTTTTTTTAGAGACATGCCTTGCCTTTTTTTTTTTTTTTACAATCCTTAGTTATTTTCTCAATTTTTTGTTTGATGATTATTTTTTTAGTTTTATAGATCAACAATATTCAATAACCCAAAAATATTACATTTACAAAACCAAAAACAAATTGTCCGATTTTAGAGCCTGAAATTTTAAGATTCTTGCTTAAAAAATAGTGTCTATGATTAATTGGCCACTTAAGTAGTTGTAGATTTTCTCTGGATCAACAGACGCTGTAGCTTTAAAGCTTTAAATCTGTTAATGCTGGCTTCCTCTGTGACAGTATACTGCCTCCTGTAGAGGTTAATAGCTCGGCATTGTGATGAGCCAAATGGGGAGCAGAGGACACTTCCACAGAACAAGTCAACCGTGTCCAGGAGTGTCACACTAATTCAGCACTTTGACAGTTAAATCTGTACAACACCTGCAGTGACCTTTAACCCCTAACTTGCCCCTAGGACACCCAGGGAGCTTCTCATTTTCTTTCTGTCTTTAGCTTATCCCACAACACCTGCTGTTTATCCAAAACACCTTACAGGAGCATCAGTGCATACATTTCCAACATGGGTGGTCCTAACAGGAATTGTGTTCAACCCACTGAGCTCCACAGGACCTGTCAGCTTTTTATTTGATTGTCTCGTCAGCGTTTGTGTTATTCCTTAGTTGCAGCACTGTTCATACTCCTGGCTTGTTGGGAACATTATTGGCATATTTTTGTTCTGAGCTTCCCAGAAATAACTTGTTAAGCACTCAGTGTGACGAGTAGTGACATTCTCATTTCTCAGGCACGCAGAATTTACTCCCAACTGCATGTGCGATAGTCAGATAGCTTACCAACAATCTGACACTCACTCTCTACAGTGACAGTGGTCCATTCAATGTACTGATACTAAGTGCTGGCACTAATTGTGACTACAGCTGTGAATAATAAGGTGTGTTTGGACCATTGTCATGTTTGAGTACATCACACAGCTCAGTTTGGTTTTCAGTGCTGCTAAAGTTGTCTAATAATCAGGTTAACTGGCAGAAAGCTGAAGTCGTTGGTGAGTCATTTTTCTAAGCAACAAGTTCCAGTTTCTCACTGTGGTGATTTGCTGCTTCATCTTACATTACTTTAAACTGTAATTATTGGCTACATTTGGAACATAAAATCTATTTGAATGTTACCTCATGCCCACCATACACTCGATTAAGACTAGAATAAAGTCTGATAACCTCTCACATCTAAAGAAATGTGTTTTTAGTGAAAAAGACTGAGGATCTTGCAGGGTCACTATTTGCAAGACTACTACTAGATTCCTTTGAGATTATTTCCCATCATGCTCCTGGTTGACAATTACAGGATTATCGTAATTATTAGATAAAGTTTAATCACTCAACACTATAACTGACAAAAATGACTGTTTGGACTTTGTATTTATGACTTCCTGTTTTATTTTGAAATGATTTCCTTGTGTCCAGTGACCTTTGCCACCCTAATGTATTCACACCAAATGACTCACATTCCTGCACCTCCCCGGAGTTGCCTCCATGCTCACCATCAGCTCGGTTTGATGCTTCCTGTTTGGTGCTGGAGAAGTGTTGACATCACTGAACGTCACTGTTTGCACGGGCGAAGACTAAAAACTTGTAATATTAAACATGTTTGGTTTTATCGGACCATCAAGATGAAAAAAAGACTGGGTTAAAACAGGTCAGACAATCGCCTCACACCAGATGACCGAGATGACGGGAGTGAGCTGTGCTGCCGTTGGAAATTTGTCTGTGACAGTGTCATCTCCTGTAAAGTTGTTGGCTCTAAATTAACCAAAAATGTGATGAATCAAGTTTTATTTTTTTAGTTGGATTAATTAAAGTTTGTTTTTTGGTGACGATAACTACCAAAAGCTGATACTGCATATGAGGATAGTGAATTATTTCCCGGCCCTGTCTAAAATGTTACTGTCACTGGTTATTATATAAATATGAAAAAGTTCATTGTTATATTTACTTTAATGTTAAAAATTACTACAGTAAATTACTGTAAATGATTGTCTGGCCCGCAGACCTCCCAGCCCAGGTCTGGGAGGTGTGAGAGGGTGCAGGGAGCGAGCAGTGCTGACTGCACGACAGCTGCCGTTTGATAATTGGCGCCTGAAGCAACAGTAGCGGAGCGGCAGTATGACTGGAATGACTCAGCCTTACGAGCAGCACTTGGCGGACACACACAGAACAAGTGTTTCTGAGCAGCTCAGCATTCTCTGCATGCTCATGGCGTTTGAGGTCCCACCATCAAAGCCCCCCCCAAGACATAAGTCTTCAATACCATAAACAGTTCTGATGCCATTTCTGATCATGTGTGAGTCCCACATTGGGTTATGAAAGCTGAGCATTGTAGGTGGTTTGATTCACTGTGAGGAACACGATGAGCCATTGTTGCGTGATCGTTCCTTTAAACATACTCCACAATGTCTCAACATGTCATCTTTTGTTTGCATTTTCACAAGTTCAAATATGGGATCGTGGTAATAGAGAAAAAAATAGAAATAGTTATTCTTCATATTTTCGCAACTAGTGGCATTAAAAGTCTTCCTACAAGTGGTGTTTTAAAAAGGTCATGGCTTCATCAAGAAAACCTAAACCTTTTCTTACTTAGTTTCATAAGATGCACAGTTACTTCACCATGTATGGCAGTCTGAGGCACACTTCTCATCAGTGTGTAATAGTGCTTCAATAAAGACCCAGTTTATTGTTGGTACAGGACAGATTTAGGCGTTTGCTTTGATGTTTTTCTTCCTGCTGTGTAACCGTCCATTTACTGAGCGCGATGTGTTGTGTAACAGTCCTCAGTGGGGCCTTATCCGGCCTAACCTTGTTGTAATACTTTAATAATCACATGGACTGAAGATAAATTGTTTGACATGAGAAGGATTTACAGTATGCATGGCTGGTTTTTGGGGGGAGTGTTTAGTCCGGACAATCCCACTGTGGAGTCCCAAAAAAGGCAAAACTCTCCCCTTTCACAATATCCCAACAGAAAAGACATTTGGGTGCTGTCCAGATCTTTGGGAGGGAGGAAGGTGTGGGATAAAGGACTCCTCCTTCAAATGTCACAGGGGTCTTCAGTCTGAGGACAGCTTAGTGGCTGATGAGGCTCCTTTGAGGAAATAGACTGGGGTCATGTTCCCCTCTCCCCTCTGACTGGGTGGATCCTTTATCTGTCAGCCCTGGTCTGGACTGGAGGGCAGCGCTACAACTGCACCATGCTGAGGCTGTGGTAGGTAACAGGAGGTGAATGTTTTCTCAGGACACCACCATCCTCTGAGTCACACTTCCCCTCTTATCACCTTATGAATGCTTTGAACTCACTAAGTCACTGGTTTTACTCATTCTTTGGCTGGGACTTTAGGTCAGGGTGGAGTCCACTGGTGGTTCACATCAATCTGGTGCTTCTTAAAAAACTCTCATATTTGGGTTGTAGTCATGTTTATTCACAGCACAGTGTAGGATGATCACTTGAAATGACAGAGGGAGGCCATGATAAACAGGCTCTGTGCTGTAGAAGGTGATTTTTGATGCTGGATTCTGACCCTCCCCTCTGGTCATACAGGTCACTGCGAAGAGGAAGCTCCTTCACCTTCCTCACCCCAGGACCACAATGGGACTTCAGTCTGGTGAGTACAGGCCTTGTGTTTTCCAATTTGCATAGTGTATCAGACCACCTGCTGGATCATCACTAATCAAAATAACCTGCAGCAGCGGGGGGGACTGGGAAGTAAAAAAAAAAGTACCAGGTGGTCCACTGTCATGATACAAAGTGCCAAAGCAGCAAGAAGATACCTGCTTTATTTACTTTATATGAGATATACAGTACCTGCACAATATATACATTTCAGTCTGCACATTTCTCGGAGTTGGCTTCTGGCTGACTTCTGTCCCATTGTGCAAACACACTTGAGCACTGCTTCCCATCATTACGGTGTCTTTTGGCTTTAAATCTCAACAAGGTCCAGGAAACGGTATTGCTGTTCACTGTCACAGCTCCTCAAAGGCCCACAGCCACTGTAACTCAGATAAACCATCAAGATTGGGGGATAAATGTCTCATTTACTTTCGCTTGTTTACACTTTGGTCATTTTATCCTAAATTAAAAAAACAACAACAACTAAAATTAAACAAATCATTTTTAGAGTAATTTGGAGTAAATTGATTTGATTTGATTTGAGGTATTAGAGCCTTTTTTTACTTCTTGTTTTTTACTTTATTGGGTCAGAGATGTATAGTTTTCATAGCTCATGAGAAAATAAAGCTTACTTATTGGGATGCATAAGTGGGAGGGGACATCCTTTGACAGCCCATAATAAAAACACTCACAAACGACAGCAGAAAAGCAAGGAAAAAACTGTCGTTTAGTGCCTGACCACTGAGGCTAACAAGGGCTACAGGCTAACAATATACCAGCCAATATTTATTTTTTTTTACAGAAAAACAAAACATAAACAAAGATTTTTGATAAGGATCCCGGCATCTCACACGATGGCTCTGACACTTTCAGGAGCATCAACCCGGGATGAGACGCATCAGTTCCGTTTTACCAGTTTGTACAGCGGCTAGCAGCTCACTCTCTCTCCTGCATCTGCGTCTGTGTCCTCTGTAACTGCATGTGGTGACATTGTAAGTGTGTCCTCTACAGCAAACTTGGTTGGCAGTGTAAAAGGAGTCAATCACATTTTTAGTGGGTTTACCCACATTAAAAAAAACCTGCTTATACTCACTAATTCTGGTGTATAAAGGTTACTGTTGTGGAGCTGATGGTGAGTGTCTGAATCTGCTTTCACTGTCATTTCCTTGTCCCAGTGTGCACGTTTAGTTTTAGTGTTTAACCTCTGGTCAAATAATCCCTCTAATCTTACCAGTTCCAACGAGCTGTTTTAAAATGTAATGGCATCAACATCAGCTCATTAATTCTGAGAAGGCTTCTTGTCTCAATTTTAAGCTTTGAGACAAACATTCTGTGAAAATCAGACGTGTTTCAAATGAACAGACTGAAACTGTCCTGACATGAGAGTCTGATATTTTTACCATTACGTCATTTTCCATTACATCATGAGTGTAATATTATAAAATTAACGGCTCATTAGCTGTCTTCCACTGCCATTATCTTTTAATTAAAGCCATGGCATTAGCTAGCTTCATGGCTAACTAATTTAGCAACAGATAAACTGCAAGTTCATGTTTGACAGCAGCTGTCAGGTTTACTGACTGAATTTTCTTACTGACTGTTTCACAAATAGATATAAAATCAAGTTTGACAGAGAGCTACAGCCTCCACTCAGCTGCTTGGACCATACTGCCTCACTGCAGCACAACACAAGGCTGACATGACTGCTGACACACTTCCTTAGGTTATAGAGAGGCAGAAATGAAGGGTGAATGGTTTATTATTACTATGTAATGCATCACCTGTGAAAGTGAACACCTGACCATAAAGGACGTTTCTACAGTGGTCAGCTGAGCTGATAAAAATATACATGCACAAGACATAGAGCTACAGCTGAATGTCCTCAAACCTATTTTTCTGTCAACCACACTGTTAAAACACAGTTTTGTACATTACATTTTGCACAGTTTTGTAAGTTAACACATGAGAGACTTTTGTATTTGTGTTTTTGTCTTTTAACACTGGTTTGAAGTGGGTGAGCCTCAATCAGGCCAGAGCTCAGCACCAGATGACTCATAATGTGATGACAATTGTGTGGATGGTTGTGTATGTTACCGGCATTGTCAGTCAAATCTGGAGAAAACACATCTACACAGTCCTGATAAAGCAGATTAGTTGAGTTTTAGACTCTTAATGAATGACCCAAAATTATGTTTTTGGTTTTGTTTTTTCCAAATTTAACTTTGACTGTTTAGTCATGAATATAGAATTTTCTACAGAAACAATTAAGATCATATTGAACTATGTGTATATATTTACAGGAAATACCAGGAAATAGTTGATGTAACAATCTGTCTTACACATTATCGTATAATTAAGATAAGTAAGTGTTCTACTTATCTACTCTGTTTTGTCCAGTGTTGCACAACTGCTCTACATTACCACATTCAGGCTCTACAGCTCTGCTCAGTGAGTCTGAGTTCTGACTCTCAGTTTGGTATAATGCACTGATTTGCTCCAAGATCCCACTCTGATAAATCTATTATCCAATCATCTCTCTCTTTCTCATCAGTGCACAAAACATTGAGTTAGCAGCTTCTCATTTTTAGCCGCTGTTTCCACAAGTTGAAATGACGTTGAATGAACGTTCGGCAGTGACAGGTCGTATCTATTAATGCTGACACTAATTAATACTAATCTAGTGAATAAACTGATGACAGAACAAATTTGAACTTGTTTGTTGTTTGCTCAGCAGTCAGTGTCTGTACTGTGTACTGCACCAAAGATCATGTGTGAGTGACATCACTGTGACATCACTGTTTCTGTAGCTCCGACAAACGTTTTCTCTTGAGCTGATTGCTTCACTTCAGACACATTTTAATCAACAATTAGATGAATCTGGAGTCGTTAAACCTACAGAACTGAAAAGTTGCATTGAATAGTGTTTGTTGGCCAAGGGCTGACTCTCTGTGATATTACAAGTTATTATGATCTACGATTGCATTGTTGTACATGCAGCACTAGTTTGATTTTATTCTCAAGTACAAACCATCTGAAATCTTGGCTCTCATCTCACCACTAAGACCTTCCTCTTCAGAGATAATCACAAATGTACTGAGAGCAGCTTTCAGTGAGCATCACAAAGAACTCCTGAGCTGAGAGAAGAGGTGGAGTTGACCCTGTTGTTACAGATGACATCATGTTTCATGAGTGAACCACATTAATCTGGTGCTGACAGGTGGGGAAAATATTCCTTAATACAACGAGGTAGAGGTGTGGTGAACGATTTAAAGTTAGATATATAATCACCTTTATGTATGGACTGTAGATGATGATCATTTAATGTGTACTTATTGAACTGCTGAACAAATTAGAGTCTGAAGAGTGAATCTTTGCTTTAATGAACGGTTCTGACAGACGGCTGAGACTGTGTGAACCATCATCCCCAGTGTTATTGTGTTACTCTATTACTAGTACAGTTTGTTGTTGAGCTGTTTGAATCCTGTCCACCATCAAAATGTGGTTTTAAAGTTAATTTTCATTTTATTTAAATTACAAAACATTGATGCAGTGAAGCACATTACTTCCTGTCAGCAGGTCTTAGTGACTGAGGTGTCCTCTGGACTGCCTTTAACTTTTCATAGACTTATGAGTGTTGCTAGTAGTAGTAGTAGTAGTAGTATTTGTAATTTACAGATACACCTGAAAACGCATACATACATCACCATTCACATACAACGAACATGCACGGGCCAGTGTAAACAGGAAGCAGACTGTTGACTCTGCAGTTGATTAGTTACACAAAATATTATGAGCGAAGAACAGCAAAGACAGTTGTTTCGTTAAAATGAAGAATTTAACTATACAGACGACGAGGTCAGTAAAACGTGTCATTGTTAAATCGTTTTGCTTTCACCACTGGTAGTTGAGGCTGTTAAGACCCAATCAGGGAGCGACTGGAGGTGTCTGTCATTGTTTCCAAAGGTCTCTGTTTTTGTCCGTCCAGACTACAACACAACCCTGGAGCTTTCAAACTAAAACGTGGCCCGCATCGTTTCAAAAAGAGTAGTGTGGACGGCAGGAGTAAACGTAGCGAAAGTGATGCATTTTCAAATGAAAACATAGTAGCGTGGACGTAGCCTGAGTCTGTTGAGCACAGTGGGGGGCACAGGTCTCGTTCACAATGAGTAGCAGCCATCCCTGTTCCAGCTCTTTGAATCCCTGCGTCGGATGTTTTCTGGATACAGCTCCTGGCCTCTAAACTAATTGCTTCATAGCAATCACCAACCTTGATCCTCATAAGATTGGCTCTAAATTGAGGGGCAGCTTTCCCCCTCAGCAGCTGTCAGCATTGAGCATGTATCTTCATCTAATACCTCACTCAGGGACTGTGATGACTGTTGTTATGTGGCTCCTTCATAGCTGAACCAAGGCCTATTCATGTGGCCAGAGACCAAATGCCAGATAAAGGAAATCCAGCCTGCTCCGATTTCTTATCCTCCCTACCAGAGGAACATAATGACCCACAGAGAGCTGCTGGCTCTAACAGACTGGCCTGCTTGTGGTTTACAGTCAGCCTTAAATGAAACGAGCTGATTAGAAACAGAAAACGGCGTACAGATTAGACGGCGAGCAACATGACGAGTGTGTAGGCATTCCAGGGTTTACAACCGCCTAAAACACAATCCATCGCTCATGTGAAGGCAGAGGGGGAGGAATAAAAGCAAGGAGAGAAGGCCAACGGCTCTTTATCTTGTGCCAGCCTGCTGCCTTTGATTCGCAAACATGGCACGCTTAGCTCATCCACCAAAACCATGTGGACCTCATTAGGTCACCATTTCAATCTACTCCCCCCTCACCTCTAATTTATCTGTCACTCATAAATCTAACAGCGAGCAATGAAAGAATCCTGGAAGAGTCTTCGTCTCATTGCCCCTCATTGCCCCACCTTACCCTCGCCACTTTAATCTTGATGATTTTGCCAGAGCTTTAAATAAGTTTCTAGCCAGGTCTTTAGGCTTTGAAGTGGTTGGGGGGATTTTTTGCGTGGCCAGGTATAGTTGGGGGTGCATTGGCCCTGAGGTGAACCTTGGAAGTAGGTGAGGCAGGCATTCCCCAGGCGCTTGGTGCATTCTCTCAGACTATATCAGACACGAGGCCTTGATGGGCTTTCTGTCATGGCAAGAATGTGAATCAGGTTTCCAACCCAGTGCCAAGGTGGAGCAGATCAAACCAGACTGCCATTTGGGGGAATGTGAAGGTAATTAACAAGACCGAGAGTCAGATCCTGAGCAACAAGTTCAGACGGCCAGAGATGTCAGCCTCAAGAGTGGCTCGTCTGATAAGAAGCATTCCAGCTTTAATCAGACGATGTGATTTAATGTGGCTGTCGGCCGCTGAGACACAGCTGGTGTTTCACACAAACATTGATAATTATTGTGGGAAGGTTTTGCCCATGTCAACAGCAATTTGTATTCCAACGAAGATTTATTTCTCTACTTGCCGACTGTCTGAAGATTCCTCGGCGACAGGATTCATATCACGTCACCCTTGATAATACAAAGCATCCCAAGGTGCTGCTCTCCATTCATTTCAGTGAGAGAACCCTGCTCAGCTGCATCATCCCTCTGTGGATAGATCGCACTTTGATGTTGCATTACAGTTGTCCAGTATCTTGGATTAATGCCCTTTAATAGCTGATAGCACGTGTTATGTGAAATGAAATTTTTGCCTGTTTTACAAGCTCTCTGTGATGTTTTACAGGCTTTTGATTGGGGATCATAAATGTATGTTGTAATGCTGCCATCAGTCAACATATCTGACAAGTTTTTTTTCTCCTTTCAATAGAATCCAAAGCTCCACGTGTTTTAAGTCAAACTGAAATTTTAATTGTCCTCCCTTTCTGGGTAGGAAAACACAAACTATAATGAAAATGTAGCATATTACAAAACAGGATTAAACCATTTTTGAACGTATTTGTGAAAGCAGCATCTTAGGATAAATGGACGGATGAAAAAAAAACAAGATTGATCTTTGCATTTGTGCCTTTTCTCAGTAAACATGCTGAAAGTGGTTCAGTTCAGGGCAGCATCATGTGTAAAATGTCGACTTTATGTGAATTGAGTTATTGCAACGTGCACAAAAAGGTTAATAAGTTAAAAAGGAATGTAGGTGAAAGCCGCCTTGAGTCATGGTGGTATTGTAAACTGTGACATGAACAGTTAGTCAGTGTGAACCTGCCACAGTTTACGGGACTGTCGTGACTCAGGATGGTTTGCTTATAGCCAGAAATCTAGATCTATAAACTGATAGACCGAAGAAACACTCCACACGCTGCACACTGATCTGAGCTCTCTGTCTGTGTTTGTTGAAGAGATATGATCTCTGGCTACAAGATGTGAAGTTGACTAAACAGTGTGTGAGCCCTTTTTTATTCTGCTAGTTAGTCCTGTACACTCAGCACTGTTGTACCGTGGTCACAGATGACCTACGACCAACAACATCAACCTGAAGCTGGTTAACTGACAGTGTGGTCGTTGAATTGAGGGGATGTAATGCTGTGTTTTTAGAGCCCTCCACATAGACACAGCCCCGACCAGATTACAGCGCTCATCAACAAGATTTCATACCTGCAGGTGAGCACCAATGTAGGGCGTTTTGGAACTGCAGAAAAATAAATACAATTTACAGGTCTTCTTTTTAGTAATTACAGATAACTACACCAGACTAAACTAACACCAAACATACTTGGCAGAAGTTTTAGGCACTTCAGGCTACGTCTACACTACTCTGGAGTTTTCAAGCCACTAAAACAGAGACTTTCAGAAAAGCTGCTTGACCTCAGGGTTGTGTTGTAGTCTGGACGAGCAGAAAGTGAGACCTTTGGAAACGATGATGTAGACACCCACAGTCACTCCCTGATTGTCTCTTATCAGCCTCAACTACCGGTGGTGAAAACAACATGGATAATGAATGAAAGTGGTACTGACTTTGTTGTCTTTGCAGCAGCTGTTGTTCAGTTCAATTCTGTATTTTAACTCTACAACTGCCTTTGCTGTTCCTCCTTCAGAGGATTTCCTGTAACTAACCAACTGCAGACTGGACTCTCTGCTTCCTGGTTACACCAGCACATGCCTGCCCAGTGTATGTAAATGATAGTATGGAGATGATTTCTGATATGGAGCTAAAACATTTGTCTGGACGGAGATCGTTTTAATTTTAAAATGAAAACATTGTGGTGTGGCCGTAGTGTGAAACATAAAAACTGTGGCAGGTTCTCCTGAATGCCTGGAAGAATCTACCTCCCAGGTTCATTGAGAAACTGCACATCAGTGAACTTTGATAAGTGGTGTAGTTATGGAGACAGAGGCTGGTCACACCAAACACTGATTGGATTTGATTTTTTCTGCACTTTGTATAAAGTTAAGTGATGGTTTTCAGCCACATAGATATATTCTGTATGACCCCAGGATATACCTGTACCTCCACACTTCCCTTTGTCACCAGCTTATTGTTCTACGGTCATTTACATGTGACTGAAGCACAACAACGAGCGAGAGAGGAGTGGGGGTGGCTTTTTTTTGTCTGCCCCCACCCCTCACAGGGCATCTTTCTCTGCATAAGTCAATACACTTCTTGGCAGAACTGTTATACAAGTGTCACTCCCAACAACCTCTCTCTTTCTTCACCTCCTCCTATTCACTGAGTAAATGTTTAATGCTTCTCACCAAACTGTGTGTTAAACTGTGTGTGTTAGGCTTCTATCTAACACAGGTGTAGGTCAGAATGAGCAGGTTGTCAGGTCTCAGGATGGATTTAGTTTTATCTGAAGATCCATCATATGATGTCATGGTAACTGTATGACTTGTGGCAGGAAACAAACTTCTCAGCAGACAGAAAAGCAAAACTGCTCATTGTCTGTCTGAAAGTGTTGAAACTTGTGTGTAGTTGTGAACTTGGCTGTTCATCATCTTTGTGTGTCTGTTGTATGTGGACTTCATTATCCTTTTATGTAACACACAAATCTGTCAGTCGCTTCCCAGATGAGTAACAGGGTAACCTGTAAAAGCCTCTCTAGCCTCTGTGTGTGTGTGTGTGTGTGTGTGTGTGTGTGTGTGTGTGTGTGTGTAATAAGCAGAAGGGGGGGCAGCGTTTACTGAGTCAGAGTATTTGGACTGTGCCCAGTCAACCTCTGGACAAGTCGCTGCTTGGAGGGTGTTATTCCATCTGCGAGCTGCTGACGGAGGGATTTTAAAGGGTGGGAGGAAAAGGACGGCTAATTTTCTTCTGCTTTTGCCCGTTGTCTGTTTTTACACAGAGATTACTCCAGTGTCGTTTTTATCTCACATGTAAGACCCCAGCTTAAGGCAATATTTAACTTGGAGGGGTATTCACTCTCAGCATGCACGCTTCACAGACAATGAGCTGCTGACTTCGGCTGACCTGCTGAACTGTACCTAACACCACCACTGAGGCTCAGGCTAATGTTTTCATAACCCAGTCTGGATGTTACCCCTCTCACATGCACTGTATATACGGTACATGTGTATACACACCAAGGTTAGAATAGTTTGGGATATTTGATTATTATTTCGTTTAGACTTTGTGTTTTCTATCTCAGTTTAATTTGAATTAGTTTTTAAAACAGGTTTGCTCATTTAGTTTTTATTTTTTGAAAATGTTTAGCTTTAGTTTTTATTAGTTTCAGTGTTAGTTTTAGTTAGGTCTTTTTCTTTTGGAAGGGCGAGATTCAAAAAGGTCAGAAAAAGTATCATGTGATTTAAAAACTAAACAAAACATCAAACCAATTTAAACATGTATTAACTGAGGACAGATGAACAACCATCCACATAAGACAACTATAACAGAAATGTGTTCATCAGTGTGTTTGTGTTATTAACCAGAAACAACAACAGTACATACAATGTACATATAGGCACAAAGACATAAACAGTCGACACAAGATGCAGCACACAGTGTGTGTAGTGAGATGCAGATCAAGTCAATCTGAGCAAAAACATGGGGAAAAAAAACAAAAACTCTTGAGGTTTGACTCATTTGGATGAATGAACTCAAACTGAGCTCATCAGTGAACTGGACTGTCCAGCTCCAGTCGTAGGAGCTGCAGCTCTGTGGCTTATCACTGCACTTCATTAACAATAAAATACTTGATTCCTCGAGAAACGTAAGAGTAAGCTGGGTTTAGTTTTGTCAGATAATATATTGGTTGCTAAAATGTTGCTTTTTCTTAAAACGAAACCAATTTTAAGAGACCTGTATTCTTTTCTCTTTTTTCTATTTTCTATATTCTATATATTTTTTATATATTATTTACTTATGTATTTTTCTTTAAGAAGACAAAACTAGTGCTTATCTGATGACTCGATTAATTGACGGAATAATCAGTAGAATACTCAATTACTAAAATAATCGATAGTTGCAGCCTGATCATTAATACAGTGAACGTTTTGGACACTTAAAGGTCACAGGTACTGGTTGTACACAGAGAGCCAATGAGCTGTAAGATACAGCTCTGCCAGCTTTGAAAACTGGAGGATAGATTTCATATCCACCCAAAATACCAGGCTGATGTGTGTGACACATACTGTGCCAGGTTGTCAGTTCATTCCTCAGTTAGCTTTAATGCAGTGAAGCTCCTCTGTTGTGCTCAGTTGTGGCACTGAATGAAAGTCTGCTACACAGGAGAGAATTACACAATCCTTTGTAATTTGCAGCCTCCTATTGTGATGCAACCAATTTTGAACAAAACATTCTGTTCATTGCTATGTTAAGTGACAACACCACCTGAAATGCATGCTGGGGGAAATATTTAAAAGTGTTTAGTTGAATTTGTTGAGCAGATAGCTCTTAAATTTTATGGATGTGGGAAAATAAACAGTTTGGCCTGCTGGAGAGGAAATGCCCCACACCACCACCCAACTTTAACACAAACAAACACGCAGCTCAGCCATTCATCGTCAGCCACCCCTGACCATTATGTATCCATTTTAGCCCTCCTCACCTCGCTGGTCAATCAGGTCTTGACATCCTGTGTGTTCAGCCAGAGGCATTCTGGCCTCCATGGTTAATGGAGCGTAGTGACCGAGCCCTGGGGGTCCCAGCAGCCACCGCTGCTCCTCAGGGCTTTTACAACCCCCAGCCTCAACAGGCCAGACTGCTGTTCTCACCTGCTAACTGACTCCCTGACTGACAGTCCGCATGCAGGTGTTAAAGTGTCCCGCTACCTAATTAACCCTTTCCTGTTCTCTGCAGGAGCTACCTGTCGCTTTACAATAGAGCCACAGGGGGAATGAGCATAACTGGCCTGAAGTACAAACAAGAAATGGTGGCTGTAAATTTCTCAACATGTTAGTCTCATCTTGGCACCCAGACAAAGATGTGTACTACAACACAAAGCAAAGAAAAAACACACCCTGTGTTAGTTGTTGCCATATGCAAGTTTGGGCCATTTGACCCAGGTGTGAATGCCGTTTGTACCCTTTTCCATTGCCAACAAAAGCCTGATATTAACAAGTGTTAGCTGTTTTTTTAACCAGTGGGAAAGGCTTTATTTATTTATTTATTTATTTATTTTTCTACCAGGGATCTTTAAAAAAATACAGATTAGGTCATGAGATCCAGGAATTTGAGAGGTTTTCGTACAGAGGATCCCAGTGTGAGATCATTTTGTATTTAGCTCATCAATCTAAACCTCCACCATAAACTACAGTTAGCCTGGGCACACAGCTGGGAGTGTATTGAGTGTGAATCCTAGACTCATGCTACTTGTGTACTTGTATAAGTGTTCATGGCAGACTACTCCCCACACTTTGCATCATGACAAAGTCTGATGATGCATTTGCTTGTTATGGTAACGCTCTAACTCCTTTTCTCTTTCCACAGAAGCGGAAGCGCAGAGAGAAGGATGACAGCGACGCAGTCAGCCTCTGCAGCTTTGACTTCAAGGTAAAACACATCATCAGTTAACACACCTCCCCTCAGGTTATCTAAGAACTGTGGTTCCCTGATATGTCTCATTTCCTGGGTTATAGTCATGATTACTATTACTACTTAGAAATAAAATAAACTTCATGAAGTTGTTCCATTCATTTGCTGTACGCTGATGATCTGTTCATGGATCTGAGGTCCCACAGCTGTGAGCCACTGAATGAGACAATTCAGATGAAAACACAACTCCAGATTTGAATTGTTGTTGTGTTGTTAATCACACCTCCCCCCTCATGTTCTCAGTCAGTAAGGTGTTAAAAAGCCCAGTGAAAGCGGCCACTAAACATACATCAAAAAGCACAACTGAACAAAGTTACCCTGGGTACAAAAGAGCCAACAAAAAACAATCAAACCACAACCATTAGCCCATGCTAGCATTGCTGCAATATGCTCCACAGAAATGCTGACAATTAGCCAGCTGACGATAGCAACATTTGCTGAACACATTCATAATATGGTTAACAGCAAGTTAGCTAACTAAGTTAGTTAAATTATGCTACTGTAGCTGTCACTAATGAAAACAGACATTAACATTATGTAGCATCAAGTTACTGACACATGGAGAAGAAAACAGCAGCTCATAGGGTTCTCCATCTCGGCTGCTGGGACTGTCCACAAATGACACTGACAGAGCTGGTAATAACAACCAAAACAAAGAACAGAGGAACTCAGAATACAACTCGCAGAGAAGAGGTGTGACTTCATTCTCTGCTCAGGACGCCATTACTCCAGTGTATCTTTTAAAATCTAGTTTACATAACCTTTGACCAACAATAATATAATAGTTGTTAATGTATAAATTAGTTTTTTCTTTTGTCATCTAATGATGTATTTATTAGATAATGCCCAGTGCCAATCACTGAGGTGAACAAAACACCAGATAACAAGTGGCATTTATTACCTACAATCAAATCACTGTTTTATACTACTCTGTGAATGATGGGCGACAGTAGCTGGTTGGTGAAAACTGACTGAAACTGTTGAAATGATAAGACTGTTGGGAGTGTTTGGATTTATTTATTATACATTATACTAAATATTGACTGTAATAGACAATTTTCTTATTTTCTGGGAGAAAGAGGAGGAAGAGAGGAGGAGTTTCACTAACAGAATTTTGGTGAAAGCATCCTGAAAACACTAGTGTGACTGAAGGTTGTTTGCACATGTAAACAGCATTTTCAGAATAATCTTCTTAAGTGTAAACACAAGTTTCATTTCATTTCTGCTGCTTCGAGTGATCTATGTGTGATGAGTGAAACTAAGATCCCAGTGTAGATTTGTCTCATGTCAGTCTAGTTTATGTTGTTGTTAAGAAACATTTGATGGTAACAAACACACCACGTTGCTCAACTGAAAACTGGGGTCCGTATCTAGTCTCTTGCTGTATCTGAAGTCTGTGCTTGTGTTTATTCAGAGCATATCATCAAAATGACCGAGCTAATCACCGGAAGAAATCGAGATAAAGCCTGTTTGTTTGGTGAAGAGCCCGTTGAGCTCTGCTGTTAGTTATGGCAAAGCTGGCTCCTTGAATTAGAAATCTGACAGTAAGGACTGGCCAGGCTGGAAAATACACCTCACTTGGTGTGTGGGTGTTACATGAGCACACCTTTTGCACAAAGATCTGTCAGTGCTTCTCATAAGTGAACACCCTTTAGCTCCAGGCACATGTCACTATCACAACAGTCATGTCAGATTCCCAGATGTGGATATCTGAATTTCTTGTGTATACAAATGTGTCAGATCTGACTTTTTGGTTGCTGTCTCTTATTTGAAACGCCTCTTGTGCTGAGGGTGACATCAATGGACCCATCAGTTTACAATCAGCCCGTCGCCTCCCTCCATGCAAGCTGCTTTTTGTCCTGCACCCACGGGAGAGGGATTAGCAGAGACCTACAGCCTGCACTTCTTTAACCAGTTGGATCAGTTGCTGTGATTTAGCTAAACAAATTTCAAACAATGTTTTTGTGTATCTTCTTTTCTAATTGAGCCGCTTCCAGCGCCGTCTAATCCCTACACACTGTGTTGCACACACACACAGACAGTTGTTGTAGAAAATCCCTTGTTAAACATATGGTCCACTGCTGCCCTTTGGCTCCGACTCCAAATGGAGCTGTTTAGGAAAATGAGTGTTAGTGTTAGAGTTACAAGGAGTGGTCTGAGAAAGTGGCTTTCCAACAATTTAGTTGTGTACTGTTTGTTTATTTTCATCGTTGGTCAATCTGCCCATTTTTTAAATCACAGCTCACAGTCCAAAGTGATCATTTTTAGTTGATTAATCAATTAATCAATCCACAAAAATTAATCTGCAGTTCTTTCAGTAATCAATTATTAATTCTAGTTTTCATTTTCAAGCAGACATGTCAAACATTTGGTGGTTTCAGCTTCTGAAATCTGAAGAGTTGATCTGAAGAGTTAAACAAAACAAGACATCTGAAGATGTCAACTTGGTGTGAAATATGGAAAATTCATGTTTTTGTCCTTTATTTTGAAAAATGTACAAATGAGATGGTGGTTCAGTTGCCAAAATTCTTACTGTAAAGTGTATGGCCCATACCAAATTTGTGTATTTGGCTAGTTCAACTTCAATCATTTGAATCACAGGCCGTACTGACGATCCTGTAACAAACTGTTCAGACACGAAGGCCAGATCATGGATTACATTTGTCCTCGGATGAACTTGGACATGGATGTGCCTCTGTTCATCCTACAATACGTTCGGACATGTTTCATGTTGGACGACCTCCTGACAGCAAGAAGGCGTGCTCTTTTGTTCTATTTGGTTGAACAACATGAAAAAATCTAAAATAGATACGATTGTTTGCAACTGTGTTTTTTGATTGTAAGGCAAGTCTAGTTTCTATATTAATACTGTGAAAGTATCAAAGCCTCAGTCCACAGAGAAATGCACATGGGCTCAGATCCTCTCTTCTGATTGGCTCACTGACCTGTTGTTACTAGAGCTCCAGAGAGAAGCCTGAGAGAGGAGATGTAAAACTACACTGAGTTATTTTTGGTTCTTAAAACCACAAATATATCTTCTGATGGAGATCAACACTTCAGATAAAACATAGGAGAAGTGTAAAATGTGGGACCTTTAAAAAGAACAGGACCAAGGAGAAGTAAACATATGGTGCGTCCTGTTTACTTGTCGGTGCATTTTTACATCTGTAATATCTTACAGATCAATGTACTTGGTTACACTGATGCAAAAATCATATAATATCTAATGCTGCCATAAAAAAGTTGAGTACACTGTTGCGCTGATCTGATTATTCACAATGGCCTTATACATCCAGAGATATTAAAATAATATCAGACAACTCTGCTGATAAGATGATTGACACCCCTCAAACCACCTTCAGATTATCTACCTACATACTGTCTGTCCAGTTTCCTGTGTGGGTTTGGTCCAGCATGTTCGGGGATGCTGGCTTCACCCTGCCCAGCACACGTCTGGTCCTGCCCCAGTGTCATTCACTTTAAGTGAGATTGTCATCACAATAAGTATTTCAGTGTTGATGACGCACATGCTGTTTGCAGTTTAATCGCTTGAGCTGCAACTTGAGCCAGAATTCCCTGAAGTCTCAGAGAGAAAATGAAACCTGTTTACCTGTTTTCATTTTTCTGAAAACTCCGGGTAAACTCTGTGTAAAGTCTAGATACATATCTGCTGGCAGCTGAGCGCCAGGCTCTGTCTTTGCACAATATGCTGTGTCATAACTACAGAAGTCCCCTGTGTGATTTGGTCCATATGTGCTAATGCCAACATTACCAATGACCTGATATTAACTTGGCAAGCAGTGTTTTTTCTATTTATGTGTCTGCCTGCTGAAGCTTTATCAGTGTATCAGTTTGTTCCGTCTACAAAGTGTTTGACTGTGAGTCTTAGTTACCGCGCTGTGTTTTGTAGCAACCAGGGGTGCTGTGGGTGTGAACACTGACAAAACAAAACCTAACAAAACAAAAAAAAGTAAAACTGTTGAGTAACCCGAGGTAAGTCTGGTTTGAGGACTGTGGTTTTCATTGTTTCTAAAGGCTTTTGTGTGATTAGATCACTGTCTACATCTTCTGTGTATCCTCATCGAGGGGAGTGGAGATATTTATAGCCCCCCCCCCCCCCCCCCCAAGAACAGAAAATTCCAAGATTAATCTTAGTTAAAATCTATCAGACATGCCCCAGCTGGGGGCGTGATTTAAAAAATATACTCTCTTCCAAACCCCCTGGGAGTGTTTTCAATTTAATGGACAAAGAAGGAGAGATTGTTAGAGATTTCTTAATAATACTTAATAGTTATAGTATCAATACATGTTCCTCTCATATTCTTAGTTAGAGAAATATAGCCAGTTCTTTTCTTTAGGCCACAGGGGCTCAGTGAATGGTTTGATAAGTATGAAATCATATGCTGTGGCCCTCACACAGCCACACTTTGACTGAGCAGCGCAAGGCTAAATATGCACAGGAAGAAATGAAAAACAACTGGTCCATCTTATTAACAGCACTGTATTAACTTTACACAGAGGCTCTGAGCCTCTCTTCTGATTGGCTGACTGTTTCTGAGTGATCAAATAAAAATATAGCAGATTTCAGGTAAACACTCAGAGAAACCAAATCCTGCAAGGTTGGATGGTGGATCCATGTGGGCGGGGCTTGGGGCAGGGCTGAGGGCGGAACTGTTTTGTTGTGACATCACAAAGTTCCAGAAGTCCTGACGGCTGGTTTTAAGGCTCAGTTTCTGAATACAGGCTGTGTGCATTTCTCTGTGCACTGAGGCTTTGATACTTTCACAGTATTAATATAGAACCTAGACCTGCTTTATAATCAAGAAAAAGCTGGAGCAAAAATTTATGTACCACACACTTGTGTCTGAAGGACAAAAAGGCGTCACTTTAACAGACAGATGAAACCAGTAACGATACATATTTTCTGAGAAGGGATTTCGACAGCACCCTCATCATCATCAAAACACCAGATGAAGGGATATTTTCTGGAAGATTGGTGTTCATCCACACACTTCACCTATTTATTCACCTCCACATGAATTCCAAGTCGAATATAGGAAACGTGGTGGTTTGATAATAAAGTGACAGATCTGAGAGGTCACTTGTTGCTGCCTCAAAAGATGAAACGTTCACTTCCCCTGTTTTCTGCTGCAGCTGACCTCAGTCAGCAGAGGGCAGCAGCACCTCCACCATCCCCTTGTTGTTTTAAGTCGGTCAGACTCAGCAGTGTTTCTCTGCCCAGAGCTGCCTGTTTAATGCCTTCCCCAGAGCTGTAATTAGACTCTGTGCGTCCTGTACTCACTGCTGCTGATGTGGAGGTTAGGATGAGCTCAGCCCCTCAGGCCTCGGAGCTCAGTCTGTCCCTGGCACGGCATAGGTTAGGCAGCGGTGAGACTCCACCATTCACTGCATTACTCATCCGTCTTCTGCGCTCTCTGCGCTCAGAAGGGGGTGTGTGTGTGTGTGTGTGTGTGTGTGTGTGTGTGTGTGTGTGTGTGTGTGTGTGTGTGTGTGTGTGTGTGTGTTTTGGAGTGTAAATCACGGCTGCACTCCAGCTGCAGCTCAGTGTGACTAGGGGCGAAGAGGCCAGACAGGCCTAGCCATGTTGTGTTTAGTTTTTTACAGTGGCGGGGCCAGATGTACAGCTGATTCAGCCCAAGGTCTCCCCATACAGAGTGAGTAACAGCAAGACTGCACAGTGTCCTCTCCAGGCATGCAGAGACTACACACAGACAGCTTCATTTTTTATTAGATCCTCTCTGACTCCTCAGTCTGCATACTTCCCTGCTCTGCTGTCCCCTCTCTCACATGAATCCAAGTCCTGATCCTTGATTTACTCTCCTGCTCCACTTTGTTTTGAAGGCTTGTGGATGATGTAAGCCCTACTCATTGTCCTGTTGGTCTGCAGCAGATGAGCCCTCCGTCAATAAACCCAAAGAACAAGGTGTCAGCGTCTACACACCTCCATCAGCTCCATCAGCATCTGTGTTTTGTCACCCACGCACACACAGAACCAGCATGAAGCCCGTGTCCTTCTTCACACCTCTGTGTTGACCCAGGAGGATGAAGTAGAGTCATGAACAGGCTTGTCCATTTGCCCAAAAAACACACACACACACACACATGCAATGCGTGATGACACCCTGCCTTGCAGTACACATTAGCTGCTCCAACAGACCTGACACCTCCACTTCTTGTTGTGCATTTGTGCAGCAGCTGTGTGAGTGTGTAGGCTTCAGGTGTGGTTGTCCCTCAGCCTTGTCTCGGCGGGTGTGCACACGTGCATGAGAAAGAGCCGCAGGTTTGATTCCTGCTTCAGTTAAGCCCTTTGTCTTTACTGAAATCGGCAAACATATTAGCCCTCTCTCCCCCCCATTAGACCAATCAACATATGGGTGGCAGTTGCACCCTGCCCCCCTGCTGTCCTCAATATACAGGTTTCAGTTCAAACATCTGGCTGAGTGTGTCACTGTGGCCCTGCTATTGATATTCTAATTGATCACCTCCCCCTCTCAGCTGATGAGACTGATAACAGCTCTGTTAAAAGTAAAGAGCAGGGACTGCTTTGATTAATTAGCCAACAAGAAGAAACTAAAGTTAAAAAGACTTTGTAGTTTGAAGTATATTAACCAGAATTAGTCATTTAGTTTGAACCTTTCAATGGCTGATACCAGACGTGTTAGAAAAACAATCTGTGTGTTGTGTTAGGGCTGCAACATTAATGGTGCATAATGATTGTAGTTTCATCAGCATTAGTGGTTGCAGTGGTCGTATCGCTGACTAAAATATTAAAGCATTCAATTTCATGTGGAGCAAGTGCAATAGACGAGAATGGTCATTAATGATCACAGTAACGTTATAACATACTGGTTTTCTTTAAATCAGTCTAATTCACAAACAAACACACCATCAGTTTTCTAAAAACACAATTCTAATAACCACAACCAGAGGCTGATTATCTGCCAATACTGATGATAATAATTATCAGTTCATCATTCTGTTATATTTCCTCTATCAACCTTTTAAAATTATATTTATAATGTCAGGAAACAGTGAGATTCCTTGAGTCAAGTTGTTTCACCATCACCCCTCTGTCTGTCTGTCTGTGAACCTCTCTCTCTCTCTCTCTCTCTCTCTCTCTCTCTCTCTCTCTCTCTCTCTCTCTCTCTCTCTCTCACATCACACATGCAAATCCCCCCCCCCCCTCCCCTTCTCTCTCTGAGGGTCACTTGGTATCATTTACTTGATTTCCATTCCTGGTAGAAACACCAGTTCACCAAAGCTGGGCAGCATCTGACTGTGTCCATCTGATGCAGGTTTAACCCACATCATAGTGCCACACTGAATGGGAAATTAGATCAACTGGAACCAAAACTTGTTTTAGCTTGACTTAAACAATTAGAAAAATGTTGCTAGTTAATTTTCCATTATCAGTTAATTGGTTCATCACTAATATTCTCTATCTATAATAATTTCCAGTTGAATTAACTGTTCAACTAAGAGTGATTTATATTTGCTCTTCCTGTCATCTTTAATAGATAGCATTAATTCTATAACCAAATGTGAGGAATCATTGATGGTAAAGTTTCTGTCATGTGTTTATGTAAAAATAAAATACCTGCTAAAAAAAGTTCATACAGTATCAACTTTTTTTGAACCTCAAATTTATACAGAACTCAAAAATTCATTCTCAGGCTTTTCTGCACATCCTAACCCACTTAACTGAAATACCTGTATAATGTACGACAAGGTTCAGTCGTCTTCCAGCTTTGCTTTGACCTCATCAGTTATTTGTATGGTAAGCTGTACCTGTGATCTTCAAAATTCTCACTACTGTTTTCACTGAGTGCATGGCTCAACAGGGCATCCAGGCAGCGTCTGCTCACTTCCAAGTATAAGCCATGAGGGCTGAGCACAGGCTCCTCCCTGTCTCTCCTCCCTGTATAAAGTCCTCTCCCCCCTCTGTGCACTCAGACCAAAGTTTAGAAAGAGTGTGTGAGAAGAGCTTTCCGAAAGCTCTGCCCCTCGAGGGAAGAAGAAGAAAAGGAATAGAGGGAGGAAGGTGCATTTATTTATTTCGTTTTTTTTTTTACTCTCACACAACCTTTGATTTTCATCAACTTTTTTTTTCTCTGATGTGGATTACTTGAAGCCGACTCGCCAGGATTAAAAAAAGGATATTGTGTTTTTACTGAAAGCTATGGTGGCTTACGATGAACTGGGTAGCTTGGTGCCTATCAAACGGACTCTGCAAGTGATAGACTACCAGAACCAAGCCAACAAAGAGTCAGAGGTGAGACGCAAAAACACACATGATGGTGGTGGTGGTGTTGGGGTTGTTTATCTGCTTATCTGCATCTTTCAGTAAATGTTTGACTGGAACTCATTTAGATGAAGTCATATCTCTGTGTCATGTGTCAGATTGCGAGTGAATCAGCACCTAACCCTGTTTTTTTTTTTTTTTTATCTCCGCTGGGTATGCAGTGTGTGTGTCCCTGTGAGGTGAGAATTTGAACTTTGAGCCGAGGCACTTAGAACAATGCTTGAGATACTGCCCAACCTGGAGAAGTTAATCATTGGATTACGCTGCACCTGAATGGAGCAAACATTAAACTGCCCCCCCCATACTGCCAGGCAGCTCAGCCTTGGTGGGATACGGGGAGATCAGGATATTCAGTAGACTCAAAGTGCCACAAACAGTGGAGCAGTAGGGGGTGAATTCTCAGTCAACATCCTCGCGTCCTTTCAGCTCAGTCCCGTCTAGAAATACCTTTCTTTTGACCTCTGACTCTGAAGTTAAAGCAGGTCTTTGATGCAAATGAAGCACAGCAGCCTGAGAGCATTCCTTCAGCTACAAACACTATTAAAGGGACACAGGTGTTGAAACCCAGGTGTGCTCTCTGCACTGATAAAAGCCACAGCTTCAGCTCCTTCCTTCCCCTTTTGAGGCTTGCACGGTTCCCTTTCGGAAGAGGTTTTGGGATGATGTGGTTTCATTGACAGTAAACCACTTGGTAAAGAAGAAGTCTGAGGACAATTTGTGAAGTGAGTTCTCAAAGAGTTGCACAATTGAGAAACACATGCAGTGTTTTTTGTTTTTTTTCCTTCTGTGCTGACCTCGACTCTTTCATTTATGAGCTGGCTGCTCTGTCCTCAGCTCCTATCAGCTCAAGCTGTGCCACAGTCGCAGGGACACGTCTGAGGTTTTAGCTCACAGCTCAAACCAGGTTACATCAAAGAGAAACTGCTTTTGTGATCTATCTTAGGCTAGGAGTTTAAGGACCACACATGTACAGTATGTATTTCTGGAGGGTCATTGTTCCACTGATAATAGTTACCCAAAGCAGCAGCACAGACCCCGGATCTGGTGGTTTTCTGAAGTGAGCCAGACTCACTGAAACTCCACAGAGATCCTGGGTCAAACTGCCAGGAATAGCAACTTTCCCTGTTGGCACTGTTTCACTTTACAGCTGATTCACAATGAGAGGGTTTAGTGGCCTTTTGTTATTCTGGGGCCAGTCGCAAAAGGACAGGAAGGGCATAATGGCCAACACGTTTTTCCAGTGTTGACTTTGGGAACCCCCCCTCCTCCAACTTTAGCTTTTTACTTATTTTCTTTGTCTGCAGATATTAAAAGGTCACAGACCTACTCTCCACGGACAAGTCAGAAACTGTCCTCGCATGAACACCACAGCCGAAGCAGTTGCAGCGCCTCTTTGCTGACCCCTGCCACTAGAGGGCTTGCTAAGTTCTCAAGGCTGTCTAGCTGTTCCCATGTGGAGACCCCAGCCACAGCAGACCGTGACTCAACCGCAGCCTCGGCAGCTCTCAGGCCACGCCAGACTTAAGTGGATCTGTTCTGCAGCTGTGTCTGCACAGCTCGGAGCCTCAATGACTGCTCTGTTTCCCAGATTGCTGAGCCAAGGCAAAATCCCTTTTGGCCTGAGTCAGGAGAAAGAACAGGCGGCTGCTCAAGTGCTGCGCTCCATTTCAGAGAGTGAGGCTTCATTAGTGTATGGTTCATAAAAAAAGGAAAATGTTTTGTGGGGAGTGCAAACTTTGGAAATGCTAATTACGTCTGTGGTTGTCTCATCCCGTCGTTTTTTAGAAGAGGCTGAAATCATTACCTCAGATCTGCTGCTCTTTGATTCCTTTGGCCTGTTGTTGTTGGCACGAGGCCGAGCAGCTCTCTCCTTTCTCCCAGCCTCAGGGCTGGGTGAGGGGAGGAGCGGGGGGGGGGTCACCTGGCCCAGGTGTGGTGGTGCTCTCACGCGAGGCTTGTTGAAGAGCCTGTCTCAACTCGCAGCCATTAACTACGCTGTGCACCCCCTGCGACGCCGCACTGTGTAAACACTTGAGAGGGGACAGATTCACTGCCTGTTTACGACTGCTGCTGCTCTCCCCCGACTCACACTGTTGGTCTGTTTTACTTTACAGCCCTGACACACTGCCACACTCTCCCATAATGCTTTGTCTCCCTGGGAAAGGCAGTTAAAGAGCCAGAGCAATCAGTAGGCATTGATCTCACACCGTTTCAGTGACGGAACAGATCCCTTCTTGAGCAGAGTTGTAGCTGTTGTTGGGCTAGATAGTGGCAGTGTGAGTGTGGGGAGGGGGTGTTGAACAGCTGAGAGCAGGGTCTCGTGCATTCCTGGCATTCCACCAGACCTCCTTCCCCTCCAGATCAGCAGTCAGAGAGGGTCTTTGTGCTCAGTGGGCTGACTCTTCACATGATGGAGCCAACAGCTGCTGGAGCTGCTTCCTGCGCCTCAGTATCTTTGTCAGTCCGTTGGTCCGCCAGTCTGTCTGGTCGGCTCCAGCTCCTCCTGTTTCCTCGCCCCAAAGCAGAGAGCGGAGTCAATAATGATTATTAATTACCTGACTTGATGTGTTGGAGTCAGGAGGGAGCGCCTGCACTCACTGCTGAGGTCTCACAGTTGGCATCACTGATCGATTCGTTCTGTGTCGTTGCACAAAGAATGAAAATTTAAGACTTGTCTTTGACATGAGCTGTGATAAAACTGCTGGACTAATCTCTCCTTCCTTTTTATCTTCCCTCTGTAGGAACCCAGCAACAAGCGTGTCCGTCCTCTCGGCAGGGTGACGTCGCTAGCCAACCTCATCTCGCCGGTGAAGAATGGGGCCGTCCGGCGCTTCGGCCAAACCATCCAGGTAGTTTCCCCTCTGACCTTCCACAAACAGACGCCTCTTTGCTGTTGTGTATGTTGCACTAAAAAACTCACTGTCCAACTGCAACATGTCTGACATCTGGGGCTTTTTCCCATCTTCAGGCCTCATTCCGGGGCGATGGCAAGTCGCCGGGCATGCCCCAGAAGCCTTGCAGCAAGGCAGCGGCCCCCACACCGCCTAAAAGAAGGAACAGCACGCTGTGGTCGGAGACACTAGACATCCACCAGAAGGGAACGTTCTCCACAAAAGAGATCAAGCGGCAGGAGGTGAGAATCAGCACCGGGGAAAAGTATAGTTGTGAGTCAGATGTCCAGACAGCAGTCTGTCAGAGTACTTTCACATGTCCCTGTAGTATTTGTGTCAAATACAGTAAATGGGGCCAAAAGGTATTCAGGACTCTTCCCTCCTCCTTTTGTCCTGCATATGTCACATATCTTATCCAACTGTCAACATCCATAAACTTTGTGCGGTTTGAAACACAAGAGAGCAAAGGGAGCCAGACAGATCTCAGAGTTTGACCCCATCTGTTTGGCTCTGTCGCAGTTTTAGATTTAGTCCAATCACTGTCAGTTGCAATCATGTAATGACATCCTGATTCATGTGTTTCTCTCTGTGCCTCCCCCTCCCCTTTCCTCAGGCCATATTTGAGCTGTCTCGTGGAGAACAGGACCTGATTGAGGACCTCCAGCTGGCACGCAAGGTTTGTGCTTTTAAACCTCTGGAGCTGAGGGAGTGCATGTAAAGCAAACAGATTAAATCAAAGTCTGGCAGGCCCTTCACTCAGCCAAGCCAGGAACTATAAAAAGACAGGAGTTAGTCCTCTGTCTTTTTGTTGTACCCCTCGAGCTCATTGTATCCACTCAGCTATTCTTAGCCTTCATCACCTCTTGGCCTGCTGGGATATGGTTATTTGACTGTTCTGGCTCTGCTCCTGTCCACAGGCGTACCATGACCCGATGCTGAAGCTCTCCATCATGTCTGAGGAGGAGCTCACTCACATCTTTGGCAACCTGGATGCCTACATCCCACTGCATGAGGACCTGCTGACCCAGCTCTCCAAAGCCACAGAGCCTGATGGGACTGTGGGCCAGATCGGGCAGATCGTGGTTAGCTGGGTAAGCGTCCTTTCACCAAGTCACCGGAAACTTTCAGATACTGTTAATGTTCTGGGTTTAAAGTACGGCAGGCGGTTAGTTAAAGCGTTCTCCTTCTTCTGCAGCTGCCCAGGCTAAACGCCTACAAGGACTACTGCAGCAACCAGCTGGCAGCCAAGGCGCTGCTGGACCAGAAGAAGCAGGACAGGCGGGTGCAGGACTTCCTGCAGCGCTGCCTTGAGTCGCCCTTCAGCAGGAAGCTGGACCTGTGGAGCTTCTTGGATATTCCACGCTCCCGCCTGGTCAAGTACCCGCTGCTGCTCAAAGAGATACTGAGACACACTCCAGCAGAGCACCCTGATGCCGCCAGCCTGGAGGAAGCAGTAAGTCAAGGACACAAATTAGTTTAACACAGGAACCAGATTTATCTTTAGATGCTTAATCTTAAAATGAGGCCGAAGTTAATCATTTGATTCCTCGTGTGTTCAGATAACCATCATCCAGGGTGTCCTGTCCGACATCAACATGAAGAAGGGAGAGTCTGAGTGCCAGTACTACATTGACAAGCTGGAGTATCTGGACGACAGGCAGAGGGACCCTCACATTGAGCAGTGCAAGAGCCTGCTGTGTCACGGGGAGCTGCGTAACAAGAGCGGCACGGTGAGCAAAACACTTCTTCACACACCAACACAACCCTAATATCAAGTCTTCAGGCTGTGAGTGCTTGCTCTACCAGCCGATGATTTAACCACACAAATATGAACAGTAAACATCTTCCAGGAAACTTTGGTGGTGGTTATGTAACATATCAGTGCTCTGGTTTTAATACTTCTCTGTTTTTATGATTCTTCCAGAAGCTGCATGTGTTCCTGTTTACTGAGCTGCTGGTCTTGACCCGCCCCGTCACCAGGAATGAGCGCCAGTGTTTCCAGGTTTACCGGCAGCCAATCCCAGTGCAGGATCTGGTGCTGGAGGACCTGCAGGACGGAGACGTCAGAATGGGCGGCTCCTTCAGAGGCGCGTTCAGCAACGCAGACAAAGGTACAGCTTGTGTCCAACATCACAACTTAATGTAGCTTGAGATTCTGTCTCCTGTTAAATTTATCAAATCGCTAATTTCATTTTTCTGTTTCTCCAACAGCCAAGAACATTTTCCGAGTGCGATCCCAAGACCCGAGCCAGGCGCAGTCCCACACGCTGCAAGTCAACGACGTCTTCCACAAGCAGCAGTGGCTCAACTGCCTCCGCAGCGCCATTTCCGTCCACCGGCCCCTCAACGAGCCCTCCACCCCGAGCCCCCCCACGAGCGCCGCTCGCACCAAGCGCCGCCCCTCCTCTGTCTCGGCCATCATCCACATGGAGGAAGCGGACGAGAACTGCCTGCAGCCGACCTCTCAGTCTGCCCCCAGCTCACCGTGTAACAGCACAAACCCCAGCCCCACCGCCACATCCCCCTCATCCTGCTCCTCATCTTCGTCGACGACGTCGTCACCCTCGACGTCCCCGCTCTCCTCATCCACGTCACACAAAACCAAAAAGGACAAGAAGTCTCTGTGCTCTTTAGGGAAGAGAAAAGAGACGATGGTGTGAACTGAGCCGGCAGGAGACGACAGGCTCCAGGGCGGACATCTTGTTTTTTTGTACATAAATTCAAAACAGCGCAGAGAAGCGTGGGACTTGTATTTATGTGTGTCTGCGTGCGTGCGTATTATTACAACAGTGTTCTGTGTTACTGTCCTCTTTGGCAGCTATTTACCTCACCCCTCCTTCTAAGTGCCTCCCACAGAGACGCTCCAGAAAAGGAAGCACAATGAGAAGCAGACACACGTTTCACACATGAATCCTTGTGTCATGTGTGGATTTCTTGAAGGTAGAGGTGGTGCATCAAATCCTGTTTACTCTTAATTTGATATTTAAACATTATTTTAGACCATTTTGGGGGGAGATCATGAAAGTTTTACATTTTTATATCCTAAAAATCGATTGTAGTTTTTTTTTTTTTTTTTTTTAGGTATCATAAAGCAGCACTGTTTTAGCTTTTAGGTGAAGTTATTTGAAATTTTGAGCGTGATGAGGCGGCAAAGAAAGCAAGAGAATCCCCAAATAGATGAGATGTACTACACAAAGCTACACACCTTTCTCTGTAGAAGTCTGATTTTTACATTAATGAGATCTTATTTTTATACATTCCTTTAACGACAGATGTTTGGACCCAGACATTTTTTTTATTTTTTGCAGATACTGCAGTCAGAGGCATTAATTTAATCCCTAACAGATGAGATTTCACTTTCTCACTGTTAGAACAATAACAAATCGTCAGATGTCAAAATTATGAGACAAAATGAGGAGACGAGGAGTTTTGTTTCGACACAAAATCTTTTGAACTGAGCCATGTTGGTTTTTTTTAAAACAACCAATGACACACAATGAAACTTTTCAGTGTAGCATCTTGCATGGAGATGTAGTTGTGGGCACTCCTTGCATCTCTGGAGGCAGCAGGATGTTTTAACTCGTCCTGAGGGACGGGACAGATAAACATGTAAAGGACTTGTCAGTGAAACTAGGAGAATGTCATCTGAAGGCTGAAGAGAAAAGAGACGAGATGGATAAAGTTATATTTTGGAAGTTGAAATAGATTGTAAGTGCAAGGTGTGTAAATCCAGCAGCTTTCTCTTGTGTGAGCTGATGTGATATCTTGCTCGTAGATGGATGATGGATGGTAAAACTCAAGTGAGTGTGATCGATGGAAAATGTACGTAGGGGAAGAGAGATGAAAAAGAAGGTTTTTGTATGTGTGAACAAGATGTTTTTGTCATTGAGATGGAAAAAAGGAAAGAAAAGAAAAGAAATGGCAATGTGCTTGCCACAAACTGTATTTAATAAAAGAACAATAAAAATCTGTGTAAGACTTGCATCTGAACATTTTGGTTTTGTCTTTCTTCACTTTGTCACTCTGTCTAAAGGTCCCATATCATATAAAGGTAGATCCATGTCCATGTGTTATTGATTACAAAGCAGGTCTAGGTTCTATATTAATACTGTGAAAGTATCAAAGCCTCAGTCCACAGAGAAATGCACACAGCCTGTATTCAGAAACTGAGCCTTAAAACCAGCCGTCAGGACTTCTGGAACTTTGTGATGTCACAATAAAGCAGTCACTGCTCTCAGCCATGCACCAAGCCCTGCCCACCTGGACCCACAATCCAACCTTGCAGGATTTGGTTTCTCTGAGTGTTTACCTGAAATCTGCTACATTTTTATTTTATCACCCAGAAAACAGTCTCACCACCCTGTTGTTACTAGAGCTCCAGGGAGAAGCCTGAGAGAGGAGATGTAAAACTACACTGAGATTAAAACCACAAATATATCTTCTGATGGAGATCAACACTTCAGATTAAACAGGAAAAGTGTAAAATATGGGACCTTTAATATTGTGAGAATTTTGTTTGAAGGGAAAGGAAGGAGATGTCCACTGATTTATGATGGCTTAACTATTAACTAAACAGTTAGCTTCATGTAGGTGCCAAGAGAAACATTTCCAGTGAAAGAATTAGTCAGGATTTGTTTTTTCAAACTGCGACATCCCTGCCTGCTCCCTGCTTCAGAGAACTTATTTGTTGACAGAGTCTTTATTGGAGGAAACACATTTTTTATCAGGTCTGTGTTTTCCTTTTGGAGGACCACAACAGCCTGTCAAACCTTTTGACAAACAGACAGAGTTGAAAAAGAATCTAGGACTGGAAGAACTGCACACTTCACACCGGTGTTTGTGATAAAGATAAGCTGAAGTGATCACCAGAGACAAAATATAGACTGAGCTGTTTAAATGCGACGCATTAAGTATTGGTCAGAGTTTAATTTGTCTGCCCAGACGCCGTTTGTGATTTTATGTATGTTGTGTCTTACGTCTGTCTCTCAGAAACAGAGACATTCTCCAAGCATTGGCTCATGCTCTCCACACAGCCGCCCATTTACTTTAATGGGAGTTGAACATGCACCAGCAGTACAGTTAATGACATGGATGTTGTTCCTGAGCAGCCTGTGACGGATGCCAGACAGCAGCGGGTGAGAAGTTAAAGCTCTCCTCAACTCTTTAGAACAGATAAGTCATACATCATTTAATGGAAACTGCGTTTGTAATTTTTTCAGACATCAATGTTACATCCTTGTCAATGCCTCCAATCTCGTACCGGAGCACTTTTCATGGAAGTCCAAGTTTAATGGGTCAGTTTTGAGCAACCATTTTTGTTGGTGACTCACTTGCTACCTCTGAGCTCTGGGAACGTGGTGACATGGCTGCAACCAAAGCTACTCTGTAACACCGGCCCTGCATTCCAGGCAGCACCAGTGGCATGAAATGCTTTGCACTTCCTGTCTCCCGAGCGCGGTAGGTCGTGATTGGCTATCCACATCAAAACAATACAAAACAATGCAACACTAGATACAGTACAAATTTGTGCCTGATTTTGTTGCTTGTTTATCTGCTAACTTTATCATATCAGTCTAATAACAATACTCTGTTTTCCCTCCAAAACATTTCAGTAATAATAACTAATAGTACTATTAAGCGAAGAAACAGAAGTTTTAATTCAGTTTTAGCCTTTAATTCATGGTTTCACGTATATATTCCTCGAAACTTCTGTTTGTTGAAACCAGAAGTGAAACCAGACCAGAACCGACAGAAGAGATCTGTGTCACCAGATCTCAGAAAAAGAGTTCGGAAGACAAGTGGCTATTTATTTCAGTGACTAAAGAATCAGTTATAGTCCTGAAATGTTGGTGATCATCTACCACAGCTGTGAAAATACTGTAGGTCCAACAGGACAACAGACTGGAGCAGAAAGCTAACAGTTTAGCTGATTAGCCACCATTTCACTTGCAGGTGCACTGTGAGAAAAGCGTTTCCTGTTCTCAATAAGTTTGACTGAAACCTGACTTTCCTTATGACTTCACATGTGTCTGTCCTGTACTTTTCTTTTCAGTGACTTTCTTCATTCCCAGGAGTGAAGAAGTGAAATCGAACCTTCCTATTTTTGTTTGCCTGTCGTCCATTCAAATCAAAAGCTCTGTTGTTTATTTGAGTGTTGGTCGCAGCTGCTGAATCAAAGTTTTGGTAAATGGGCAAACAAAGCGGCTGGGGTTGATTTTACGACGCCACACACACCAGCTGCTGCTACGTAACAAGGCGGCTCTTTTGGAGGCGTTACAGGTTATATAACGAACATATGCAGCTATTAACAAGCACCATTACGCTCTTTAAGCAGAAGAACCCAGCTGAGAAGCAGCCCAAACACAGACCCATCAGGAACCTCCCTGCAGTGGACCAGGAACTTCTCTCTCAGCAGCTCAGCTGTGCCAGTGAAAGACCTGAGGGCCAGATTATCGACAGACGCAGTCAGCTAAGCCTCCTGTCAGTGACGCGTCACTGTCACATCCTTTCACACTCGGCTTCCTCCACTAAAATAAATTCCACAAACACACCCTGATGGCTACAAACTGCCCTCTGCATGACGGCTCAGATGAAGTGAGGGGGGCAGAAACTTCCCTGACTGGTCTGACTCAGACAGCTTCCCTATTACCATAAGTACAATGTGGAAGTGACACCTAACACTGGACCATCGCTGATGTGACAAGGAGCTGAGATGACAGTTTCACCAGAGGGGCCAGGAATCAATGAACGGACTGACTCACCTCAGTTAGGACTGATCCCTGCTGACTGTAAGTCACTGTCAGAGGGATTACGTCTTTTTCCCTTTAAGTTTTACCCCCCACAGTTTGTTCCATGTTTTCTACTATTTTAGATTACGGCCACTAATAATTAAAGCTGCACTAATCTTTTTTTTTTTTTTTTTTTTTAATGAACAACTGGTCAAATGACAGACAACAAAGAAAATTGTTACCCAGCTCTACAGAGCATTTTAGGCTACGTCCACACTTCTCCAGAGTTTTCATGCTCTAGAAATGCAGACTACTCTGAACCAGGAACTGTACAGTTGTACTGTAAAGATACAGAACAGCACAACAGCTGCTAGCAAAGACAACAGGGTCAGTAACACTTGTAACTGGTGGTAAAGGCTGATGACAGCCAATCAGGGAGCGAACACGGGCGTCTCCATCATCGTTTCCAGAGGTCTCTGTTTCTGCCCGTCCAGACTACAACACAACACTGAGGTTTTCAAATGTCACCGGGTCCAGCAGCGTTTCTGAAAGTCTCCGGAGTAGTGTGGACACCAGGCGAATGAGATGCATTTTAAAACTGAAACATAGTGTAGCCTTACAGTTCTGCTTTCTTAACTTAAAGAAATGAAAGTGAAATCTCTCAGCAAGAAAGCAAATAAGCTTATATGTCTAAATGCTGACTATTTCTCCAAAATCATAGAAACATTAATCTGGCTTCATCCAGTCCTGAGGATTTGGAGGGAACCCGTGAGCTCCAGCCTCGTCCTGGTCTTCTGGCTTTTTGGAGCCGAGACACAGTCCAGTGTAAACCTCCAGAAAACTGCCAGTGAAGAAAATCATCAACAAAAAAGGTCAACATGTGAGAAGTGTTGACAACAAATGGTCTGGTAAAACAACAGGAGGAAACTGTGTGCACGATGTGTGCGGCATGTGTTCAACAGGACAATGCAGCCTGTTGAAGGGCTGCTGCTGGACCACGGGGGCGACGAATGAACTTACTCACGGCTCATGCATGGTAAAAAGGCCAACACAGCCCCACACAGAGTGGAGATAATGTAGAGACTGTCTGTGAGATGGACATACAGACACACAAAGCCTCACAAGCTAGGCAGCCCGTCTGTTTCTTCTCGTGCAACAACATCTCTTTCATCACTGCTGGTTCAGATGCTGCTCTGGAAACTCCCTGGTTGTGAGACTTGTGGATCAGTTTACCAAGTCCACACCCACAACCAATAACACAACAAGCACATGACTGAATGCGACCAGCAAAGTGGCGCTCGGGGGCCGCCTCAGACGACTGCGGGTCAAACAGGTTCACGGTGCTTCTCCATCAATACCAGGACGCCGTGTTTATGTCAAAACACACTCTGCTCTGTTCGTCCTGACAGAGCGGCGGCGTGTTCAGTCGTCACTCCCGTGCTTCCGAGAGCAGCTGTCAGCTCAGAGTGTTTCTGCTCTCAGATAAATATCACCTCGTCTCACAGATCCTTTCGCCTCAGGAGATGACAGGCGAGGGTGGGAAAGACAAAAAAAAAAAACCCCAAAAAAACATGAACAACAATTATTGGCTCAGTAAAATATTCATCTATTTTAAAAGGATGATGGAAATGTTTCCCTGCAGGGATGTTTTGCTTCAAAAGCAGGGTTGGTTTGCAACAACAGGAACTTGTCTTAAACTGTCAAAACCCAAAGTCTACTTTGAACGCTCTTTATCTCACAAACAACAGTCTTATGGTGCACAATTAAATGATTGACAATCAAGTGGGCAGGGTTATACCATCAGGCCACAACAGACATAAAAGTCCTATTCATTTTTCCCCACAGACAATGTGCATATGGTCGGTTGTGAAACTCATTATCATTTAATCGTCATTATAAGCAACAAGGACCTGC
This sequence comes from Trachinotus anak, assembly GCF_046630095.1. Classification (NCBI taxonomy): domain Eukaryota; kingdom Metazoa; phylum Chordata; class Actinopteri; order Carangiformes; family Carangidae; genus Trachinotus; species Trachinotus anak. Next base: position 2,677,503 of record NW_027273869.1, read on the forward strand.
TCTGAGAAACAGCCTGAAGAGGCAACGGCTGAGTTTGAGTTTCAACAAAACTGGGCGGCAAAGCTGCATGAAAAGAATGAGGGGCGGCTGTGAGGGTCCACGGTTCGATTCCTGGCTCCTCCAGTGCACGTGTCAATGTGTCCTCTAGCAAGATACTGAACCCCAAACTGCCCCGATGTATCATCGGTGTGTGAGTGTGTGTGTGGTAGAAGTGCTGCATGACTGTGTGTTAATGTGTGAACGTGGCTGTAACGTAAAGACTAGAGGAGTGCTTTATAAGTGCAGTCCATTTACCCTGGTGAGGATGAGGATGAGAGGGGGCACTGAGAGAGGAGGACGTGGACAGAGGGTCAGTTCAGACCTGGTGATGAGATGTGTGGCTCGAGTGACCACTTGTGACCAGATCTCTGTTCCCTGCTTTATATGCAAATAAACAGGTACTTGTTGTTGTTTTCAGCCGATCCAAGCCAGTCCATTGTCAATGTGTTTGTGAGAGAGAGAAAGAGAGAGAGAGAGGGGGGGGGGGGCTGTTCACCTGAGACCAGGTCTGAGCAGGAGACGAGGACCAAACTGACCAGACTCTGCTGAGGCGACAGTAACACAGACATTTCCACAAGAGCACAGGTTAAAAACTAGATTTGTCCTCTGTCTACAGTAAAATCAGTACAGTGCAGCCTGCTACTGTAAACACTCTCCATCAGCTGTTCACTGCCTGTTTGAAACAACGTCCTCTGTGCTGGCCAGTAATGTTTTACATGTATTTGATTGGTGCAAGGAACAAGACAGAATTATTGTAAACATGGCAACAATGTGGTCTGGCTCCAACGTCCTCGATGACCACACAGTGTTCACTCCTGTCCATCAGGTCTCTGCATCAACGCTGGAGCGAATCCTTAAAAACCATCACATACACATGAAACAAAGAGTTAAAGAGCTGCAGTGTGAACCTGTGGAGGTGAGTGAATAACACTCCTCAGTACTGTGAACCACACACAGCACCCTATTTTGCAAATGGACGCTGATGCAATCCAGCATGAGTTTATCTTCACAGATGAGGTGGGTTTGACAAGAGGAAGAGGGACAAACATCATCATCATCATCATCATCCTCAGAGCCACAGTATCTGAATGTCCGTTAAATACACCTGGACACCAATGCTTAGGATCAGACGTCTCTGTGAGATAACGTTCCGGTGGAAAGAAAATGCCAAACCATGTCAACAAGCGTGTGTGATGCTCAGTGAAACGGTTTTCATCCTCCAAGATATTGCTTTTCATGTTCGGGGGAGACTCAAGCTTCCTTTCATTTCCTCCTGAAGAGGCCCAGGGCTTTGGAGGAATGAGACACTGACCTCTCACTCTGAGCTCATGCTAGTTTCGCTTGGATGTCAGCAATGCCAAACGGTCGCTGCGAGTCTGTGGGAGTGAGTAATCGCTCTTAATATGCTGACATTGGCCGAGGTAAAGCGCAGCAGAAGTGCTGTAAGGCCACACGGCCTGCCAAGAGCGGTGTAATAACTCACAAAAAAAAGATACTTATCAAACACTGTAAGATGCATTTTTCCATATTACTTTGTTTGGGAGGAATGCCTCCACTCTGATTTAGTTTTGCCTTTGTCACAAGAGCTATCCAGCAGGAATCTGCTCCACATATCATACATTCATAAACCCATTAGGCAAAGTCTAAAATAGCAGCTGGCACTCCTCCTTGCTTGCCTCACCAGACTGACTTACTCCGTCAGGTATGAATACTCCCCGGCTGAGCGCTTTGTTTTAAAATCTGTCACCAGATTGTTTGGTGTTCTCGTCCCTGTCCAAGCCTCCGCAAGTTCAGAAAAAGATTAGCTGAGAAAACAAAGCTCGCTGAGCCAGAGGAAACCTGAGAATCTGGGATTATCACAGACTGCACCGGGAGCTCGGTGCCTTCGTAGCCCCGTTCTCACTGCACCACAGGCCATAAATGGTCCTGCAATTTTCCATGTCTACATCAGGAGCCACAGGTAATTTTCCATGTGAGATGCTGTGGCAATTTTCTGGCTCAGGACCGGTTCCAGTATGATTTCCATAAATATTCCTTCATGGGTCCAGTGGGAGCAGCATACAGCAGCAGCATTCTCAGTTAATGGTTATGGTTAAGAAACATCTTATGACAGCTTGGAGCAAATGAGCCGATCACTGTGTTCTCCCATTTTCAGTGGTGAAGGATTCTTATCATTTTGAAAAAGGACCAGAGTTTGTGTTATTAAAAAAAAACAAAAAAAAAACATTACCATATATGGATTATTGTACTTGGCAAAGTTTGCAGGGTCTGAGGGGAAATGACCTTGTATAACATTGTACAAAAGGTTAAGACCTGGCGAATACTTCTGAGCCTGTTGCTTTTAGATTAGCTTTGCAAACACTTAAAGGGCCCACACTGTATAAAGGTAGATGTCCATGTGTTTTTGATTATAAAGCAGGTCTAGGTTCTATATTAATACTGTGAAAGTATCAAAGCCTCAGTCCACAGAGAAATGCACACAGCCTGTATTCAGAAACTGAGCCTTAAAACCAGCCGTCAGGACTTCTGGAACTTTGTGATGTCACAACAAAGCAGTCACAGCCCCAAGCCCCGCCCACCTGGACCCACCATCCAACCTTGCAGAATTTGGTTTCTCTGAGTGGTTACCTGAAATCTGCTATATTTTTTATTGGATCACTCATTCAATCATAGGCTCACATCCTCTCTTCTGATTGGCTGACTGACCTGTTGATACTAGAGCTCCAGAGAGAAGCCTGAGAGAGGAGATGTGAAACTACACTGAGATGGTTTTTGGTTCTTAAAACCATAAATTGATGGAGATCAACACTTCAAATAAATGAACAATTATTGTAGTTGTGTCCACACAGCTCCTGTTCTATGAGGGAATATTCAAGTGGACTCTTTTTAACCAGCATTTTGAAATTTAAATTTTCATTCAATATACACTACTAACACACCTGAAAGCGGGTGTCACATGACCATTCGTGTGCATGAGTGTGCCAGTGCAACAGGAAGCAGGTTGTCTACTCAGAAGATTAGTTGCAGAATATACTACAAACGAAAAACAGCAAAGACAGTTGTGGTGTTAAAATGAAGAATTGAGCTGAACAACAGCTGCTGCAAAGACAACAAGGTCAATTACACTTTAATTCAAGATCCATGTTGTTTCACCACTGGTAGTCCAGGCTGATAAGACGCTGTTATCTCTAAACTTATCACTGACTCCTCTGTACTTCACACACAGATGCAGGCGTGGCATTGATTTGACCACCTCAAGAAAGTAAATAAATGTATTTCCTGACTAAACTAGTCCTGGTATAAGGCGAAGGGGAATGAGAATGATACAACTAAAATCAGCAAGAAATTATACTGATCTATATGAAAAATCTTACTGATTTGAGCATCTATTCACACCACACTGCTCTTTTACCGTTACATAATTGTATTAAATAATCAGATGACCTGATCAAACTTGGCTGAAAAACTAATCACAGTTTGCAGAGGCAGCTGCATCTTGGCAGGAGCGACCCCTGCACTCATAGCATCAGGATGAGAACACACCTTTCACCACAGCGTCAACATCTTTTGTAACACCGCACACGTTACACCTGTGCACGCAGCGTCTCTGAGCTGAAACACTGCCCTGGCAAGAAGAGCTTGTCTCATACATACACTCTCATTTTCCCTGAAGTTAACATCTTTTATGATGTCATCGTTTGATACCAGCTTGTTTCATCATGTCTTTTCCTTTGTGCAAACTCTAAATATAACGTGATTGTAAAGTTTACATTTAGATTTGAGGCTTTTAGCTGATGTAACGGGCTCTGAATGCAGCTGTATAATAAGTTTAAATGATTACATCACTGAAATACATGGAAGAGGGGAAAGGTCAGACTCATAACTGCGATCCAGTGAAGACTAAAGAAGGGGAAAAAAAGAAAGAAAGAAATAAAAGTTATTCTATTTTAAGGAAGATGGGGAGAAAGGGAATTTCTCATTTTACCAGAGGAAGATGTACCATCTGTCACGCTTTAAAAAAATATGATTCCACAGACAAAACATGGAGAGGTATGGGGAGGGGGTGGGGTGGTGGGGGGACCTGGAGTTGAATTTACACATGTGAACAGGATGTCATGCCTCCCTCAAGACCACACAGATCCATATCTGAGTGCTTTGACCCAGAAGGAAGTCTGTAAGACTGAAACCCCTGGTGGTGTTTTCTCCAAGATGTGTGGTCCCCCCCCCCCCCCTAAATACTGAGACATGGAACCAAAACAGGAGCTGATTATCAGAATTATGAACTGGTCTTTCTGCATGATCCCTCACCCCGCGTTTGCCAGTTTTCCAAACTGGTGTTGGAAGTTGAGGGAAGGAGGATGGACAGTAGACTTGAGATCCATATCAACTGGAGGTTGTATATTGTCCTTTGACTCCTCCAGTTTCTTGTCCTCTTCTTTCTGACGGCTGCAGGGGTCTTCAGGCCCGTCAGGAAGGTCTGGAGAAGTTAACAAATGTGATCATTTTTACTGAAAGGTCTCTGAGCTTCATTTTGTCCTTTTGTTTATACCAAGCAGCAAACTGTGGGGCTGAAAAGTGAAGCCAACAGTGAAGAGCTAAAAGCTGCAGTTCCTCTAATGACCACTAGAGTCTGGCTCCGACAGTGAAGAACTATACAGCAGAAATAAAAATGTTTACAGCCTGGTACAAAAACTGTTTTGGTCATGACAACTGTACGGGGTAAATTTTAATATAACTCACCTGTTAACATTTTATTAAGGCTTAAAGTTCTGTGTAAACTGAGGCTGCTTCGAATGAGCGTTTACTCACGACAAGCCAACATGATAAGTCTCAGCTCTACACACACCTGACCTCTTTGACCCTTTTTGGATTAGCTGAAGTTAGGTGGAGTCAGGCACTGCCAAGATGGCGACGGCGGAGCAGCTCACTGTTCAGAAACCTGTGGGTGGCGTCATAGAGGCTACATCCGTCTTCACTTACAGTCTGTGGCTCCTAAGTTTGTATAAGGAAATGTCAGCTATAATGTAGCTGCAGCTATTCCACTGTTGAAGACAAAAATCTCCATTGTCACTCCAAACGTGCTGTGGCCTTATTGACAGTCGTACAGTTGATCCCACAGACCTTTGTGAGGACCCACAAATTCCATTAGCCAATGAAGACCTGAAAAAAAAAGTGTTAGAGACCCCGTCTTTCCTCCTCAGCAGTGCATAACTTTATTCTTGTAAGGCTGAACAGTGGAGCAGCAGTGACCCAGGGAACATCGCTGCGCTGTAATCCCATGTGGCTCTGATCTCCAGCCAGCGTTTGTCTGCTTTAAGTGGGCTTTGCTCCTCTGTGTGGACTCGGATCAACAACCTGCAAGTTTGAATGTTAAGGCTTGACTCAAAACATTCAGTGATAATAACTCCTTATTCTGTGTTTGTATGAAACAGGCTTTACAGGTGTTCATAAACACATGAGACTATACATCGAAAGATAATAAGAAACCAAGAAAAAGGACAATATAGTAACACAAAAATATACATAATATAAACTATTAGTTAAGAGGAAACAAAAAATAGAAATTAGGGCATTTAAAGTTTTTAAAAGGTTTTAATGTTTGACTAATTCAGAAGTTTAGTCAGGTTTTAGGAACTGGAGAAAGATCTGAACATGTGTTCTTGCCTCTGTGTGTGTGCTTTGGGTGCTACTGTCAAATTCCTTGTAAAACAAGACCAGGTCAAAACCCAGTATATGGCTGCACCATTGAAGACATTGTTGAAAACTGTTGTGGAACCACGTTCAGTGGTAAATAGCTGAAGCTGCTGGAAAAGTTGTTAAATGTTGCTGGATGATGTAATTCACTAATGAACAAATTCATGATGTCATTGTGTTGTATTTTCATTCTGCCTGGTGTCAGCTGGTTGCAGCTCTTTATCTGTTCGCCTCTCTCCTCCTCTCTCTGCTCACATATACAGTGTGTTAATACAGCTGAATTCACATTGAAGCTGTTCTCATTTACATGTTTTTACGTTTCTGTTGTCATGACGACGGAACAAGCTTCAGACAGTGACTGAAACACAGTCCATTAAGACTGCATGTTAACTTCCAAGCTGCTGCTCAAATCCTGATTTTATAACCATGATGTCGTTTGAGAAAAATCACCAAACACATCAGTTAAAGACAGAGACTGAGCAGAGCTTTCAATTATATTTTCTGTAAGATTATCTCCCAGAGACAAAGTTAGAAGCCACAGAAAATCTTTCTTATTTTGTCTTACAAACAGAGCAGCTGTGGGTTCGTTGCAAGGAGACACATTTTTGAAAAAAGTAGCTAAAGGGGTCTGAAAATAAAAACAGCTGTGGATCAGCTGTAAATGTCTCCTGATGATGAAACATGTTTGTGTCAAATCATTTTGAAAGAGCAATGACCACTGACTCATCCCGGCACACGCCTATTTACATACACACACTCGTTCATATGTCATACCAGCTTTCAGGCAACAGGAAAAAAACATATGAAACCAAAAAAAATGCAGTCATAACAGAATTCTGTACAATTGTTATGTTAATGTAGTTAAACAGCCAAACTGGACTTTCAGGAGCCAGGAAGTGAGCGCATCGCTCCTTTATTGACAATCTCTGTGCATGACAGGTGAGTGAAAAGCCACTGCTTTCCAGGGCGTGGGAAAAGAGTAACACACAGGAGAAGCTCTCACCACGTGCACATCTGTGCGTCACACGACTTGTTTACTTCTGAAGGTCACTATCCCACAATGCACAGCACGTCCCTTGCAATGTATCAAAATAAAAGTTCATCAAGAGTTAAATGCCAACCAATGTGATACTGTGCATCTATCTGAATTTTATATTTAAGCTTGAATTATAATAAGTTCCAACAAGCAATGAGCATTAACCTTCTTCTACTGACTTAAATCAGAGAGCAGAACATGGCTGATTATGATTATGATTATTTCCTGTTTTGATGCTCAGAGATTGATTTCCTGCTTCTGATATCCCACCTCTGGCCATAAACAAGCAGCACTGTTAAGAATAACACGTCTATGGACATGACAAGATTTCTCCTGAAACAAACTGAAGATTTTCCATTAACTTTAAACCTTTCCTTCTGCAGTTTACGTAAAAGCACCTGAAAGATCAATGTTTTATTAGTATGTAAGAATGTTCAGAACCTTGCATTAGATGTAGTAAAACAGCTGGGACAAAGATCAGGGAGGTATTTAAACTACTCCCTACTCTACATCCCTTTTAAAGGTTAAATGAGGTAACAGAGAGTTACATAAAGTCGGTGATCCAGTTCCAGATGGCTGCTCCACTCTCTAACATCAAAGCCAGCGAGTGTCCTATCAGTCAAACTATGTGCTCTCCTCCCAGTTGACCACAGATCTTCCATCAAACCTGGGTAGGCAGAACTAATCCCCTGTGTCCTCACACTCTCTGAATGGGTCCCTCTTTTCTCTCTGAGCTGCTTCAGGTTCATTATGTCAGACTGCCAGCAGATTAGTGATGTAACGCAGTTTACAATTCAAAAGTTAAGGGTCAAAGCGATCAGTCCAGAAGTGCACTTTTCCAGAGTTCATCTTCCCTTTAGAGACTTTTTTTTTTTCAAAAAAGCACCAAAATGACAATTCAAAAGTTTTTGGACAAACCTATGGCGTCAGAGACAGAGACGGTGCTCTGTGTGAGAGACAAAATAAAAAAGTTATTCTGTCGCTCCTAACTTTCTCTCTGAGTGCAGCTCAGTCTTTATCTTTAGTCAATCAAAATCATCAAACACGATTTCGTCAGATGCTGCTGTGGTTATAAAATCAGGATTTTAGCAGCAGCAGCGTGGAAATGGCTTGAAAGTTAACATGTTGTCTTAAAGGTCCCATGTTTTATACTTTTCCAGTGTTTTATTTGAAGTGTTGATCTCCATCAGAAGATATATTTGTGGTTTTAAGAAACAAAAAAAAAAATTTAGTGTAGTTTTACATCTCCTCTCTCAGGCTTCTCTCTGGAGTTCTAGTAGCAACAGGTCAGTCAGCCAATCAGAAGAGAGGATCTGAGTCTATGATTGAATGAGTCATCAAATAAAAATATAGCAGATTTCAGGTAAACACTCAGAGAAACCAAATCCTGTAAGGTTGGATTGCGGATCCATGTGGGCGGGGCTTGGAGCATGGCTGAGAGCAGTGACTGCTTTGTTGTGACATCACAAAGTTCCAGAAGTCCTGACGGCTGGTTTTAAGGCTCAGTTTCTGAATACAGGCTGTGTGCATTTCTCTGCGGACTGAGGCTTTGATACTTTACCTGCTTTATAATGAAAAAACACATGGACGTCTCACTTTGTACAATATGGGACCTCTGGGTTTGGGAAAGAATGTGGTCTTGTCAAATATTAGAAAAGGCAACACTGGCTGGAACTGAGCGAGAGGTGTTGCCACCTGGCGCCCCACCCTAACCATAACTAAACTGTAATTTATTGGTCATATGCACAATCTTTCTATCTTGTATCAAAATACAACATTTTCTCCTGTGATGATTGACACACTTGAGCTGAGCTCATAGACCAATCCACTAAGATCCACTTGGATATGAAACCAATACAATGGCTCTACTTAACCAAGTTAGACTCAGTTAGATGTGGTTTCAGTGCCTATGAACCAAAGGGCCCTGTGAAGAAAACTAATACTGATACTGATGAATTCATGAGCCACATTTGATTAAAAATTAAACATTTTCATTTTTGAAATCCTTTCAAGCCTTATACATTTTCTCAAACACACGCTTTGCATCAGTGTATTCAAATCTTTTCGAGGAGCGTGGGAACCCTGCTGAGAGCTCTGGCTAAATGCCTGTAAATCAGACGTGAAAAAGCACAAGAGCATTCGCTGGAAGCTGACGCCTCTCATCAAACTCAGCTGTGATTTATGCGATCAGTATTGTCCCATGCTGTTCTGCGAAGCCACTATAGGATATGTCATCAACAGGTACGTGATAATTCACTCCTCTGGGTGTGGACTGAAGAAGAGTACAAACTGGTAGTAATTTCACAACCAGAATTGAAACTAACTTACAGCTGTGCATTGATTCTATTTGCCCTCTTTTCACATCTGCACATACAATCTGACAGATTGGTTTGATAGCAGCTCAGCGTTCACCCGCAGGGTGTGGCTGTGGCTGCAGCTGCACAGATCCTAAAGGCTGAAGGTCAAAGGTCGAGAGGTGAGGGTTGGAGTTTTACTGGAGACATGAGAAAGTCACAGGTAGGTGGGCGGTTTGGAAGGTGCCAGGCTTTTCCAGTTTATTAATTCTGTGGTAAACAGGAAGTCATCTCGCCTGAGGTATAACAGTTTGTAATTAACTGAGACAGGTTTTGAGGGGACAAAAAAAATGAAATGACAGGGTAATGATGGTGATGAGTCACATCATGTGTGCATGTGCCAAGAACACATCAGGCTATATTTCAATTCATAAGCATTTTCTTACTTTTTTCCCATTTCAACAAAATAAAGGTGTTTATTATTTATCATTAAATGTATTTTGAGGTGATTTCCTTCCTAACAGTCTGAACCAAAACAAAACAAGCTCTGCAACAGTAGGGTTGGTTGTTGCTGTGTTTTACTGAATTACAACACACTGTACAGGTGAACCTATAATAAACTGGTAACTTGGTATATATATATATATATATATATATATATATATACATATATATGTGTGTGTGTGTTTGTGTGTGTGTGTGTGTGTGTGTGTGTGTGTGTTTTATATATGTTTATAACAGCTATAAAATACCCATAGTAACATTTGTATATGTATATATTAAAAATATCTATATGCTGAATTTTATTCATAATAAATGTGTATAAAATGTTGCAACCATATATGTTAACTATATATATTCAAATTATATATGCATACAGTGTGTTTATTGAAACAACATATTTTTAAATTCTATATGTTTATTTTTATTTATCTTATTAATTTCCCTTTAATTTAAACATCTTCCCAGTCTGGGAAAGTGTCTCAGACTTTTGGACTGTATATAATATCAACATATACTGACAGTCTTTGGGATGGATATATATTCATGTAACACATGTCTACAATATGAGCATATGTACATACATATTTATATCTGGAGATATATGTTGATATTTGAAATTGTTCCAATTTCTAGTAGGATTTATATTTATATAATGTTTACATGCAGTATTTGTTTTTATTTTCTATGTACATATATTTTGTATATTGAGATTCAGTACATGTAGATAACCTAGACAGTCTCTGTCAGTAACCACACTGACCGTGTGACCTTCTGGCCTCATAAAGACATGTGGTTGCTCTCTCTGGGTTTGGGTGTGAGTGGTGTGGAGGAAGGAAAACAAAGCTCATCAGTCATGTTGGTCAGCGGTTCAGTGTGTGGTTGACCGAGAGGAGTGGGTGTGAGGTCGCTGCTCTGCATCAGTCACACCCACAGTGTGGTTCATTTGCCTGAGTGGACACATTTCCCTGATAATTCATTTTGCCAAGTTACAGTGACCCACTTCACTTTGTTTTTTTTTGCAACCAGGATCTGATCTGTGTGCTCAAACATGGAGCACACAGAAACATATGGAGGGATATTTTAAGTGTAATCAGACATTTCAATGTGACTTTGATCTGAATGCACTTTGCAGACTGTGCAGGTCATCTCAGTCTGCTGGCAGTGAACACACCTCTTCCTCTCTGATGTCTTCCAGCTGCTTTATTCCTGGAGCTTCTACCTGTCTCTGGTTTCTGCACCTTGTAAACGTCACTTCAGAGTCTGTCTCTGTCTCGTCTCTTTCTCGAGACTCTTTTTGTTGTCATTGTCTTTGACTTGCTTCAGTCTTGTGGGTCTTTTTGCTGGGACTTATCTCAGTCTTGTGTATGCATTGTTTTGAACCCGCGTGTCTTGACTCAGACTTGTTTCGATTTCCAAAGAGTGACCTGGACTCGTGTTGGTCTTGTGTGTGTTCTGACTTGGGAGTGTCTCAGTCTTTGTCCTGGTTTCCAGAGCATTTTGTCTTGGACTGGTGTTGATCATGTGTATGTGTTGTCTTGTACCTGCCTCTGTCTCATGCGTGTTTTGACTTGGACTTGTGCACTGACTCACATGTTGTGGGTGTCCTGTATCCCTGCCTGCTCAGGTTGTTATTTCACTGAGACTTTTAATCACAGTTTGAGAAAATATTGACAAATATAGACAAATTCACATTGTTTCTCTTTCCTGTCACAAACCAAACGTTTCTAAATCCAAAGTTGTATCATCTTTCATTCTACGCATCACAGCTGATGTACGATACACAATCAATGGACTTGATTTTTAAAACTCCCTGGGTAATGACTTACGTGACTGCAGCTCTGGACGAGCTTCATCTCGCTCAACTAAACAAGTGAATTGAAACATGTGATCAGAAAAACAACATCTGGTGACATTCAAACCCAGGCATCAGACTTGGTGGTGTCTCACTCGGCCTTGTCCCCCCCACATTATCATCGGAACTTCAGTCAGATTGATGATTGAATCCACTGGTTGTGAGGTGTGGTTTGTGTTTGTTTACTGGTTTGTTACCCGTTGGAAGAGTCAGCCCACTGTGTGTGTTTTCACTTGTCCTGTCTGGGTTAGTGGAGGTTAGATCAGCGGCTGAATCAGAGGGAGGGGGAGACGGGTCTGCGTCATCAGGTCCTCTCAGCAGTGAGGGTCTGGCCTTTGTTCGTGTGAGAGGAGATAATGACGTTTGGTGAAACTTTGTGGAGTAATTTGTGTGCTCATAGAAGACTGTAACAGAAGAATCCAGTGTTTACAGCTGTGTGGTGTTCTGTCTGTGTGTGTGGCTCACCCCCACCTTACCTGAGCAGGTGGTACGTTCCAGTTAGGTGCGGAGGAGGAAGGTAGAAGTGGTCAACAGGGAGGGGGCAGGTGGCAGCTTGCTGTGGGGCTGCAGGGAGTTTTGTTGTTTTGGCTCAAGTTTTTTTTGTTGAATTTCATTTTTCCTCTGTTAAATATGTTTGTAATAAATATTCTTTTTATGAGCACATTCCCTGACCTGCTTTCTGGCAGCTTCCCTCTAAAGGTTTCCAGTGGCCAAATACCATCGTCTGCCCTTCAGATGTGGTAGCAGCGCGTCACAGAGCCTTTGAGGGATTTGGTGTCTGGTTACGTACAGTAGTGTCACAGCTCTGCTGTGGCTCCCAGTGTTTTTCCCCACAGTTCTTGTGTGTGTGTGTGTGTGTGTGTGGCCACCTTGACACACCTGCAGTTCATCTCGCAATCAATCTCAGTAGAAAAATCTTCTCTCTCACTCATTGTCTGATTGTTTTCCACTCTCCACATGTGTCTCCTACTGCAGTGCTGCAGCCTGCTCCTGCTGGAAAATCTCCACCAAGACCTGGCACGCCACTCTCCCTCATCCTCCACGCCACATCGCCATAACCTGGCACGCCACTCTCCCTCGTCCTCCACGCCGCATTGCCATAACCTGGCACGCCACTCTCCCTCGTCCTCCACGCCGCATCGCCATAACCTGGCACGCCACTCTCCCTCGTCCTCCACGCCGCATCGCCATAACCTGCCCAACACTCTCCTGCATTCACCACCCTTGCCTCTCACCTGTGGATCCCCTCCTCCTGTAATAATAAACTCTTTTATTAACACCAGTGCTGCTTGTGTCGTGTCTGAATCGGTTCAGAGAACATAAACTATTGCCAACATTATGTTATGTAACAGGTATGACTCAGCACTCATTTCTAAGCATTTCTAAGCAGTTTGGCACAATGTTTTGGCAACTCTTCAGTCTGTCTGATCTGAATCAGACATTTTGGTGACAGAGAATCAAATCTGATTTCAGCTGACCTGGGACTAAGTCTGGGAATGAGTCTCACCTCAGGCAGGGGGTGTCTGACTAACAGAATTCAGTGTGTATTTCTTTTGGTTACCAAGTTACCAGTTTATTTGGTTAACCTGAACAAAGTATTGTAATTCAATAAAAACACACCAGCAGTAAACTTTTTTGTTCACACTGTCATAAAGGTATTGATTCAATTCTAAGGTCAATTTGGATTTTCAGCATGAATCTTTTATTTTTTATTATTTTGTCCCAATTGGTTGGGATACAGTCCGTACAACCCCATTACTGACAGTTTGTGGTAATTACTATACCCTGAACTATTGTTGTGTTTGCATGCTTCTAGGGGTGAGTGACACCACAATTTTTTTTTCAATTTGATACAGAGCTAGAGTCAGTGATATCAATATCAGTAGTTTTTAATTATTGACAGCAGGTTCTGTATTTTCATGTAGGGTAGAGCAGTGTCATGATTTATGAGGTTTGTCATCATCAACAGGCTAAATCCTAATGCATTTTAGAGGCCACTAAATGATTTGCCAAAGGTTAGTAGTCACATTACTACCGCGGTGGGGCCAGGGTTAGGGTTAGGGTTATTACTACCAAGGGAGCCACTGAGGTGCTGCCACATTACATTCACATGCTGCCCTGCACATATGTTCATGTTTGAATGCTCACGGCACAACAACAGCAGAGGAGAAGCAAAGAGTGGGCTCTATTATGTGAGGTCATGACAACAGAACATTGTTTGACAGTTAATGAGTCCAATACAGAAGAGAAGAACTGAAACTGGTATCGATCCCACTGATGCTAGGATCGATCTTCAAAACTGAGACGTAGTATCTGTAGCATCGATATTTTGGGATGGATTGGCCTGGCCAGTGCATAAGTGCGCTCACTCTGACAAGTGTGCCAACATGCAGCGCACTGTACTGTAAGTACCTGAACGGTGCACTCAAGGTGTAAGACCATGGACACTTCTCAACAGTTGCCATCTCGGCGACGTAGCGGAAGAGGAGGGTCCACCAGCGTATCTTCAAACTCATGAAAACAGCGACCCAGGAAGGAGGACACGCCTCATTTCCACGCCACATGACACAGGAGGCACACAGGAAAATAAAACGTTTGTTGTGAAGTGAGGTTTGCAGAGCAGCAGGTGGGCGATAATCAGTGTCACCTGTTGAGATCATCACTTCCGGTGAGTGTTTGATTTTAGCACAGCACTCTGCCAGTGACGCTCTGTGTGCACAGTGTACTACAGGTGAGTGCACGGACTGGAATATCTGATTTGCAATTATGCCCTAAACACACTTTGCTTGAAAGAGGAAGAGCAGTGATTTTACCGCCACAGGACGTGCGAATGACCTGATCTAACAACCCACACTGCCAGTACAACAGCCTCAGGCTCTGATTAACCTGCTCCAGAGCTGTTTCGCGTGAACATGTCCTAACACATTAGCGCGGTGTACGGCAGCAGCCGCCCTGGACGTCAGCGAGGCCACGCCTGACTCCATCGGTCTGCCCTCGCCTGAGTCCAGCACTCTCCTCCTCGGTTGCGTGTGAGCCTCCTGTAACCCACCTGGACCATCTCTACCACCTCAGGAAACACGCCATATTATTCAGCGCCGTTACCCAGCCTCAGGGCCGAATTACTCACACCTTCGCTCGCTCCCTCCCACTCACACTTCTGCAGAACATCCCCAGCCCCAGCGCAGCAGATCCTTGCCAACAAACACACCTCATGCCTGTGGTGATAGACAGAAGAGAACAAAACACATAAACAATGATTCACCAACAAAAGCTATTTCGTAACTTCTGAAACAATAGGTTGTGTTCAGAATAAAGGTGGTGCCGCATCAGAAAGCTCAGCCACAAGCGCACACGTTATCAGATTTCTAAAGGGCCCTCCACGCAGATATGATGACAGTGACTGTTAGACTGTGAAAACAAGGAGCTGAACATCAGTCAGGTTTGACTGCATTTATATAACCTTATGTAACCTGCTGATTTGACTGTTTGAATGTTACACTGATGTTTTATTCTTCACTCGCAAGGCTTCATGTCAACTGAACAAAAAGGTTACGTTTTCATCTTTGTCACGCAAGGATCACTGACTGCTGCAATCAGATATGTGTCGGTGTTTTCAGTTCAATTCCAGATTCTTTATTTGCAGCAGCGACAGAGGCACATATCAGCTCTATCATCTCTGTCTCTATATACAAGAGTAACTGACTGTGTCTTGTACTGTTCACCTCCTTCTCTCTGTTTTACATGCAGCCAATCTAAAACACATCCCTTATGTAATCATAGAGGACGTGTGCGGGGCTGTTGATAATCTGATGTGTGGGTTATAATCTTAGAGCTGAGGTTAACAACATTTACACATTTGACAGTTGCTTTTATTCAAAGTGACCTTAGGGTATGCACCAAGTACTACATCTCTTTACCAAGTACATGGAGATCAGGTAAAGAAGTGAACCAATAGTGCAGAGTAAGATCATGTCAGGATGTTAGAGGTGTTGGCAGAGGAGGTGAGCTCTGAAGAGATGAGTGGACAGAGAGGGCCACCCCAGCTCTGATAGCATTTGGTAGCTTGGTCCACCAATGGGGAACCAGAGACCAGACTAATCTGGACTGAGACTGGCTTGTGTGGAAGGATGGTGATGCCAGATGATCTTCCTTGGAGGAACTCAGTGGGTAAGAAGGAGCAGACCCAGAGGAAATGAAAAGAAGATCTCATCTTAGTCAAACCTATTTCTCCAAAACACACATTGAGCTCAATTTAAGATCCATCCAGCATCAGTGACTTGAATTTGATTCGGGTGGCCATGGGTAGTCAGTGTAGGTCGATGAGTCGTGAGACCAGACGGGCTGCTGCAGTCTGGACCTTCTGTAAATGTGTCACTGTACAATTGGCTCTTGTCCTTTTGTCAAAGGAAAGTAAACCAGCAAATAAATAAAAAAACTTGAAATACTCTGCAAAAAGAGGAATAAAATGTTGTCAGCAGAGCAGCTGCTGCCCAGCCTTTTTTACAATCACATCTGTAATTTCAGTGAATCTGTCATCACAGTTCTCCAGTTTTTGTGAGTCTGGACAGTTTCAACACTTTAACACAGACAGTCTGTTTGTTAAATCTAAAATAGATCTGATCTGAGTGAGAAGACTCATGCTAACACTGTTGTCAGTGCATTTTTCAATATGAAGATTTTTATATTTACTACAACACTCATCAGCTCTCTGAGGCAACTGGTCCATTTACATCCACAGCCACTGATCTAACACTTTTATCCAGAGGTTTCATTACATGTGATGTTAATAATGCTGCAAGTAAACAGAATCACTCTCATAATATCACAAAAGGTTGACAACAGTAGTACCTCTCTTACCAAGGGCCTTGATATGAGAGGTGACCAAGAGCCTGATGGTCACTCTGGATCAGATTATTGATGGGTTTTTGATGGGTTTCGACAGGTAATCAAAAAGTTTTGGACAGGACCAATGCTAGTGGGTGACTGTATCAACTTCCTGTTTACATTTCTTACAAAGTTGGAACACTCAAACTTTTGTACAGTTGCATGAGCTGTTACTGGACTCCAGTTTATTCAGAAATGGATCTTGTGGTTTTTGTTTTTCCAGCTTAAAGACCGAAGTCAAAGACATGACAGTCTGATGAGAGTCGTGTTCAGTCAGGTGTAGGAGTTCAGCTGACATGTTTGTGCAGCGGAGAACTGTGAATCATTAACTGAGCAAGTAGTAAAAACACATCTGGCGCAAGATCTTTACTATTAGTTGTAGTTCTTCAGCTTATCAGACAATGACTGTGCTGTCACTGTTATTACTGATGTGTTCAAAACTCAGACCAGCTTTCTTTTGTTTGCTCCTGTTTCTCTGGTGTCTGACTTCACAGAGAAGTTCAAAGCCAGTGTGAGGTGAACTCACCACCGTGCACCGACCGTACCTCCACACCTGGATCGTGTTGCGTCGTGGATCTGCGGCTCTCTGGGTGTCAGCCAGCAGGCCTCTTTTTGTGTTGGTGGATGTTTCTGGGGCAGGTTTTAACAATGTCTCCTTTGTCTGCCAGCGTGCTCACCTATTCCTCTGCCTCTCTGAAGTGACAGAACAGGTGACAAAGTAAGTACCAGGAGCAAGATAAAAAGAGAGATTAGCTTGAAAGGAAGGGAGGCATCCTGTGGTTGTATTCAAATGCAGAGCAGAGGGTTTGGAAGGATGAAGACGTGGAAAAAAACTTCACACTCAAAATGAATTCCTGCAGTAATCCCCACTAACTGTTGTGAAATATATCACTGATTCTGACAGCAGTTGTTTCATAATGCTTTTACGTCAGTAACTATCAGTTTCTCAGTGTTCATCAAAGCCTGCCAGCCGTGCAATATAATCCAAAAACAACCCTGCAGTAACTGCTAACTGTGTCACAGGTGTGAACTTCTGTGGTCATGTTGGAGACTAACCTTGTTGTACTGCGATTACTGTACTGATGGCTGAGTTTAAGAAATGATTGACAACTGATAGATGCCTTAAGCTGCTCAGGAAGGTTGTTCCAAAGTCTAGCAGACAAGGACTGAACGTCTGGTGTTTTCAGTCAACCCTTTGAAACTGTCACTCGGGATCTGTCTGAGCACACTGAGCTCTCATGTGGTTTATTTGAGCTTAAGCTGGCCTTGATGTGACTGAGTTTCAGGCCCTTTCCTGCCTCAGAAAAAGGAGCAAGTTGAGGCAAAGCAAAACTTAGAATGAATGAAACAGTGCAGAAATCTGAGGTTAAGTTATTCTTGCAAATGTCAAAGCTGCAATGATAATATACAGTTGAAATCTTCATTTATTAAGACTACGTCAGCAACTTCAAGGAAAATTCTGCTTCAGACTCTTTCCTATAAATGTGGCCATGATGTCTCTATGCTAACGTAGCACTCTCCACCTTTGTTGTAGAGAAAGAAACAAGGACTTGCACAAAACAATTTCTGCCAGGGGAAACTGTGAGGACCTCCCGTGGCTTTCAGCATAAACAGGGTTTTTACATTAATCTTGTCTCTGACCCAAAGTAAACACAGAAAGCAGCCATTGTGGCTAACTGCCTCAGCATCGACACCAGGAGGCTTTCAGAGTTAATTTTTACCCCAAAGTCATGGTCAGTTTTTCCTTAAAGCCCCCACTGATGGTCTTGGGGATGGGACGGGGAGGGGTTCAGTTGTGAGCTCAGCAGTGGTGGAACAAGTTGAGCTTTAACTTTAAGATCAGTGACTATCACAACACAAATGAATAAATGAGTGGGTGAATTTAATTAGATTTAAAGTGCCATGCCTTCTCTCATCCAGCTGACCAAACCAAAAGTAAAACATCATTTCACGGGTAAATAACAACAAAACGACAATATTACGTTTAAGTGTAAAATACTGTTTGGTAGTTAAATCTAATTTAGCATCATGTTTTATGAGCTGGTTTCATAAGCTTGTATGTTTGGTTTGTAAAAACTACACCTGTCAGATAATAGATAGATATATAATTAAAAATTGTGTATTAAAGTGAGTTAGAGAGGCAATAAGCAAAAACAAATCTATATACAACTTTCTTGAATAGACTTGGGGCCATTTTCTCACTCATAAATAGAGAGTAGAGTAATTGTTCACACCTAGAGAAGAACACTAATAATTGGCAATTACATTTTTCATATGGTTATACAACAAAGTGATGTGACTGACTTCATTCTTTAATATGAAAGTCTGCAGTATTTTCCAGGGTTGCCTTGGTACTGCACCTTTAACATTTTCCTCGTTGTGTTTTTAAGGAATAAATGCACATTACATCTCCAAACAAGAAGCTGAAACAGATCCAAAATCTCTACATCTCAACATCCGTCCCCTCAGTTCCCAAATGTCACAAGCGATTACCTGGATGACATAATACAGGTATTTAAGCAGGATATCTGATCGAATTGAGCCAACTTGGCAAAATTCAAACGGATACGCTCAAGAGTTCCTCATCACTTTAATGACAGTGACCTCCCCTCTACCCAGAACAACAGCATGGAGTCATTAATAAAGCGTCCAGTGGGGGTAAACTGTTTTAATAGGAGCCTGGAGGATTCTCATAAAACAGGAAAAGGAAAACAGCAAGGAGAGGTTAAGATTTTCATTTCTCCTCCTGCAGATTGCCATGTTGTTTTTCATTAAATGTTCATTAGGTGAAGTCATGGCTGATGGGTGTTATTATCTTTAACTATTACAAGGTAGTCATTGTTCATTTCCTCTCAGTTGCAGAATGGGAGGAAAATTGTCAGTGTTGCCCAGATTTAGGTTTGGGTAGAGGTTAGAGGAAAAAAGGACATTCTCTTATATAACAGACAAACACAGGTTTACATCATGATATTGTGATGTAGTCAGCAGGAATTCAGCTTAAACTCTGAGTGGGGTTTTTGATGGATTGATGGTTCCATATAGTATAAAGGTGAGATCTCCATGTTAATTTGATTATAAAGCAGGTCTAGGTTCTACATTAAGACTGTGAAAGTATCAAAATGAGAGTGTATCAAAACCTCAGTCCACAGAGAAATGCACACAGCCCATAATCAGAAATTGTGACTTAAATCAAACCATCAGGACATATAAAATTTTGTGATGTCACAACTGTACAGTCACCGCTCTCACTTTATTAGCAGCCCAACACAAAGTGGTCATTCTGTCGCTGAGTAAACACTGCACAGTCTTTGGTTATTAGGAAGCCAGTATATCATTGCACAGCCATCCCAAGGATAGACCAGAAGTTTACAAAGCTACAGTTGTAGGTTACAATCAACATTACCAACATTACCTGTTGCTGGTCTGGCTGAGCATTGAGGTGGTTTTTGGGACTTAAATCCACAAGTATATCATCTTATGGATATCAAAATGTCAAATAAAACACTGGAAAATTGTAAAATATGGAACATTTAAACCAAGCATGAGTGAGATTATCTGGAAAATGTATCAACATTGGCTCCAGAGAGGACTTCAAGAAGAACCCATATTAAAATATCCAGACTTTGTGGTTACATTTGATCATCCTATACAATATACTGTTTATTGGTATGGGTATTTTTAATTTGGGCATTAAAAAGCCATGAGTAAAACAAATGATTGGCTGAGGTGAAAAAGTTGTTGAAGGCATGAAGAAAATGAATAAAGAGATAAATAATAATACATGTAATAATAAACCTTGAAACTGTGAAATTATCAATAATATACCATATTATATAAGAGTTAGTGGTATTTACACATTTTATAATATCTTCTTTAATATTTTTACATGAAGGTAGCTCAGTCAGAAACACTTCCATCAAAGAATAGGCCGTTTATAGCTACTAGCTGTTTGCCTCTGCCAACCAGCCAAGTTGCAGGAAACTGAATAATGGCCAGAGGTGTTTTTGTAGAACATTATAATGTCACAGTGAAGTTGACCTTTGACCTTTTGGATACAAAATGTCATCACTTAATTTTAGCCTTATAGACATTTGAGTTAGTTAGACATTAGTGTATGAATTTCTGAATTATAGCCAAAAATGTGTTTTGTGAGGTCACAGTGGCCTTGACCTTTGACCTTTGACTGCCAAAATCTAATCAGTTCATCTCTGAGTCCAAGTGAATGTTTGTGCCAAATCTGAAGAAATTACCTCAAGCCATAACTGAGATATTGCATTCACAACTGTTTTTTATGAGGTCACTGTGACCTTGACCATCAAAGTCTGATCAGTTTATCCTTGAATCCAAATGAGTGTCTATGTCAAATTAGAAGAAGTTCCCTCAGCATGTGACTGAGATATTGTGGTCATGAGAATGAGACAGACAGAAGGTCAGCCTGAAAACACAACGCCTGCAGCTCTGACTGTCACTGGCACAGAGGCTTAAAATTGTTAAACACTTTGCAGGAGCTCTGGAAGACTTAATCACAGCAACGAGGATTCTGCTGAGGAAACTAAAACTCAACACATGACTAAACACAAGCTGTACATGCAACCATGTTGACCCAGAACTTAAAACTGAATTGATTTAAGCTGCATATTGCGTTTTCAGTTTTCTCAACACCGTCATCTTTGGCTTTATTCCACTATTAGCAGCATAACGTGCTTCAAGCGTGGTGATTGGATGTTTATTAAATGAACTGAAATGCACCTTTGAACTCATGGTTAATGTCTACCTTCAACCTTAGAGCTTTATCCAAGAACCAAAGTTATAATATATATATATATATATATATATATATATATATAACTGAGTTCTTAATCTTTTGTACTGATGATTTAATCACAAGGGTTTCATGCTGTGAGTCACATATGGTCTGAAAGGGACTTCCACAGCCTGGGGAACTTCACAACTCTGTTGCATTCAGCTGTTGGTTACACTGTTTGTAAGGAGAGGAAGAGGAAATGAGGAACCACTCCATTTACTTTAAAACATCATGTGGTTGGGTTGCATTCTGGTCTACTGAGGCTACTGTGAAAGATGGTGAAATGTTGTGGTTGAATGTTGGTTTGACTTTCAGTTATATTCTAAATAATTTAGATGGTCCCGTTGTTCCTCATGGAAACGATTAAATGTTTGAAAAAAAAAAGAAATCATAAAATGAACCCTGAAATTCAGAATTCATCTCTGTGACTTTCTCTGAGCAGAATTTTCCTCAAAACCTCAGCCAAGTGCTTTGTCCTCATCAGGTTGTTTTATTGTCCTGTAAGTGTCCTCTATCTTCCCCTGCAGTGTAGCTGTTGTTCTATTTTCTCCTGTAACCTCCATTCAGGAGTTGTCAGCTCTCTCCTTTGTTCTGAATTAACTGCCAGCAATCCAACAATGATTGACTGGCGCAGCTGATCAGCTGAGACGGGTCCCTGTAAGATAATCCTCAGCACTGTGGAATAACCGCCCTGAGAAAAGTGATGGGAAACCCCCTTTTTTTCCCTTTCAGCTTCATGCCACATTTCCACAGTGGGAGCAGGTTGGTTCAGTCCTGCAGGGATGGCAGACGTAGCTGGCAGGATAAGAAGTGTGTGTCTATTGTTCTGCTGATAAGGACTGATTGCTGATATGTTGGTGGTAAAGTGAGGTCAGGTATTATGTCACTCCTCAACAGGTTGTGACAATATGTGACGAGTTTTAGCTTTAGGAACATCCTGTTTTTAAACCCTTTTAAACTCTTGCTCCAATTAACATGTGGTTGCCATGCAAGCAGCCATTTTGAAAAGTCAGGACCACTGCTGTGATGGAAACACTCCTGCAACTGAGATATCAGGAGGCCAGGATGACTGCTACACAGGGCTACAGGTTTCAACACTGTTAGCTACTTGGAAAAATAAACCCCTGGTGCCAGCTGTCTCTGTTATGGAAAAGTACTGATGCTTATGTGCTATAGACAGATAATCAGTGTACTAACACTCAAACTGCATTAACAGAAAATATGTGTCAGTCTAATCTGATTCACAGATTATATTTTGGAAACAGCTCAGCAAAGAGCCAGTGCATCAAAGTTGTTGCAAAAGTAAAAAAAAAACAAACAAGGATACTATAGATTGCTGCTTAAATTTCATTTCACAATTTTGGGAAATGGAAAAAATATTTAATTAACTGTGATAAAAGTGGCTGAAAGTGTAAAAGGCAGCATCAAACTGACACTAAGAAGGTTGGCACAATAGTATTTTGAAGTTCAACGTAGTACATGGTCTTTGTTTTGATATATGGCAATAGTGTGATCACAGCATTAGAAACAGGTGACACGTAGGCAGTACCTGCACAGTCAGTGATGTGTCAACAGAGTCATGGTGGTCTGATATTTTTACTCTGCTGATTTCTGGGAATGTGACCAGTTAATGCTGTGGGAACTTTTCTCAGAAACCAGAAGGTCATCAGCTGCAGTGATATAAACATTTGAATCGCACATGTTCACACTTCTTCCAACCGGTGATCAGGGTGTTCCTGGACAAAAGAGGTTACCCCTCAGTCAAACTGCTCTGAATAAATAAAGGTTAAAAAAATGGAAAGTTCCCACAGGTGAAATTTATGTCAGCAACAGCCAGAGTTGACAAGTAAAGCAGAAGCTACATCACCCATCAATTTAGTATGCAGCGTCTTAGGAGTATTAGGAAAGGGACATCTTTGAATGGCTCTTACAGAACATTAGATTTGAAATGAAATATATTAAAGTACTTTCAGCTGAGAAGGATTTCTAGACATAAAAAAAGAGAAGATGTAAAAAAATATGTAAGGATATGGGTGTGACAGAACATCTTGTCTCCTGGTGTCTAGTCAAGAATTAAAACAAATATAATGCTACATTTCCACATGCTGGGTTAATGGTCCCATATTGTATAATGGTAGATGTCCATGTATTTTTTGATTATAAAGTCTATAAAGTCCCTCAGGACTTCTGTAACTTTGTGATGTCACAACAAAGCAGTCACTGCTCTCAGCAGTGACCCACCCACATGGACCCACCATCCAATCTTGGAGGACTTGGTTTCTCTGAGTGTTTACCTGAGATCTGCTATATTTTTATTGGCTCACTCAGAAAACACTCAGCCAATCAGAAGAGAGGCTCAGAGCCTCAGATCCTCTCTTCTGATTGGCTGACTGACCTGTTGTTACTAGAGCTCCAGAGAGAAGCCTGAGAGAGGAGATGTAAAACTACACTGAAATGGTTTTGGGTTCTTACAACCACAAATGTGTCTTCTTATAGATATCAAAACTTTAAATAAAATATTGGAAAAGTGTGAAATATGGGACCTTTAACGTGGAGGTAAACACCTTTAAATTAAAGTTGCAAGTTAATTACTTTAAATTCAACAAAATATGTGGTTATGTGTCTCCATAAACACACCTAAAGAAGGAAAAAACATGATCAGACATCACATGAGAATAAAGCACTGTAACCTTATGATCCTCTAATAATATTTAACCACAAACCTCGGACTAAGATCTTGTACTATATCTGTACCTGGATATAATGATGAAATCACTTTTTAATATGATTCAAGCCTCTGATAGAATGCTCTGTGTATACCATACTTGCTTTTAAACGACATAATTAAAGGCATGCTGCACCTTATATACTGCAGTACTGCAATACACACCCTCATAGTACAGCTCTTCTTCAAACTAGCAAAGCTAACTTAACAGAACTGCCATGAGCTGATGGACGGTGTCTCCAGTTAACACACTTAGTTTGAAACACAATATTAAACAAAATACTAGCAAACACTTTTCCCTCATCTGCCACAAACACAGAAGACACATACTTACAACCTTCAAAAGAAGAGTTTGAAATTTCATAATGTGACTAAAAGGACAAATAGCACAGCCTTAAGAAAATACCTATTAAATTAACATTGGAAACAAAAAATCCTTATTATCGTGGATCCCTTCATTGGAAGGATTATGGTGTCAAAAATCATGCGCACACTGCTCATCTGACATGTGTATTGTGTGGCAAAATTTCCCAGAGTGAGTAAAGAAGAAGGATGATTGTGGTATTCAGTCGTGATTCACAGTGATGTGAAAGACACGAAGACATAACAAGACTGAGAGACAAAGAGAGGATGAGACATTAAAAGGCGACAACCTCCATACGACCAGATAAGATAAACACCTCTCAGCGCGTCCCAGTGCTCTGCTCTCAGAGGTCAGAACAGTCACAGTTGGGGACAATGGTCCTCTAATGTCTTTGTCCTCAGACCAAATCAATGCTACGCTGTTCTTCCCTCTGTACTTTGAAGTTCTGTGCTGTTTTTTAAGAAGGAGATAAACACTGAAGGTAACTGCTGATATCAGGCCATGATTAGGCACAGTAGTGCTTTGAGCTAACAGCTAATATGAGCATGCTGACACGCTCCCAATGAGAGGGCTAACATGTTGACGCTACGCAGCGTTACCATGATGATAATGACAGTGTTTACCATCGTCACCATCATAGTTTAGCGTGTCTGCATGCTAACATTTTCTAAATAGCATGAAACACAAAATAGAGCTGAGGCTGATGGTAATGCCATTATTTTTTGAGGTATTTGGTCATAAATCAAAATACAGATGATAGTGCTAGAAATGATTCTAATTCATTCTGTGGTAAATGTGTGTACCATATCTATCAATTCTCAAATAAAATCTCATAGTGATACCAAAGTAAAAAAATCTCTGTCATTAGGATTCTCTGGGAACCATGAATATGTGTGAAAAATGTTGTGCAATTTTGTGCAGTAGATTGTAGAGATATTTCCATTGATATGACTAGTGTTCATCCTCTTGTGTGCCATGAAGGTTTGCACCATCAAACAGTTGTGAAGTCAATTCACTACAACCCAAAAATGTCAACCTCATGGTGATGCTGGAGGAAACATTAGTGGATCATAGTGCCAAATTCCATGACAATCAATCCATCATTTGTTGAGATATTGCACAAAAAAAAAACAAACAAAAAAAAGTCAACCTCAAGTTTGCATAAGAGGAAAGGTCCGGGGCTCACCAAAGTCTGCAGGAATACATATGATATTATATTATCTTAATTCAATATGGGAAAGTAATAAAAGCATGAGTAACTTTCCCCAAATCTGAACAGGACAAGAAAGCATGCGACCTAGATATAGGACAGTAGTTTTAAGCTGATAGACAGAATTAACGAATCTTTGCGCATGACCTTTAAAACGTAAATTAATGTAATAATTTACTCCACACTTAATATCTGGGCAACAGGGTGGAACCAGGGTGGAGCTGACGGGGCAGATAAATGACACCCACTATGTGTGTGTCATAGCTTGATCTGTCAATCAGCTTCATACACCTCCGCATATCCCAGTGAATATTTGAAACCTTAGTATCTATTTACTCAGACAATAATTGTTAAGAAGAAACAGCTACTGAGACACTACCTTATTTAAAAACATATAGCCATCTCCGCCCACCACAGAACTTGATATGCATGGAAATGTGAACTTTAACTGAGGTAAATTGGATTTTGTAAAAAGGCCCTTACTCGGGTCTACCATGCGTCCTGTTTGTAAGTTCACAGTGCAGCCACAGGCCTGTGAATACTGCAGACTACTGCAGACAGTAACTGCTCCTTGAATGATTATACACAAAATTGTGACAAATGTGTCTAGTGTAGGATATGCAGAGGGTAGCTAGGGTTTAAAAGTGAAAGCTGAGTAGAAAACAAATAGAGTCTGGAACAAATAACAATAACAAATAATAAGTATTTGTGCAGCTGGACTTCTTGGGTGAATAGTTACGATAACTGGTCATATTTGTTTGAATATGTAAAAATATATGAGCTGTCTAAAACTGGGCTCTGCACAGCTCTAAAGATTTGGGCTGTGTGAGAGCAGAGATTTCTAGAGCTCAGTGAAGAAGTGGCTCTCGGTTCACTTACATCTGAAAGCTATACATAAAAGAAATGGCCCTCTGCATGCCTTTACTGTTGCTGTAATGTTATGAGGAAACAGAGTGTCATGTGTCAGAAAACCGGTTCATGGAGATAAATGTGCCTTTTAGTGAGGTCATGTCTCAGTCAACAATATGTCTATTGTTCGGTTTGTCTTGCCACATGAGTTGAGATGTTTATTACTGATAATGGGCTTGTTAAACTGTGGTCATATGTTGAAGAGGGAACCGCAGACCTACCAAATGGAAAACAGTGAGGGCCCAGTGGGAAGACATGATAGTCAAAATAAGTGAAAGTCATGGTGAGAGCATGGCTGTCCTAAAACCATGAAAAACTGCACAAAACTTCATGGCAATATATTTTATTCTGGCAGATTAGCACTGCCATCCCTGGAGCGGCTGGCATGGATAATGTTGTTTCTGGTGTCAGAGTGGCGGTGGGGTGGGGGGTTTCAGATTCTCTTAAATGATCCAACAGGCACATGGTTTGAAGCCGACTCAGGCCTTTAACTTAAAGGAGCTCTTTGTAAGTTTTGCTATTGCTACATAGCCAAAATTAGCATCAACAGCTGTTTACTTAACAGTCCTAGAAGAAATGTTGCGGAGACAAGAGCTGTCTCCAGGGGTGGACAGCAAACCAACGTTAATTTTTGTCTCTATTATGTCTACTGAAGTTAGCATGCTAACCAACTAGCCCTGGTCAGCGACTCCCTGTAGCCTCCAATCTGCCCTGAAGACGTAGAGCTGCTCAGAGGTCACATTATAACCTCTTGTCAATGCAACAATGGCCGAAGCTCTTGTCAAGAGACAATCACCACCACCCACTCCCAGCAAGAAACCACAATCTGTTGCAGAAAAAATTTGCAAATAAGTGTTGAGTTTGTGCTTAAGCTAGCTAGCGTGCAACTAACATATCCTGGTAGCTTTTTAACTAGCCCCAAATGTTTTCACTACATTATTAAACCGCAATATCTTATTATTTTGGTCACTTTGGTGCAGAGAAAAAACATTGTGAACCCAACATTGACATGTCATAATTTTAAGTTGATATGGCTAACATGCTAGCAAACAGTTGAAACAACTACTGAGGGAAATGTATGGCTCTTTAGCTACTAAACAATACACCATATTCACAAGTTAGCCTCTAACTGTGTCTGTCCTCTGTTTGGAGCTGAGCAGACAGTGTGTGGAGGGGTTTTAGAGCTATTCAGGGAAAACTGCTGGCTGCTGTCACTGAAAACTGCGTTATGAGAGCGGTGAGAGTGAACTAAAACAGTAAGTTGTGGGCTGGATGGTTAAACAATGATCTTAAACTTGCCATTAAGCTCAGTCAAACCAAGCATAGCTGCAAAATCAGCTAATCCTCTGCAGGTTCATCACTATGAGCAACTCCTCTCACTTGTGATATATAGCTATAAAATAAAATTGCTTTCCAGCACCACCTCTTTCAGAAAGATTATAATTAATTTGGCTGTGCCAATTTGTGGTGTGAGTGCAAACTAAACTCAAATAGAAAGGTAAGATTAAATGCCAACATTTTCTACTTCAGTGAAATCCTTTGGTTCCTGGGAATCAGAGTCGTGACACAAAATGACAAAATTATTGCTTCATAAAAGAAATTAGAACTAACTTGAGATATTTCAAAATGTTTCCATATTAAATTAAAAGAATGAGTTTCCTTGTTTGAAAGGTTGCTACAGTTTGGGCCAATCTCAATTATCTGTTAAGCAGTGAAAAAAAAAGAAGTTTGTCCTCCTTAAATTTGGTTCTTGCACAAGTTGCTGAAATGTTCTTGTCCAGCCAAGACACTGAGCCTTTTGCAGCAGCTGCTGGATGCATTACTTTCCCCTCTCCCCCTCTCCCTCAGACAAAACAAGGCAGCACAGGAAGCCTTGATTAAAACACTTCCTGTCTGACTGGCCTGGAGGATCAAGGAGCTCGGCGGAGGCTCTGGAATTATTTTGCCCCTGCCACTCTGGGACTATGTCGCCTCTTTGACCCCCAGTGAAGTTTTACTGCTGAAATCAGAGAAGCAGCAGCTGCAGAGCTCTGTTAATCAAGGAGCACAGTGAGCATGAAGATGTGTATGTTGCCTACTGTAGTGTGTGTGTGTGTGTGTGTGTGTGTGTGTGTGTGTGTTCATGGTAGTGAGGTTAAATAGACAAAGAATTTTTAAGAACCTTGTTGCCAGTAAGAAAATCTATACATAAACATTTCATGTAATACTCAGACATGGGCATTAGTTAAGGGAAACTAAGTCAAAACATGATTAGCCTAGCTTAGCATAAAGACTGGAAACAGCTAGTCTGGCTTTGTTTGAAGTAAAAAGGAAATGGAGCAAAATCTATTGAGATGGTGCTTAAAGGTGCATATTGTATAAAGGTAGATGTCCATGTGTTTGTGATTATAAAGCAGGTCTAGGTTCTATATTAATACTGTGAAAGTATCAAAGCCTCAGTCCACAGAGAAATGCGCACAGCCTGTATTCAGAAACTGAGCCTTAAAACGAGTCATCATTTTGGGATGTCACAACAAAGCAGTCACTGCCCTCAGCCATGCCCCAAGCTCCGCCCACCTGGACCCACCAACCAACTTTGCAGGATTTGGTTTCTCTGATTTTTTACCTGTAATCTGCTGTATTTTTATTCGATCACTCAGAAAACAGTCAGCCAATCAGAAGAGAGACTCAGATCCTTTCTTCTATGGAAATCAAAACTTCACATAAAACACAGGAAAACTGTAAATATGGGATTTTTTAATGTGCAGTAACTGTTGTCCTCATGAAAATTTTGTTTAAATTCAAAACCTATGCGTCTTCATGCTGCCCGTTATTGCCTATGCTTATGTAACTGTTGTGTAACAACGGAGTTCAGCTCCTCTGACAGGTTTGATTAAAGTTTGTGGAGGAGTGCGATGGCTGTGGCAGAGGGCCACAGTCACACGTCTGGTTTTGTTTTCCCGTCTCCCTCTGAGCCAGTAGAGGCTGCTAACTCCGACAGTCTGCGACACCGGGAGGTTTCGTCTGGACTGTCTCGCTCAAATAGCTAATGGACCACCTGGCTGCCAAGGTGACAGATGCTCCTGTCTGGTTCTCTCAGGTTCATGACGCAGTGAAAGTGCTTTCCTGTCCTGGCTGCCTCAGATGAATAATACGAGAATTCCCCATATGAAGAGGAACAGAAGACGGGGAGAAGGTTGAAGTACAGCAAACAATTCATACCACATTATGTTGGCAAAATCATTTACACAGTGTATTTGTGCTGTGCCATTTTTTTCAAAATACTCTACATAAATTTGGATCTTTGGATCTGCCTTTCCATCTTGGGTATAAACAAAGTGATGCAACAGGCTCAGTATGACATGCATACAGGCTCCAGGCCAGGAGGTGCTACTAACTCTCCATAAGAAACATAAACACATGAATAAATCATATCTATGAACTATGATCTAGACAAAAGTTATGGTCTTCATAGCAACTTACACCACTCCCTTACTCAAAGATCAATGATCTCTCACCCACATGGCCAGTGACTGGTTAAACTGATCAGGGATCAGATAAATCCTACAGGAGCTCAGTGCACTTTGTATTGGATTGCATGTGTAGAAATGGCTGGAGCTGTTTTTTCTGTTGCGCCATGAAATGGAGAATATTGGTTAATTTCAACGAAATTTGAAATGTCCACAGACTGCTAACTGACACAGTTACACTGTGGGAAAAGTAAAGATTACATGTTTAAAGGATCTGATTTTAATCCGCCTTGAATGTTTCTTGGATGAATTTACACTGAGCTTTTTGAGATTAGGTATCTGTCAAATCTGCCCCAAGATACACAAACAGACTCAGGATAAATACAGTAAAGTGCTGAAGCTAAAAAACTCAAACACTTCCTGAGAACATCTATCAAGACAAAGGCTGTCCGTCTCTTCTGCACCAGCAGTGCTAGTATAACGAGGCCTTTGGTAGCAGTGTCAACATAGACCCACTGATCACTGTATTGGCAACACCATAATAATACCAGATAGGGCCTTGGTTCTACATGTCATGGATTCCACAAGATGTTAAAAACTTTCCTTTGAGACTCTGCTCCATGTTGAAGTGGTTGCATCACATAATTTCTGCAGATTTGTCAGCTGCACATTCATGCTGCCAGTCTCCTGTTCTACCACATCCCAAAGGTGGTCTACTGGATTCAGGTCTGATGAGCCTAAGAATTCTGTTCTTGGCTGAGAGGGGCAGAACCTGACATCAGAATCAGAATCAGAATCAGTTTTATTGCCAAGTATGTTTTCACATACGAGGATTTTTTTCTGGTGATTGGTGCAATTGAGGATCAGGGTCTTGGTCATGGTCTTCTTCTGTTATAGCTCATTCACCTTAAAGTTGGTTGTGTTGTTCATTATGAGATGCTTTTAAGCTCACCACAGTTGTAAAGAGTGGTTATCTGAGTAACCATAGTAACCAGTCTGTCCATTTTCCTCTGGCCTCTCTCATCAATAAGGCTCTAGTGTCTGTTGTGTGTGAAAATCCCAGGAGATCAGCAGTTTCAGAAATACTCAAACCAGATGCCACATGATGAATACGTAAGTGTGCAGAGGTTCCTACCACATCTGTCTAATGTTGGAATTGATGGGGATGGGATGGGGTGTTGGAGGTGGGTTATGACAGATATCTTTCTGAAACCATGACCATATTAAGCTGTTTGGAGATTCACACAGTGAAGATCTGTGGTCCTTAAGCAGTTCTCTGCTTTCTTTGGTTGCTAATCCAGCCTTGCACCCTGTTATTACCTGTTTCATCAGTTCAATGCTTCTCTATAAGAGACACCATCAGAGAGTGTGGCCAGTGTAAAGAGGTATAAACACTTACAGACTTTAGACGTGGTTGGACGTTGCCTCTCACAAACTCTGTCATTTCAAGCATATCTTGACCTTTACACTCTCAAATAGTCCTGGCCGAGGTACGTCCAGGTGGTTTTAAGAACTCTGGACTGACACTGGTTTTCAGAAAAGATTATCTTTTTCATCTAGAGAAGAGGGTGAACATCATAGTACCAGGGGCTAAAAGTCTGTTGTTTGGTTAATATCTTTAAACAGGTCCCATGTGTGGGGCAGCAGATTCGTCTTGAGCAGCTACTCTTTTTTTTGGCCTAGGGTTTTAAAACACTGACCTCGCCTGAGTCAGAAACCTTTTGATACTCCTCATCCTCTCTCTCTGTGTCTCAGCTGTAATTTCCTGTCAGCGCTCTACAATATATTGTCTGATCAAGATGGAAAATGCCCCCAAAATTCAGAGCCAAACACACCTATCTTGACGATAACATTGTTGGACATGTGATCATGGTCGTGCTAAACTGAATTTCATGGCACTGGCTGTGTTCAGCACAGCCAGTGCTTTTGAAATGGACACATGCATTTAATTCAGTTCAATCCCCAGCTCCCCCGTCAAGGTTTTCTTGAGCAGCTGTGTGTATGAATGGGTGAATTAGAGTTCCTGTAAATTCCTTGTGTGTCGGAATGCAATTTGAATTTGGCATTAAGGTGTATTAAACTAATCTTCAAGACAGTTATAGAGTACAAATGCATTGGACTGTTGTTGCAAAAAATGCTTTAACAATATAATACAACACAGATGTTAGTGACCTCTTGTGAGCTGTAAACACATTGTAAGACACAGAGTGTGTGAGAGAAGACAGAGAGTTAACACTTAGCCACGGTGCTGTTTAATGCCACATAGCTCTATGCTAACACTGCTCCTGCACTGTAACTTGGTAGGGACACACAGAGGCTAACTACAGAAGACCATATAAATAGCACAGGAGCAAGTCACAAAAACAATAACTAATGATCAATAAAATAAGTATCAGTAATAGTATCAATAGATAAAATAATCAAATAATAAATCAAATATTTCACACCTTTCCTGTGTTTTATTTGAAGTGTTGATATCTATAGGAATATGTATATGTGGTTTTAGGTAACCACAGGTCCTCTCACAGGTCAGTCAGCCAATCAGAAGAGAGGGTCTGAGTCTCTCTTCTGATTGGCTGACTGTTTCCTAAGTGATCCAATAAAATTATAGCAGATTTCCGGTAAACAATTAGAGAAACCAAATCCTGCAAAGCTGGATGGTGGGTCCAGGTGGGCGGCGCCTAGGGCGTGGCTGAGGGTGGTGACTGCTTTGTTGTGACATCACAAAGTTCATGAAGTCCTGACAGTTTAACTGCAGAACAGCTGCTAGCAAAGGCAACAGGGTCAGTAACACTTGCAATTCATTATCCATGTTACTTTCACCACTGGTAGTCGAGGCTGTTGAGACCCAATCATGAAGCGACCGTGGGTGTCTACGTCATTGTTTCTAAAGGTCTCTGTTCCTGCCCGTCCAGACTACAACACCACCCCAGACTTTGTTTCCAACTAAAACTGGATCAACAGAAATCTCAAAAACTCAGTGTGGAAGAATTAGTGTGGATGAAAAGAAATAATGCAGCATCTTGAATGTTACCAATTAATTAACAAAGAAAGTGGTTTCTGTTTTCATGGTCATTACATAAATGTTCCTCATTTACTGTTTATAGCAGTCTGCTAATCAGCCTCAGGTTTTCATTAGATTTCATGTCCATGCTGTTCATCAGTCCTGGGTTTAGTTACGTAACTAGTGTGAGGCTCTTCAGTGTCTTCACACCAGCCTGCTCTGTGTTTGCAGTCTGCCAAATGACAGTAACTCTCACCACCACTCCTTAAACACCACTACAGGTGTTCACAGGAGAACTTATCTGCATGTTAGAAGTCAGAGAGTGAACCCAGAGCTCTGCTGCAGTGGTGTTTTTATCCTACCATACTTTAGGAGTCAGTTGGTTTTTGTAACACCACGGGGGACTAATTGCAGTGACTGAACGCCAAAACACAGCCAAGTCAAATACTGCTTCCACTTAAAGTTAAGACCGAGCGCTCACAGGGAATACCAGGGGCCTGTGCCTTCCATATCGTCACACTGGTGTTATTCACTGGTCTTTCTGCCCGAGTGGTGGCTGTGGTTTGGTGATTGACTCTGGCAGAAAGGAGAGAGCATACCGTTCTCATCCCACACTCTGTAGGCTGGGTTGCCAGGTGGAGCCATTTTGTTTTCTCTTTGTGTCTCTGAAATACTGAGAATGGAAACCAGAACGACATTCTTATTTTCACCAAAGCTGCATATTAAATCATGTTGTTGTCATTTTTGTCACACACTGCATAGATTTTGGTCTTTTTTTTGTAATATGAGTTTGGTTACACAAGTCCTCACTTTGAGAGATATTCTCCTAATTATTTGCACATGTTCGTTTTCTTTCTTCTTATTTCACCACCACAGTTTTGCTTGTTTCTTGTGTTAATAGACCATAATATTCAAATAGTCGAAGGAAATTAGGTTTTGAAAGCTGAAAGGCTAAAAAACAATTAATAAATAACTAGAGGGACAATCAGAGAGTGCAGACTTCTGCCAAAGCCGAAAGTCAAACAACATACACCAGACTTCAGAGAAAAAAAATCTAATTCACAGTAAATGATTCAGATCGGCACCAAAATTTAAAGGGTTCTTTTCTGGCCCATCTCTTCACCAGTTTCAGTGCAAATCAGTTCAGTACTTTTGCGTAACCCTGCTGACAATAAACACACAAACAGACACAGGTGAAAACTGAACTTCCTTTGCAGAAGTAATTATGAACATTTTTTACTGCCCACCCACACAGGTATTGCACCAATCAAATTGCTATTAATGACAATCTGATACGGAAACACATGTTTCTTCACTTTGCTTATTACAGTTTGTGCCAAATAACAATACAAGTCAAAAGTAGAATGACACACACACACACGGCACACACCTTTGCACGACCAAACAATCCTACACGTCTTTTGTTCTCAAGTACAGCTTTATTAGTTTATATTGTTTAACCCTTACGCAAGCCAGCTGTCCAGCTCCACAGCTGTATGAACTGTCTCACTGCTATGTCACAAACATTATTGTTATTGTGTAATTTTATTAGTTGAATGAAACACTGATGTAAGCATTCCTAAATGCTGCAGCTGTCATATGCATTGTTACTTACTAATAATAATGTGTAATGCTGATTTTTTTTTTTTTTTTTGTAATGCTTTGACCTCATTTCCTATCATGTCTTCATTTAAAACTGCAGCCATAATTCTCCTTGAAACAAAACGGGTTGATAAAGATGAAGAGGTTTTTGCAGCTGACTTCGGTTCTATTTGTAGCTATTTCTCTTCTTTTTTTCTCCCGTCATAATCACTGCATTAAATAAGCGTTGCATTATTTTGGAGTCATTCCCTCAGCAGCGCGTGACCCGAGCAGAAATATACCTCCAAACAGAGCGGGCACACCTCATCTGCTGATTTTAGCATTTCAAATGGCAGCACTCTGTTTGCAAAGCCGGTTACATCACACTGAAAACTCCCCTTGTTCTTTTAATAGAGCCCTCCACTTGTATTAGGATGGTGTTGTAGAACAATAAACTCCCCGAGGGGTGCTTAACACACATGCCAGCACAGCAACAATCTAGCAACAAGCTGTATGTGTATAGATCATTGTTTATAAATGGAGAAGATGCCCTGTGTGGCTCCTCTGTCACCAGGCTGGATGTGATTCCCCTCTGGTTTCGGTCTCTTATCCTGCTCATCATTCCAGTGTCTGCCACTTTACAAACGACCCGTTGTTTGTTCCTGTCCCCGTCCTGCTGCAGTCGCTGCAGGTACACCTCGGCCCCTGCGACCTCTGGGTGCAGATATAGTACAATAGGTACAGTCTATGAGGGGATGAGGGTGAAAGAAAGGAACTGTGTTTATCAGCTGTGATTATCTATCAAGACAAAAACAGCCCACACATACTTCTGCTACGACACGTGCTGTTTGGCTTATTGTTGTCTGGCCAAGTTCGACACCATTTGCTCCCTGATAAACTAACTGCATGTTTACCTGTTGACCTGTATGAAACTGCCGAAGTATGTTTGCTATGGTTTGAAAAGAATGATATTGCCACATAATGTGTAACTCTCATAATGAATGTTTCCATCTAACAGACTTTAAAAGCTTCGAAAACCTGAATTCTGTGCTCAACAGTATGCAAAAATGTCAGTTAGCATCATGATAACAATATGCTCCACATGGATTACCATTTTAACAAGTTCTTTCTTTTGCTTTCCCCTCTGGGAGCCATATTTTTCTGATAACCTTTTTTTAAATGGCCAGACTGTATAAATTCCTTTATGTTCCAGGTTGGCAGGGCTTGGGACCTGCTTTATAATCAAAAAACACATGGAAATATACCTTTATACAATATGGGACCTTTAAAATATGATACAAGCAAAGGCATAGATTTTTTTGTGATCTAATTTCAAAACTTTATTTTTATTTTATTTGTATTTTTTATTTGTATTTTTTTTTACAACTTTTAAAACATTTTCTAGTCAGGACAAAAATCAATTTACTTGTGCAGTTTCATGTGTTTTAGTTAATTTTCCATCATGAAATAAAACAAAATAATCCAAATGTCTTGTGTGCAATAACAAAAAAAAAATGTAAGTATCACAATGGTATGTTTAGCAGGAATTAGCATCATGACAAGTTTTTTTTTGCCTTTCGATGCCAAAACTATATAACTATATAACCTTTGCCAGTCAGGTGACATAAATTTATTTATTTTTCAGTTCAGTTTCATCTGGCAAATCATTTGTAGACAAACTACCACTGTTAGGGATGTAAACAGGATGTTTTGTAAGAGTTCTGTTGCTGCCTAGCAAACTTGCTAGTCTAGTGAATGTTAATGGTAACACAAAACTCATACCAAAACTGGACGAAAGAACTTGTTAACCCGGATACTTTCTGCAGTGTGTGCACAGTAGCAGACATAGTGGACACACTGTTGCATACATGCTGAAAGCATGTCAGTGTTGCCTGAGGAAAGGTGGCTGTCTTCACCCGTGTGGGAACTGAATGTGCTGTGGATTGTACACAGCTGTCAACCAAAAATTTAAGGTCTGGAAGCCCTCAATAAAGCCAGTTCAGCAGGTCTAGGCCAGAGGTGAGCGTCTTTCCTCCCATTAATCTGCTTTTGAAGGTTCACCCTTCCTTCGCTGGTTAATTTGTCTCCCTCTTCGCTTGGATCCTCTTCGGCGGTTATCTGGTCTCTTTAGCAGTTTGTCACATTGAGTGATTTGTGTTGAGGCCTGTTGAAGATTTGAAAGTGTGGACTTTGTAGTCACTGCTAATCCATGTTTGCTCCTCAGAATGGAAGCTACGATCTCCTCACCGGGTGCAGGAGCATTTTGAGCACCTGGAAATAAGGAGGGAACAAGGTTGAAGTGGTTTTTTACACTTGAAACCTGTCTGTGTTAATGGGAAGTGGCCTGCTTTGTAGATCCAGGCCTCTGTGTTCACTTGTGTCTGGTTTTACACGACGATTAGATTCATTACAGTGGCTGAAAAAAGGCCTAATGTATACAGCAGGTTTTAAAAGCAGGCTGGGCAGAGGTCACGCTGAGGAATCCTATACAGTAGATTAAAGTGTGTGTGTCAGGGCGGCCTTTGATGTGGGATCAGTGTGCCTCCTGCTGAGTTCCAGGCTGCAGGGAGTCAGAGAGGAGAGCAACAGCTGCTGTTGTCATCAGGAGCTTCACTGAACCACATCACTCCTCTGCACAGACACAGTGTACAGTGCGCTGTTCACTACATTAACGTGCACGCCAGTGTTTTCACTGTAACGTGATTAAAGCCACATACCAGTCATTTCAGTTGGCATGTAAACACTGTCACCAGCTTATCTGGCTAAGTAAACATAACCACATTACTGTGACAAAGCTGGAAAACTCATCACTGGAGCATATGTCAGTGTGGTATCAGTGTTTCATGACATGGCTCAAACAAAACCACAATTTACCAAATATTGTGGTGGCGTTTAAAAACTGGACTGGTTGTGTAACTACGATGTGTTTAAAGCTGCGCTCATGAATAATTTATATCAAAATCAAAAGATTATGTTAGGTTCATTCAGTTCTGCAGAATATTTTAGCGTCTTTCAGCTCATTGGGTCAGGGCTTTACTGTTCTGGTTCACTCTCAAGGCTCCGATCAACATGGTGCTTAGCAGCCAAGGAGCCAGATGTTTTTATCAGTTGGTGAAAATCAAAACAGCTAAAAGGAGAGTGAATAATGAAGTTTGTGTGGACAGAAAGATGACTACAAATGAATACAAATGTTGCTCTATGTCTTTTGGATGTGTGAATTGGCAAATGTTTGCTGTTACCCGCTAAGTTGATGACATACCAGTGTTGTGTTTACAGCTTGTTGTGCTGCCACAAGCAGCCAAAGCACAATTAATGCTGCTTTAAATTTACTAATGTCTGAAATCCTTGTAAAGAGGAGGCTAGGAGGAATATTAAATGATTGTTTTCTTTGACTTAGGTCACAGTTTATTGTCATTATTGTATTGTCATTTCTTATTATTTCTTCATAAATTTTCGAGGGGATATTAAGGATTGAATCTTATAATATAAATGATTTAATTATTTTTATTTTCATTTTATCTTATTATCTTTTACTTTCTGTCAGATCATTTGTAAAAAAAAATATACATTTCATTCTGTTTATGGTCTGTATTGATTAGTGATGTCTTACCACTAATAAAAAAAAACTTCTGCACCATCATTATAATATAAACCTGAATCTTTTTTCTTTTTGTTTCTCAAGTTTGTGGTTTAGTTTTGAAACCTCAGGAAATGGGGGAAAATGGTGTGTCTCTGCAGTACACTAGCAGCAGTGTGGTCAGCACTGGCTTAAAAATTCTCACATAGCTACATCAAACTTGTATGGAAGTGTAACGCATTCACTTGAGAAGAAAAAATCTGGTCTGTTGTTCTGAATTAACAGGATTATATGTTGATTCTGAGATATGATCTCGTTCATTCAGAAAAACAGACCAGATTTTTTTCTGAAGTGAAAGCATTATAGCTCCCATAAACCTGTGTTTTATAATTTCTTAACTATGAACACCAAAGACCGTCCATTACTTTTATTTTGTTGATCTGATTATATTTCCTCTGCGTGTTACCACACATACCTACAGAAATAATCCTGATTTACTCACAAAGACCTTGTGTGTGTGTGTGTGTGTGTGGGTGTGTCTGTGATACAATAGCTGAGTTAAGTCATGTGTCATGGTGTCACATGTACAGGAAGGACAGAGGGTTTCACTGATTAAACACTGACCAGCAACCCCGGTGTGTTTGAGTGATGTGACTGATGTTGTGTCATATGAATAGCACAACTGGGACGTTGTATTGTCCACACACAGTTGTGTTCAAATAAATGTATCATTGTGTGCTGTGTCCTCTTACTGTGACTCTCCAAATTAGAAAAACACACAGATGAAAAGAGAGCTAGTGAAAAACAACAACTTGTTGTTATTACAAAAGTTCAAAATTTGTAGGCTTTGCTGTACTTTCTGGTGCCTTAAGCACAAAGTCGTCTTGCTGCTGGTGGAACAGTCCACACAGCACGGTCTCTACTGGAGTCGGCCATGAAAATGTAGCTTTTTCCCCATTGACACAATGTACCCAGGGAACCCAATTAGACCAAGACATAACAAATTGGGCAGTTAAACCTGGGGCAACATTAATTTGCTGTGCCCCTAATCAGTTTCCTTGTTGCTCTGACACATTCATATCTTCATCACAGGGGCTGGTAACCTTTTTTTAATTTTGGATAGAGCCAAGCTGATTGTTTTTTCCCAAACCTTCAAAGGTCCCATATTGTATCCAGGCAGATGTCCATGTGTTTGTGATTATAAAGCAGGTCTAGGTTCTATATTAATACTGTGAAAGTATCAAAGCCTCAGTCCACAGAGAAATGCACACAGTCACTGCTCTCAGCCACGCCCCAAGCCACGCCCACCTGGACCTACCATCCAACCTTGCAGGATTTGGTTTCTCTGAGTGTTTACCTGAAACCTGCTATATTTTTATATGATCACTTTACAGTTCCAGAGAGAAGCCTGAGAGAGGAGATGTCAAACTACACTGAGATGAATTTTGGTTCTTAAAACCACAAATATATCTTCTGATGGAGATCAACACTTCAAATAAAACACAGGAATAGTGTAAAATATGGGACCTTTAATCTTTATACTAACGTTAAGTAAACCTAAATAATCATTTACTGACTTGCAGCTTCATATGAAATGCACAGACATGTCAAACCATAAAACTTAAATCACATGACTGTGAGTTGCTTTATTATGTAGATGTTAATATTTAGTGTAGTTTGATACATTAATACATTTGATAATAATGAGGACACATCAAAACCACTTTTCTGTTTTTCATTACATTTATTTGCTGCTAGCAGGACATTGTGTTTTTCTGTTTGGAGCTCCACTTACAGCGTGTAACCCAACCTGCTGCTGCAACATGTATGAGGTCACATGTTTGTGCTGTGAACACTGTACATGTGTTCAGCCCTTTCATTTCACCTGAGTACATCATGAGAGTATAACCAGGGGGCTTATCACTTATGGGGGCAGTTGATGTGACTTTGCCTGTTTCTCATGGGAAAAATGATTGTGAATCACACACATATACACACACACACACACACACACACACTAACACACCTCTAATCTCAACTCCCTGCAGTCCCACAGTGGGGTGGATGATGTCATTCACCTGTGGTGCGTTAGGGTGACAAAGGCTCTTTTGTGTCTGTGCAAACACACACACACACACACACACACACACACACACACACAAACTTACTTTCTTCCTGTGTGTGGGTCACGTGAGCGGAGCAGATTGAATTGAATGCACATGTGGTGTGTGTTTGCAGGGTGAAGCGGGGCATTTATCATGCGTTTTCCGTCTCATTCATCACGAGCGGAGAACAGTAAGAGCTGCTGTGTTGTCACAAAGTCACCGCTCTCTTTGTGAAGCAAGTTAACAAGACGAACCAGGCCGAGTTAAGAGGAGACTTACAGGTTTCCTTTCAGATGTTTGAAGAATTTGCGTTTGTAAATGAGACATCTGTCTGCCTGGTCCCTGCAGGGCCCACTTTAGGCAATGTAAATCTGGACAGTCAGAGAGTGAGTACAAATGAAGGGGTTGTAGTCAATTATTGTGAAAACATCTGTGAAGCAAAAGGAAAAGAACACTGATTAGTAATTTGTTCCTTTCACCTAATGAAAGTAGCATTTTTAATGATTAATGAAGCTCATCAAGTTAATGATTCATAATTTCTTTAAACTGCACAAATCAATGTATTTATATTGATTACATTGAATAGTTTGGTATGTAATGTGAAAGAGTCATAGTGAGGAACCCAGGGAGAATTATCACCAACTCTACGT
Source organism: Trachinotus anak (assembly GCF_046630095.1). Lineage (NCBI taxonomy): Eukaryota > Metazoa > Chordata > Actinopteri > Carangiformes > Carangidae > Trachinotus > Trachinotus anak. The sequence goes on from NW_027273869.1 coordinate 2,718,184, forward strand.
TTTAACATCTTTCAGCTCATTGTTTCGGCTTTAGATCCTGCAGTTTTAATGTTTGGCTGATAGTTTTTTACTTTATGCTAAATGTTCAGCACAAAAGAAATAAAAACACCTACTTGTTAGTGGATATGGTGGAATATTTAGTAGCTAAAGACAGATATTTTCCTCAGGAGTTGGTGGAGACCAAAACAGAGCAAATTTTAGAAACACAACTCCAAATAAATGCTAATGTCGTTCCATGACTACTGTGTGTAATAAAGCTAACGTGTGCTAATATGTAATTGTTGTGTTTTTGAGCCTGTTCTGCCGCCCCCCAAGTGCTCAAATAAATAAATGTTGCATTCACTGACTCTGGAATCTCTGACACCGTGGGCAAAGCTTGTTCAGTGAATATCAACTGGATTGTGTTAGACGACCAATTTGTAAGTTTAATTATTGCTACATAGTCAACCTTAGCATTAACAGCTGTTTACTTACTGTCTAGAAGAAATGTGAGTTCAGCATCAAAGTTCATTCCTTTACACACCAACAGCTGTCTCCAGAGGTGGAAAACAACACCAATGTTAACTTGTCTCTATTGTGTCTAATCTGCTTCTTCTTTTGAAGTTAGCATGCTAACCAGCTAGCCCGTTCCAGTCTGTCTCGTCACTCTCTGATAGCGACTCACTGTAGCCTCCACTCTGTCCTGGAGACGCAGCGCTGCGCAGAGGTCGTATTATAACCTCAGTGGAAGCTCTTATCCAGCGACAATCACCACCACCCGCTCCTGGAAAGCGACCATGTTTGGTGGCAGGGAAAACTTACAAAAAGCCCCTTTAATGTCATCGGGAGGACTATACACCACTAAAACTAACTAAACCGACAAGTGCATTAGGTGGGACTCGCATTGTTACCTGAGCTTAATCTCTTAATGAGGGTCCCTGTATCAAAGTGTAGTTTTAGTAATATGGTATTTCAGGTTTGTGTTTTATAGTTGTATAGAATAATTTGCATTCAAATAACCCCAATCAATAGACTGAGGAAGGAACAAGGAGTTTATCTGGTCATGCATCTCTCTGAAACTCTGTAGCCCACTCAGTCTTATTCTATACAGGTGGTCTAAAAAAAAACTCACCTTTATAGACTTATTCAATTCTCTGTCCTAATTTGCTCTTTCCAGGAGCTGATTTTATCTGCTGTTGATGTTGTGAGCAGGAAAAGAGAGGAAATGACTCCTGAGGTCAATAGAGGGTAGGAGAAATCACACCTGCCCTATCAAACTGTGATATCGCTTTAAAACACCACAGGTGCATTGATATGGCTGAGATTAGCCTGTAATTACGCACACTGCAAATGTGTGCCTGCACGTACGGCTTGTTAACACACAGACAAGCACGTCTACCTACTGTGTAAAAAGCTGCTGCCAGTCCCACATAAACAGAAGCTGTTTGAAATCTGACTTCACATCACTGAGCCCTGAGTGTATTACAATCATAGCTCTCTATAGCAGCTTTGTTTTACTTTTTTTGTGTTTTAGTTGCAATTTGTGCTTCATTGTTTAAGTCATGTATTAATTAGAACATAATGCATGTTTATGTCATAACTTATTTTGGTCAGGTTGAACCCTAAGTTATGGGGCTTTTAGATATTTGATATATTTAATTTACAGTTTTGAACTGTGTTAAAAAAATGATCTATATCTATGTTTTTGAATGTTTGTTTTATTTCAAAGCTTTATAGACAAATCATTAGACACGGATACATAGAAATACAATCTGTTGAACCAAATAAATAAAAGAAGAAAGCGGGGCGGGGTGGTGGAGGGTACTACCTCTGATGCCAACAGCATTTAGAGAATCCGAGTGAGTCACGTTTGGTGAACTTTGCCTTCAAATTGTGCCGCTGACCACAGGCATGCTGTCTGGACGGGGCTCTTTAAATGCTGACCTTTGAGGGAAGAAAGAATCCAAATGGCGGAAGCTAGCTCTTAGCTTATCAGCTGTGTTTCACTGCTCACCTTTGTTTAACCTCCTCTGAAGTATAAACTGCTCAAAAGGCACTTTTTTTCCTTTTATTTCTATGACACTGGAGTTGATCTTTTGAATAAACTTTGTGAACTTATTAGTGACCCAGTGAATGTGTTTAAAATAAAACGTTATTTTAAGTTTAAGTTATTTTTGGGGGTATTTGAGGCCTTTAATAGACAGGACGGTGCAGAGAGACAGGAAAGGGGACGGAGAGAGGAGGAATGACTCGCAGCAGGAGTCGAGCGGGCCGGGAGTCAAACCAGGGACTCGCCTGCTCAGAGCATGTTGGCTATTAGGTGGCCCCACCCAGCTAATGAGTGTGTGTCAGTTAGCCAGCAGTTAGCTAGCCTGTTAGCATGGAGAACTTTTTCCTCCTCTACAATGAAACTCTTTACTGGATGAGATGATATAGAGTCTTCAGGGGAGACTGAACAGCACAGTGCAGACAAAATAGAAATTAGCTTGAGGTGACTGAGTCGCCTCTATGCCTCAGTGTGCTAGTTTGTTAGCAGTTCACCAGAAAGTCCTGCAAGTAATCCAACCAGTCCTCCAACCTGAACAACCATACAGGCTGTTTTTTTTCAACCCTCTGATACCTATGTGAAATAGTGCCTCTACGGCAGCAGGCACGACCCATCCATCCACCCCAACCTCCTCCTGACGTGGACTTTGTCGCTGTATAAACTATATCACTACACTTTTCCCTTTGCTCCTGTCATAACTACTACGGCGATTAGATGTCGCCTAGCAACAAAACAAAACTATGGGTCATAATAAGCTGCTGCACAGATGACCTATTTTGCAGGACAGTCTCAAGTAATTCATTATATGCAGATTCATTTTTGATGTGTGAAGTTTCCACGTGTATTACAGATATCAGTTCCTGTGACACGTCTTGGAAACAAAGTGGAGTTGTTGCCTTCCAATCTTTAAGACTATGAACCTGTCTTTACCTGTGTCTCTGTTTACAGTGTGTCTGTATCCTTTTTTAAGGCGTATATTTAGGCTCATGCTTCTCTCGTGCACACGTCTGTGAAAACAGACCACCAAAGTAACCAATGCATCAAATTTGAAGTGTCAGATTGCAGTCTAGTGCAGCAGGTGATAAAGACGTGCAGTCATTGAATTATGGCTGATGTTGTCGTCCTCTAACAGGAACGATGCTGTGTATGAGCTGGGTGACCTCATATTCCACTGCCCTCAGCCCTCCTCGACCTCCTCCTCCTCATCTCTGCTCACATGTGAGCCAGCAGGCCGAGGTTTGGATCAGCTGAAAGGTATGAGCTCATGTAAACTGCAGCTTCATCACACTCTGTATATTAACCTCAGCCGCGGAGTAATGGGGGCTAATCCAAACACTGATAGGGAAGGACCACCCTCTCAACTGAGAATCTGCCAGAGCTGTTCCACTGAATCAGGGGAGGGTGAGTTTGTGTGTGTGTTTGTGTGTGTGGATCATGAGGGGTGTGATGGTGAGCGAAGCCAATGTTTGGACCACAGTGTGCCCCCCTCCTGTTGCAGGGCAGGTTAATGTCTCCATGAAGCCTGATTGATTTGCACAACACTACTCCTTCATCAGTGCACAGAGGAGTTCCTCAAAGCCAGCTTCAGCCTGGTCTTCACATCAGATTTCATGCCAACTTGTAACATGTGGCAAACACTAAAATGAGAATTAAGTTTCCATCAGTGTGGTTGAATTGAAAAAGCAGAGCTCTTTAGTGTGGGCAAGAGTTGGCTTCATGCTTTGAAGGCAAAAACAAAGAAATGCAGTTTTTAGTATTTGCCAGCCAATAAGAGCATTGAACAGTGACTTATTCTTTAAGTAGCAGAACCAGCAGGTATGGTGTTTCTGCAGGGGGCACATTTTATATTTAGAGCATCTAAAGCATTTTGCATGTGTCTTTCAGGAAAACCACTTAAATTTTACATCACTAATCATGTGCTAATTGTATGTAAGTCACTTTTCATAATCAACCAATACCAACCTTCATTGCATTAAGCAGTTATAAAAACTTCAGTTTGCAATATGAAGAAACCAGTTTAATTTTTGATTTTGTAGGTTGAAAAGTTTTTGTTTTTGCAGAGAGGTTTGCAAGTGAAGCTCTTGTTTGTCTTTACTGTGCTTAACCAAGAGAGAAGCCCTTGCTTGAGCTGTTAGAGTCTGTCGGAGGTGGGAGTAGTTTTCTCATAGTGCCCGCATGTTTTTTCGGCCTTGAGAGGAGGAAAAGGTTTCGGTGTTAGTTGGAAACTGACCTGTGGGCTCTTATCTCACTTGGCCAAAGGCTAACAGGTTTCAGAGCAGCAGAGCCAACAGAGAGCTGAGCTGAAGGAGAACAAACACAAGTCATGTTACACTGCAGAAAATGTCAAACTTAATGCGTCAGTAAAACTGGTGCTGATGCTCACAGTGTTTAACAACAAGCTGCTCCAATCAATTCATTTCAATAGGTGTGATGTTGAAGCAGTTGCTCACAGTAATGAATCCACACCTGACTCTGTAGTCCCTCTCTGCTCTACAGAGCCTATTTAGCACCATCTCTGAGCTCGTTGGTTTGGTTTTAGGCTCTGCAGCTTTACTGTTTTGGTTCAGTCTCAACAACCTTGTTTCCAGCTGCAGCAGGCAGCTGTTTTTATTGCAAAAGACCGGATAAACAAACTGTGCATCACCTGCTCAGCACCAAACAGTAGATCAGTGGTTCTCAACCTGTGCCCACAGCTGACTGGGCCGACAAATCATTTGCAAAACAGTACAACTTTGGTGGAAAAAAAACATAAATAATGTTTTTAAATGTTTTAAATTAAATGACCTTTAAAAACATTACAAATGTTTAAAAACTCCTTTTTTTATTAATATTATTTTCCATGTTTATGCTTTATTACCATTAAAATAAAAAAGTGCTCTGAGAAGGCCTTCTCTGGCCTCTGTGTTGTTATGGGGTCAGATGTGGACCAACAAAGGGAAAGCTAAAGGGAAGTGAATATTGGACTTACATCAATCAGGTGGAAAAGATGACAACAAATAAATGCTAATGTTACTCTATGTCTGCTGCACGTGTAATTAAGTAGTTAATTGCTACATGTGTTAGCTGTAAAAACTTTATAAAGCTGATAAGGTTGTGTTTACAGCTACTTGTTCCGCCCATAAGTGATTAAAACAAATCAATTAAAGTAGAAATACAGTAAACATGCACATTCAGATATGCACCAGTTTTTCTGTCTATTCTCTAGATAAAACACAACAGGAACTGAAGCTGCTGTACATCCAGTTTTTGAACATAGAAACAAAAATGTGCTCACAGATGAAGCCAAACCCTGCATATGTATTGATTTGTGAGTGAAATGTCAGAGCACACACCACAAGACTGAACGTTTTTACAGTGCTGGGCAGCCCCCGGGCCACCTGATGTAACACTCACCACAGACAGTGTTGTGAACACCCAAGACAGCTGGTAATCACTGGGAGCAGCCGTTGAATAAGTTGTTCTACTGTATTGTGAACAATGTGGTGAAATGTTTGGTTAATATGAATGATTCATTCATCAGTTGTTCCTGTGGCATTATTCACGAAGTCTGCACCTTTTGACTGACTACCTGAGACTAAACACCAGAGGTGGGGAAAACTACCTGGAAGAGTCCAGGCAGCTGTGGACATCATGCAAACATCATTTAATTTATTGATAAATAAAAACATCCACATCTTATAGCTACATTAAAGGTCCCATATTTTACACTTCATATCCATAAGAAGATATATTTGTGATTTTAAGCACCAAAAGGAGGAGTTTTACATCTCCTCTCTCTGGCTTCTCTAGGAGAGAGACTCTCTTCTGATTGGCTGACTGTTTTCCAGGTGATGTACTAAAAATATAGCAGATTTCAGGTAAAAACTCAGAGAAAGCAAATCCTGCAAGGTTGGATGGTGGGTCCAGGTGGATAGTTGATTTCTGCGCAAAGTTTGGCTCCACAAACAAATACCATTGATTGTGATGATTCCAAAGTTTTTTTTTGTTTTGGTTTTTTTTTTGTCTCTCCACTTGTTAAATATGACAGAATGCTTAATAATGCTAATATTTTTTACAAATGCATTGCAGGGATCAGTCCAGTATATTGTGACTTATAATGTCAAAATTCATGTTGAACGTGATCTCAGGATGTCTTCTTTGGACTGAACCACAATTTCAAAGTTTGCTTTGCTGCCCGTTTGTATTTGGGTTGTTTGGGTTCACACTGTCTCACTATAATTATGCCTGAACAAGAGTCAGACTGGACACATCCCAGTTCCCTCATTTGATCATTCCTTGTTTCTGTCTTGACCCAGAAACTGTTCCGGTCCTTCATCTTGAAGGCAGTTTAAAAGCTCCTATTTCTTCTCTTAGAGCGAGGACCGAGGAGTGAAGAGGGATGTCTGAAGGGCCATGAGTCAAGATACATGATACCATCCTTCTTGGAAGTCTTTTAACAGCCCAACACGCCCCTTTTGTTTACCTTTCCTGTTCTTTCTTCTGATGTCTCACATTCAACATCACAAGCTGGAAAATAGGTTTAGTAAAAAGTAGAAAGCAGCATGGAGCCCAGTGACTTTGACTTTTTTTGGATGGACTGCAACAGTGGGGCCATAAGAATACTAAATGTCTGTCACTGACTGAGTGAGTGATGAAGTTACACCACTGGGCAGCCAGTGGTCTGTGTTTCCCCATTGGCTGTTGTTGTTGTTGTCAAGTTTGTGTCCTTGTGGCTAGTTTCAATGACTTTTCAGACCCTGTTAGTGACTTTTACAAAAAAAACACCTTGTGACATATCCAGTGACTCTTTAGACAAACCCTAGCTGCTTTCTATAAAAGAGATCCCACGAGTGTGATATCAGGCTTTCCCTCCACTTCTCTATGTGCACAGTGACCATACACGGTCCAGCCATGTACTAGATTTTGACATAGTCTTGTTATTTGTTTTACTTCAGTCTCTTCAAAGTCAACGTCGATGTTCAGGCGCTGTTTGAATGGAGAGGGATGGAATCTGTGGCTGAGATTGTCACAGAAGTTACCGGCGGAGGCAACGTGCATCATAGCATTGCCCTGGAAAAGGAGCAAAAATGAGTGTTTCCACCCAGGTGTCCTTTCTCCATCACTGCCGATCAGAACTGGAGCCGATAAATAAAGGGAATCAGATGCAAGGAAGTGATGCAAGTGAGGAAAATGTGGACACAACTAAGGAAACTGAGATGTACCCAAAGACTCAGAAGTACAGCACTTTTGGTCATAGCAGGTGTTCTGTGTTTGACTGACAGGGGGCACCTGCAGTGACATCACTCACCGGGGGTGTGGCCTCAGCAGATTACTGCAGAGCTAAATTAAAACTCTCAGAATATGAGAAAGACAACTGCTGTGGGACACACTGTTGATCTTTATACTGTCAAAATAAAATTACCACTGGTGTTATTGATGTAGATATTAATGTGCTTTTACTTTAGTCATTTTCTAGACCATTAACTTTAAACATCTGCTTGAATAGATTATACTTTATTTAACAGCACTGCAAGTATAAGTAACATGTCAGTAGTGGCTTTTTTTAAATACATATTTATGTGTACGCGCCTGTGCGTGCGTGTGTGTATGTATTATTTTGGCCAGTCCTCACAACTTTGGGCTTTTAGGGCTTGGGTAAGAATTGGGTTTAAGTTAGGATGAGGGGCAAGGGAAAGCATTATGTCAGTGGGTGTCCTCACAAAGATAGCAGTACAAGTGTGTGTGTGTGTCTGTCTGTTTTAGCTGGAGGAAATTATTTCAGTGGGGGTGTGCATGTACAGTAGCAGGCCACTTCTGTGTTAAGTCCCAGTCTAAGCGTCTAGTTTGTTTTTAGGCACTGGGTCCACAGCAGCCTGCTATTGATAGAGGCTGAGCACTTTGGAAATGAAAAGTGCATTTGAAGCCCCGTTATGAAGCAGCATTCCTGACTAATCCAGAGGAGATCTGCACTGCGATCTCTCCAGGCACGGCAGAAATAGCAAACAGGGAAGGCCAAGCCAAGAGGAAAGAACCTGAGTTAAAGAGCCATTCATTAGCCTTGTTGATGTGAAGAAAGGGAATATGTCTAGAAACTTCCTTCCTACTTTAGATCCTCTCAATTTGTCACAGTGGCGCATTGATTATTGTTTTAGACACATTAGTGACATAGTTCTGGGGGAGACTGTCCTCCTGTAAAAAACGAGCGTCTGTGCAGCCACCGTCTTTTCCTAAACCTAACCAAGCACTGACCATTATTATAGTAACCATGGTGACAAAAATAGGCACTCCACTCTTGGTACAGTCCAGTTTATAATTGTAACCATGACGACCAAAGTCTTGTACACCTGCCAGCGTAGGTGGCATAATGGTGCATAATGGCACATATTGCTTGGCGACTGATCACGGGTTGTACACTTATTTTCATGATGCATTGTGGGATACCATGAGTCCACTATATAGAGTATTATATTTCCCACAGTACATTTAGACAGCACTACAAAAAGGCAAACTCACAATATAGTGGCCTATGTAGGGAGTAGTGAGTGATTTTGGACACAGTGTCTTGTTTAGACTCACAAACTCACTGGCTCATGAGCCTAAATCTCCCTGCTTTTACTGTTTTGGCTCATTCTTTCCATCTCAGCCAAACAATGATACCCCCGCTGCCTGTGATGTTGACATAGCCAAGCCGGCCTTTGTTTTTCTGACAAAGTGGGTCAAAAGACGACACATAAACTGCGAATGGAGGGGAAAGGGGGGTGGTGGGGGAGTGGAGTGCTTGTAGAGGGGCTGGTGAACGACTGATGGAGATGGAAACTAGAAGAAGGGGTAACAGAGTTTTTATTGCTGAAACCTGATCTAACCACTCAGCTGCTCGCCCAAAAGCGGGCCTCTTGTCATGGGGGTACAAATGGGATCGTAGTTCAGTCAAACAAGCAGCCACCCAAGCAGTAGCAGCCATGCAGCTTTTTAAAACCTGGAGTTCAGCTTGATCCATTTGCAGACAGATGACACTGCTGTAAACAAAGCCGGGGGAGCGAGATGAGCTCTTTAAAATCCTTCAGAGCCTGTAATACAAGTGGCTCATGTGAAAACGTTGTAACACTTTAACTGAGGCTTGATCTAAGGCACAGAGCATAAACAGATGTCCTGCTCTGCAGTGACCCAGCCCAGACATTTCTTTGCATCTCAAGAAACAGAAATAAAGACTTAAGAGAGCTGGCAGACCAATTTACCTTCCACAGTATAAACAAATATCCTTAAAAATATCCTTATAAAATGTTTCATTTGCAACAGTTGACATTATTCTGGTTGTTTCCAATCCAAATCAACTTGTTTGGCTACAGTTTCTTCAACCAAGTCATTTAAAGGCTGTCTGAGGGATTAAAGTGTGGAAAAAAAATCTAACATTCAATCTAGGTAGAGACGGTTGTCCACTAATAGGGAGGTTGGTGGTTTGTTCCGTGGCTCCTCCAGTCTGCCAAGTGTCCTTGGGCAACATAATGAATCCCAGATTGCCCATGATGGCTGTATAGGTGGGACGTATGAATGTCTGTGTGAATGTGGCATGTATTGTAAAGTGGTACTGGTGCTGTATAAGTGCAGCGCATTTACCACATCTGAGGGTGCTTTTCAGAACTTTAAAAACTTGTAGAGAGTGAATATGCTCAAATTTTAGTGTGAAACTGCGACATGTATATTCTCATATTCTCCATCAGGAGTCATTCATAAATATCACCATCACTCTCACCATTTCTCTAACATGCAGTTAGAGAGAGTGAGCTGCTAGCTCCTGTGCAGACTGGGTTGGTGCTCCTGCAATTGCCAGAGCCTCTGTGTGAGATGTTTTGGTCAGTGTTTGTGTGTTTTTGAAACTTATTTCGGGGCTGTAGCTCACTCTTTTATCCCGGAGGGCAGTGTAGCTGTGGTGTTTCGGGCGTGACAGAGGGATTGTACACAATTCCATTGCTGTCAAAAGCCCCATGTTATCAGGTTTTTGTGGGTTTTTTGACCTGTGTGGGAGGCGTTTTAGATGGAAAAATAGTGGATAAAGAAAGTGTTATTTTTAAAATCATCTTCACATTAACCATAGGTTGTCACACAGGTGAGTCAGCAAAATCACCACAAATTCATGAAACTGAGTCACATCATAGTTTAGGCTACAGTATGTGTGTTTAAATTAATACAGTTAATACATTTTCTCCTTCTCTCTGGTCCCTCTGAAGTCAGTACTGTCAAGATGGATTCCTGCTGATCTGTGATGTGAATTCACGTGCTAAAGGTCACGAGGCTCACCAGGTTTGAACTCTATGCAAAAGCACAAATTAACATATTTATTTATCATCCTCATCTCTGCAAGTTAATCAGACTGGGCTCATGCGCTGTCTGCTTTTTCAAATCATCTAATGTTTACTTGTGTCTTTTTGATCTTTACTGTCAAGAACTGTGAGTCAGAATCTATAATGCATATGTCATTTTCAGCTGTGTGTGACTGGGGTCCTGAGAATGCTGACACAAAAGAAGAGTGCCAAATTTGAAAGTAGTTCAGTGGTTTAGGAAAAGTTCTCTCAGTGTTTTTCCTTAAGCCTCTCTGGCTCTAGCATCTGCAGAGCTTTTGTATAACCTTTGCACTCGCCAGAATATATACACACTCTCTGCTGAGTGTGATGAGGAAGCCTTTGAGGGGGGGTTTTTGGAACAAAGAAAAGCCTATTTTTGAAAGTCATCCACCACGGGACTCAATTAGCACTTCATCTAAAGGCCGGAGTATGGGGGTCAATGTGCAGCTCCCTCCCTTCCACTGTTTCCTGAGGAAAAGCTGAATTGAGTTGACTCTACACAGCAGTGGGCTTTTCCTCTCGACCCACTTCTCTCCAGCAGAACTCAGAGGACGACTTTGACTTCTTCTTCTACTGCCTTTTCCTACTGCTTCTTCTTCTTGGTTTCCAAGGCCTCAGACAGTCCTGTTGTCCTGGCTGCTTCTCCTCCATCGTCACTCACTCTTGCGCTCTTTTTTCCTGCGCACTGTCCTGAAATAGGCCCACATTTGGCTCACTGATGTGCTGAACCTTTGTCTGTGTTCACTGCCAAAACTTCCATATGTTTAAGCTCCACTCGTACATCTCAGATGATGACTGTGCAGACTGTCTCTCGTTTTCTTTCACCCTCTCTTTAATGTCTGGCATTTGTTGGATTTTGTCTGTACCTTAATTGTAAACATTGTTAGCACAGAAATAAAAACCTAATCTTGGATCCTTGAGTTGCATTTGCTAAAATAGTCCCTCTTTTCCTCAATTTAACGTAACATCTAATGGTGAAATGCTAAGCACCTGCCAAGAGCAACTAAATTATAAAAGAAGTTTAAGGCCAAATCAAATATGTAATATGCATTTGACTAAGATATGTTAAGTGCTATTCCATCTACAGTATCATCTATGGGAGTTTTAAATGAAGGTCAGGGGTCAAACAATGAATGAAGGAAACTTCCTGATAATCTACACAGCTAAAAAAGGCAAAGCAAGTATCATGCTGGAGGAGGAGAAACATGTCTGAAACACACTTCACAACCCTGTAACACAAAAGTTGCTCCAACATATGAAAAAGGAAAGTCTGTCCTGATGGTGTTAACAAAAGCAGGTTAACATGGTCATGTTGACACGCTGCAAGAACATATGCCTATTTATGTTTTAAGTTCATTATTTTCTTGGTGATAAACATGCCTTGATACATATGCAAGTGATATATAGCTTCAGGAATAGACAGTTGCAATGGGAAGGCTTCACAAGGTCTAGAAAACCAGCCTTTCAACTGTCTTTCACTCCTACTGGAGGCTGGGGTGTCATTTTGATCAGAACCACATTCATGTCAAGAAGCACTAGCAAAAAAAAAGAAAAATGTTCACTAAAATTGTTACTGGCAAGATACACAGACACAAAAGTAATGCTACCTAACTAACCCATTACCAAACAGGCTGAACCAAACAGGCAAGGCCAAGCACCTTTCGTGCTTACATGCAAATAGTATATGGATATAAAGGGCAAAGTGTAAATAAATATTATAGATACCATTAAAAAAACACCTTGTCGGGCTGTGCATTGTTAGAGGTCATTAGACAGCATGAAGTCTTTAAAAGTTTCCTGATGGTGGAGTTCTTTTCCCTGGGAACAATGCAGAACAAAGATCTCTTAAACACATGACACAAGTGCACGTTTTCAGAAATCGTGCCCTGCAGAAGAAGCTGACAGGTTTATAAGAACTCATTTCCTATCCCTCTCAAGAACCGCACAAGGGAACTGGATGGATAATCTCTATCAACCGAGGCAGTCAAATGAGTCATAATCGATTTATTCCCCAAAGGCAAGGTTGTACAAGAATTTGGTAACGTTGTGTTTGTATTGGTTGAGCCAGAAGCCCGTGGCATGTTTACACACAGAGACCCGGTTCCTTGCAGACCAGTGTGTTGCTCTCCTGTCTGCGCTGAGTTTTTCCAGATCCTCACACTCTGCGTTGTTTTGCTCTCTCCATCTCTCTCCTTTGTTGCTGTCTGCCATGTGTTTGGCTCAGCACTATAATGTGCGTCTTTCTCTCTCATGTGCCTTCCTTTGCAGCAGAAGTCTATTTTTTCCCCCCTTGGCTGCAGGAAATGTGTGTGTCCTTGCTGTAAGTAGATCAGTTGCCTCCTCGGCAGGTCAAGATGACCTCTGCCCCGTGCACTCTGACCCGCCAACCTGCCAAGGGTACGTACCATGTATTCTGGGATGTTGCCTCCATTTGTCCTGTAGGAGTTCATTACAGGTTGTTCTCCCAAATTTAACCCTCTCCCCCCTCTGCCTGCAGTGGCTCCAATGATTCACAGGGATATAATGAAGGCCAATTACCTCTGATTTCGCCTTAACACGAAACAGTAACATCAGCCAAGCAAGTCCAAGGGAGAAGAGCAAGATAGAGCAGAAGCAAGGCTCAGTGTCCATTTATTTTACTGGTATTTAATGTTGCAATATAAACAGCATAATTAGGAGTCAGGAGACTCTCACTCAATTAGGGCTGTTTTGACACATGTTTGTTTTCACAGTGTTTGAGAAAAGTCAAAGCGTATGGGCTCATTATGATTGATTCTTTTTTCATTTTCCAAAGTTTGGTTGATCAGGTTATAGTCCAGAAATCCAAGTCTTAAATACATTTCACTCTGAAAACTTTTGTTATATTGTCTTTGTAAATTAGAAAATTCTTTAGCTAGAAAAGTGTTTAATTTCAAACTAGTTTAAGTTGAACTGAATCTTAAATTTACTTTTTGAGACTGTCCTGTAAAGAAAACGAGCCCATACGAGCCCATGAGACGACCCATGGGCTCGTTTTCTTTACGTGCAGCAGCGTGTTATGACCCATGCTTACATTTTATTCTTAGACAACATCTCGTGGCTGTAATTATGACAGGAACAAAGGAAGAAGACAGGGGCATCCTCTTTTGTTTACTGTGGGATAAAAACAAGACCACATGTGCACAAGTCTGGCAATGGCATTTAGCGAGTGTTACAATAACAAGAATCATAAAAAAGAAAAAAAAGAAAAAAGTGACGTCTGGTGGGAACAATTGCTGACATTAGCAAGCTAGGCTAACTAGCTTTCATTTTCCAAGTTGCAACTAGTTCGCCTGACTCGCTTGCTTCCACTTTCCAAGAGGCATGCAAACTTAACAGGTCTGATCAAATGTTCATTTTTGTAAAGGACAGATGACTTAAATTGCAATTAAAAATGCGAAGGCTTACCCCACGTAGACCTGTTGAGAAATACCTTGTGTCGGAAGAGTTTAGTGAGTTTCAGTGAAAACACTGATACCAATCTCTAGCTTAGCATAAACTAACTGTACAGAGAATAGAATCAGCTCATCTAAAGCTCACTGAATACCATGTTATGTTATATTTATTAAAACTGTCCAAAAAACAAAGAGTAAAAATGTTGTAGTTTTACCAAGGGTTGTGTACTGGACTATTTCTGGATTTTGTTTCGACCAACCTAATTGTTTCCAGTCTATACGCTAAGTTAAGCCAATGTGTTTTAACTATAGCTAATTGATTCATTTAACTATTGACAAGAAAGGAAATAAGTACTTTTTCCAAAATGTCAAACTAACGCTTTAAGATAACAAAAAAACGTTAGCTTGACAATCTTAGCCACATACAATCTTTGGGAACCAGTGGAAATCAGTGTGTGTCTGTTCATGCCAGTTGTATAATGACCTGGCTGAAAAGAAACACAGCGTTATCTGATAAGTTGCATTTCTCCGTACCATCTCCTGATCTCTGCCTCTCTTGCCTCACTCTCCTGATTCCCACTGCAGACTGTAAACCAAGCAGGGAGCTCAGCTCCTTGCACAAAATCCTGCCTTTGTGAGCAGCTGTAGCAGGTGAGCCAGAGGAACCATTTGTCTGTCGTTGCTCACATTGTGACCTGCCAAAAATACCTGGGCAACAATGGCCTCCTTTACAGACAGTCTGGAGAGGTGAGTTTAGAATCAGGGCAGGGAGGCAGGTTACAGCACATGGAGCTGATCTTTGGACAAAGCTGTAATGTTTTAAACTAGCTGCAACAGCTCTTTAATAACCACGATAAAGGTCACTGCAGTTTTATAACAGCGTTTGTTCTTTGTTTTACTCTGTTTGTTGCACCATAGAGGAGCTGCAGGGTTTTTGTCCTCTGCAGACAGGTCAGGCAAACCTTGGGAGGGTACCTTTATCTTGAAACTTTCACGTGTTTCTGCAGAAGATGTGTGGCTTTCTGGCTTTGTTTGCTTAGGCATAATGTTTTTTTGGCATTTATAAAATGTTGCACAACATCATAGTCAATCAAAAAATATGGTTCTACATCTGGGTTGGGTCTGCAACCAGGCTGCAGATATAACAACCAACAAACTTCTGCACCACATTAAAGGTCAGCACCAGCAGTTTGCAGATTTTGACCCAATCTCTACAAATCACCTGTTTGTTACATCACAACAAAACATTATGCAAACCATGGTGATTTAAAATACATTTACATGTAAACATTGGTTTCCATTCATTCTGATAAACATTAGAACTGCACTATCAGGAGCCTTTTAGTGGCCCTAAGAGGTCAACAACCCGCAACTTTATAAAACACATGCAAATAGACAGAACTCAAAGAAATTCAGAAAACATCTTCATCAATTTGACAACACATGTAGCACAAATATTCACAACACAACAAAAACACTAAAAAGTGATGAACCAGGCTGTTGTTCAATGCTTTGTGACTTTTGAAGTTTAAGTAATTGTGCTCCCTAAAAACACTTCTTGTTGTCTGTGCTACTTGCAGCACTTTTGTGTGTTTGGTTGTGTTGACAGTTTTGAAGCACATGTGTTGTCAAATTGATGAAGATGTTTTCTGAATTTGTTTGTGTTCTTTCTATTTGCACGTGTTTTCTAACTTGCAGTGTGTTGAGCTCCGAGGGCCACCGTATCTTAGCATCTTTCAGCTCATTGTTTTGGTTTTATAGCTCTGCCTTTGCTTGGAGTTGGTGGAGAACAAAACAGAGCTAAAAAGAGAGTGAATATTGGGCTTACAAACAGGACTCCATCTGAATGCTAATGTCCCTCTGTGTTCGTTGGATGGGTGAGCAACGTGTTGACAAACGTGCTGGCAAACGTTTGCCAACTTTATAATATGTCAATGTCAATGACAACATGTCTGGTTTAGGAAACTGCAAACACACTGGTATGGTTGTTAACTTCTTAAATTCTTGATTTTTAGTTTCTTTAAATCTATATTTAAAAAAGACTACGGGCTATATATTATATACATATAATACTTAGATGAAGCCGACTAATGAAGGGTTTGGTGAGTTTGATTGGAATAAAAGACTTGTGGTGGTTGGCGACTTCTAAGGAGCTCCAGACTGCATTTTCTGAGACTGTCTAAAAACCCTTTCCTCTGTGAAACATAATAACATCCTCTGGTTATTTGGAAGCAGCAGTAGTCAATAAGTTGCATTTACTGTGCAGCCTGAGCTGTGATCCAAACCATGTCAGTCTGTTCTCCTCTGATGTTGATTTTAAACACTCGTGGCTCTGCAGAATGAATATCTAGGAATCCTCCCAAACCTCAGTCGGGTGGTTTTAACAATCAAACTATTCTGCGTCCGCTCTCGTGAGGCAGAACTAATGCACCCTACCCCCAAACCCCACTCCCCCACCTCCCCATGTCCTCCCTTAGGTCCTCAGTCAGAGCAGCTTGGCACTCTCGTACAACACTGAACAATGGCTGGCGTCCGGCAGGCTGTGGAGCTGTAATCATGGGACTGAGTAGTCCCGACAGGCATTTACTGTGTGTATGTGCGTGTAAGCGTTTGTTTTCATGCTACTGTATGTGCTTGTGTGCTAACATGTGTGTTTAACTCCACCCCAGGAGCTTTATGTTGGGTTTTTTTTCTCCAGTCCGTGGTTCTGTCTCACAGTAGACAGTTAAAACAGCTGATGGTTGGTTAAAGTGATCCCTGGTGGCCGGGGTGGAGGGCAGACAGCCAGAGCTCAGCCTGCACACGAGCAACATGTTGGACTCCTTCAAAAGCAGAGTTGTTCTTTCTCTCTAGCTGGTTTTCTGCATTACTGTTCATAAACAGTGATCTGATCCTCATCTAAGACAGAAGTACAAACAACCACAATGTGCTGAAGCTAATAGCACTCACGCTATAATAATCATCTGTGTCTGTATTTGAAAACAGCCATTAAATACTCACAGGGCTGTTGGAAAAAGTGAGTGAATCTAGTCACTGGTCGAAGTGCCTCTGGCAGCAATAACCTCAAACCAGCTCTTCCAGTAGCTTCAGATCAGATCTGCACAATGTTCAGGACCAGTCTTCCTACAGAACTGCGTCAGCTCAGACATACAGAGTACCACAGGAATGAGCCCAAAAACTGGAAATTAGTTGCATTTTAGCAATTTTAGGTTCCCTTGTCCTGAAGACTGTGGGTTTGTTGAATGGGTTTTTGGTTAGATGACTGAAATAAGGTCTGTGATTTACACAGGCTCAAGACATTTTCACGTTTTATTCTATAACATGAAATCCATCAGTAAATCCCTCAGTCCTGATTTCTCGAAGCTTTTTGCTAACAAGTGTCAAAATGAGACGACAGAGGTCGTCGGGGACGTAAAACGTCATCAGTCCAACATGGAAACCGATCTCCTCACCAGTCCACCTTTACAGCCTCGCTGTGTTTCTACAAACTGTCACTAACTCTGTCAGAGGAAAGGCTTCTGTAGAAGAGCTCAGAGCTGAATCAGACTACAGGTTGAAGTTTGGTGGTGGTGACGGTGAAGTCATGTGACCGTGGTGTCGTTGGTTTATAGCCTAACATGAGCTTTTTACTGCTGCTGATTGTATTTAGGCTTCAAACATCATAAAGTGGAGTCATTAGTGAAGATGATCCTGCTGAACTAAACCTGCCAGGATCAGAAACTGTTGTTTCTCACAGTTTCTTTTATTTTCTGTAATAATCCAGAAGACAATGTAAAAATCCCATCGGCTTTTTGTCGAGAGAACAAGAGTGATGTGAACATCTGGGTTGACCTACAAAAAACATGTCATCCCAGCGGGACTCTATTCTCAGGATGTCTGGTGCATCGCCTCTCTTCAGCTCTACTGTGTTAAGGTCTGGGCTCTGACTCCAGCAGGTGGATTTCCTTTGTCTGAAGTCATTCTGTTGTAGATTTACTTTGCTGTTTAGGGTCATTGTCCTGCTGCATCATCCAACTTCTGCTGAGCTTCAGCTGACAGACAGCCAGCCTGACGTTATCTGGGAATTCATTTTCTCCTCGATGTCCAGAGCTGTCCAGACCCAGAGGCAGCAGAGCAGCCCCCTCCTGACGCTCCCTACTTCACCATATTTTAAAACATATTCATACAGAAACGCAGATGTTTCCAGAGGCTGCCACTGTATTCTCTCTCTCTTGTTCAGAAAGCTGGTCCTGATCCATAATATATAGAATTATCACATCAGTTATGTGATGAAAACAAGCCCAAAATGTCAGTGTGTCAGTCACAGTAATCCATGTGTGGATGCACTTTGGTGTGTGTTCATGTTGCTGTGTTAAACTGGGCCCCTGCTGCTGAGCTAAGCTCCTTTTCACACTCCTCTCTATTTTCTTTCTCTCCAGCACTCCCTATGTAAACACAGTTTGCACTAATAAGGCTGACACAGCACAGTTTAATTGGTCCGTCATTTCCTATGCAGTGGACCTCCACGAAAACACACACTAACACACACACACACACACACTAACACACAGACACAGACACACACACACACACACACACACACACACATGCAGTCCTTCCGTCTTGTATGGTGGTTTCATGCAGCTCCACAGGTCGTCCTCCTCTTTTCCCAGTCTTATAGCTTCCAGTTTAATCTGGTGGTGTCTACCCCACCCCAACACACACACACACACACACACATACACACACACCCCACGACCACCACCATCCCACCATCCCCCATGCCCTCCTGCTCTTTCCAGAATGTCCCTGTCAGCCTCACAGATGTTCCAGCACCCGTAGGTGTCACGTGCTCCAGCACCGGGTGTGTCCGCTCCAAATAAAGGCCGGAGGACGGACTCTCTACTCTCTGCCAGTGGCCGGTAATGAAAACACTGTCAAACAACTGGAGGATGGAGTGAATGTTATGGACTTTATTTATGCTGCTGTTGATGAATCAGTTGAGGGATTGTACACAGAGTCGTTGCCACTGTAGATGACCATCATAGATTAATGATGAATTTATCCTCCATTACTTTATCCAACACCATGTACAGTAGGTACGCCAACTGCAGTCGAGGGGCACCAGGTGCACAGCCCCCCCCACCCCCCCCCAGACTGAAATGAATTTTATAAACATGCACTAACACACATATCAGACATTATATGCACATATGCTATGTATGCACACTCCTGTATGGAATTAAAAGAAAAAGCCTTAGGTTATGTGGGGTGGGGCTGTATGAGGTGCTTATCCACAGTCAGTGTGTTACCTGCAGTAAATGCAGGGGGGCAGAGGTTCCAGCACAGGAGCTGAGTTTTATCTTTCCATCAAACAGAGCTTTTTTCTCTACTGTTGAACTTCTGTATTCCTACTCACAAGCACTGTATTATACCACAGATCAGCTGTTTGAGTAACAAAGGGCTCTTTGACAGCAAGACAAAGTGGTGTGTAAAGGAAGTGGAATATATTATTATTTTTTGAATAATGTTCATTGTGTAATGATTTATGAATTATGGAGAACTGGATACTGTGTGCAAAGATGGTGCTTCATTCATTCCTTCCAGAGCTGCTCACTGGGCCCATTACATTGATAATGAGTCCATCGGCCTCCTCCATTCTTCTACATCTATGCTCGCAGAACTCCCTCCCCTGCCTCTGGCTGAGCTGAATGACTGACTTCACATATATGGCATGAAATAATTGAACTACACAACTCCAGAGCTTCCAGAAGTTCACACTGCAGTGGACTGAATGATACTCTGATAACACAAGGAGTCATTCTGATGAGTTAGTAAAGCTCTGAAGATGTTATTTGCAGTTTCACAGCTGCCTCTTTTCTCATAACTGTGTATATTTTAGGTTCAGTGTGCATCATGTGATACTGAGTGGGCTGTAATACCAGTTGTGTCCACTATGTCAAAACCACCTCACAGCCCTATTTTTAAATTTAACATTGACAGTTGGTTATTATATTATATTATATTATATTATATTATATTATATTATATTATATTATATTATATTATATTATATTATATTATATTATATTATATGTTTGGTTTAGTTTGTTTGTTTTTTGGGTTGGGGGTAATTTTCTTTTTTTTTTCAGGAGCCCCACAAAAAGTGAAGCCTGGGGCCCATGACCAAGTTAACAACACCGCAGAGGGGTGTTGATTCATCTCTGTTGTGACTTTTGAGGCCGTTATTATTGTTGTATTGTGTTGTATTGTATTATCATATTGTCTAGTGTCTGTGAGCACATACATGTGAAGGTTGTTGTGAAAAGGTCAAGTAAGAATAAAATATTTGACAATTCTATGACATGCATATCGTACTGAATCACAGTATTTTGTTCACATCTTGGTTCCATGAATATAGAGAATATAAGAGACCCTCTCTTGATCTCGGATGAACAAGCCACATCTGAGTCGTCTCATTTCTTAAAAATCTGCATTAATCTTCAAAAATGTAAACGTATTGTTTTACATTATAAATTCACCACATCCCTGCCTCTAAGCCTGTGAGCCAGTTTCTCCAGAACCACTTCTCTGCACTGAAACATGAAGCAAGATGTTCTCACGTCTCTGTTTCTTCCCCTCGTCTGTGTTTACTGACATCCTGAGATGGTGTTATCTTTCTCCACCCGGTGTCAGTTTCTGTTTTACTGCCACAGGAGACGTTTCAGGGGAGCTGCAGCTCAGAGGCAGTGTGGACGGAGCTGCTGAGAGCTCCACTTCCAGGTTGAGGAGTGTGTTTTCTGCTTTCTGGAATATTTGTGTTTACACAGTGCCTTTAAAAACAGAGGAGGAAATATAAACCATACAAAATGCAAAAGCAGCTTCATGAAGTTTTCAGACATCTTTTTGTACAATTTAATGTGTTGTAGATTTGATCTTATATGGCTAGAATTCCCATTTTTGAATGTGCCTATTAATCACTAGTCAATAACCCACAATGACAAAATGAAATAGAGTTTTAGAAATTTATTAAAAATCAAAGACTAAAATCTCCCATTCACAGAATGATTTGGACAAAGTCTTGAGCAGTTTGTCCCACTCCTCTTCTCTCAAGCTCCATCAGACTGGATGGGAAACATCTGTGACCTGTCATCCTCAGGTCTCTCCACAGGTGTTCACCGGTATTTAAGTGTGAGCTTAACTGGGCCACTCAAGGACAGTCAGACTTGTGCTGTCTTGCCCGTTTGCTTCGGGTCACTGTCATGGTGAAAGGTGAACCATCGCCCAAGTCTCAGGTTGCATCACTCTTCAAGGACCTCTGTGTATTTGGCTGCATTCATCCTCCGCTCAGCTCTGACCAGTCTGGTCCTGCTGCTGAAGCTCCACCACAGTGTGATGCTGCCACCACCCTGCTTCAGCCAGCTGATGACAGCACCTGGCTGACAACAAGGGCGTCCCTGGGTGGGACGTATTTGCAGCACATGTGTTGTCACACTGATGAATTTGTTTGTGTTCTTAGTTGCAGTGAGCAGTTGTAGTTCTCTCAGGGCCACAGAGATGCAGAGGTCTGGTGAGCTCACTTCTTTCTAACGCCACCTCAGATTCTTTTTCATTTTCAAACTTGAAGTCTTCAGACCCAAACGATGATGACATCACTTGAGGACATTTATCAGACTTCACACAATGTGGAGAAACAAAAGCCTTAACACAAACCTCTGACCTTCTTATCCCACCTACATAGATACAGGGTATTGTCTTACAGTGAAGCCTCGAACAAGGTCTTGCTTTCTCTTAAAGTGGGTCTGGTTTTTGAAACGAGCAAAGCCACATACTTTATTTTTGGGGAATGAGGGTGGAAATCATTTTTCAGACTTGATTCTTGTGAGCTTCAGCTGAAAAACCAAATCCTCCGATCTGAACAACCACACAGGTCGTTTTTCTCAACCCTCTAATACAACCCACAGGAGCGTCGCCCTCACAGTGGCAGGCGTACCAGACCTTGGTTGTCATGGTTACAATAATAAACATTCAGACTACGTCCTCACCATGGTCACTATAATAAAGGTCATGACTTGGTTAGGTTGTGGAAAAGATGGTGATTTGGGTTAAAATAAGTACTTCCTCAACATTAGACAATCTTTGTTGTCATGGTAACAATAATAATAATGTGGTTAACTTTGTTGAACGGTTATTGATGATGATGATGATGATGAAACAACAAACTGCTACTGTCACATGGGAATCGAACACCTCTCTCCTGTATCATATTCCTCCATCCACCCCAACCTCCTCCTGACGTGGACTTTGTCCAACTATACTTTCCCCTCCTGTCATAATTACTACGGCCACTAGATGTCACCTAGCAACAAAACTTAAATCTGACTGTCTCTGAAAAACATTAAAGTTACTCAGAAACAGTAGAAAAGCACCGTCAGTCAGTCAACGCTACAGATCCACTAAAAACTAAACTTTATTTGGACAAAACTGCAACATCCAACGTTTCATATTTATTCTACCTACATTATTTTGTAAAAAATTGTCCTAACCGAAGACACAAACTCCTGTACACTTATTTTGCTCTGTCTAAATATTCATGGTCACGTCCAGCGGTAGTTGTACATTTCTGTGTGTTTTCTGCAGCAGTGTTGTTATAACACTGATGTTAACCTCCACTCAGGGGGAATGTTGGGGATGTGGATCGACCTAGACCTGCTGTGAAAAGCCTCCTTTGTCTCGCAGCCTCAGACCTCGTCCAGCATCATGTTTCTAATGGCTTCTCCTGGAAGTCGGAGTGCGTGGCTGACGTAACAAGCGAAATTAAACGTCTGGCCAAAGCAGATGTTAGACAGAGGCTGGCTGAAAAGCTGTGGATGTGTGTGGGAGAGAGAAAAATGGGTGTAGCCGCTGCCTGGAAGTAAAAGTTTCAGCAGGAAAGGAGAGAAAATTAGGTGTGAGGTGTGTTTGTGCGTGGTTTTGTCTGTCCATCCGTTTATGTGCTTCTGAACTTATGGGAACCACTGGGATATTTCTGTCTGCTAGCTGCGAGGCTGAGGGTGGTGAGGCCAGACAGTCACTGTTCAGCACTTTGTTCTGGAGCAAAATATCAGCAACTACAAATTTCCATGAGATTACCTTTCTCCTTGAGACGAGATCAAGTCCGTGGGTTTCAACTGTACAGGATACATTTCAAATAAGTTCTTAAAGGTCCATATTTGACACTTTTCCAGTGTTTCAGTGTTGATATCTATAACCAACCAACCAAAAACCATCTCAATGTAGTTTTACACCTCCTCTCTCCTCTCTCTGAAGCTCTAGTAACAACAGATCTATGAACCAATCAGAAGAGAGCATCTGAGTCTCCCTTCTGATTGGCTGACTGTTTTCTGAGTGACCCAATAAAAATATAGCAGTAAACACTCAGAGAAACCAAATCCTGCAAGGTCCAGGTGGGCGGGGCTTGAGGCATGGCTGAGAGCAGTGACTGCTTTGTTGTGACATCACAAAGTTCCAGAAGTCCTGATGGCTGGTTTTAAGGCTCAGTTTCTGAATACAGGCTGTGTGCATTTCTCTGTGGACTGAGGCTTTGATACTTTCACAGTATTAATATAGAACCTAGACCTGCTTTATAATCAAAAAAGACTTGGACAGCTCACTTTTTTTTTGGGACCTTTAACCCTGATGAAGACATCAGACTGGCCTCATCAGAAACCAGATCTCAGCTTTCCAGATCCTGCTTCAGTTGTCCTGACTGTTGAATCACCAGTTTGAGTTTTAGCAGAAATGTTTACAATGGGGTTTACACTGTGTAACCCCGTCTTCTAAAGGTTACATTTATAAATGACTAATGTGCCACAGCAGTTGAAAAAAGATACATACTGCCACCGGGATTATGTTTTTCATACAGAACAAAGACGCCTTTTTTACAGAAGTCACGTGTTCATTCCAGACGTACCGTGTCAGTGGTGTTCACATTTGTCATTTGTCTCTTACAATATCTTTTCATGCCAACTGAAGTATAATTACATTTTTTTTATGTTTGTGTTTTGCTTCTTGTAGCACTTGGTTAAAGTTAGGGGAAAATTTCTGGGACGTCCCTGTGGCCTCGTGGTCTGAGATACATCCCCTGTAATTATGATGTCCCACGTTTGATTCCAGCTCGGGACCTTTTTTTGCACGTCATTCCCCTTCTACCAGAGCCATGTTTCCTGTGCAGAGCACAGTGAAATCTCTAACATCCAGCACTTACTATGCACTTATGGTGGACTCATTCATTTACTCATCTCCTTGCACTTAGTAAATAAATATAGAGGTTGGTATCCAGAGGGTGCCCCATGGCTCATCTGGTAGAGCTTATACCATTAAGGCTTTGTCCTAACCGCAGTGGCCCAGGTTTGAGTCCAGCCTGAGGCCCTTTGCTGCATGTCATCCCCTCTTTTTCTCCCTGACTTTCCTTTCTCTCTCTCTCTCTCTCTCTCGCTCTCTCTCTCTCTGCAGTATCGTAATAAAGACCAAAACTTGAAAAAAAATAGAGAAATTTCTCCAAAACCCTTTTTACAAAACTCTGTTTGATGTAAAAGAGGCAAAAATTAATGTATTCACTCGTCAGTTGTGTTTACATCGCTGCTGGAGCCAATACCTGCGTCTGCTGCCGAATCATTTGACCTGGGAGTGAATGCTCATTGTACCATTTTCCATTCCTTCTTTGACTGGAAGAAAAACATTGCCCAGGAACATAACCCAGTCAGCAAGGCTGAAGTTTCCTTCAAAACTTGTTGGCTTGAATACAGGGTTGGTATACGAGCCACAATAGGAGGAAGTTTCAGGTAGATTTCAAAGTAAAGGAATTAACGTGCAGCCTGGACAAAAATGTCTTCAAAAACATTCAGACTTTACTGCCAGCACATTTGTATTTTTGTTGTAGAGAAAGATGAGCACTCGTCAGATGTTACCTCATGATGATGCCATAAATAAGAAAAATGACGGTGATGGTTTGTCAGTGTTAAACTACCCAACCTCTGAGGTCAAACAGTGATGTTGGTCCATCACCTGAGAGGGCCAGGGTCAGACCTTATGAGTTACTGGACAGAATTCTCCATGAGTGCTCCCTGTAACAAATGAGACTTGGAAACCACGCTTCTGTGTGTGTGTGTGTGTGTGTGTGTGTGTGTGTGTGTGTGTGTGCGCGCGCATGCACAGTGAACATACATTGTGCATGTGTTAGGCATTAGGTGCTAAACATTGGATCAAAGACTTCGGACGGCATCGCATCCGTCTGCGTTTTCTCATTGTTTCTGCCCAGACAGTGAAGTGTGTAAAGCTGCAGGTGAGGCCTGACAGACGGAGGAGTCTTCCAAAAACAACGGAATGCTGGGAAATCCAGGAGGCGGGCAGCTGTTTTCCATCTTTAACATGTGGACACGGTGGAAGGGGGAGAGACTGAACTGTGGAAACACCAGATCAGACAGGGAGAGGTGCAAGGCCAGGAGGGAAAAAAGACAAGTGTCCCAGCTTTGACGGAAAGTGATGGGCAGGAGACGTTCAACATACACAAACACAAAGAAATTCTTCCCTTTTATTGATCTCTACTGTAACAGAGAGTTCCAATCAATGGGCCTCAGGCAGCTCAGAGCTGAGCGTAATGAGGTGAAACCTACAGTATCTTTGCACTTTGAGGGTATTTTCTCACTGAAGACCACAAAGTAGACCGATAACACATATCAAAGGATGAATCACTGCCCGTGTTACGTTTCCCTGTGACAGAGATGAATTATATTCACAATCACTGACTTTCATATTACTCAGTCAGTCATATTACTGTTAATAAGACTGTAATGTCACAGTGCTGCTTCTCACTGTCATTAATTCAGTAGTAAGTTCTGTCGTAAACATTCTTACTGTCAACAGTGAGTTAGTTCAGTATGAAACTAGACCTGCTAAATCACTGCTTATAAAGATAAGGCTTCTCTAATCAACATGTTTGTATTTACAGTGGACTGTGGGCACTGTGAAGGGTGTCGTCATAATCAGCGGAGTGGAAAATTGGAAGAACTGGGACTGTTCCAAGGTGGTTCACTTCACAAACTGGGCTGGTGGCTCAATGTGAAAAGGTAAAACATCAGAAAACGCTGTGTTGTGGTTACTGTACCAGCTAACTGTATTAGGTTTGGTCCTGCAGCTCCCCCATGTTGATGTTCACATGTTCAAAACTTAAGCTGATACACTATGAAATCAATGAGTGTTTCTACTTAACTTAATGTAATAATACTGGGCCGATGCTATCTGTGTGCTTTTATAGTAAATACACTAACCTCGGCCAGCTCGTATGTACATTGTGTCATGACGATAAAGATAAGAAATGACCTGGAGATAATAAAAGTATTTAAATGAAAATGTAAAGCAATTATTAACCCAGGTGAGTGATTTCAAGTTGTCATATGGCAGTATGACAGTTAGTTTGGTAACATATAAATGGTGCAGGTGGGAAAAAATGTCAGTATCAGACTTTGGAGACTGAGGCTGTGACTATTTCTTGGAGGAAGAACGTACCAGTGGCAGTCAGCAGTGGACTGTCGCTATCACTGTTTAATCACTGTACATGAATAATAAAGTTTGTGTTTTTAAAAAAAAGAAAGAAAAGAAAACTATGAAAAAATGTGGTTGAAGAGCTCAAAGAAAAGAAGTGAAAATCCAGCAGCAGAATATCCAGAGAGGAGGTAACTTGAATATTGGAATAAAAATAGTTATTCTTTGTTTGTCTATTTGATGTTTTCCTGGTTTGGAGAACAAACAGTGATGTGACAGTGGTCATAGCTTCGTTCTGTATCACCAGCTGAAAAGCTGAAAATGAGACCAAAGGGAAGAAGCTCAGGAGTGAGATTTGAAACAAGGGTTAAAATAATCACTGTCAGATCCGAGCGAAACAGCCAAGAGTGGAAACGTTGGTGTTTTTAATTTCCTATTTGGCCACGTGTTGCCACACTTTTAGTACAGCTTGTTACCACAGCTGTGAAAAAATGGAGTTCAGCATGTTCTCGTCTATTCAGAACAGAATTGATATTCAAGGTTTCAATATATTTAGTACAGCAAGATGTACTTTTGGAACCCTTGAATTAGACGTGTCCAGATCTGCTGTGGCTGTGCAGAAGGTGCAGGGAAAATATGTGTTGGGTCTTTAATCAATTTCCACTCACAGTTTGCATGTAATTACTGGCTGATTTACGAAGTAGCAGCTCGTTACGCAGTCAGTGCCTGGATTTTCCCTCCAGGCCTCCACCATAACTCCACTGTTTCCATCCTGCTCAAGCCCATTAAACTCCTGCTTTACACGGCCAAGAAATGAGTTTTCTATAACCTACCTATGTTAATCAGGTTTCTATTAAGACTAATTTATAAAGGGAGCTGGTACATACATATTAAAACCTCTAATGATTAACGTCTGATGTGCTGGAACGTCACTTTGCCTGTCATGGAGCTACACTCCCACCACACACAAGTATCCTGCTGCACAAGCAGGTGAGAACTGGTGTGTGTGAATGTGACACATTCAGTGTTTCAGACAGTGAGGTCAGGAAAATACACAGAATCACCGAGATCCAACATTAATAATCATTAGTGTCATATTATCACATCATATTAATTCTGCCAGTAACTTGATGTCAGTACTTAACAAAGATAGTTTGTAAGCAAAGAACCTCCACTCTGCACAACCACAAGTGAACGAGTCTTTCTTTATTCCAACAAATCCACCAGAGTGAAACGTTTTCTGTCTGTCGCTGTCAGGCTGGCATTCTCCCCACTCATATCAATAATTTGAGTTTATAAACTTTATATTTTTGAGCCATGACCTTCAGTATTTGGCTCGCTCATAAAAATAAGTTGTCTGCAGCTGTGTTAGTGCAGTGTGTCAGATACACAGGCTATTTAAAGCAACATTATGCAACAACTTCATTATTTAACCTTTTGATGGTTCACTGACTTGTAATAGGGAGAACGGCGCTTCTTTCTTTCCTGCACACAGCGCCCCAAGTGCCTGTTACTACACTACTACACTACACTGCAGTACGTCACACACCACTGACTATGGGTCTTCAGCTAGCTTAAAGAAGAAGCTAGCCAGGTATTCTCAGTGCGGACATCAGGTGAAGAGGCTAGCTCCTAGCATCTACAGTTTAGCACAGAGCTGCTGCTGCTGCCTGAGTGAATGATCTGTACAGGAACTGTTAGCTGCTGTGCTCTTCACCAGCCCTGACTCAGAGCCCAACAGGGTTTTAACATGTCAGCGTCCTGTAATTACCACAAGTGGCTGCAGAGGTGGCTGTCGCTTTAATCAGCTTAAAGTAAAGTAAATACAACTATGGCACTGGATTTGGTATTAGCTGATACAAAAAATGTAAAAGACTCGGATCAGGATTGGGGCCAAAAAAAAACTTGCTTGGGATATCCCTACTTCTACACCTTCCAGTGACAATAGTTTATCACTTGAAATTCATAGTTTTTGAGACTAAATTTCTCCGTTAGTCAGATAATATCAAGCTAAAAGAGGCTAAAGCTGATGACCCACAATGAAGGCATGGAAATATATTTCTGCTGAGCAAATGAACCCTAGTTTTACCCTCCAGTATGATAAGGACAAGTTATGATGAGCTGTTATTTCCTTAGAACTTAATCCCTATTTGGATGCTAAGGCGCTGCTGGAGTATCCCAAACCAAATAAAGAGTGTTCGGAAAGTTACCACGATCACTCTCTGTATACTGAGGATTACGTGTACTCCAGCACTGTGTACAGTGTTTCAGGATGTGGAGAAATCCAAAGCATGACAGGGCTTGTTATGCCTCGTTATGGCTAAACTTTGATAGTGATTATTCAAGGTCTTGATGGATCATGTTGTTTGGTATCAAATGTGGTATTGGAAACTACTTCTTCAAGCTTTACTGACCTAACATTAGTGAGAAGTAAGAGACACTTTTCATGCAACATTATTGTTGCTAAATGCTGCAAAAACAGACTCACTCTTGGATTCAATTGCATACAAACCAAAAGTTAGAAGCTCTCTAACTCTAAATTTGATTACACTTAATCTGTTAGGCTTCAGAAAATTCTGTTTACCTGGGAATTTCTCACTCAGTCTTAACTGCAAAATAAAGCAGTCCATGTAAACACAGTCAGTGGTTTAACACAAAGCCAGTTATCTGTAGAGATGAATACAAATACAGCATACACTTTCTAAAGGCTTCGACACAAACACAACAGTCTAAGTCAGGCTAGCAGACATTTGTGTCTGCAGAGGGATTATATAACCAAAGTAACAAAAGATGGATGTGGTTGCCAGCACAAAAAAAACAAGTCTGTCATTCCAGCAGAGACGTAGTCCAATCTGTTCTCCTTTGAAAAGCATTATGAGCACAAAATGGAGAGTGGGACCCTGTCACTGCAGGCATGACACATCTGATCTGTGTTGGGTTTGTTGTGGAAAAAAATGGTTCTCTGTATTTCTGTATTTCTGTAAGCAGGTTAAAATGTGTCACTTACATGAAGGTCACTCAACTGTGGATCCTCTCATAATGTCCAGTATTATGCATGGTACATGGGTTTCCCTCAGCCTGTTCAACAGGTGATATCCTGCATATCTTCCAAGAGCTGTACATCGTGTCCTATTGTCTACATTTAACCAGCTCCACAACAAAAAGGACCCACAAATGCCAAAAAGCTTTTTTTCCCAGTTGCTTTTGAAGTGTTTCCAGGTATATTTTTCCCCTCCAACGTTCACTTGACATCCTCAGTCTATTTAGGTTTTGCAGCGGATGTCAGCTGCGCTAAGTTTGCAACTTTCTGACAAGCTGTCACCCCCCCTGCCCCTGCCCCACCTCCCTGTTACTGGCTTGTTTTGACTTCTGACCCTTTGTTGCAGGGCCTGAGGACAGCAGACCTGCCCGCCACCCGTGACACACACCTCCATTGAGGAGACCCACTAGCGCTGCCGCCAAAATATCTCTGTCAACGGTTTCATGGCGTGTGAATGAATTTCCCTGAAACTGATCTGCTTGACGGACCCTGAAGAATTTTAATTGTCTTGTAAAATATTCATCGAGGGTTTTCCTCCAGGAAGCTGACACTCACCAATAAACTCGAGCGACGTCTAACGCTGCCAGCTGACAAAATGTCCTCTCTCTGCTTCTCTTTCCATATTCAGCTCTCTCTCTCTCTCTCTCTCTCTCTCTCTCTCACACACACACATACACACACACATCTTCATACACTTTTTTGTGATAGTTCAGTTTTTTTCATTTCTGGTGTTTACAGTCGGATTTTTTATGTTCAAATTTTTAATTTGTGTAAAAAAAACAGGTGGAAGGAAACACACGCATAGACAAAAAGCCTAATGTTGAATTTAAGTTTCCAGCAGCTACGGTGGCCCTGAGAGCTCAATGCACTGTAGCTTGAAAAGAACATGCAAATAGACAAAACACAAGCAAATTCAGAAAACATCTTCATCATCATCTGTGAAGCAAATGCACACAACACAACCAAATCCAGAAACACGCTGCAGTAGCACAGACAACAACTGACGTGTTTCCAGGGAACACTCAAAAGTGGTGAACCCTGCACTTGTTGTTCTTTGCTTTTAACTCCAAAAGCCACAAAGCATTAACCGAGTGAGTCCCAGCTGAATTCATCACTTTTTAGTGTCTTCTGGAAACACTTCTGTTGTTGTCTGTGCTACTTGCAGCGTGTTTCTGTATTTGGTTATGTTGTGTGCATTTGCAGCGCATGTGTTTTCAAATTCATGAAGATTTTTTTTCTGAATTTGCTTATGTTTTGTCTAGTTGCATGTTTTTTCTTCAGCTGCATTGTGTTGAGCTCTCAGGGCCACCTTAGTTGCTGGTGTTAGCTAACTGCTACAGCTACTCCGTGACTGCCAAAGGGGATCATGGGTCACCTAAAATACACCCATGAATCAGCATGAAGGTTGTGTGTGCAGCAGTTCACCTGTACAACACACAGACAGATTTACATAGGGAAAAACATGAATTTGACACATGTATTTAAGAGGAGAAACATAATCAATGCAGATGTTTCCATACGGGGAATGAGGTGTAAATCAGCAGCTATAACAAAACATCTCAACCCTGCTTACTATTTAAAAACTTAGTGATGTGCTCCATGGTCTAATTATTGATAAGATATTCATTTTTATCCACATTGTTCATGATGCACTATCCCACAAACATTGATTAATTCATGATCTTAAACGTATGCACATACTCTCTTCATGCTTTTACACACAAACACTCATTAACACACTGCTTGGTCATCAAAAGCTCTCTCTCCTTCATACTAAAACACCCAAATTGTTCATGCTCAGTCTTCATTTGCCAGTTCAGACACACACACACACACACACACACTCCATCTCTTATTACATGTATGTGCTTTCTGAGCCCCTCGCTGCAGCCGTTTGGAACGCCTCTGATGGAAAACCGTAGTCCATTCACATCGTTATTTTGGCTGCAACGATCCCAATCTCTTTCACCAACACGACAATTACCTTAGCAGACAGCAGCACCACGTTGCATGGCCACAATGCACAATCCAGACATTACCCAATATCCTGAGAGGGTCCAGGGGGATACATGCTGCTCATTTACACACATGCTAATACGCTGTACGACTGGTCGACAGGTCTGCGGTCTAAAGTCCCAGAGGAGATTTATTAGGACAGATATGAATGACACTGTAGGAATGACTTAAAGGGAAAAACTCACGAGTGGACATTTACACAGTTTTCTTTAGTCTGTGACGTTCAGTGCAGGTCTGGAACTTATTTTGTGGTTAGAATTCAGTTTTGGGCAAACCAGAGTAACTTCAGTCAGAAACAAGAGTGAATTTTTAAGACAGAGAGAGTCCACATAAAAAATGAACATTAGGAAATTGGAAAATTTTATTCAATTCTCAACATCAATGTATGATTAAAGCTCCCATATTGTAAAAGTAGATGTCCATGTGTTTTTTGATTATAGATCAGGTTTAGGTTCTATATTAATACTGTGAAAGTATCAAAGCCTCAGTCCACAGAGAAATGCACACAGCCTGTATTCAGAAACTGAGCCTTAAAACCAGCCGTCAGGACTGCTGGAACTTTGTGATGTCACAACAAAGCAGTCCTCAGCCACGCCCCAAGCCCCGCCCACCTGGACCCACCATCCAACCTTGCAGGATTTGGTTTCTCTGAGTGTTTACTTGAAATCTGCTATATTTCTATTGGATCACTCAGAAAACAGTGAGTTGGTAGAGGCCAAAACAGAGGTGAAAGGAAATATTGGACTTAAATTCATCAGAACTCCACTTAAATTGCTAATGTTGTTCTGTAACTGCTGGATGTGTAAATAAGCAACTGTTTGCTAAAATGTTAGCCAAAACAAATCAATCATCTGCTTCAACAACACAAAAACACTGTTCTGTAGCTGTTCTGGTAATTTGTTGAGGTGATGTCAAATCATCAGATTTTTCAAACCAGGTGCTTTAACAATAGCTGTGTATTATTTACATATTAGATGGTTTGTCCTTTACGTCTCCATGAAATATATTGTGACAGAGACTGTCAATCAAGTTTCATGATAAAGATTTGCTGTAATAAAAATAATAATTAATAATTAAGTAAATACAAATAAGTTTATTTACTTTATTCACTTTTCAATAACATTTGTCACAGCCACATGCTGTATATGTGTGTGTGTGTGTGTGTGTGTGTGTGAGTTGGAGTGTAGGATAATGAGCAGATACTCTCCTGATGACTGGGCCAGCTGGCAAACCTTCTTACTCTCTCCACCTCAAACTACTAACCTCACATACCACAGGGTCAGAGTCGTACTAGAACTGGATTAGGTTGGTGGCCGTGGTGGCCGTGGCCGTGGTGATGGTGGTGTGGACAGCTTCCAGGAATCACACTCGTCCCCTTCCCTGCCCTCTTACCCTTCGCTGATTTTCCAGTTTTCACAGCCAGCCTGGAAAGTGTGAGTAAGCTTTTCCTGCGGAAAAAAAGTATTTTCATCAAAGTCATTTGGAATCTGCAGCCGCGCTACTGTTAACAGACGGAGGAGAAACAGTAGGACAGAGGGGAAAGAAAAACGCTGTGTCAACTGTGTGAGGACAGATCTGAGTTTAACTTTCCTCGGAGCGTTGGTCGAGAGGGACAGAGGAAGATGGATGGCAGGAGGCCTGTGGCAGGTCAAGCTCTCTTCAGCCCAGGGTCAAAGGTCAACATTTGGAGGACACTGCACAAGGCCTGCACTATAAAACAGATATTTATGGAGCCATTAGTGTGAGTGAGGCATTAGCTTACAACTTGAAGACACAATTAGCACACATGGGTGTGCACAGTTGGATATTGTGTGGACAGGGATAAAAGTGGGAGCAAAAGACCTGCAAGCACACATAAGTGATGTCAAGTTTTTTTAAGCCACAATTCAGAGGCCAAATCCTCTGAAGGCTGCATTTAAAGACCGATGGCGTCACAGCGGTGCGACTACACTGTCCCATTTTGAAGGCTCTTCCAAATGTGGCTGAGAAATGCATCCTTCTTTTCAAATCCTGTGTCCCAGCCTATCCCAAGATTCATGGCACACCGGTTATGAAAATAACATTTGTACTGTTACAGTTCAACGGTGAAATTGTTAAAAAAGGGCCTTACAACCTAAAAAAAGTATTTGTACACAAAAAAAAGAAGAAAAAAAAGTTAGGTGTTGTGTAAATGTAGAACACAACAGCAAGGGCAGGCACAGCTGGTGACCTGAAGCAAAAATCCCCTGTGGGCCGACCATCTCATTTTGGGTCGGCCTATTTGGTCTGCAACAACTACACCTTCACACACTGTTTCCTCTGAAGGACTTGGCCCGTGAATTGTGACACAGCTAATGTATATATTTTTTGTCATTACAACATCTTTCAAATACTTTGTAACACTTTTAATGGGCTTTTGTTTTTGCCCAGCCTTAGAGGCAGGGTGAGGAGCTCAGAGTTAGAGTCACTGTGAGGAGCCAGTTGAGGTGGATCTGATTAGGATGCCTCCTGGATGCCTTCCTTCTCTGGGCACGTCCAACCCATGCCCCAACCCCTGATAAGCGGAAAAAAATGACAGACTAACCTTAACTGTTATCAGAAAACTAAACACACGGAAAACTGAGGACAACACTGAAGGTGTCCTCAGTTTGTGTGACACTTTGCTGTCAGCTTCACTCCCATCACTGAGCTGAAGACGAGCTGTGAGAGCCCCGTGCCTCAGGACCAGGAATGTTCATCACCCAGTTTCACCTCATCAGCAGCCGATAAACACACATGACAGTGAAATAAGCGGTTTCACCTGCCAACACAAAATAAAGAGGTTGAGACACGTGAGGGCTGAGAGCAGCCCACAGGCGCCAGGCTGCTGTGCTCAGGCTAATCTCATCTTCTTATCAACTATTATTACAGTTTGAAGAGCGCCAGTGAGTTAGTGCTGCACAAAAATGCTTTGTTGAATTAATTGTGAATATTTGTTTTATTGCTGTCGCCACGTGATAGACCCACCCCACCCCACCCCCACCCCTACCCCCTACACACACACACACCTACAGTAAATGCAGCAAGGGTTCCGTGAAGCTTGCGTGTCACTGTGTTTCTGTAAATGCAGACACGCATGTGCATTCAGTCTGCTGCTGCTGCACTGCAGTATTTCTCTCTGACATGTTTATCATCTATAGTCTCTGCTGCACTGAGAGTCTGGTTTGTGGAGCAGGTCATACAAAACAAGCCACAATTAGAAAAAGGGGCTGTTTTTAGAAAATGCATTAATGTAAAGACTTCACAAAACAACAAACTTCAGAGGGACAACTGACACAACTTGAAGGAGCAAGGAGAAAGGAAAAGTTTTGGGTTATGGCCTTCATCAACACATTACAACAAATATTTCAAATAGGATGAGTACACACACATATATAAACTGTTTTAAAAACATTTCACATAGTGCTGAATATATAGTATATATATATTCATTGTGAGTGTCCTAAAGGTCTCATATTTTACACTTTTTCAGTGTTTTATTTCAAATGTTGATCTATATAAGAAGATATATGTGTGATTTTAAGAACCAAAAACCATTTCAGTGTAGATTTACATCTCCCCTCTCAGGCTTCTCTCTGGAGCTCAAGAAACAACAAGTCAGTCAGCCAATCAGAGGAGAGGCTCTGAGTCTATGATCAAATGAGAGATTGAATAGAAACATAGCAGATTTCATGTAAACACTTAGAGTAATCAAATCCTGCAAGGTTGGATGGTGGGTCCAGGTGGGCGGGGCTTGGGGCGTGGCTGGGACTGCTTTGTTGTGACATCACAAAGTTACAGAAGTCCTGACGGCTGGTTTTAAGGCTCAGTCTCTGAATACAGGCTGTGTGCATTTCTCTGTGGACTGAGGCTTTGATACTTTCACAGTATTAATATAGAACCTAGATCTGCTTTATAATCAAAAACACATGGACATCTAACCTATAATATGGGACCTTTAAAAAACTGACATTATGACTTCTTTGGCTCCACTTAATCTCTTCTGTGTCTATAAAAACAGATTGCAACAGGACTAGTTAGTGTACATAATTTCTTTTAATAGAGCTACTATGTTCTGTGGTTTCTAGGCTACTTAAAAGACTTAAGTTTGGTTGTTATACTGACAATCAATGCACACAACAGCCACAAGCACAAATGCACTGGTCTCAAAATAAAGTTGCTCTTTATGCTGCAAGTGTTGTTGCTTCAGATCCCATAATTCATCAGCTGTGGTGATGAAATCTGGCGCTGTTTCTCACCAGCGAGATTCACTAGCACGACTGCTTCCCTCAGTGACTCACCAGTAGAAATCAGAAACAAAACTAAATACAGACATATAATAGCTTCAAGACAGGCTAAATGCTTTTCTTTTACAGGGTCAGTTCTCAGACAGTCCAAAACATACAGTAAATTTTCCACTATTCTCTATAGTTATATCTATACATGCAGATACTTTGGTTTTATTTTCCCAGGCTTGGAGATAACTGTCTCTTAGATTTCTGCTGACAGCATTGAAAAGTTGAATGTGGGTCAGAGATTTCCCAGTTTTGTACTGACATTTCTATCAGGGATGGAATTTTTTTTTAATTATTCAGGCATTTAAATGTTCAAACGCAACAAATATAAAAGATGAACGGGGGAAGATGAAATAAATTTCTTTGTTTACTCTCCATTATTATAAAAGAATGAGGTGACATGTTTAAGTGCTGTTACATAAAGTTCAACAAATAACAACCACAGATTTAGCACTTAAACATGAACCATAACCATTTACTGAACACATTAAGTGTCCCAGCATACAACTAACCAATCAAAACAATGGCACAAACAATAAACAAGGCCCTATGTAAGTTAATGAATAGGTTGTGCCTCAGACAAGGTATTTAAAGCCTGAACTCTCTCCTCCTCCTCTCTGGCTTCCTCAGTACTAACATACTTCTCTCTTGTTATGGGGAGAAGTGTGTCAACCTATAGGTCTCTGTTACAGTCCCAGCATGGCTCCTTCACTGAGGTGATAAAGGTCTAATTAATAGCTGTCAGGGAGAGAGCAGCCGCCTGAAAACACGACCTGTAGTACATTCTGTACTTTATGTGTGTTGTTGAGGCTGAGGAATGAGCTTCATCCAGCACAGACAGACAGTATAACACTGCTGCTGCTGCTGGAGCTTGTAATTTGCCAACACATGTGTGACTCAACAATAGAGATTAAATTCATTTCAGTACTAGTTTAATACAGAGATTCCCAACCGCTGTTCAGTCCGAGAACATGTGGAGGCTGTAGAGTCGCACAGCTACCTTGAAGAACAAGAAAATACAATTCGATTTTACGGTATATCCACATACTGAGTAAGTAAACTAGTTAGTAGGCAAGCTAGCAGGAGAGGTGTAAATAATTAATGAAAAGCAATGGAGTTAAATATTTGGCTAAAAATAATGCATGAATGGTTAAAGTTAGCAAAAAATTGTGAATACATGGTTTAAGTTAACTAAAAAATAATGGATAAATGGTTTAAGTTAGTGGAAAATAATGGATGAATGACTTAGGTTAGCTAAAAAGAAATGGTTTAAGTTAGCTAGAAAATCTAGATACATGGTTAAAGTTAGTGAAAAACAATGGAGAAATGATTTAAGTCAGTGAAAAGTGATAGATAAATAGTAAAGTTAGCTGAATGTAAATAGGTTGTATAACAGCTTCTTAGTGTAGTTACACAACTCATTTGCTTCACCTTGAGCTGCCACATGAATATTTGGTTTTGATGGACTACAAGAGGCGGCTGCACAGTAGAACACTGAGTGCACGCAGGTCGATGTTATGCAGTCTATTCAGATGCTCAGCCTCTGATCTCTCAGGGTGAGTGAGCGTGCTAAATGCTAAAGGGGTCATACATCTCACCTTCAGGTATTCAGACACAGAGTGACAGAAGCTAATGTTTGAGAAGACTTTGTCCCTGCTGCTGCTTCCTTGAGGTTTGACAGTAAGTCAACTCATTCTCAGGCTTTTTTATCTTTTAAATAGCTGAGTTCACTGAGTTTAGAGTCTGCTATGTGCATAGTTCCTATGGAGAGCAGACACCACCACTGGTAAAATGTGGGCACTGGTGTTACTAGACCAAACTCTAACTGATCCAGCCTTCTCTCTTTGAAATACAAAGATAGTTATTGCAGCATTAATAAGTTAAAGCTTTATTACCACCACTGATGCCCCCTCGAGCACATCAGGCCAGTGGGTCAGACTGTGGTCGTACTCGGTCTTTATTTGCAGTCTGTAGTTTGCTGCTCCTGCCGATTGCAGGAGTTCCACTGAAATTCATGGATTTTGTTGTTTTGCCATTGAACCAAATTTTCCTGTTATGTTTCTGATGTGTGTAATAAATACACTTTGATCAGAGTGATCACAGAGAGTGAACGATGTATATAAGAGCAGTGCTACAGTTTGTAGTCTGATATTGTGATAAGGTACTGAATATAGTGATAAAACACACTGCAATAATAACTTCCTCTAGAGCAGGGGTGCCCAATACGTCTATCGCGATCTACTGGTCGATCGCAAGAGGAGTGCAGGTAGATCGCACGGAACTCCCGCACGGCATTAAAAGAAGTAGAATCTACTTCTTTTAATACCGTGCAATCTACATTTTTTCCTTAACTTCATTGGGAGTTCTGTGCGATCTACCTGCACTCCTCTTGCGATCGACCAGTAGATTGCGATCGACGTATTGGGCACCCCTGTTCTAGAACATCTGCTGGTCAAAGTTTACCAGGGTGAACTGACCCTGTGTCTAAAGATTGCAACGAAACGACACCAGCACTCAAATTCACCATTTAACAGTGAATGTATACTGGAAATGTAATGTGGCTGTGCCTTCAAAGCATTTAAGGGAGAGGAGTTCTGCTGGTGCATGAAGCTTGCCCACCTTCAGTTCCACCCAGATCCATCACGATCGCTCAAACTCAGAGTTTCTACCTCTAGTTTTGACAGAGATAGGAGCAAACCCAAAATCCAAATGGTTCAAAGCACATTTCTTATCTTCAGAAAATTGGAAGATGGATGTTGGTCTAGTTGTACCAAAGCACCACAGAACTGATGTGTGTTTGGTGATAATCTCATATAATGATGTAAGTATGAAAGGCCTAAACAGGGTCTACACTAGACCATTTACTTTTGTGTTCAGGTTGGTGGCTCCTAGAAAAAAGGAAACTCCCTTGTATATGTATTGGGATTTAAAAACACTCAGTGACACAGAAATAATAAAAGCACTTTCCCGACAAAATAAGAAATATGAAGGAGAAATATCAAGTAGCAATCCAGAGAACAGAAGAAGGACGCCCGTCTGGTACTTCTCTGGAAACAGTGTGAGTCGTCCAGTGGGCAGCTGCTGAGGACGCAGTGTCACAGCAGCTGAAACAAAGTCAGAAAAGTCTGCTGACTTCATTCACACTGGAGCGGCTCGATTTGAGGCAACTCTGGGACGGGGGACTCCCTTCAGAAAATACAACCAGATGGCTTCACCATCTAGCTGCTTTTGAAGTGTCCCTGTACTGTGTGTGTGCGTGCGTGTGTGTATGTGTGCCTGTAACCCTGGGTGTTGACTTCCAGACACGTGAATATTATTTTCTCAGACCAAAGCAGCCGGTTTCACAAGGAGTGTGGGAGCAGACTTGAGGGTGGAGGCCAGACTCAGACTGACTGGGATCCTCTGGACTGAAAACAATCAACTGCAGCAAGAAACCTGCTCACAGAAGTCTTTCATTTAGTGGTGTAATCAATAAAGTATTATAATCAGTGTTAATCACCTACATCTGTTTTCCCCAACTTGCTGTGTTTTCTCCAAGTTATAATTTACAAGATGTGTGTTTTCTGGGTTTACATGTATGTGGGTGGTGCTGTGACTTCTTCTGGGGAATTTATGGTGAAACAGAGTTTAGTCAGACCACAGTGTCCTCCCTCAGACTCAGGCTCTGTCATGTGATCCTGATATGGCTGCAGCAGGTTGATTCATAGCATTATGATACTAAAAATGAGCTTGCATGGGAATCCTTCCATGGGAAGTTTTCAAGTAAAGCACTGATAAAAATACCCAAACGAGCACTTCAGAAAGCAGAGAGATACGTTGTCTTCCAGATATTATGAAGCTAAATTGTTTAATTATGTTCAGAGAATTGAAATGTACAAATAATTAACTTTTTCACATATTAAAAAAATACAAAACAGGCATCAGAGAGGCTACACCATACACCAGAGAAACAGAGGGCTACATCACATCCCCAACAAAGACAGTGTCACCCTTCTGCTCCTTCCCATATGCAGCACGACCCAAAACACCTAAACACACAAATACATAAACCAACAAATAAACACAAGAAACAGACCAACAGTTTCAGGAAGTAGCATCTTATAATCATGCTGTTTATGGGCCAGATTCAGGCCGTGGAAGCTGGTGTACATGTATATGTATATTATAATCTGTGTGACACCATATCAAATTAGTTTTGCATAATACACTGTGTGGTTTCCTAGCTGAGATCCACCAGACCCACCTTTTCTTAAATCTATAATTATAATCAATACCCTTCAAACCAATAAAATACACTAGAATAACCCACTGCCACCATAACCCATGGTCGCAATTATGAGCCACTGTGGCCTTTCACCTCTTATCTGTAAAAAATGCAACAGTGGGTGTATAGGTATAGTGACATGGAAATCTCACTTTGTACAATATGTGACCTTTAACATCACATTTTCTTGTAGGAGTGGTCAATAAACTGAGTCATGATTGGATGATATATTCAATATTTAATTAAAAACACTAAATCAGAGCCATATTCCCATTCCTGAACACACACACACACACACACACACACACACACACACACACACACACACACACACACACACACACACTCATTTTAACACCCTGCCCTGTTCACTTTAGATTTATACACTGTGGTTGCTCACTTCCCATTATCACAAATGTAATGTGGCACCTTTACATAGAGATATACTGTAATTACCTGCACAGGTTTAGTTTAATGGAAGCACAAACTTTCTTCCACTCAGGATTCTCTGATTTTAACTCATTTTGATGTGGATATAATTTTACAACAACACAAACCAGAGAAAGTCTCTCTGCAGAGAATAAGTGTGAGTACA
The DNA here is from genome assembly GCF_046630095.1 of Trachinotus anak. Lineage (NCBI taxonomy): Eukaryota > Metazoa > Chordata > Actinopteri > Carangiformes > Carangidae > Trachinotus > Trachinotus anak. The sequence continues at coordinate 2,758,649 of NW_027273869.1, forward strand.
TGTGTCTGCAGCTCACTTCAGGTTGCAGTGTCTAAGGGGAGCATTCGGCCCATGACAACATCCAGCTCTCTGTTTATCGTCCCAGTTCCCATCTGCTCAGCACCTCAACTCCACAATCTGCCCTGCTCCTCTTTCTGTTTTCTTCCTCTCCTCTTGTTCTGTCTGTTTTTGGTGTGATGAGGAGGATCGATTTCTCACGAGACAGTGAGAGCTGTGTTTCCTGACAAGGTCTGATTAGTTAGCCACAAGCTGGAGAGTGACCACAATTACAGGAGTGTGTTTTCTCTTTGCCCTCTGGGCCTGAACACATACGCTGACTGGGGGAAAAAAAACACTGGTGTTGACTCACTAATACTGCGAGCGTCTGTCTGACAAATGATTTCTTTATCTATGGCACAGCCTAGTGGTGAGTGAGAATACATGAGCTCAGTGCAGTCGTGATTTAAATAACAGTGACAAATGAATTTGACAAATGAATTTTCATACAATCAGCAGACCTTTACATTTTTGAAAATTTGCAGTGAGACTTTGCAGACTACAACACAAACCAGGAGCACAGGAGGCACCTAAGGTTCAGGCTGGGTATCAAGATATGATTCTTTCATGGACCGATCGAACTGGTTTGTCACTATCAAGGGTGGAAAAATACTGTCATTTGATATGAAATTTCGATACCTAAGGAGTAAGTGAGTAAATCTCATCAGTGTCAGTGAGCCAATGAGCAAACAGCACGCTTGGACAGACATCTAATAATGCTGATCTAACAATTAGCTGTTTATTTACAAGAAGATTGAGCTCAGAATAATAGAATAATAAAAGGTAAAAATAATATTTGTACTGTAATTTTCTTCTTGTAAAACTGGATTTGATTAAATTGGTATCAGAAAAGAGGTTTTTTAAAGAATCAGTGTTGAATTCAAGATATTGGTATCAGTACGAAGTATCGAAGGTTTTTGACACCCAGCACTAGTAAAGTTAAAATGTCTCACAGTGAATTTTTTAAACTGGTTTTTGCGCCAACAAATACTTCTTTAATCCCCTTTAACAGTTAATAGGCTCAGGTGTTAAAGAAGTATTAAAATAAAAATTGTACTTTAGTTTCTTGAACCATGTTGATCCCTAACAAAAAGATCAAATGTTATTTTTATGTAATTTTACGACTGAAAAATCATGGGTAATGCTTCAGGTATCAGGGCTGAGTGGGTGTGGTTTGATCAGATTTGACAGACAGTTGTCTGTAAACATTTGCAAACAGCTGACAGAGCCTAATGACACTAAATTCTGATTTTTTTTTCCGACTCCTCCCCTTTTAAATCAGGATAGACAAAAACATAAATAAAGAAATTTCTCATGTGGAACAACCACAGCTCTTTATGTAGGACACCGTTACACACACACACACACACACACAAAGAATAGAGAAAATATTTAAAATACATCTTGTTCTTGCCAACATCTCTTTGAATTAAGGCAAAGTTACATTTGAGCCCTTTATTAATAACAGTTTTGCCGTGTGGTGCTTTGTATGCAGGAACTTAACACTGACAGTAAATGACACACAGAGACACTCAAGGCTGCCTCAATGAGTGAAGTGTTAAAGCCGCTGTAATAAACCCATATTATATTAACTATGGCTCAGATAGATACAGTGCGACAGGAGTCGCTCAGTGTCGAACTCACAGACAATCATCACCTAACTGCACTTCCCCTCAGAGCTACAGAGCATCTTAGCATCTTTTAGCTCATTGTTTTGGTTTGATGGCAACTTCACTGTTTTGCTTGCATCTCATTGCTCTCATTCGATTCAGCAGGCAGCTATTTACAGTGGCAACCATTTTGAAACATATTCACCAAGTGGAGTAAAAAGGAAACAAGAATCTGTAATGATGGACCTGCCGCAAAATCAATGCAGTTAAGGCTCAAAGAAATGAGGCTTCAAAAGCTGTGACATTGTATCTTTATGTAGCATAATGCTAACCAGTTAGCTAAAGGAGAGCTGTGAATTATTCATCATGTCCTGTTCTTGGTTTGTGTTTAGCAAACAAACAGACAGACAACACAGTGCAACACACTCAGGTGCTAGAGTGTAAAAATATGTGTAAATGTCCTTTGTGTGAAAGTCAGATTCATGCAAAAACACGAGCACAACAAACATGTCAACAGTTCAATTTATTCAATACATCAACATTTCTATACAGTTTAATAAGACTCATGTTATATGACACATTTTGCGGGATGATTGGACAGTTTTTCATAGCACCTTAAACAGATCGATCAGTGTGTCCTGAACATCAGAGCAGATTAAACCTGACTCCATCCACTTTCATAAGAACACTTCTTAAACAGGGCCAGCGCCATTTCATCTGACGGACTGAGAGGAAAGTTCCCCAACAAACCCTGTTGTTCAGCCTGAAGTTCAACATAATTTTGGAGCAGGAGCCATTTTTCATCTTAGATAACTGGACATACACTGCATGCCTGCCCTTCCTCTCCGCTCCTTCCAGTCCCTTCTGTAGACCTCAAGTGCTTTGCAACCAAGCGTGTTTTGCGGTGGTTATTTTAAGCCCTGAGTACAAGCCCCGTCTGCATCAGGGTCAAGTATTTTAAAACGGTCTTAAAAGGAGCTCTCCATATGAAGGAGAGATCTGTGCTTCAAGATTATTTACAGGCTGAGACTATAAAGCCTTTTTTTAAAGAAAGGAAACTAGTTCATGATGGAAGATTAGTTTACAGGAATTTATATTCTGATTAAACGAGCTCCCACAATTTGGCACATATGACGAGCTTCACGTTCAGGCCAGCATCGTGCAGCCTGGGCACGTTTAGGGAGAGAGCCAAACCAGGGGAGTGAACTGAGAGATTTGGATTCAGCTCTGCGAGCATGAAATATTGTTTCTGAAAGGTTTGTAAAGTTCTGTCGTTAAACAATAAAAATGGAGGTGCAGACGTCTGGGAGAACTGACAGATGGCCTCTTGCTCTTTAAAGCCGTGCGAGCTAACTGCCCGCTGGCAGATCCACACAGATGCAACAGCTTCGAAAATTGTGAACTTAGACACCTAAAAGTCCAGAAGGTTGACGTCAGTAAGCTGCACGTGGACTGTTTTTAATGCTATATATCAAAGAGGGAAAAGATGTTGAGTTCAGCGGAGTTCAGCTTTTTATAGCACTTGTTCACTTCTATTCTGCTGTTTGTAATTTGCTTTTAAAGGACTGTATGAGTGTTTTTGCATATTTTGCCCCATTTAGCACATGATACCTTAACGTTCCTAAATGTTTTGAAAGTGTACCATAAGATTGGCTGGACCAATGTTTCCCAGTGATTTCAGTTCACTATGAAAATCAGTTTCCTGTGGCCTGAGGTTGAAGACGCCAACCATGAGCTCTCACCCCTCATTTCCTGTCATGTCATTACCAAGTATCCCTGTTGATTATGTCCACAATTAAAGATTTTCATCCACTCGCAGCGTTCAGTGGATCTGCAGGAAGTGTCTGTCCCTCATACAACAGATTTCCTCTGATGTACAGGAGCAACAAACCAATGACACTTTGATTCCCTCGGGTAATGAAACATCAGCTGATAGCAGCTCTGTAAAAGCACTTAAATCTGGGAAAGGCCAATCATCAGGTTTCTATAATCAATATAATTTCATTTTAAAAAAGCCCCGTGACTTGAAAACGATGTGGAAACACATGAGCTTGTAACACCTCCAACTTTACTGTTTGTGTCTTGTCACAGACCTGAACTTATTTTGCCTTATTATTGAACCTAGCAATGAATTTTACCTAACCCTACTCACACTGTAGCTGCTCTGTGCTATAATCCAGGGTTTTGCAGAATCATCCAGTGTCTACGTTACTGTTTGGTGATGAGGCTGCATCAACATGAACTTCAGTGTTGCATGGCACAGAGGCATAAAAATGTCCTTAATATAAAGTCTGTATTAGTAGCATTAGTTATGAAAAAGACTATATATTTTTAGTTAAACGTCTAAAATCTGTAAAAACACTGATTAGATGAAGGTGCACTGTGCTACCTCATGCTGTGTCATGATCAGACTCAAAAAAGAACTGCATCAATACAAAGTGAGATAAACAGTAGTGTGCACTTGGTTCCCTCAGCAAAAACACAGGCATTGTCCTTTAAGGTTTTTAAGTCTAAACTTCCTGAGGGTGAAGGTGTGTCCGTACCTGACAACAAAACTTCACTTGTGCAAAGTAAGTCTGGAGCTTCTCAGTCAGCTCCTCGCTGCAGGAAGCCCACTGTGATTGAGGCTGACGGGACAATGTTGTTTTTCCCATGAAATTCTCATCAAATGTAGCTTTAATACAAGATTGTGTTTCCTGAAATTTAAGCTCACGATGAGAGAGGGAATGTGAATCCTTATTTAACATAACACCTAACCCTAACCAGAATAGAAAGACTGAAAAACACCAAAGTTTGATTTATGTTGGAAAAAAAAAAAGAGATGAAACAAACAAACCCTGCACCCTAAACATATCTTCCAATGTTCTGGTGTCACATCAAGAAGTGTGTGTTTGGCCTGACTCAACCTCCCTGGATAAATTAAAGTTATGAAGCCTCTAAAGCAGGTCATGTCGACTTAGAAGAGAGCCAACAAATCAATCTGAAGCACTCTGTAATTCATAAACGACTTCCTGCACCTCCCTCTACAAATACCAAGTCCTGACTGAGCTCTCTGTATCTATGAGCTGATTTAATGGAGCAACAGACACAAAGCTATAAATAGGCAGCCAGGATGCTTCAGTGTCTGTATCAAACACTGGCTGTCGCCAGGCTCGGGGGGTTTGCATTACAGGAATCTGAGATGGAGCGAAGCAGCATCTGGAGAACTTCACTCTGACTGCTGTTGTGACAACATCACTGCTCAGTGCCTCTGCATGTTTTATTTTTAGTTAAGCAGGGAATGCTTACTGAGCCCTGAAGTCTGACTTCATATTTTAGCTGCTGCTCTGATTTACAGTCTGCCTGTGAGTTTAGTGGGTTGCTTGTATTTTCCCGGAAAAATCCAGGGAAAACATACCACCCCCCCCCCCCCCCCATTTCCCGTTTCCAACTCAGTCAGCTGACTGAAGGTGGTGTTTCAGTTAACCCGATCAGACTTTGTCTGTAAACCAATCATCTTGTTGCTGTCAAATTTAAAACTGTTCCTTTCTCTGCTGCTGTCGGTTGTCGTTTCAGTGTCAGACTGATGGAAACCTCCTCCACGCCATTCACCTACAGTTTCCACCAGAACCTGCGTCCATGGGCCTGACCTCTGACCTCATCAGCCCTGCTGCACATCACATCCATCCAGATCCTCAGCACTGCTCTTCACCCTCATAGACACATATACATAGATGCTGCATTGGCCGCTGGACTGTACATAATTCAGTTCATGTAAATCTAACATTGAGACACTCTCCTCCTGATGGAAAACAGTGATTACAGCCAACTGTCATGATTTTAAGTCACTGAAGACCAAACTTTTATTTTTACTCCACATAGATCATAACCCCCGGAATATAAAAACTACTCATTAGAGAAATGTAAACAAAATGTAAATGGCAGCAACGTTGATGTATCACAGTAACGGACTGAAGCAGCCAATGCGGCGTCTACTTATATATATCTATGTTCACCCCTTCACCACCTGTGTTACGACTGTTTATGAAGATGGACGACATGGCAGCTCCCTGATCGTGATGCTAAAACATCTCAATCACCCCCTGGTGGTTGGCTGCAGTGTGGGTCATAAACCCCGCCTCCTCCATGTTAGTGGATGGGACATGATGTATGTTCAAGTTATTTGATTATTTCATTAGTTATTTGATGCTATAAAACAGGCCTTGATGTGGCTCCACCCCCTGATCAATACTGTGCAGGCTCTGGCTCCAAACAACATCACCAGTGCTCATATCTGAGATATTTTGGCTTCATTTTTATACAGTGGGAGCAAACGGAGACGCATTGTCCATCTTTAGACACAGTCATTGGACTGGACCCCATCAGGGGATTTTCATGGAGTGACTGTCCCCTTTAAATGATGACATCACAACGGGATCCCGTCGCCAAAGACATATTTCTTCATCGTTTCTATTGTGCTATTGTGCACACTAAATCAAATAAATTAATTCCTCTTTAAGTGTCTATGTTAAATAAACATCCATCCACAGTCATCTGTTATTATATTATATATATAAAATCTGTTTATATCTATCTAAAGTGCAAACCTTATTAAATACTATTTAAGACTTTTATAGTTAAGCTGAAATGTTGGTGGCTCCATTGCTCCATTTTGCCACACTGTCTTATAGTCCCGTGTGGCAGCAGACAAGAAACACTGTATTTGTGCTATTATATAACAAGACGATGAGAATGTTCAAGCTGTAACCACTTTGCATTCGGTTCAGTTTGTGTCCGTGAGCGAAAAGATCACAATCAGAACAGAGAATAAGTGAAACTATAATCAGCACCAGCCTACAGTATTTTAGCCTCTCAAGATGGCCTCTGTGTCAGATCATAGCTGTGTCCCAGTTCAGGGGCCACATCCTTCAGAGGCTGCATTTGAAGACCGATTGCATCACAGCAGTGCAACTAGGCTGTCCTGTTTCGAAGGCTCCTCCAAATGCCGCCAAGAAATGTGTTTCCTGGGTAACGAAGGCCCAACCTATCCCAAGATTCATTGTGCACCAGTAATGAAAACAAACATTGCTGACAGAGAGCCTGAGGATTTCACTTTTAAATGTAAGTACTGGGTTTCAGCTCAGTTAAAGCTGAGGGCTTTAAAACCTCAAGCTTCCCAATGTTACGGTGAGGGCGGGCACAGCTGGTGGCACAAAATGAAAATCTTCCGTAGACCACTCCATCTCATTTCAGTTCGGCCTTCACAGCCTATAGCAGCTATGAAGGGCCACGCCTTCATAGACCGCGTCCTCCAAAGGATGCGGTCTCTGAACTGGGACACAGTTTATGTGTCTATTGTCATAAATTCTTTCCATGATTTGGGCAAGAAAACAAGGCAGATTACACGTCAGACCCCTACCATCCTCCCTTTCTGTGCTTTAGGACACTTGCAGGTGACTCAAAGCGAGGACCCTCTACATGAACCTCAGACTGCATCAGCTGTCTTCTTCTATGGCACAAGCTTTGTTCCCCAACACCCAATATCTTTCTGATCAGCCTATCACCTGCAGTGGCTCCAAAACCTTTCAAATCTTTATCTCTTCAGATGAATGTTTTTTGTTGTGGCACCCCCCGTACTGTGAGCTGCCTCCACTGAATTTACTTCTTCAGGTCCAGCTCATATTTGAATTTCTCAGATTGTGTTGAGGGCTTCTTAAGCTTTCAGTCACTCTTTCTTGCGCAATTAAAAACCTGACAGGCAGCAACGCTTGTAGCTTTACTATGATAACCAGTAACTATGAGCTGCCACATCATTAGCTGCAGTAAACTGGATTTTATAGGATTTTATAAACAGTGATTCTGATGTTAAATTACCTGAAGGTGCCCTTGTATCGTATGGAGTTTTTAACCTGTTGTTGGTTAGGGAACAAGGCGACTGCTAGCTAATGAAAATGGACGTTAGCATGTGATGTGCAAAGGTTTCACGAGGAAGGAAACGCATTCAACATGTTTGTTAGAGCTGGAGGAAACCAAATGCGTTCTGCAGTGAGAGTTGCAGTGAGAGTTGCAGTGTATGCATGATAGTGTCTCTTTCACCTATTTAAAATCAAACTATTAAAGTGCGTGTGAATACAATGAATACATTTCATTTAAGTTTTGCTTTCAAGTCTTGCAATGAGAGTAGAGTTTTTAAAATGTGATGACGCTGTGCTCGTCACTAACCTGTATGTCTACTGTTAAATCTGAGAACGGTGCGACAGCTGTGTGAATTTCCAGTCTCTCTTTTGAGCCTCCTCCCAGGGAAAAGCTCTCACTGATAGCAGAGGTAGCTGATGATGAGTTTTGGTATGTCCAGTTGACCTATGACCTGCAGAGCTCTGGTGCCGAGCTTCTTCCTCACCGCCAACCTGCTGAGCTGCTGCAGACTCATGGGCGTGGCTACAGACAGAAAACAAGGGTTAGATGTTTGATTGCGATTTAATGTGGCATAATGTTTCAACATGATGAAACAGGATGAAATGTGTCATTGCTCTGGAAAATGTAGCAATGGTGTTTGGAAAAGTACATAATTGTTCTTTTTAGTAATAAATATGGGATTTTGGAATTATTTTCAACTCTTTATATCCCCTTCTGTTGCTTTTCCAGCCATAAATAAATGGAGGAACAATAATTTCTCTAAGTTAAATGGGGAGAAAACTGAAATCCTACTGTTTGGACCCAAAACTAAAAGAGAAATGCTGTTTAATAACCCTGAGGAATTAAGTCTCTGGATTAAACCTGATGTTACAAGTCTCAGTTCTATCCCACATCAACAGGGTGACCAAAACATCATTACTGCACCTTAGAAACAGCTAAACTATAAAAATGTATAAATCAGAAAGGTTGATTGGTGCCTTCAAGCCAACTTGATTACTGTATTGCACTTTTTACTGGCCTCCCGAAAAAAAAAAAACCCCAAAAAAACAAAAAAAGACTTCAGCTCATTCAAAACTCTGCAGCTCGGCTGTGAACCAGAACAAAGAGGAGAGAGCACATTAGTTTCAGCTTCCTGTTACATTTAGAACTGATTTTAAGCTCCTCCTCCTTATATACAAAGCCTTTCATGGGTTCATGGGTTCTGACTGACTATAGACCTCCAATAACACTGAGACCATCTACTGCTGGTTTATTGAAGGTTCACAGTAACAGCTGTGGATGCAGCCTTTAGTTACAGCCCAAAGCTATTGATCACAGTATAGATATCAGCGAGCAGCTCACTGAGGATTTCTAAAGGAAAGCTTAAACTCATCTCTTCACCTCAGCCTCTAACTTGCTCTGACATGTTGCACTTTGATCAGCACTTCTTTTAAATGCTAATATAGGTCATTCTGTGTAATCCATTTGAATTGATTCTAATTATCTATTGATTTCAATTGTTTGTATGTTATTATTTTATTATTATTCCATCTCATTTGACATTAATGTTTTCATGTTCATGATATGTTTTTTCATGTTAAGCACTTTGTGCTGCATTTCTTGTATGAAAGGTGCTATAAAAATACATTATTATCTATTATTGTATTTAAAGCCTCTGTTCCTCTTCTGTACAAAGTTCTGTTTCTGGAAATGAGAAGTGTAAATCATCACCTGCTCATCTGCATCCAGTTACAGTGGCAAACCTGTTTAACTGAGCATCATGGTAAACAACAGGTGTCATCGATGTGAGCCGTCCTGGAGGTTCAAAAATGATTCTTGCCTGCCATCTGCTGGTGCTAACGTTGACACTGCACTGTTGTATAGGTTTAAAGGCAGCTACACAAACAGGCTGATCAAAATGTGAATGATTATTAACACGCTGCTGTGACCTACTCTCATAAGACTGTAGGCAGGCTGCAGAGGGAGAGCCCGGCGTGGTGTAGTCCACAGGCTTCTTGTTGTGCTGATCTCTGGCGTAGATGTTGGCCCCGAACTCCACCAGCGTCTCGATCATCTCCACTCGCATGTTCTTAGCCGCGTGGTGCAGCGGAGTTTCATGCAGCCTGGTAGCGTTCACTTTAGCACCTTAACGGAAAAGGACATTAATGTCAACTCTCGAAGGATAAAACTGGTGGTCTACATTTTTCTGATCAGTCTATAAATCTCATAAAAGACTAAAACCAACATCTGACCTCCCTTCCCTGGGTCCACTGGTTCCTGCCAAACACTCACAAATATGTAGATACATAAAAAATGTAACATTTTAAATAAAATATAATTAAAAACAATATCTATATCAACTTAAAATGAACTCTACAAAACAAAAAGTGACAAGAATCGGAATCAAAACACACAAACACATCTTCCATCTTACTACAATGTGACCTCGAAAATCTGAGTGCAGCAAACCAGAGCAAGAGGTGGATTTCAAGTCATGCAGTTTGCCCTGACACTCACCGGCATTGAGCAGCACTTTAACACAGTCTATGTGTTCGTTAACACAAGCCACAAGCAGCGGCGTCCCGTAGTAAAGGTCGTACGCCTCCAGACCCGCACCCACGGTAATCAGGAGCTTCACACAGTCTGCGTTACCTGAAATACAACGTGTGTTGCGTCATACACATTTGTCTCATTAAACATCAACATCAGCCAATAAAAATAATTGATTTTTATTGATGCTCCACAAACAAAATGTGAAGTGGGCAGAGAATCTCACCCCCCATGCAGGCCTCATGGAGCGGGGAGGCCGTGCGAGAGGTGAGGGCCGGGTTGGCCTTGGCGCCGTGCTCCAGCAAGAGCCTCACACACTCCAAACTACCGGCTGAACAGGCATCACACAGCGGGGTGCTGCCGTCCACGTTCCTCGCATCCACCTGAGGTGCATCATGGGAGATAAGATTATACACACAGTAGTACTGCAACCTCTCCCCACTAAATCATATGTCCTCTCCTCATTCCCTCAGTTCCCCTGATAACTCTGTGTCCGTCCTTCGTCCATCTGTCAGGCTCCCTGCTTCACCTGGGCTCCGGCCTCCAGCAGCAGCCGGACACACTGGGCCTGTCCGCGGAGGCAGGCCTCGTGCAGCGGCGTGATGGAGTCCACCGCCACGACGTTGACCGACGCTCCGCCCTGAATGAGGTGCTGCAGCTGGGAGGCCTGGCCGAGGGAGGCCGCCTTGTGCACCTCAGTTCGCTCTGACCAGCAGCCTGCAGGAGAACAGGATCTCAGGTCAGGAGGAGCCCAGGTCAGACACTGCACAGAAACCTCACTCCATACTTTACCTCCTGTTCATCTCCTGACATAAATCTCACTTCTTCCCTCTCTTCCCCTGTGAAATGCTGGCATTTCTTCATCCACCTCAAGCACTTGGCCTTGTTCCCCCTCCCGGGAAGTGGTTTACAAACTGTGATGAAGCTGCTTTTCTGTCTCTCAGGTGAACAAAGCTTTATGTATCGATCAGCTGATGCCGAGGTCACTTTTGCTCTGCCTGATCGTGCTTTGAATACAACTGATCCAGATTCTGCAAAGTGTTTTGGAGTCCATGCACTGCCCCCTTAAAAACCTTTAGTCTACAGTGTCAGACTACCTGACACTGTGAAAAGCCCCTCTGTGCTCAGAAAAACAATTTCACTTCTGACACTTTCCTTTAGCTCTGGTGGTGTTTTTCCCACTATCACACTGCTACTTACTGAGCAATGATCTGCTGGAATCTTGAGGCACAGACTTATTTATAACAGGTGAACACAGGTTGAGTTACCTGAGTGTCATCTGAACACATGCACCTGAACACGGGCTACAACTGAAGGAAATCTGAGCTTTATACAAAGGAGTTAAGTTGGTCACTGCTCCAAATATGCCTGAATTTGATTGCTGACCTAGAAACAGTACAGAATCTTAAATGTTTCACTATTTTACATGACAGAGGGGACGAGGGGATATACTGTTATCCCATATATACATCCCGTGGATATATGAAGATATAAGTTTATAACATATATAAAAAACCCATAGTAAAATTTAATAAGTACATATATTAAAAATATCTATAAGGTGGATTTGTATATACTATAACATGTTCCGACCACATATGTTAACGATACATATGTAATGTATATATATAAGTCAAGTAAAACAACATATATAGAACAATATAATGTACTTATATATGTTTTGCTTATTAATTTCTCATTCATTTTGAACATGTCTGAGATTTTTGGATCCTACGTGTATAATATCAACATTGACAGACTTTGAGATGGACAAATATTTATGTAACACGTCGACAATATATGCATATACTGTATATGTCACCATATGAAAATTGTTCCAATTTCTAAAAGGTTTCATATATAATGTTTACATATATGTTTTCTATTTTATATGTTCACTGAATGAAATTATAAACACATCACTTTTGTTTTTGCTCCCATTTTTCATGAGTTGAAATAAAAGATCTAAGAGTTTTTTCTGAGCACACAAAAATCTGGTTCATAGATGTGTTTAAATCAGTGTTGGTGAGCGTTTCTCCTTTGCCAAGATCATCCACCCACCTGACAGGTGTAGCATATCAGGATGCTGACTAATGCACAGGTGTGAACTGGCCTGCTCACAACAAAAGGCCACTTTAAAATGTGCAGTTTTATTTTGAGAAAAGACATTTATTAGGCACTGAACTATGGTTTTCTACTGAGTTGGAATACAGATGTGCATTTTTTGGGAGGAGGGTCATGGATCAGAACCCTAATCCTAGAAATCCATAGTTCAGTACCTTATTTTTTTATTTTGAAAAAGAATTTATTTTTAATGATTATGCACTTAACTATAGATTTTTAGGTCTTAGGTCTTTCTTACTCTGAGATCTTTTATTTCAACTAAAGAAAAATGGAAGCAAAAACGAAAACATTTATATTTTTTATTCATTGACATATATTTCATATATGAAAATTCAATGTACATATATTACATACAGCGAGAATCAAAAGCTGTGGTTTCCATGAAATAAAGGAGGGAGACTTCATTCCAAACGGAACAAAAGGGCCTGTATTTTCAGACACAGCCGGCATTCTTCTCAAATTTAAGGTGGACAGAAACATTCTGAAGTTACGGTGACATGCTGTCAGCACCGCTCATGTGAAATGTCTTCTAACAAGTTGCAGTTTTTCTCTCTATGTAAAAAGCTGTAACATCAGTATAACGCTGATGCTAAAGCTAACTGCAGGTGACATTATCCACAGTCCACTGTTGACAGCTCGTCACAGTGGGCACAACACGCCGGTGACAGCAGGTTAGCTTACCCGCTGTCAAACTGGGTCAAATTCAGAGAAGCAGCGGTCTCACCGGCCGTGGTGTTGTTATTTCACACTCACCGATGTCTCCGAAGAAATACGGCGGAGTGTTTTCAACCGCCATCCTCCGCCTCTCTGATTCGCGACGCTAACTCTCGGGCTGCGAGGTGTTTGTAAACAGCCGTTTCCTGGTAATGTTTACATGCGGCAGCGGCAGCAGGCGAGGGGCATACCTGGGAGTCGAAGTGCATGCTGGGATTTGTAGGTTTTACACCAAACGGGCAACCGCACGCTCTGCGAAGAGCGCAACCAGTACAGTCTTAGTCAAAATAAATAATGCAACATAATACACGACATGATATCACAATACAACGACATGGACATAATTTAAGATGCAATGATGACGTCACTCCTGGGTCACATGACATACATTAAAGCATTGTGATGGATAACCTAATATGTTTTAAATTATAAGCAGATATGTCCATGATGCAGTCTCAGTCTCATCCATCCATCCATGTGTCCCTCTGTAGTGATGGGGGGCGGTCACAGTACTGCAGGTAGCTTTGGATGCGGCGGGATATGTTCAGCTGACCTATGACCTCTGAAGCTCTGGTACCAAGCGTCTTCCTCACAGTGATTCTACAGAGCTGCTGCAGGCTGAGAGGATTACCTGACGAGAAGGAGAGGTTTTCAGAAGCATAGTCATCGTGATTCAAAACCAAAACTGGCTGTCAAAAATGACCTCTAGCAGCTCTCGGCCTTTTCTATTTGTGATTCAGAAGCAAGTGAGGACTTTACTTTCATAAAACTCGAGGCAGGCATGAGAGGGAGACCCAGGTTTTGCGTAGTCCACAGGTTTTCTCCCCATGTTGTCGCTAGCGTACACGTTGGCTCCGAACTCCACCAGCAGCTCGATCATGTCCACCATGTGGGCTCGAGCTGCATGGTGCAGAGCTGTCTCATGGAACTTCACTGAATTCACACTGGCACCTGTAGGAAGTTAAAATCAACTTAGGCCTGTTGTTCTTATACATTTATAGAATCATTACAGCTGAAATTATTTGAACGACAGTAATTTAACAATTCAGTACTCAACTAGAGACAAATTGCAATTTCATCATATCAAAATTTTATGTTGGCTACATATTATATTAATCAAAAAAAAAAAAAGATAAGAATCACCATAAAAACCTTAATGAATGTCCCATTCTATTGCAACTACAGATAAACAGCTTGTGCTGTGAAAACAACTGGTGGTTTAAAAATGTTGACTTTTATTCTGCTAAAGACAAAAGCCTTCTGATACCACTGAAACAAGATGCCCAACCAAACATCACTAAAATGAAACTTGAATGGCTCAGACCAGGAAGTTCACCAGGCAAAAAACGCGAGTTCCATAAATCTCTGGTTCTCCTGTCTCTAAAATCTCTAATCTCTAGTTAGTTAATTACTTGTATGTATTTAACTACTTGTAAGTTCATGTGTCATGTACAGACAGAGGTTATTACTTATATGTTGTAATATGCAAACTTCAGATAAGCCCCTATTATTATTAGTCATGACACTGGATTTAGACTAGAGCTGAACAATTAATCAAAATATTAACAAAAGCACAACATCCCCAAGTCACAGGAGTCACACCATAAATGAAGCATTGTGATGCTACAGAGACGCCCCGGCCTATATATCGTATTCTCCAGATGCAAAGGAACATGTTTGTTTGGTACCAGCCCCAACAAAAATCCCATCATCATCATTTCTACATAGCATTCAGCACTTTGCTATTTTTGACCTATTTATAATCAACTGATTACTCTCTAGCAAATGATCAATTTTAATAGTCAAATTAAAGGATTATAGGAAACAGCCCCAACAAGTACAGCAACATGTTGCACCAGCTCAGTGTGAGTCTGATTGTAAAGTGAACTCGCTGCTGCGCTGTAACACCAAACTGCCACTTTGTTCAGTTGCACCATCTCTACTTAGGCTACAGGTTAAGGAGTTTGCTGGTGTATCAGCAAGGCTAATCTCTGAAGGTTGTTGTGGGCATTGTGGGAAATGTAGGAATAACAAAAGTAGAATCAAAGGTAGACTACAGGACAGTGGGTAAATGTGGGTAATGCTGACCTGCAATCAGCAGCTCCCTCACACAGTCCACGTGTCCTTTAGCACATGTGATGTGGAGCGGAGGACCAAAGTGGACATCATACGCCTCCAGCTGTGCACCGCTGGCTATCATCAACCTCACAACGTCGACATTACCTGAGAGGAATGTAAAGGTTCATTTACAGTGGAGAAGGCTGATGAGACTGGTTGAGCTCTCTCTTACTGCTGCTGGAGGTTATCACCTCGTATGCAGGCTTCATGGAGCGGTGAGGCGGTGAGAGCTGTGAGGGACGGGTTCACTTTGGCTCCATACTCCAGCAGCAGCTTGGCACAGTCCAGGCTGCCCGAGGCGCAGGCGTTACAGAGAGGGGTGCTGCCATGGATGGTCCGAACATCCACCTGGACAAACCAGAGAAAATGTCCTGTCTATGTTTTTTCTATACAACTCTATTGTCAACATTTTTGTGGCACTCGTCACAGTTACCATAAACTATCACAGTGTAAAGTGGGTAAACATACTACCAGTGTACAATCAAAATAATGTTCATTTTAATTAGGCTGTGTCATAGAACCCAGACAGCGAGATACATCTGACGTATACTTGGGCCACATCCTTGTGTTTCTTCTGGCACAGTATATCCCCCAGATCCATGGCCCACGTCTGGCCCAAACACAGCATGATTGTCAGATGCTGCCTCCACATCTGGACCACTTCTGGCACACACACACAGAAAATATTCCAGCAGTCAGCCCACGCTGGAACAGCTGGAATCTACCAGATGTGGAAGTATATGGGCCAGACTTGGGCCGTGGAACCAGGGTGTATACTGGGCCTAAACTTTCATTTTGCAATCTGGGAAATATTGAGTCAAATCCATTGTAACATTTGAGATGGTATTTATTCTGTATTAGATTGCGTCACCACTGCTTGTGATAAAGTGTCCCAGTGTATTTGAGCATTTTATTTCTTCATATCTGCACAACTCAGGTATGTGGGACCATGGAGGTTCATCTCACCTGGGCTCCAGCCTCCAGCAGCAGCTGGGTACACTTCGGGTGAGCCTGTATGCAGGCCTCATGGAGTGGAGTGATGTTGTCCACCGTCACCATGTTGACCGAGGCTCCACTCTCTATCAGCTGACTCAGCTGCAGGACCCTGCCGTGGGAGGCTGCCTCATGCAGGGCAGTCCGGTCTGCCCAGAAACCTTACACAGACAGTAACACTTAACAGTACATTTACACATACAGAGGTACAACCCAGGCTTTGTTCAGTTTATGTAAAAAAAAATGCAAATAAGTTTGTTTCTGTGTAAAATACTTTTTACAAAACAGCTTTTTATGTATTTCATAAAACTCTTTCAAAACTCTTTCATAAAACCCTCATAGGTGCTTTCATTTCCTCTGGATTAGATCACTGTGACTGGCATAAATCAGGAAACAAACCGTAGACTTCAAATGGTACAAAATGCAGCTGTCCAACTATTAAGAAAAACTAAGAAAAGAGATTATATATAACCTCCCTCTTAAGGTCTCTACATTGGCAACCCGTCCAGTACAGAATCGACTTTCAGATTCTACTTATGACTTTTTAAAGCACTTCATGGCCCCATTCTTTATTTCTGAATTAACTGTCCCCTCTGAGGTCCTCAGACAGCAGCATGTTGCAAAGCAAAATCAGTATCTTCTTTTAAATTGCTTCTAAAATCACATTTCTTTCACAGAGCTTTTGAATAATCTCTTTTCAATATTTAACATATTTTTACATTTCTCATTTGTGTTTCTGTTTTTATTATTATTGTTTTGTTTTGTTTTTTTTTACTTGAGTAATTTGTCAGCATGTGTTTTTTGTTTGTTTTGTTATTTTGCCCTTGTCAAGCACTTTGTAATTGCTTATTTGGATAAGTGCTATATAAATAAACGTTATTATATTAATTATTTAATATTATATATCCTATTTCGTTTGTACATTCTAAATATTGCTTACTGTTTAAAAAGTAACAACTTTACCCATATGAACTTAATATTTTGTCTCTGGTTAACAAAAATAATATACAATAAAAAAAAATTATAAATTAGATAATATACATTATTATAAATATAAATTATTTAAAAATTATATTACATGCACACATACAGTATATACACACACACACCCTAATTTTCATTTACTGTTAGAAAAAAAACACGTCTTGATGTCATATCTAATCATCTTTATGTGGCCTGCTGCCTAATGTACTTAATAGCTGTATTAGCTATTTAGCAATCACTGCTAAAACTACTTCAGTTACCTCACCTCGATAAAAATGTGTAACTGCTAATGGAGCAATAATAGTTTAGCTATAATATCATGTAGCCTCACACAACACACTTATTAGCCTGTATGTTACGGTCATGGTTGACATTATTGTGTTGTCAATATAAACAGCAGCACGGCAGAAAGTCACAGAAGCAGGAGTGAGCGTGACCACCACTCCGCCAGCACTCATCGGTTAGCTAACGTTAGCTGCTGTGTAAGCTGCTGCTGCTGTAGCTCACCGATATCGCAAAGAAACGACCGGCGAGCAGCTGTCACCTCCATGTTTCTACCGCTGTAAACACGTCAGTGGTGGGGGACGCCAGCCGAGGCGCAGCGCACACCCATCCACATTCCACATAACCGTAGGAGATAATGTTACAGGTGTTTTTATCTACAGTCTATGGTGTCGAGTGAAGCGGCGGTGGGACTTGTAGTTTTACAGGTCGGAGGCGGCTTGCGCTGCCACACCGAGATATTCTCGTGGTATTTCTGAGGTTCTCACTCCTGACGGGCAGAGCACAGTAAAACAGAGTATCATGTAGTCATACAGAAGACATCTTTTATATGAGAACACCATTTATATAACTCACCAAACTTATTTTTATATGTGCTGTCATTAAGTGTTTGTATCGAGTGAGACCTGCTAGACATATCTGGAACTGAAGGGTCCCATAAGGCCTAAAGGTAGATGTCCATGTGTTTTTGATTATAGATCAGGTCTAGGTTCTATATTAATACTGTGAAAGTATCAAAGCCTCAGTCCACAGAGAAATGCACACAGCCTGTATTCAGAAACTGAGCCTTAAAACCAGAAGTCAGGACTTCTGTAACTTTGTGATGTCACAACAAAACAGTCACTGCCCTCAGCCACGCCCCCTACCATCCAACCATGCAGGATTTGGTTCATCTGAGCGTTTACCTGAAATGTACTATATATTTATTGGATCACTCAGAACATAGTAAGCCAATCAGAAGAGAGGCTCATCACCTCACACACTGGATGAATTGTAAAAAAAACAATAAATGAATCAAACACAGTTTTTGTTTTTGACAAAGTTGTTTTTTTACTTTGCAGTACAGAAATCATTTGAGCCCAAGATGTTTTTTAACAGTTGTTGAAAACAGAAGATATCACAGGGCTCTCATCAATTCAATACTGCTGCAGTACACATTTGGTCCTTCTTAAGCAATTACAGTCAACCACACGTCCCATCAATCTGATGTCAATGCTCGAGTTTTCCATCATTTTTGCATAATACAAGAACTAATACATCTCCACTTATGTGTTATATTAACTGACTGTTGAAAACAGGTTCAGGTAGTTTATGCTGGTCTACAGTCACCCTGTGGCTTAGTTTACAGTTTGCTGTCTAGCTGTGCTGGAGATTATACAACATAGGGGGTAAAGACACAATAATATCAAGCCAACACGCCCATAAACCACTTAAATTCAAAAAAATCTGACAGGTTAAGCTGGCAGCTGAGGCGCCACCTCACATGGCTGGCTGACTGCTGTTGATGGGCCTGACCCTGCGAGGAACACTCAGCTGCTCATGATTTTATTCAGACGCACAAAACCAAGCCACTTCTCTTGCACCCTGACATGGAAAAATACCTTATGTGCAGATATCATATTTCTTCTGAACACCTTTCATACAATGACAGAAAAATTGGATTCCCCTCCACACACACACTCTGTCAGATACTACTGATTATGAATTGTGATTTTATTTGGCATCTTTGGACTATGCATCATCTTGACGTGATGAAGCAGCAGAATGTAGGGTAATTACTGTGTATTAGGCATAACCATCCATCTTAATGTGGTTTGAAAAAGCATAGCTCGCTCCCTGAACCCTATCCAACAATACTATATCATATCTCTCTATATATCATGAATTTCCTCAATGGGCAGACCATATACTGGGATAAACAGCCGGCCCATTGGTGTGTACATTTTTGTGTAGGTTTTCTATTTTTTGTAAGATTTCAGTTGTCGGCAGCGTCGTCTTTGATAATCAGGAGTGATGCAGACTCTTCGCCTCTACTCTGCGGCGTCACCGAAGATGTCCTGCTTCCTGCGCTCCATCTCAGCAAAGTCAAAGTCTGAGCCCGTCATCCTCCGGTAGATGTCCTTGATGTCATCACAGGTGGTCTCAAAGTGAGTTGTGGCATCATATGTGCGGGAGATAAAAATCTGGATAAAAACACAAAATGTTTACAGTAATTATTCAAGTTGATTCGTTTCAAATCTTCTGTTGAGTAGCAGCTTGTTTTTTGTTTGTTTTTGAAAGGAAACAGGACACAAGTGTTTCCTGTGCCGGCCATATTGCTGACAACTTCCCCAGCACACACACAATGGCAGCAAAACAACACAAGGGTGCAAAGATGGCATATTTTAACGTACCAGCAAATTCATCAACGTTACATTAAATGCTAAAATAATTTATCAATTTGTGGAGGGCTGTAAAAAAAAATGTCTACTAAACTAAAAAAATATATCTATGTAATGCAGAATGTGAATTATTTGCCTTTAGTTTCTTATTTATTTTTACTTATTTAGGTTATCAGGTTGCGCTAGTATACTTACCACACACACACACACACAAAATCTGATATATGTTACAGTGCAGTATAAGGAATTTTTGGGCATATTTAGTGAATGTGATTTTAAATACCCAACACTGCATAGTTACTTCATGTACAACAAATCTCATATAGTTGACATTATATCCTGTCTTTAAGAAAGAATCCCACAAGTTTATAGATTGAATTCCTTGGTTGTCTATATGGATAGAAACACTCCCCATGCTTTTGTTATTAGAGCTGTGACAGTAGTGAGCAGTAAGGAAAGAAGGGAGGAGACATGGAGAATGACATGAAACTAGTCTCTGGCCCAACATGCATCTAAAAAACAGGATCACTTTATTGTAGTTCACATTTAGTGATAAAAGCTGCTTTATTGGAATAACTGCAATTACTTTTTTATTGTTCTACATTCAATTGGGACACTGTACTTAGTGTGTTCCTTTTAGTAGTGTTAGTAATAATAATATGTGATGATTAAAGCTGAAGGTATCAGATATGATCCAAATGGATCCTGCTGACAGCTCATGGGATAAAACATGCAACAGCTGTTTTATATTTATGTTTGATATTTTCTCTGTGGCCGTACCTGGCTGTCAGTGCCCATGTCAGTGGGTGCATACTGGTCACTAATGCTGACAAACTTCTGCTCGATGGGCTCCAGTAGGTCCAAGGCTGGCTTGATCTCTTTCTCAGGGTTGTTCGTCTCCACTGTAGTGCTGACGATGGCGATGTATTTACCCTGTGCTGCCACGTTGTGAGCGAAGGAGATCATACAAACGTAGATGTCTGGAAAGAGGAGAAAACTACAGTAAATTATGTCTATGTTATGTCTACGCTACCACTTTGACTCAGCATACTGTCTATGTACTGTCTATTCTAAATCTGTTCAAACGAAAAGATGCCACATTAACCACCACTTCTGTTGTTTTAGACATTTAAAGCAAAGAATAATGCTAAAAGTGGTTAATACATTTTAGCAGCTGCCACATTTATATGCATCTTTGTGGCTACTTCAAATAAGTGATAGGAATGGACATAATATTGTGCACTAGAAGTAAAAAGATGCAACTCTCCGAGGCAGTCAATACCTTGAATATTCGTGATGTGTGTATTTTTCTCAAGAATTGTTGTCATTTGCATACACAACTCTTAAAATAATCCTAAACTATCCTTTTCCTCTGCTTACCTGCAGTACAACTTTTCTGTTTTCATCTGACTGAGGAATCAGCCATGTTCAGGCCAATCTCTATCTAAGATCATAAAGAAACGAAACACTGCAGTGTGTTTGTGTCCCCTGTGTGCTCACCGTGCTTCCTGTTGACCTGATTCTGGGGGATAATGATCTGGCAGGAGTTGATGTCGCCGGTGTTGGCGATGGGGTGACTCAGGATACAGATGACTCTTATCACCTGACCCACTTTGTTGGTGCGGTCCATGACATAACTGGGGTCGCAGATCAGCTGCTTGCACCTGGCGATCTGTGGTGGGCAAACACAGACAAAGGTCAGAGAAGAAGAAGGAGGAGGTGGTTTAATTCCTGGAGAAGTGGAGTGGATGATGTGTGATTGTGCAGATATTTTTTTCCTCTAATAACTTGCCCAACATCAGTATACACTCACTGAGCACTTTATTAGGAACACCTGCACACCTCCTTATTCATGCAATTATCCATCAGCCAATCATGTGGCAGTAATGCAGTGCATAAAACGATGCAGAGCTTCAGTTCATGTTCACATCAAATACCAGAGCGAGGAAAACTTGTGATCTCATGATTGTTGGTGTCAGATGCTGCTTTGAATGAGTCTCTGGAGTTTTCACTCAGAATGAAGCCAAAAAGAAAAACCATCCAGTGAGCAGCAGCTCTGTGGAGCAAACACCTTGTTGATGAGACTGGTCAGAGCAGAATGGACAGACTGGTTGGAGGTGACAGAAAAGCCACGGTCACTCAGATAACCACTCTGTACAACTGTGGTGAGCTGAAACAAACCTCAGAAGCACAACACATCCAACCTTGAGGTGGATGGACTACAATAGCAGAAGACCATGTCAGGTTCCACTCCTTTCAGCCAATAACTTGAATCACAAAAACTGGACAGTTGAAGACTGGAAAATTGTAGCGTTATAAACCATCCTGCCTTGTGTCAACAGTCAGATGGTATAATGGTGCGAAGAATGTTTTCTTGGCTCACTTTAGGCCCTTAATACCAATCAATCATGGTATGAACACCACAGTCTGAGTATTGTTGCTGACCATGTTCATCCTTTCAGTTCACCATCTTCTCATGGCTACTTCCTGCAGGATAATGCTCCATGTCACAAAGCTAAAGTCGTCTCAAACTGGTCTCATCAACATTACAGTGAGTTCAGGTCTGAATCCAGTAGAAAACCTTTGGGATGTGGTAGAACAGGTGATTGGCAGCATGAACGTGCAGCTCATAAATCTGCAGAAATGATGTGATGTAATCAAGTCAACATGGAGCAGAGTCTCAGAGGAAAGTTTCCAACATCTGGTGGAATCAATGACATCAAGAGCTGAGGCTGTCTGAGAGCAAAGGGAGGAACTACCCAGTGTTAGTGTGGTGTTACTAAAAAAGTGTTCAGTGAGTCTCCATGGGATTTATTTTGATGTGTTCTTATTTGGTCAAAACTGTAAGAAGCAAAGAAGAAATTTGTGGTTCCCTTTCACACTGTCAACAATGGTAATTTGATTGGTGCAGTATCTGTGTGGGTGGGCAGTAAAAATATTTAATAATTTATTACTAAATTCCAATGGACACACAGATAGTTAACAAACATTGCTAAAGCTGTTAGCAGAGGCTAAATCCAAAGTGTGATTTAATTCCATCTCTGCGCTGAGATTCAAATCACGAGGTAACGCACCAATTAATGAGGTCATAGGACCACCAGCTGCTGTCTGGTCACTTATCACCACAAGTGGACACATGACAGAGACAACTAATGGTGGCAAGAACCCCTCCTTCCCAGTGTGTCCCAGGGTCTACTAGGGCAGCCTGTCCAGGCAGATTAAGACCCGTCCAGGAAGATAAAACCACAAGGGTTCAAATGAAGTAAATCTTATATTAGAACACCTTATTTTACTGTTTTCAAACTCTCTCACTTTTGGCCACAGACCTGTCTGAATAGCAGGCCACACAAACACACACAACATGTCTCCAGTGCCACCAATCCAATATCTCAAGACCAAAACGCTCACCTCTCCTTCAGACTTGACCCCCACCACCTTCCCATTCTCCACCACGATCTCTTCAATGGGCTTGTTCAACATATATGTCCCACCGTAGATCGCACTCAGCCTAGAACGCAAACACAATTTGGCAAATGTTACTTCCTATTATCAAAAGATGAGAGCTGAATGAATGTTAGTGTGCTATATGAACTCATCCAATATCAATACCATCACACTAGACTGTGTTTAATACTGAATCAATATTTAGGCTACAATATTTTTCTGTACAGGGGAACAAAAGCAGAGTTTGTGTGTATTTTGTGTGAAACCTTGTGTGGTATCATAAAATACACAATGATTGAATGACAACAATTAAAAAGCACAAAGTTTATTTTTCTTTGTCCTTTCAGCATCTCTGCTGACAATACTTAACTTCCAGGTACAGACCCGTCTCACAGTGAACATTAATACAGTCCAGCAGTAGTTGCTGTTCTAACAGTTTTTAAGCCCCACGTCCACTAAAGGGCAGCAAGGTCAGAGGAAGCGTTGTAACCTTGCTTCAGAAAGGTCAGCCATTTTTATTTTGCTTAAGTTCTTCGTTTATGTCTCTTTTGAACTAGCAGCTACACTTGCCCATGATTTCCTGTGGTACTGCTCCGCTTTGTCTGTATCCCTAAGCTTTCAGAAAACGTGCATAAGCACAGATGAAGTGAATGCGGTGAGGAGACTGTAACTGTGACATCTGTATCTACTGCTGAGCATAAATGAGAGTTGAGCTGTACTGTGTCAGTAGTATCAATATCACCAACGTTACTGTTAATTAACATGAAATAAATGAAACTGCAGAGGAACTGCAAACAGGAGTCTGCATCAGACTTTTACTTCCTTGTTCTGCTCCTTTGCAGTGACTGGAACTTTGAGCTTTGTGTGATGTGAGCAGTTAAAAGTCCTTGTGCGAACAGTGCACTGACACAACATATAAACATTTCACATAGTCATACAGTCATACAGGTCACCCCCTACCTGGCAAAGCCTTGTGGCAGTTCTCCCAGACCGTACAGGGGGTAGAGGTATGGGCTCTTGCCGTATCTGGCCAGAGACTCACTGTAAAGCTTTATCCTGTTTATCGTCTCGATGCAAGGTTGATCCAGGTAACTGAGTGAAAAGAGATGGAGACCATTTAAAACTCTCAATTCATTGAGGCTGGGGAGCACAGCATCACAGTCACATGCACTTAAGATATAAAAATAACTGATCAAACAAAAACCACTGACTCATCTGTGCGGTACAGGGCGAGGGAGTGGCCAGTGAAGTCTATGACTTCCTGTCCGAGGCTGAACTTTTGGAAAATGGCCCTCATCGTCGTCTTGTTGGGGTCGACGCCTTCCATGGTTTTGGGGTCATTCTCGTCAAAGTTGGCGATGAAGAGCAGAAACTTTCTGAAGCGCCGTTTCTCAAACAAGCCCATCAGACCTTTAGAAGAGCAAGAGTTTAGACTTTGAGCAGACCCGAGAGCAACAGAGTGAGAGGAAAGCAAGCTTTACAACATCAGTGCTACATACAGCCAGCAGGTGAGAGTGTTGAGCAAAAAACAATTGTGTTGAGCTGTCCACAGATTCTTTATATTCCATGTTCAGTCACTTTTCACCACATTCTCCAATAACTTACTGGATGCCAGAGCCTCAGTCTCAGTGGAGGGGACTTTATAGATTTTTCCACCCTTGTACACGTAACTGCCTTCAATCACTTTGAAGTCCAGGTAGCGAGTCACCTGTGTAATCAGCAGCATGCGGACCAGCTGACCTGAGAGAGGGAGACGCAGACATCACCGTTACCTCCACAAAAACACCAAATGTTACTTCATTCATGGAAACATTCATCAAACATCAACATCCTTATTATTTTTGCCCCTTTCTTGATCGTTTCTAGATATCAAGTGTTAACTCTGATACTTAAATGTATTTTAAATATTAAACCTTGTTTTAACTATGACAGTTCTTTTCCAGAAAGCAAAATAAAGTACTAACTAAGCTTAAAGTCACAGCCCTGCTATGAAACAAAGATCAAATTGCAGATAAGATCAGAGGTCTAGATCTCAAGCTAAAGCTGCATATGATATATATATGGGTGATGTCAGTGTACCATTGGCCATAAGGAATTTAGGGATGAGGTCCACATTCCAATCCCGGCCTTTTCCCATTGACTCAGGAGGGCTGCCAGGAAGGTTGAAGCGCTTGTAGAGCTGTGTGGAGTCATGAAGCAAGGTAACCATTAGAGCTGGGTTTACTTCAGTAAGTCAGGAAATACTACTTCACAAAAATGTTTGACTAAGCTGGAGGTTAGGATGGACGTATGTTTGGCTCAAGTATAATCCACCATGTTATAAACACACAAAGTAAAGTGTAAAGATGTTTATTTATCACCGTGCCACAGTCTCTTCTTAAAGTCTTTATTCCAAACCAAACAGGACCCCCCCCCCCCGTGTCACAAAGCCAACTCACATCTTCAAGCGGTGTGATGGATGCACTCTCTGCTCCATAGTAGGAGTTGCGGTCCATGTGCAGAACCTTCTTCCCCTTCACTGACATAATGCCTGATAGAATGCATTCCTGTTGGGAGAAAAAAAAAAGGGGGAATAAGACCAACATGAACAGGTTACCAGGCCACTCCCATTAAATTCTACCCAACCTGCACCCCACCTGTACCAACATACATGCCAGCCATCTTTGATCTTATTAAACATGAGGCAGATTCTCTCTGTCTGTTTTGTCACTGTGATTAAATGCATTAAACTCGTTCCAGTCGTCACACCATCCACCACTTTCAAATAAATGGACAAATGTGAACCCTGTCTGGCACGACTGTGGCTTTTAATCCTCTGATCTGTATGGATGAAAGGTTTTGGCTTCAGTGGGCTGGTCCAGTTGGAACAGATCACTGGAACACCCACTGTTGTGCAAAGTCCTCTGCAGACAGTCACAGCACCACATAATACTTGTTTTGGTCAGCAACTCATCTCTGCCATGATAGAGAAACGACACCACTATTCAGTGACACTGAAAATAATCTCAGTTAGGTGTTATTACATATACAGTGAAAAATTATAGATTTGTCTATACTACTGTGCCATTAAAGCTATCCCTGTTGCATCTGAGCTTCCTATTTAAACCGTTGAGAATGAGCGTGTAGTATCGGGATAGAAAACATTAACAGTGTCAAATTATCTTAATATAAAGAGATTTTCAGTTTTACATTTACATGCAACACCACCCTTGCATTGTATAGCGTTTTTTCTAAACCACCTCCACTGTATTTTGTGCATTTTGTGTATAAGTTTTTGTGTTTCTAGTGTTGCCAGACAAATTTCCATTTTATATAAATCTAATGTTTTATCTTATCTCTTTGATAGACAACTCTGATAGCTAATATGAAACATGTCAAACACAGAGCCTTTGCAATATTAATTTATCAGCTTTTTCCACACATCCTTTTGCAATTCGTGCAATTTTAGGCACAAAAGCAACTTTTCATGTTGCTCTGTCATTTTTGGTTGTTTTCTGCTCCCTGCCTGCACATGCACCTCACCACTGACCTCAGAAACCCGTCTGTAAGGCCACTGCAGATAAAGTTGAATATCAATGAACTGAGGTAAACTGACAGACGAGATGTCAAGACACATACCACATAACCTCAACATCCTCTGTTCTGTTCCAGTGAAGAACCTCTGTTGCAAGCGATGCACTTACTCTCTCCCCTAGTGTCCCATCTTTTTCTACATTATGGACTGTCCAATAAAGACAAAAAAAGTATCTATGTGCCATCATAATGTCTGCCATGTTTCTGAGGAGCTGTGAGGATTGTCACAGCTTCCACAGTTAACTTGAACTTTTTGGGGATTGGTAATGATGAGGGAAAATGTGCATGTTTGCCAGAGTCTGGAATTCCCAACGGCCAAAGGCTTTAATCCGATTACAGCAGCGGGCTTGTAGATGCAAGAAAACACAGTGTGTATCATGTGACTGTGTGGACTTTTACTACTGAATGACAGGCAATACTCTCACAGTATGTGGTATAACTTGTTTAGCACGATTTAAAAAAAAAAAGGCATCCTTACTTTCACAGGGTGCTGTCAACTACACTACCTCTGTGCACAGTCTGTTCTAACAGGAAGTGACATGGTTCCTCCAATTTGTTTGTCTCCACTCCACACCTATTTCATTATGGTGAGTGAAAGCTCAGTGTCGACCCTGAAAGCGCACTGCTGACTGTTCTCTCTCATTACAGACAATACAGTCCTGAAAGGGACAATTTTTTTTCATTTTCACCAAACCTTCATTAATCATTTCCACAAACTGATAAACACCAACAGTAGAAAATGGGAAATTGGACACAGAGAAAAGAGCAGACCACAGAGTAACAGTAAAGTAAGCTCAAGCTTGAATGTTAAAAAGCTGTGACAACTAACTTTTTGTTTGTTTACCATTTTGTTTACCACAAAAACCTGTTACTCAATTTGTTACATTTCTAGACAAAGTACAACCCTCTCTTTAACTTAAACCACATGTCATGAGTCTTTACAGAATGTGTAGTCTTCATCCATACAGAAGAGAAAAGGGAGGTCACATCCATTAAAGGACAGTTTGGACCTCAGTGCTCTAACCTAACAGCCTTTAACGCTGCGATTTCTTTGGGCTGGTGTGAAATCTTTGGTCTTCAATCAAATCACATGCTGGTCTTAGACTGTACTATGAGTTAGAAGTCCAGCTATGCAAAAACTATGAAAATGTCAGAAATTTAGCACAAATTTTTCACAATGGTACCGTTGGGCAATGCCCTGCACTTACGAACCAAAAGAATCCAGAATACACTGACAAGCTGAAAACATAGTTACCTATAATTCACTTTGCAAAAAGACCTCTTGTATTAAGTTTTTTTTTTTTTTAAGCATTGGAGCACTAGTGCTAAGGCCAAGGCTTCATTATGGTTTTGCTACATTTTCTTTTTTTTTTATTTGCATTTTAGTGCCACAATTCGAGATTCATTGCACAGTCTGACATACCTTGAAACTGATATTTATTTACCTGATATAAACTGCGACAAAGACTTTATCACACCTATCTTGCACAGTGTAACATGCATTTTGAACTTGCACTTGTTGTTATGGTATAGGTGCCTCAGTCCATAACTTTTTCAATAAATCTTCGTCCACACTTAACACCGCCTTCAGTCGACGGTCTTCAACACTCTCTTTTAGCTGTTTTTCCTGTGTGAACATCAGTCATATTGTCTGTTCACAGGACGTGGCCCAGGAAACCTCAGCGCTAGCTTCAACATAGGTACTCTCCCAAAATAACGCACTGCAGTGAAATCGGATCATGTCTATCCGTAAATGTTTCATCTACTGTATGACGCTGCAATACCATTGACGTGAAGGACACACAGTATGGCTACAGATAAATCCCTGTGGAAGACAGAGCTGTTCTGGTGTGTCACTGTCACTCCTTGCAGTTGACATGTGACTGAAACTGACCTGCTGCTGCTTATATAAATACAGGCTTTGACACAGAGCCGGAGGCAGCCTAGTCATCACTACCTCAGCCAGATGGTAGTAGCCATGCTGACAGAGGAAAACAAACTGATCCACTATACAGTCAGGCAGAAAATTAAGCCAAATTAGGAGCAGAGGCAAAGTCCCAGTTCAATTTTTAACACATAAAACCCATAAAAATCTGAGAGCGGGTGAGAGGCAGCAAAGTCCAACACAGACAGCAAAAGCTGGATGAGTCTCTGCAGTTCAGAAAGATCACAATCACATGACAGGACATCACAATCACAGCATGAACGTACAAGCTCTGATTTACTGCACTGAAAACCCTTAACACACTTTAAACAGTTTTAGGTCACACAAATCTGTTGGTCTTCAATCCGCTGGGCTCAGTGAAGCAAGAAATTATATGAAATCAACACAAGTACAGAGCAAAAAAATCAATCTGCGGCCATTTATCAGGAAAAATTCTCACATTCCCTCTTTCCAGTTTCTCCAATGCGAGGATCTGCTGCTTTACTATGTTTGAATATCTCTGAACTGTTGGCTGGGCAAAAAAAGACACCTGCAAATGTTTCAGCTACATTTTCTACATGTTTCCATCTTGCACATCTGGAAAACTGTCTCCACTTTAACACTTTAAAACAACAATTAGTTTATAGATCACAAATTTTGAAAATCAATGATGAAAATAATTTTTAGTTGCCACCCTAAGTACATTCACTCAATCACTATGCCTTAAAACAGTTTTGAATTTGCAATGCTTTGATCAAATATTTCTATTTTGTCTTTTTTATTATGCATTGTACTGTACAGTATAAAATGAACTGTAAACTGTACTTTAATGCCCTTTTTACATCACTGCATTCATCTGTTCCACAGCTGATTAAAGATTTACATGCAAACCATGTGATAAGCTTATAAAATATGATGACAGGGATACGCTGGCTTCAGAGGAGTGGATTTTTATGAATGTACAGTGGGTTATGGCAGTATAAGGTTGACATTAAGTTAGTAATACAAATCTTTATAATTTGTACATTTTTAGTGATTGAAACTTCTATACACGCTGCACTTTCCTACTCGTTATATTGTAAGTGACAGCACGCATTGGACCTATTTCCTTTAACACCATTTTGATGGACACAAAGCCAGCAGCAGCTGTACTTTAGTACTGCGAAAAGAATTAGCAATACTACTTTATACACTTCAGTATAACTGTAAGACTGTAAGTACTCCAAAAGCCCAAAATGAAATTCAATTATCTTGTTTTTTCTATAGACCAAAGATAATCAATTTAATATCACATAATATAAAGATGAGCAACAAATCCTCATGTTTAAGGAGCTGGAACTAGAGAACGTCTGGCATTTTTGCTTGAAAAGTTATTTCAGGATTAATCAATTATGAAAATGGTTGTCAAATAATTTTCTGGAGATCAGCTAATCAATTAACAGACTAACTGTTTCGGCCCATACATGAGTGTTGAAATATTTTCAGAATAGTTACGTTCTGAATGTAGAAATTCAAATTTTGGTAGAATATTATTCCACCGCATTGTAGTTAGTTTTTTCCTCGTGGAAGTAAAATATTTTTAATTCACTAATTTTTCCCACAACACCATTACATTTTGCATCAGGTGCTGCTGTTGCAGTGACTGATGCTAAACTATCAAGCTGGACTAATAATCTCTATTCTGTACACAGTAGCAAGATGAATGAATTAGACAATTCTAAAAAGACATAAGTTGTCATTAGTGGCAGATCATGTTCCATTAAAGAACATAAAACTAGTTCCCCTGAAATGCAGCATTGCGTAAATAAGGGTTTCTTTCATATTAAGGCCTTGCAAAATGTAACGAGAATAAACAAAATGAGTGGATACTGCCTTGTGGTATGATCTGATGTGGGTAAAATCACTTACAGATACTAAGCTGGAGCAACTCTGTTTAGAGTTTTAATTGTAGGCATATCTGATTTCTGTTTTACCTTTTAAATTAGTAGACATAGCAGTGCTAGTGTTGTTATGAAGCATGAAAGGGGAAGCTGTCAGACTTACAGAAGTGAAGTCACTGCTTTGCATAAGGGAACTAAAACCATGTGAAACTACACTGTAACGCCTCAGCCTCCATCTGCAGGGCTTTTCAGACTGGCTGCCAGTCAGTCTAGCCCTTGCTTGCTTGCAGAGTATGTCCGGAGTACTTTCGGTTCCTCAGTCTTGGTGGAACCACACCCAAATGTGAGCTAAATCAACACCCTGCCCACCAAATTTTAACCAACCCCCTTTCTACTTAGCTGCTTTTGCCCTGCTGCCTCTGCCTGTTCTGAGACTAGCACGGAATTATTTTGTTGTCATAAAGATATACTAAAAAAATATAACAAGGCTGAGTTGAGTTGCAGACATTATTTGCATTAAAGGGGTGTACTAAGTTTTTCAAGATTAAGAACAGTACAGGAAGTGCTATGAATTTAGTCCTTTGGAGTTGACAGGAAACTGGCCTATGGCCTGCAATAAAGTCATCACGAGATTTGCAGGACATGCTTATGCCATGTAAAGTTGACAGTCAGGAGGCCTGTCAGAGAGTATCATTTTGTGTGTGAGGCTTTGGCATGGCTCCTGCTGACACAGTTAATTTCCGGGTAAACAAACCTTACATTCACGCAAACAGCTCAAACACTGCCACCTCACATTATACTGCATCAGCTATGTTCGACTCTTCAGGGTGCAAGTGCAAACGACCCGATGAAGTTCAACCTCAAGTTGCTGGTTAATAATCTGTTGCTCAAGTTTCCAACTACGAGTCGCATGGTCCACAGTAATTCAGCTATTTAGGATAAGCAGCCAGCCCGTCCTTTCCCCCAAATACTTTGTCATGTAGGTTATTAAAGTGCCGATGGTTTGTAAACGGTTCGCTTGATTAAACTTGTGGGTAACTTTATTCAACTCGTCAGCCTGTTGAGCGCCTGAACGTAAATTTACAACAGCTTGAAAAGTGGTTACCTTTGCTAAAATACACATGGACTAAAATTCAGTCAACAACCAGGCACCGTGTACAAAACATAAATTGATGAAGCTGTGACACGTCGTTATGCCTTCGTTTACAGGCTCTTTAGTTAGCTTAATTTAGGTCGGCTAACGTTAGCGGACTAATCATCCGGGTTATAATCTTATCTTGACGGAGAAAAGCTGCTCGAATTGGCGCTCAACTTCCAAGTAACCGGTTGACCAACTGGGTTTACTACATCCAGAGTAGACAGAATATCCACTAGCCACAGCAACAGATAGAGAGCTTGAACTTTTTTGTGAAGGTAACAGCTGGTATCGCGAATCTTTTCAGGCACTTGATAGCGGTTGCAGATAGCACAGTGCTAACAGTTAGCGTTCGCTACTTAGCTCACAGTTTCCATTAACTGACGCTCACAGTGAGTTAGCGGCTAAGCTAGCTACTTAGCGCTAGCCCTGCTGATTAGGCCCAGTTAGCTCAGAGCCAAACTGTCAAGTGCTAACTGCGATGGTAACAGGTTGCAAATCACTTCAACGCTGCGGACTACGTCGCTGGATTCTTTCTCACCGTGAGTCCGGTGCCCAGAACGATAACGTCGTATTCTTCATTCATTTTTCCAAATCTTTTCTCCTCTGCTTCTGAATATCGGGAAAGAAAATGGAGACCTGCGGGAGTGGAAATGAGAAGGGGCTGCGGTTCAGCGTCAGGCGCCTCAGGGGCGGGGCTTCTCAGCTGTCAATCACCTACGGGGGCGGCGCAAAGTGTCCGATTGGCAACTTGGTACAATTCAGTACATGAATTAAAACAATCTGTCTTGTGTCCTTACTATTGCTCCCCTTTCGCATAGGTGCAAGGGGCACAAAATACCAAGAGAGACCATGTATGGCGAATTGACATGTTAGAAATGGAAACCTTTAATTCTCACTCTAATACACAACACTTCTAAAATAAATCTTAAAAGTTTTATTGGTTTATCTGACCTATAATGAAAAATAGCATAATAGGTTATTTATTATCATTATATTTTTTGTTGAATATTCTGAGTTTAACTCCCACTCTGCACCCGTCACCATCATTCACTGATGTTTTATTTATTTTAAAATATCTGTTTTAGCAGGGAGGCTTTATCATCTAACATCAAGATTTCCATCATAAGGGGAAGAGTAATCGTGTATAATGCAACGTCTCACTTCACCGTTTGCACAGCAAGCACTGACACACCTGTTTAGTAAATCTAATGACAGTCATGAAGTTAGCCTCTGTATTATTTACTCAGGTTCCGAGTCAGTCTGTACAGGATTGTTTAAGGGCCATTCAGTCAGCCAACAAAGTAAAGACAATGGTGGCACAGGCATTCTAAAGAGTGAACACCTTCTATTCAGGACCCAAAACTTATCAAGATATTCAAGGCAAAGATAAAACCTAAAATTAAGAAAATCTCTCTATAAAGTTTCACAGTAATATTATTTTTTATGTACATGAAATACATTAAATTCATACACATTTGCATGCATACACAATATTATCATACATAGTAGTACACACCAGCCAGCCAAGAAGACTGGAATTATCAGATGTGGTTACTGATGTTTAAAGCTTAGGTTTTGCTCTGTGTCAGACATCTCAGCAACTGCTCTGGCAAACCAGAGGGTTTATGATGATGTCAAAATACAGTCAGACAAAATCCCACACAGGCAGGCGGGCGTATCTTATCTGTCCAGTCGTGTTTAAACCTCACTGCATAGCGTTTTCCACACAAAGTACCTTGCTCACATAACAGCATGGTTGGTTTTCTGACAAAAAAAACCATCGGGGCCTTTTCAAGTTATTTTTGGAGATACTTTTCAAGTTAGTGCAGTCCAAGTCACTCGCGCGAATGTCAATGTAACAGACTAAAACAAGACTTTAAAGGAGCTATATGCAAGTTGTCTCTGCCGCCGAATGTGGTGCCTTGCTGGCAGCAGGTGGTGGTGATGCTGACTTGCGAAGAGCTTCAACCATCATTGCAGTAACAAGACACGCAGTGCCAGAGCTAGCTGGTTAGCATGCTAATTTCAGTAGAAGAAAAGAAGTGATTCTGGCCATTTGAGACACATATTGGCAAGTTTGATGCTGAACTCGCAATATTTCTTCTAGGCAGCTGAGTAAACAGTTGTTTATGCTAATGCTGGCTGTGTAGCAATAGCAAAAAAATCCACATAGCTCTTTTAATTCAAGTCATATGATTAATACTGATCTCCCCAGTCCTGTCACTTAAAAATACACTGCACATACAATACAGGTAGAGATTTAATGTTATTCACACAACCTATATCGTCAGACATCAATCACATTAAATATTTTACGGTTATTTTCTTTACTTAAATGAATTGGACCAGTTGCAAATATGTGTAATATGTATCGTTATGGTATCATTTATGATGTGTCTGGAGAGCTGCATTCAAACACTCGCATTACATCTGGTTTCCTGGCGAGCTGCCGTGCTGTTGTGCCGGATGCATCCTCTGAATCTTTGAGTCCGAGCTGCAGCAGCATCCTGGCAGCTCCGGCATGCTGCCCGATGCAGGCCATATGAAGAGCTGAGAAGAGAAGAGAAAAGAAGAGTAAGAAGGTTTGATTTCCTTTTATTACCTTCCAGACAATAACAGTTCATTTAACTGTATATGGATATCTATTTGCTCTCACTGTTGCAACAGCTAATCTTTACCTGGCAACACATGAAAATGAACTTGTAAAGATTTGAAATGTGTTTGACAGAAGTAACACATTTTGTAGCTTTTTTTATTTGGTCACATTCTGATTCATTAAAGGTCTAATATTTTACGCTTGTTTGTCTTACTTGAAGTGTTGATATCCATAAAAATATATATCTGTGGTTTTAAGAACCAAAAACCATCTCAATGTAGTTTCAGGCGTCTCTCTGGAGCGGGGCTTGGGGCGTGGCTGAGAGCGGCGACTGCTTTGTTGTGACATCACAAGTTCTAGAAATCCTGACGGCTGGCTTTAAGGCTCAGTTTCTGAATACAGGCTGTGTGCATTTCTCTGTGGACTGAGGCTTTGATACTTTCACAGTATTAATATAGAACCTAGACCTGCTTTATAATCAGAAACACATGGACATCTACCTTTATACAATATGTGACCTTTAACGTGGTAAGACAGATGAAAGCTCAGACTGATTGAACAGCATATTGGTGGATTCAAAGGGAGGAAGATCCTACAAACAAAATTTGAGAATCAGCCAATTAGCCACATCATCTTTTTCAAGTCATTTGCCTATTTATTCATCATTTTTCTGGTGGGCTTGTTTTATGATAGATGAATAAAATGCTGTTCAGCAGTCAACTATCTATCAGCAGCAAGTTTCATGTCAGGCTGATTTCCAGTGTTCTAAAATGAACAGTTGCCAATGAAATTAGGACAGAAACAAACACATAACAACCCATAAAACAATGTGAAAAGGACCTTTTATCTTCTGATTTCCTCAAAATTATCACCCGTTTATCTACAAATTGACATGCAAAACTCAGAAAACACACAACGTTTTCCGTCATTTTTGATCATCCCACATTAGAGAGTCCTGTCTGTTCTGCTTCTCTCACTGATTTAGGTTGTCAGAGCAGAATGAAAAAAGACACGTCACATCCATCTGAGCACCAATCAGTATTCAGTAAAATCTTATGTTGACAGTTGTGGTCTTGTTTGCTTAATGATGTCAGGCCACTGTCATCAAATTAAATATAAAACCACACCCACACAGCCCTGATGATGCAGATTAGATGGGTTTTGAGTATTAAGCCCTTCATAAATAATATTTAAGTGTGTTTTCCCCCCAGACTTTAACTTTTATGGTTCCTTATTTAGCCATGGATATTTAATGTTACAGAGAAATACTCTGACACTGATTTTGGAACCACGTTTTGAGGGGCTATAAGTTAAAAGTAAAAGTATTTCTGAAGTGCAAACACATTACAGTGCTTACCAGTTCTTCCCTTTTTGTCCCGAACATGAAGATCTGCTCCCAGCTCCAGCAGGGTTTTTATAGTGGATGTGTGGCCCTCCTGAAAACGAGGGAGGAGAGTTTATTAGCCTTCTGTAATTTACTATAAGGTGTATGAAAACTTCCATATTGTAATTTTATCACAGCCACTTCTGTCTACTCTGTATATGCAGTATATGTACGGCATGTGCAGCCATCTTGGAGTTGCACTCATGCCTTTGTTTTTTCCCTGTCGGAGCTGAGGGTCTAACAATACAGAGTCAAGCGCTCTGACACGTTTGATTCTGGGATGTAGAATAA
The DNA here is from genome assembly GCF_046630095.1 of Trachinotus anak. Lineage (NCBI taxonomy): Eukaryota > Metazoa > Chordata > Actinopteri > Carangiformes > Carangidae > Trachinotus > Trachinotus anak. The sequence continues at coordinate 2,794,545 of NW_027273869.1, forward strand.
ACCACACTTGAATACATTCAGGGCTAATTCATTAGTTAATTCGTAAATTAAAATGTTGTTTCAGTTCTAGAGACCTAAGAGTTAGATGGATGATGTTGTGCAACAACTTCAATCACACAAAATCAAGCAGAGAAAGGTTTAAATCAATGATTATGAAAAACAGTTTGAGGAATTATTTAATATTAATCCTTGTAATCAAGGGCACTGTCCTTCTCTGCTTATATTTGAATCGTGATTCACTGCTAGTGTCAATTATTATACACATGTACAGTGGCACGTAAATCAGCGTACAGTCGCTGATCTCACCTTGGCAGCGTAATGCAGGGCAGTGAGCTGGATGTCAGTCGCTCTCTGGTTCACGTCTATACTGAGGTCCTGCACCAGGAACCGCAGGGCCTCCTCCTGGCCGGTGACAGCAACCTGGTGCACCAGCTGAGCCCCGAGTTTGTCAGCTGCAGTTGGAGACGCCTACAGCGCACACGCATCAGATCGTGACAGTGCATAAATATCTGAATTTTTACATCAGCGCTGAGACGCTACTGATTTCAGATGTACTCTACCTGGTGGTTTTCTAAAAGCAGCCTGGCCACAGGGATGTGTCCGTTCCTGACAGCATCCATCAAAGGAGTGACTCCACAGCTGTCTGTGCTGTCTGGGGTGTAGCCACATCTGGAAGAGGACCAGTTAGACAGTTGGCTTTAAGCTGCAAATCTGAGCAGCACCACTGGAGAAGTCAGGGGTTAAGGACCTTTCTCAAGAGCACCTCCGCTTTGGTTATAGGAGAAAAGTAAGTGCTGACCTTTCACTTTCCACACCCAGATTTATCAAACTAGCAACCTCGGGGTCACAACTGACTATTATTATTGTCATTCCATTCCATTCCTATTATATTAGGGCATTCTGAGCCTTAAACTCTGCACACATATACACATAATATAGATGCAAGTATCTAGGTCTAGATTGAAACTTTGCACAAATTTGACTTTGGGTGTTATTTGTTTTTTGGAGAAGTGCTCCCCATATAAAATGTGTACCTACCTCTCCAGCAGGATCCTTACGACCTCCTCACAGCCATGCATCGCTGGATGATCAACAGAGAGAGCAGGAGTTATAATCTGACACTCCTTATTCAGTTATCAATTCATACAATCTTAAATGTTTAACCACCCCTGGGTGCTCTCAGAATCTGAGTTCTCATTAGATCTTGGAAGCTATACCACATATCCACAGCAGATGATGCTTCACCTGCAGTGTGCAGCGGCGTCCTGCATGTCTTGCTCTCCGTCCTCCACACATCTGGCGCAACAAGAAGCAGGTGTTGCACGACCAGGGGATCGCCCTCCCTGCAGGCGATGTGGAATGAGTTCCAGCCGTCCTTGTTTCTCAGCGCGGGGTCGGCACCGTGACACAGCAGCTCCTGGATCACGTCAAGGTTCCTCCGAGTGCAGGCCATCATCAGAGGAGTCCTGAGAGAGGAGAGAGAGAGAGCACTGTCACCTCCTCTACCCAAGTAGCATCTCCTGAGGCTGGCAGTTACATTACAAGCTTACAAGCAAATACAAAGAAGTATATTTTTAAGGATAGTTATCTGGAAATTACAGTTCATGTAGTTTATACACAACTGTGCAAAAGTTGCATGTGCTTGTGAAAAATGTCATAAAGCTGCTTTAGAAAATAATGTGATGAATAGTTTTTATTAATTAATTATTAACTTCATACAAAATGTAGAACAGAAAAAAACTAAATCAAAAGAGTACTTGTTGTGGCTGCCCTTTGCCTTGAAAACAGTAACAATACTGACAATCCTATCATGTATTATAGAGTAATGGGACACAACATTAATATATGTATCTCACTATAAGTGATATATATGTATCTAACTGGGGTTTTTTCTAGTAGTCCTAAGTTTATTTTGTTGAGGTCGGGAATTCACATCGATCACCTTGGACCAGGAAACAGTCACAACTGGTTTAAAACGTATTTTTCCCTCTGATGTAAGTGCTTCGGTCTGTGACTCGTATACACCGCGGTAGGAGGGCTACACACTCGGCTGGTAGCGATAAGCCTATTTAAGCCGTTCTTTGTTTCCTTGTCGCTGTTTAGTTTGTTTATTCCACCTATTGATCAAGAGTTCCGTGGATGTTTCGTAAAACAGTTTATTATCGCCTGTGAATGAAAAAATTTCTCCTTCGAGCCGGATTCGAACCAGCGACCTAAGGATTTCAGCATCAAGCCACTACAGTCCTCCGCTCTACCAACTGAGCTATCGAAGGGAGATGCAACACCAACCACTATCATTGGTTCTTATATCCAAAAGGGGGCGCTGTGAGTCAATTTCGTAGTTGACAGGTTAAAATACCAATTACAGTCGTTCTCACCAGTCAGCCTTCTTTAGACTGTCCACCTTGGCTCCCTCCCGGAGCAGGTAGCTCACACAAGCCTTGTGACCCATGGATGCAGCTTCATGCAGCGGCCTCTTGTAGTCGTTGTTGTACACCTCCACATCCACGCCTACACACTTGATCAGATACTCCACAATGTCCAGGTGTCCATGTCTAGCGGCGTAGTGCAGCAAGGTGTCTCCTGACCGGCCGAAGTGTTTGCTGCTGACGGTCTGAACCGCCGCCGAGCCGCCTGACCTTACCTGTTTCTCCAGAGAGCGTAAGTGTCCGTCCTGAGTGAGCTTCACCAGCGGCTTTAAATAGTTGTCGTCCATGCTGAGCGGAGGCTGAGGGCTGCTTCCGGAGCACAGAGAGACAGAGCGGCCGGCCACAGAGAGCAAACCCGGACCCCGGACTGCCGGAGGACATGCTGCTGCACACAGGCGCTTACCGTTTTGTTTTTGGGTTTTTTTTTACCACAGCGATGCAAAAAATGAAATGGCCAACCATGACCTTACACTGTACTATCTTCACATAGGTAAAGCAATACAAGAATACATGAAACAAACAGAAATATATATATATTTTATAATTATGACTATAATAATAAATACATCATATTAACATTACTGGAATACTCAGGTATTCCAGGTATTAATTTATATAATAAGTTCAACATAATGAATATATATATATATATATATATATATATATATATATATATATATATATATATTTTTTTTTTTTTTTTTTTTTTAAACAATTAATTAAATAATTGTAGGGTCGGCAAAAGGACTGCACATATGTATCCGAATTACAAAACATTTATTAAAGCATACAACTTACAGTATATGATAATAGACTTTTTGGTTGTAAAACTCATTTTAAAATAATTTAACAAGTTACTTATGGCAATCGATAAAACGAATGTGTAACAATTTGATAAATGTTTTGAAAAAGCATTATTATGAGCATCATTGATGAACAGCAAATAGTTTATGAAGTTATGGATCAATATCAGAAATATTCACAGAGACCAAACTAATATAACTGCATCCAAGAAATGTGACGAGCCAAACTTGAACAAGGGCTAAGCTTTAGTTGTCCTGCAGAGCCGACTGACACCATTGGCATTATGGGAAATGTAGTTTTGCGATGACGTGCAATTTAGCTCGGCAAAACTGTTTCCGATCAGTTATTTGTCACAGGATGTGGACTCAATACTAATTAACTTTGTTTTAGCATAATAAAAATGCACTTTAATTATATGTGACGCAGCTGCTGTGGTTAAAATAAAGCGGCATCAGTTTAACTTTCAATGATCATCATCATAGATTTTTTCTGTTTTCTTACATTGTGGCTAAAGTAACAAACCGGCAGCACATGTGGGTTCAGAGCAGAGAGTAATCTGTCACTATCACTGCTGTGATCCTTTGAAACGGGGAGAGCTGAGCCACTTTCTGGCCAAATGACAGAGCGCTGGTGAACAGGATGAGTCACATCTGGAGGGAAGACGCGGAGAGAAGAAAAGTGGGGCTGTTGGTGAGGGTGAGTCTCAGTCCTCAGAGATTTTACAACATGGACCATGAGCAGTAGGAATGAGACTGACCACAACCACCACCCTCTTCTTCTGGTGAGTACATTTCAGACAGTTTTAAAGTGTTTCACATCGTGCTGCATGACAGTGACACACCTTTGTCTCTGTCTCTTAAAACGCACATTTACTTTTAATGTAGTTTTGCAGATATATGTCTATTGTATGTTGTGAAATATGTTTCTTGTATTTTGTAGTTTTTATGCAGCTCTGTTTTACTGTAAAAAAAAAAGAATTAGAACTTTTTGTTCTGCTACACTGAAAAAAATATCTATCAGTAAAAGTTTATCAATTTACCTTTTAACCTTAAAAACAAGTGGGACCTCTGCAAAATCATGATGCATGACACAGTTTCACTTATTATCACGGTTTAATATGGAGATCAGTGCCAGGTTTTTGTAGAATCCTGCCGATCACAAGGGACTGAGGATGATCTGCATCATTTTAGCTCGTTTCAAACATTTAGAGATTTTCTTCTCGAGTGTTTGTCTGAAAAATGAGTTTTAGTCTTGAAAAACTTAACTAGTATTTTTTGCAGTGTGATGACTTATGTGGTTTGGTTTGGACCCCCATCCCCCACACTCACACATAAAAATACAAACACTCACACACACACACACACACAGCTGTGTTTCCATCACTTCAGAGAACATTACATTGACTTACATTCATTTCCTGGAAAGTTACCCTAACCCTAATCACTGCTTGCCCAACTCTAACTCTAACTTTAACTTAAATCCAACCTTCAACAAAGTCTTCTTCTGGACTTGCTTCTTGTCCCCAGAAGAACATCGAGTCCCTGCGATGTGACTGTGTAAACTGATTTATCTCCCCACAACATGAGTAACACAAGCCCACACAACTACTCGCCAACTTTTAAGAACTTCTTTTGATGAGCAAAAAACTACTTCTCTACCTGGCATCGTGTTGCTACATAATAAAATAATGATTCATGTACCATTGTCCCTGAAAAAGCCATTTGAAGAAGGATGTAAAACCCAGGAGGACTTTCTGTACTGGCATCTTATATTTGACTAATTCTCTAAAATTAAGAATAAAATGTCACAAAATAATGTGAGAGTTCATATTTAGTGGGACAACTCTGCAAAGCACTGATAATAGACATTGAGATTGGTGGTCATGTTACATGTAAGATAAATAAATCAGGATTCGTCCTGACAGGATTATCATTTGTTCAAATGCAGGCCAGAGACAGCATGTTCAGCAGCCCTGCTTTCTGCAAGGGGTGTATCTGAAGCTGATTGGTTCCAGATGTTTTGTGCTGCTCTGAACAGGGACAAATAAACTAAACAGTTGTAGTTCAATTTGAGACTACAGGTTTGTGAGGAAGACCTGAAACAGGAGAGCAAAACAGTGTAGGTGTCACACTTAATCTGATGAGGAAATCTTATGAAATGAGTGTTGGTCACAATGAGGCGATAAGTTGTTGGGATGTACATTTTGTCGTTGAAGCATTGCTATCAATGCAGTTATATAAAAGTTATATAAAAAGCTGGCAGATTATCGATTCGTGCATAAAGCCGTGGCATCAGGAAGGAAGGATGTGGTGGAAGGTTTCGGACAAAATGCAGCCATATGTGTTTTCCAGTGTCTCCCGGCTTTGGGGCTCAGTGAGTTTACTGCAGGGCAGGTCACACTGGCAGTTTGTCACAGTTTCAAAATGTATTTCTAGTCCAACTCTTTTCTTTCAGTGTCAGTGTGATCGCAGCTTTTGGGGCATCCTAACTAACCCCTCCTCCGAGCACTTTTTTAGGAACACCTGTATACCTGCTTATTCATGCAATTATCCAGCCAATCATGTGGCAGCAATGCAGTGTATGAAATCCTGCAGATACAGTTCAGGATCTTCAGTTAATGTTCACATCAAACATTAGAATGGGGAAAAGTGTGATGTTAGTGAAGTTGACCGTGGCATGATCATTGGTGTCAGACAGGCACTGGCTGGAGCTGACAGAAGCTACAGTCACTCAGATAACAACTCACAGCAATAAGTCTGGCATTGATTTAATTATTAGTATTTGTAAGCATTGTCTTTGTCTGCACTTGTCACTGTGGCTTTAAATCTTTCTTATTACATGGTTTCTCTAACGTATCAGCAGCTGAATGTCTCGCAGCAGAATTTTGTCTCCATTTCAGCCAAATTTCCTATTGTTTCATCCCATTTATATATTTATTCATTATAAATGAATGTGATTGTTTCTCAGTTCTAAAGTAAAGGGCATAAATGAAATAAACATAAATGAAAGAAAATTTGAAAGAAAATTATAAATATATGGTGGTCTTGCAGAATAACATCCAACAGATAATTTACAATATGGCGGATGTAGGGTCAGAGTCTGTGTCTCTGATTGACTATTCTATCTCTTATCAGTCATATGATCTTTGAGTTACTCTTTGAGCTTTTACAATTTTCTTTATGTAGGAGGAAATTACTCAATAAATTATTATTAGTCACATTCAGCCACAAACTTATTTTAAAAGGTCCCATGTTGTATAAAGGTAGATGTCCATGTGTTTTGATTGTAAAGCAGGTCGAGGTTCTATATTAATGCTGTGAAAGTATCAAAGCCTCAGTCCACAGAGAAATGCACACAGCCTGTATTCAGACACTGAGCCTTAAAACCAGCTGTCAGGACTTCTGGAACTTTGTGATGTCACAACAAAGCAATCACTGCTCTCAGCCACGCCCCAAGCCCCGCCCACCTGGACCCACCATCCAAACTTACAGAATTTGGTTTCTCTGAGTGTTTATCTGAAATCTGCTAGATTAGATTAGATCACTCAGAAAACAGTCAGCCAATCAGAGGAGAGGCTCAAATCCTCTCTTCTGATTGGCTGACTGACCTGTTGTTACTTCAGAGAGAAGCCTGAGAGAGGAGATGTAAAAGTACACTGAGATGATTTTTGGTTCTTAAAACCTCAAATATATCTTCTGATGGAGATCAACACTTCAGATAAACTACTAGAAAAGTGTAACATCAGGGACCTTTAATTTGCTACTTTGGAGAGGTCTGTGTGTGCTTCTTAGAAGTTTGATAAATGTCAAGAAAGATGTTTTAAGTCACATTCAGCTGTGTTGGCAGGTTAATCCTCCGCTGAGAGAACAGCCAGATCCTTCAGCCCAGCATACATTATTATTAACGCCAAGAAATATTTCATCTTTTGTTCCTCTGAACGATAACTTCTCTGCAGTGACCGAAGTGAGTGACTGTCCATTTCTCTTTCTCCGTGTGTGCTTGCAGATGTTGTTGGGACCAAACATGAAATATGGCTCTCCTGAGAAAAAGTAAGTGACAATGATGCGTGATACGGATGTAATACGACTGATTTATGGTCTCAGGTGATGTAGATTTACATGAGAGAAACAAAGAAAGGTGTCCACGTCTGTCTCCTGTTCCTGTAGTTGTGCAGTAAAATGAATCAACTATAGTGTGAGCTTTGTTTCATGTTACAACGTAGGTTTAGTTCTGTGTAGCCATTGGACCCTCTAATTTCTCTCCAGCATTGGCAGCAGGAACCCGTCCAGCTTGCATGCATGTGCACCAAATGTGTATGTGTGAGCTGGGGGAGGGTATGATGAGGGAACCACATGACAGGCTGTAAGGAGTAAACTTTTACGATTCCATGCAGTGTGTGAACAGCAGTTTGGATTGAATGCTAAATGCTTGCAGGAGTTTGCTTCCAAAATGAAACGCAAAAAAAAGGATGCACGTTTTAAATGTGTGATAATAACAACATTAATGTCATTAAAATTTGGTTTGATTGGTTTAATTGGTTTAATTTCACCCTAAATGATCCTTGAGGAAATCTGCCATGTTTTGGCTGGTAAAATATTTATGCTGGAAAAATAAAGCAGGAAGTTCACTTATAAGAAAACAATTTGAAAAATGGTCTTCATTAGGACAAGAGTGATTCTAAAATGTCTAAAATCTGCATCTGTGGTATTTCAGTGTGAAACTGCTGTGCAGGTAGCACATTGTCCAGTTATGGCACCTGGATGAGCAGCCAAAAGTGATAAGAGTGGCCTGTAACTGGTTTCAGATGTGTATTTGATTCTTCTTCCTCTGTAGTCTGTCTGGCAGCTGGTGGAAACTCACAGTAAAACACAGTGTGTATCTCTGAAAATATTAGGCTGGTTCACACAGCTTTCCATACTGTTAAGTGCTAAAATCATTTAACAGTTTTGATAAATGCTGAATTGTCTCAATTTATAGTTTCATATGATTTTTCTTGCTGTGAGTTTGAAAAGGTAATTTAAGTCTCATGTCTGTTTGGTAAGTTTGGAGCTGGAGCCTGGAGGCAGTTAGCTCAGCTTTGCACAAAGACTGGCAGCTCACTAGTTAACACATCGTGTTTCATTTGTTTAATCTGTACTCAGACACAAAAGCAGCGGTTTGGTTGAAATACGTGTTCATCAGTCAGGTTTAGAGTTGGTAGTAGTAGAGATGCTGGTCTCCTTTCCCGCTGGGGAGGTGGCATTCCATGTGCTTAGGACCAGTCTACGATACTGAGGGTGGTGGGTCCACAGGGCGGTGGCTCCATGGGTCAAAGCCCGGCCACCAGACGCTCACCAGCGAGCTCCCCTCCCAGGTCTGGCTCCAGGAGGGGGCCCTGCTTTCCCTCTCCTGGAGGAGGTGCTGCAGCTCTGACATAGCCTCTTCAGTCAGGGTTTTGTGAATCACTCTGAGTCTGGCCCCTTACTTGGGGCCTTTTTGCCTTGGGAGACCCTACCAGGGGCTATTGCCCCCGACACACAAAACCCTCCACCATGTGAAGGCAGCGATTCTCTGAGATTTTTAATAAATGTACATTTACAAATGTTACTATAAGTATTTCATATATGTTATAAATTCTTCATACAGCCAGAGGATGTATATATGTGATAATAATATGACATATATACACATATATGACATATATGGCAACATCACTCTTGATATAGGGACTATAAGTCATATATTACATTTCTGTATAAGAGATATTATTGGAAAATGAATATCACTGGGTTTTGGACTGTTGTTTGGCCTGTTACCTCAGGCTTTGTGACCTCATGATGGGAATTTTTCATTATTATTTGACATTTTCTGGATTAAACAATTGAAAAAGAGAACAGATTACTTCATAATGGAAACAGTCGTGACATGCTGTCCCACTGATGTTAATGTCTGAGGGGAAATTCCCCTCAGACAAGCAGTAACACAGCTTGTGAAATCTCTCACTACATCCTGAGGGAACACGTCATGTGCACGCACAGACACTGACTCCTGCCTCCGCCTGCGTTGCAGTCAATCAGCTCCTCCTGGTGCTGCTGCTGCTGATGTTGTGTTTGCTCCTGCACAACACGCTGCTCAGAGCCTCCACTCGGCCCAAACTGTCAGGTACATCCACACAGATGTTACTCATGTCTTCATTCATCATGTTTGGTCTTTTTATGCAACCTGTGGACAGTAAAATACACAAGTCTTATCTTTTAACAAATGCTGTAGCAAATACAGAGGGTGTCACTAGTTTAGCTTTTGTTTTGTGACCTCAGTCTAATTTAATTTGAATCCTCATGCCAGTGTCACCCTGTGATCTCCTCTCCCTGATCCCTCTCAGATCACTGGAAGAGCCTCGGAGGTGCAGCTCGCCCTCCTGCGGTGAGAGAGTCAGAGGTGGACGATGTCATCCCCATCATCATCTGTGCATCCGAGGAGCGTATGGGTGGAACCATGGCAACTATCAACAGCATCCATAGCAACACAGATGCCAGTGTTTTCTTCTATATTGTTACTTTTCGTGATGCTGTGACACTGACAAGGTTTGACACTCGTTTCTACTGTAAATCACATTAAAGTCTTTAAAATATGGAAGGGACTTGACAGCCCAGTATGATTGTTTATCATGGTGACCTTCATGTTTATTCATTTAATCTTACTTCCGTCACCTCTTCCCAGGCAGTACATTGAGGAGACTGAACTGAAAGGCATCAAGTATAAGATCCTGGAATTCAACCCCATGGTTCTCCGAGGGAAAGTGAAGCCAGACTCCTCTCGACCGGAGCTGTTACATCCGGTGAGTTCTGGGTTTGTCTCTGTTCAAGCAGGAATGCAAACGTTGTACCTCAAGTTTCAAAAGTAGCAGAGTTTCAGTTTGACATAAGTTTGCTTTTTTTATTTTGCAGCTCAACTTTGTGCGCTTCTACATACCGCTGCTTGATATCAACCATAAGAGGGTGATATACTTAGATGACGATGTCATCGTGCAGGGTACGTATGTGTGATCATGGCTGAGGGGAGTCCAGTAAAGTTAATGATCCCCTCCAGGGGTGTTTAAGACACATAGGGATACTGTGTTTGGACTAATAGTTTGTTTCTGATTGTTGCACAAAAAGTGAAAATTATTGTAGACACAAGCAAACACAACAAAATGATGTTTGGTAACTGAGACCAGCAGCAGTAGAAAACAAGAGGTAGTGTCCTCCATCTATAGAGTTGGAGTTAATTTTAGTTCATTTTTAAAATTTATTTCAAGTTTATTTAAGTCTGAATTTCAGTTTTGAAAGTCAACCATGCAGAGGTTCTAGTTCATATGAAAACATGAAACACAACATTAGTGGTTCCCAACCTGTGGGCCAGGGCCCACTGATGGGCCACGAAGGTATTGCAAGTGGGCTACAAATCATTTGCAAAACAGTACAGTTTGGTGAAAAGATAAATAATTTTTTTACATGTTTAAAAAGGAAACGATCTTTAAAAAATGTTCCATAATAAGGTCTATCACATTGTGTGGGCGGAGACCAAAGACAATCGATCCCAGACTCTTTGTAGATCACCAATAATACCACTATAAATCAACTTTTAACCATAAGGAATAAAATAAACAATCAATGAAGACTTTTCAGCATTTTAACCATTTATATCAGAATATGAGTCTATGTTACTGAACAATTTTTAAACACAGCTTTTGAGTTGTTTCTCATGACCACACATATTTATTTCAACCTTATCAGAGAATTTGAAATCTCATTACAGAATATGAATTCACTGCATTCTTAAAACTTGTAACCATGCACGCTAAAATATCACATCCATGGCAAAAGCTTATGTTGTGTCGAGTGTACGTGCATATGCTTCGCCTCCTAAAGCCTTCTCATCCTTTCAAGGAGACATCAAGGAGCTGTTTGATATCAAGCTGAAGCCAGGACACGCTGCTGCCTTCGCCACCGACTGCGACCTGCCCTCCACCCATGAGACGGTGCGCAGCATCGGCATGCAGGTGGATTTTTATTTCTTTTATCTTACACAGTAGCTTTGTGTGTTAAGCTAACAGTGGGAAAAGCCAAGCCAGCGTGCACTGTGTCAAAACTGAAGGAAACACTGAAACAAAAACTGAATTGGTTTTTGTTGCATCTAGCAGGCGACAGTAAATAGATGTGTGCAGTACATGTGCATGTGTACAAGTATTTTTTACTTGCAGACTTTAAAGTTAAACATTCAGCTTTGAAGTGCATTCATTATTAATGTATAATTAATACCAGGGTTTTCATTTTGGACCAGAGAGGAGCTGATGCTGAATGTGATATATTAATTTCTCAGTTGAACTCTGACTGTAACGTTCTATAAAGACTCAGCTTCTGCAGCTGAAATGCGGTGTCTTGTCCTCTGAGCTCGTCTCCTAGACAACCTACATGGGCTTCCTGGACTACAGGAAACAGGAAGTTCGAGACCTGGGCATTAACCCCAGAGACTGTTCCTTCAACCCTGGAGTGTTTGTGGCGGACGTCAGCGAGTGGAAGAAACAAAAGATCACCAAACAGCTGGAGAAATGGATGGAAGAGAATTTCAGGTGAGGTCTGGCATGAAGAATTAATATATACTGTGTAGAATAACTGGATAGCTACAACAATACCACAGTAATTTATATTTCAATAAAACATCTTCAAGGAATTTAACTATTAAAATGAACAAAATATAAATAAGAACAATTTCCAGAACCCATGAGGAGATTGTGTTTTAAAATTAGAACCACTCAATATGCTGTTTGTGATTGTTACAAACCAGCTTGTTTTTAGGGTAAAGCAAAGCAACATAAACCAGATGTGTTCAGTGATTTATTGAGTAGTAAGGAGATTAATAATGATACAGTGGATGATTAATGGTAACAAAAGGGGAAACAGGGCAAATGGATGCTGCTAAATCAAAGAACTAAATATAACAATAGACAAGACAAGACAAGAGTTACTTTCAAACAGACTTTCTAAAGCAAAATAATAAAAAATAAAATGGAAAGAAAACCTTTCTATTCCTGTCTGTCTGTCTGAAAGAGCCAATCAGCCCGTTCCTAGTGACACTAACAAGAGAGAAATTCCTACATGTTGGATTGAATGAATCCTGGCCCAGTCCCCTTTATGACAGTTTCTCTTAAAAGCTGTGAACCAGCCCCCCCCTCTCTCTTTCTCCATCAGGCAGAACATATACAGCAGTGCCATGGCAGGAGGTGTGGCGACTCCACCCATGCTGATAGTTTTTCATGACAAATACACAGCACTGGACCCACTGTGGCACGTCAGACACCTCGGTAAGATCCTCACTTCTCATACGCTGAAGAATTATCACGGTTCTTACCCAAATGGCTCAGTGGAGTCTGAGATGAGAGCAAGGTGTCAGAAAACTTCACCTGAAATTCACATGATACTGAAAAACAGACAAAAAACATACATAATAAATTGTGTGTTGCTTGGTACATGTACATAACATGAGAATTTGGTGCTGTTTTATCTAAAGTGTATCAGTGTCTCTACTAACTAACAGGAACTGCAGCTAAACTAGCCTCCCTCAAACGGGTCAGTCAGTAACAACTAAGAGAATATTAATATTATAATTCATTAATTGTTCCCGGTATAATTGTAATTAATTAGGTCATTGTAAACTGATTATAAATTAGTTATATGTGTTACTGAGTCTGCACATCAATGAAAAGTGTAATAATAATGATAATAATCCATAAAATCCACTGGCCATGCGTGACATTAGCTTTAATGTTGTCACAGAGGACGTCATACATTCAAACACTTGAGATTTGATAAGAGGTCAGAGAGGAGTCAGACAACCAATTAACTGCACCGATAAAAAGCAGTAAATCTAATGAGTGGTAGTTTATGACAGAATAAAAGTCAGGATGGAAATAAAAGGTCTAACCTAACCGATTGGCTCTGACCTGTGTTGACCTTCGCTTTTTGTTTTCTGTGTTGTGATTTGATTTCAATGTGGCATTGAAAATTAATGTCACAGTGAACAACAAGCCATTCACTTATTAAATATAAAAGACTGCATAGTTGTCATTTAACATTCTTTTAATTATGACACAGCAAAGTAAATATACATAACTCTGAACCACTTTATTTCTGTGTCATTTAGACGTTAAAAATCCTCCATACAAATGTTCAAATGGTTTGACTCATCAAAGTGAACCAACTCTGCTGAATCACTATTGACATGGACTGAATCAGTAGCTTTTAGCGATGCAGCGCCCCTCACTGGACAAACAAAACAGAACAAAAACTGTTCATAACTTAATATTACAATAGAGAAGCATATAAGATAATTAATAAGATAGATCATTTATTTGTATTAGTCCTGCAGTGGGGGGACTTTGCAGTGTTACAGCAGCAAAGTGGACAGTACAAAAGAAATGAAAAATGAAAATATCAAATTTCACAAAAGATAAATAATAGATAAATAATCTAGAATAGCAATGTAGTATGTACAGATAGATATTAAAAAATATGTTAAAATATATCTCAAAAGAAGGATAAGGAATACTGCACAGATTAATTATTGCACATGGTAAGTTTTTCAGTTAATAATGCTAATTAATGGCAAGTGCGCTCATTATTTCTGCTACATATCTACATAGAGAAAGCCACAGCACACTCAGTTCATTTTCAAAGAGCATTCCTGTTTTCCCAGGCTGGAGTCCAGATGCCCGCTACTCAGAGAGCTTCCTGCAGGAGGCTCGTCTGCTGCACTGGAACGGCCCCTTCAAACCGTGGAACTATCCTGCTGTTCACCTGGATCTGTGGGAGAAGTGGTTCATCCCAGACCCCTCCAGAAGATTCTCCTTGGTACGACCTGACAGCGAAAGCTGAGTTCAGCTGCTGAACCTCACGAAACTTCACACACGAAGCATGTGAAGTTTAAGATTCACTTGGATGGAGGGGAGGGGGTAATAGGAAACATACAGTGAATGTTGTACTGAGTTCTTGAAACTGAAATGTTGTTGGTTGTACACTGCATGTATGTATGTATTACTAAATGCAAAAAATGTGACTAATCTGTTGATGACAGATGCAACAATATTAGAAAATGAATCGTAGAAATGTGAAAGTGAAAACAAGCACAAAGATCTTTGTCTTTGTAACATGTGACACACTACAGAACATTTGTTTCCTTGCTCACTTGAAATAAATTGTCAAAACTCCTATTTCTTCACCTTTTCTGGTCTTTACATTTATAGTTCAATACAATATGGCACTGAAATCTTAGAGCAAACAGAATGATCTGATAGTGATACATTACTGTAATGACTTACTACAGGCTCCTGGACAATGTTGGGGCAGGAAATAAAGTCAGGATTACACTTAGTAAGCTTTATATTTATAGTTCAATACAAAACAGGACTTGCAGGTAAAATGTCAAAGTTTGAATAGTTTAAAATACTTTTTCATCCTGGCTCTCTGGATGGTAACGTTAGTCAGTCAGTCCACCATTTGGTCTTGATCATCTGTGGAATGGGTCACAGACATTTTCTGCAAACGTCCATGGTGCCAAGAGAATGAGTCTGAATGACTTTGGTGGTCCTGATTTTTCCTCTGCTGCCACAGTGATGTTGACATTTGTGGACAGGAGTGAAATATCTCAACAACTATTGAATAGATTGTCATCAAGTTTTTTGGGCATGGGGCACACCTGGTAGAGCATGCACCATTAAGGCTTAGTCCTAACCGACAGGGGCAGTGAGACAGTGACAGGGAAGTTGTGGTATAGAGCGGGGACACATGCAGCAAAGGGGCCGGGCTGGAGTCCAACCCAGGCTGCTGCAGAAGAGACTGAGACTAAGTGGGATGTGCTGCTCCAGGTAAGCCACCAGGGTAACCCCCCCATGGGCAGGATCAACTGTAAAGGCATTGTCATCCCTTAACATTTCGGTAATGAAATGGTAATGATCCTTCTGCAGGTTCACCTACGGAAACCTTGTTACGACTTTTACTTCCTCTAGATAGTCAAGTTTGATCGTCTTCTCATTGGTTTTGATCTATGACACATTTACATTTACTATGTGCAGCTTCTGTGTTCTGTTCATTTGTATTCAAAAATCTAGTCATGATACCATGCGGGCAAAATGTCTTCAGGAAATGCATCACAGAACACCACCAGTGCCTCCTGTGTAAAGAGCTTTTCGACAGGAGACCAGTACTTCTGGGTCAATACCTTCATGTGACATCTCATATTGTCTAACGATGGGAAACGAGTAAACTATGGTGATGTTACTAAGAATCTCCCAGAAAACCTTTTTTCCCCCTTGTATTGCTTAAGTGTTTTAGAAGCTTCAGCCTCAAGAAATGTTACCAAGTAAACTTTAAATCTTTGTTATTTTTACATTTGTATCCTGTGAGGCTGCTCAAATACATGACAGAGTCACTTATGAGTACATCTATCTCCCAAGAGTCAGTACAGTGATGGTCCTGCTCCACCGGGAGGCGCCAGAGGTGGAGTAAAGATCCTCAGTGGAGCCATGTGGATTCATAGGTGCTGTCTCTGAGGGTCCAGGAGTTGCAAAATCAGTTCACCTTCAAAAGATTTTCAACTGTTTTACTTAATTTTTATAAAAATGAATATGTAGGCCATCATCTTCCTAATTCAGAGTTGCAAACTCTACATTGTATTTTTAGTTCACTTTGGATAATTCAGTCTCTTTGTGAGCTTGTTATTCATTTGGGAAATATGACCATTTAATTCTAGTGTAAATTGCTGTACTTAATTTTTGCCCATGTATGGTCAATTTCACTTTGTGTGTTCTACATTTTATTGTTTGCTTTATTTGTTGCTTTAAGATAAAATAAAAATTGCTATGTAAATAAAGTGCCCATTATTACTTCTGTAGAACTTGTTTCTTTGTAGCTGCTTTTCCTTCCTTATAATAGTCATTGTAAATCATCAAACACACTCTGGTCTTTAAGATCAGTGTCTCATTCATTAGCATCAGTGGAGAAAATCCATGAATTTTCTCACGCTGACTTGTATCTTATTGTGAGAGATTAAAGTTATTGCTGGTGTATGGTTGAATACAGTTAATTTGAAATTTAATTAGATGGAAATACCTTTCAAACTCCAACAAACACTGTGGGAGTCTCAGCCTCTCACCATCTGTCAGTTCACCAGATTCTTATTCTCTGACGTCACAGGACTTAAATGGTTTTAAATCTCAGCCCAGGATTTATTTCAGTGTTTTGCTTGCCTGAGCCTGTCAATAAATATAATTCCTGGTCAAAGATGCTAAATTGCATGGGCAAATTCTCGAAGCTACAAATGATATGTTTTGAGAAGGAACCGCTGTCACGATTTTGGCTATATTTGCTCATTAGTTGCGAGAGTTGACGTCCTCTCTTATTATGTTTATACATATTAGGAATGATGTTATTCAAGTACTGCGTCACCATCAAACTGTTTTGAACATCCATCAAGCAACCTAGGGTTAAGGTCACGTGTGTGTGTGTGTGTGTGTGTGTGTGTGTGTGTGTGTGTGTGTGTGTGTGTGTGTGTGTGTGTGTGTGTATCAGTGTGTGTAGAGCTAGAAAGACTTTAAAGCATTAGTCCACTTTGGAATCTGTTAAAGTGTAACTGGACACTGGGAGCTGGCGCTGGAATGCATCAGAGGTGGAGGTGTGTGTGCCGTTTTATGTCATCATGACGTCAGCTTTTAAGTTCAGCTTGTTGTGGAGTTGTTGGACCCTTACACACCACTTTGGCAGGATGCCAGAGCTATGTAGCATGTAGCATCATGTAGCTAAACATCTGCACTGAGACTGTCTACAGATTATACATTAAAAATGTATTTAGGAAATTGTTGGTTTTTCCGTCTCACGGTGGAAACTGATCATATCTGTTGAAACAGCTGATCAATACCACTGACTCAGTGTTTACTGTACTTGTATCTCGAAGGCTTTCAAAACTCTGAACTGCCAAGTTTTGCAAATAAATGAGGCTCTGTTGGTTCTAAAGCAATAGTTGGACATTTTTGGGAAACACCCTCAATCATTCTCTTGCCAGAAGCAGATCAGTACCACTCTCATGTATGAAGAATATGAGGCTACAACCAGCAGCTTTGCTGAGCATAAAGTAGCTTACGGCTGAAAACAGGAAGAAACAGCTGTCTGCTTCTGTCCAAAGGCAACACAGTCCACCTACCTGCACCTCTAAAGCTATGACTGACTATTTAACACATTATATTTACAGTTATGCACCAGACTGTTTCTTGGCCATGTGCAGTGACCTCCTGGAGTCTTGTGGAGATGGTGATGTTGCCAAGCAAAACTCCAAGAAGTCACTGCTACCGCCCCCAAATATTTGTGATTATTGAAAGCCTTTAATTTCAGTATAATAATCTGGAAAAGATGTAAAATGATTTTAAAAAATATATGATCAGTAGTAAGTTGAAGTTTGAAGAACATTGAAGGCAGACTGTATTCTAGACATTGCTTGTGTTGGAAAAGAACCATATGATACATTATATTACTCATACTCACCGGCCACTTTATCAGGTACACCTGTTCAACTGCTCGTTAAGGCAAATATCTAATCAGCCAATCACATGGCAGCAACTCAATGCATTGAGGCATGTAGACATGGTGAAGACGACCTGCTGAAGTTCAAACCAGCATCAGAACGGGGAAGAAAGGTGATTTAAGTGATTTTGAACGTAGCATGGTTGTTGGTGGCAGACAGGCTGGTCTGAGTGTTTCAGAAACTGCTGATCTGCTGGGATTTTCCTACTCAACCATCTCCAGAGTTTACAGAGAACGGTCAGAGAAAGAGAAAATATCCAGTGAGCAGCAGTTCTCTGGGAGAAAATGCCTTGTTGATGCCAGAGGTCAGAGGAGAATGGCCAGACTGCTTCCAGCTGATAGGAAGGCAACAGTAACTCTAATAACCACTTGTTATGACCAAGGTCTGCAGAAGAGCATCTCTGAATGCACAACAGGTTGAACCTTGAAGCAGATGAGCTACAGCAGCAGAAGATAAATCAAACAAATCTGCAGCTACTGCATGATGCTGTCATGTCAATATGGACCAAAAATATCTCAATATCTCAATATGTTTCCAGCACCTTGTTCAGTGTAACCTGTATGCTTTTCAGAATCTCATGTGTGACATGGCTGCTGTAATGTAATGCTTTCATTTCCCTTAAGATAACAGTTTATTAATGCCAAAGAGAAATCAGTGTTCCAGCAGTTCACATTCAAGATAAACAGGTACCAATAAAAGTAACAAAAGAAGATTAAATATAATAATAATAATAATAATAATAATAATAATAATATTACAATAACAATAAAATAAATAGGGAAAGGGAAATGTATTTACAATGGGAATATAAACAGAGAAGGTATATGGTGTGTGTGTGTGTGTGTGTGTGTGTGTGTGTGTGTGTGTGTGTGTGTTATGGGTTTACAAGAGCAATTACAGAAATGTAGGTTGGATTGTTCACAGTAGTAAAGTGCCTGCAGTGTTACACAGTACAGTGCAGTGTTACAGTTTCAATAAAGGATTAAAAAAACTGCTCTGTCTATTAGTCATGAGTTATCAAACTAGGTTGATTATCAGTACAGTTTGCTTGTGTTCTAAATGTTGCAGTGTCATGTGATTTGTTGTTTCGATGAGCTGGTTGACTTAATGTTATCATATACACCCAGCATCACTGATGCCTCACCTGTACGCACACCTAACAGGGCTGTCATGCTGTGTTGAATACACCCTGAGAATCATGGAGAGGTTTGATGTTAAAATGTTGTGCAGTGATAATGAAGGCACTGAGTTGTCACTGAGTCAATGACAGTAACTTGACATTTGTGTTTCACATCTCACCGTGGAGACCAGCAGAGAATGAAGTCATCCAAGACTTGTGTCAGAACGAGGCTGTGGCCTGTGAGCAGACTATGTGTAAGACTGCACGTATGCTGATCACAGCTGGCTGACAGGGCAGGAGGAGCAGACGCAGCGTGTGTGTGGAGCATGGTGTGGAGTCACGTTTACCTTTGCCTTATGGAGACTGCAGATTGTGTGACATCACTGGCCTCTCTGATGGGTTTTCCACAGATTAGTTTCCTCTGCTCTCCCACAATGTCCACCCTGGAGTTTAGAGACATCACATGATTTACACCTTCAGCAGAAACTAAGTAATTACTTCACATTTAATGTATTATTGCTCAATAAAGCCTCAGGAGTTTGACCTAAATTATATTATTTGCATAACTCTTGACTGCATCATGAACTTTCAACCACATCTGGGTGACATGTGCACATATATGTGCACACCCAGCATAGATGGCCCCACAGTAAAAATGTAAATGTGGCTATGGTAATGACATGACTGACTTCAAATCTTGCACCAGTTATCCTTGTGCTATACTTTAATAGAGTCTAACATGATTTGCATGTTTTCCTAAAACCAGCTTTCAGTATGAGCCAGACCAGGTCAGAAATAATCTGTCAGTGCAGAATTTACGTTTGTGCGAGTGTCAATCTATAAACACGCCTCTAACGTTTTAATTGATGGAATGTGATGCTGCTGTTCATCTGTGGATTATGTGAATTACACGTACTTGAAGCAGATGCCAGTAGTTGTGTGGAAGTTCTTGTGGAAACGTTAACTTTTGTAGTTGATTTTGGTCTGGTCATGGCCAGCCTTAAGTCACCAGAAAGTTACTGCACCTTTGTCAAATATTTGGTTGTAGTCTTGACAGTGATGGTCTTCCAGGGAACAGAGAGCCAGACAGTCAACAGTGGAGGAAGCTATCGTAGCTTGCTAGCTGTGTTGCACCACTCACCTTTATATAAACTCCTCTGTGTGCGTATAACTGCTCCACAGTCAAGACAGGAAGTACAAGTACATCATTTGAATAATATATGATGAAATCATCAACGTATTTGTGAGTTAAGATCATGCTAACTAACCTTTGTGACACTTTTTAGCTCAGAGAGATTTTTTCAGCCTCCTCATTAACTTTATATTGAACAAAGTGTTGAGTAATGGTGACCAAGCAGAAATGAACAATCCCAGCAGGCCACAGCAGTTCACCAACTAGCCCTGCGAGTATAGTCAGTTTCGAGAACTAAATATTTCACAAAGACATGCACTTTGATTTCTCTGTACCACTTACTCGGGTAAACAGGCCTTAAGACCAAGACCATGATCTTTTCCCAACCTTAACGCTGTGAGCATGTTTAAGCATGTTGTATACAAGTGGATCTGATTGGAAAACAAATGAAATATATGGTCAGTGAAGTCAGTATTTAACTGATACGTTCACTTTCAACATTTTCCAACTGTCTAGATCTGTTTGACATGCAATCATGGGTGGATTTACATTTCTGTCAAAAATCTGTAGCTGCACATAAACATAAAAACTGAACACATGCATTTAAAATTATTTAAATGACTATACACCACTATGGGTAAGTTATCAGTGCAGAATAGTGGTACCCCAGTGGCAACCCACTGTGACGTCACCTATTGGTTTGTGAACTGCCGAGTTTGTAATTTGGCCACTGCCATCTTGGCTTATTTGAAACCAGAAGAACCATATTTGGAGAAGGTGGAGCCGAGGAGGAGTGAGGGGTGGATCTGACCTGCTCTGTCAGCCAGGTCGTCATGTGTGGTACAGTCTTTCAATCACGCGGTAGTCTGTCCTGCAGACCCTGGTTTATGGTCTATTTTCCTCTAAATGGAGCATAATTTAAAAACAACATCATGTTGATGTTGAAACCAGAGACTGAGACCATAAACACATCAGGAAAATGTTTACTGAGGTAATAAATCAGTGAGAAGTAGAAACATTTTCACATAGACTTCAATACAATCTGACTTCTTTTTACAACTGGTGGAGTCGCCCCCTGATGCTCATTAGATAGAAAGCAGGTTTAAGATACTTCAGCATTGGCTTCACTTTTCAGACCCTACCCAGAGTCTACGTCCATTTTTATATACAGTCTATAATGGTACCAAGCGGCTATTTGGTGGACCACCTGTATAATTGTTACTTGGTGACTGTATTTGTTGGCGGCCATAATGGACACAATGGGCCAGTGCTAGACACATCCATGATGGTACTATATGGAATAAAATTACTCCTAACATGACAAAAATATTTCCTTCAAGCTGCAGTAAAATGACATTGATATTATGTAATCCTTACTTTGCTAAAACACAAGAGGCTGGAATGCTAAGCTAGGTATTGACTAATAATTTACTTTGTTTATCAGTGCACCTTTTTAAAAAAAAAAGAAACAACATGCAGTATTTGCCGGCCCATTTGTAAGGATGAATAAAAGATGCCTTCAGTAGGAACAAATGAGCTATGAGCTGAGTCCTACAGACAGGGTACGGAAGTCAGTGAGTATTAATAGATGAACCAACACGTTGCTGGTTTTGGTCTTTTCATGGAATTTGCTGACAATAGGAAAAATATAGAAAGAAGTCAGCCTCTTCTTTTAAAGATGATTGTTTAACACATCTAGACATAAGGCGGAAAGAGGACTGCCATCAAACCGCTCCCAACAAAAACTTGGTGTTCTTCCATCTTCCCACCACAGTATACATTCTCTTATGGCTTCCCTATTATGTGTTATGTAATGCAGCTATTTTGGTAGCCTTTAATATACAACCTTAGAATGCTGCAATCCCTCTGACCCTGAAAACCTGTTAATGTACAGAAAGTCTAAATTTACACCACGCCATTACAGTCAATCACTGTCCATCTGCAGAAATGTGGGGCAGGCGGGGAACTCTCTGATCATGCAGACTATGTTTGACAGGACATGTGATTGCAGTGTCACTTCTAGTTTTCCCTAACATGAGCTGTCTCAGATGTTCTCATGGTGGGAATGTGTGACTTGTATCCCATGTTTGTTTCCACCCACTCATCCAAGTTTAAAACAGTGATCACTGGAGGTAAATGGTGTTTATGCTTATAGTAACCAGAATGTATGCCCCCCATCTGTATACGTTCAAAGCAAATTAAAAACGACAAGAAGAATCCCAGTGTGCTCCTCTTTGTGTGTACTTGTAGATATAAGGTATAGATATAAATGTTTCAGTCTGACGCTCTCTGTAGGTGTGTGAGGCTTTGCACGGATCAGTGTAATTGTGCTGTGGATTACTAAGGACACTGTCCTCTCTCTGTCTTCAAATACCTGCCCTGCCTCCTCTGCTAGGTAGAGTAATAACACGTTCTTGCTCAAGCCAATGACTCACTGCCATATTCCTGTCTCAGCAAAAACCACCTGACACCAGATAACTACACAACGTGATGCCTGAAAGCAGAGTCTGAATTTAACTAGGCCAAAGGGTAAAAAGGTTCTTGATAGGCTGTAAATATGAAACTACCCTGAGGAGTACTCATTTTGTTAATCTTGTTCACTGAAGCAGCAGAAAATGTTAACATTATCATACAGTTTAGTGTTTCACTGAGGCACTGAAGTCACTCAAACTTTGACAAATGATGTAAAAAGTGAAATATGTGAAGAGTGGACAATGAACTTGTGGGCAATTAGCATAGCTTAGCATAAGCTCTGGAAGCAGGGGAAGCAGCTGGCCTGGATTACTTCAGTGTTTAAAGAAACACCTCAGCATCTCAAAATTTACCAATTAACCTGTTTTACCGTGTTTATTTAATTCATATAAATAAATGCTTTCACAAAATGCCAAACTGTTCCTCTAAATTGTACAAAGAAAGTATCTTTTAGCTACTATTTTATGCCACACATCATTCTTAGCCATTCTTTGCCTAAAGGTTGCTTCTCCCAAATTACAAGAAAAAAAAAAGTCTTTGGCTCTGGGATCTATCAAAGAGCGTTGCACTGTGTGGAATAAAGAATAAGATAATCCACCATTGTTGTTACAGGAGATATTTTACGGTTTTGCTATTGCTGCAAAGCTAATATTAGCATTAGCAGCTGTTCACTTACCAGTTTGGGCCAGAGCTTCGGCCATTGTTTCATCTACAAGACAAGATCTTAGAATACTCATTCTGAGAAGAGCTACTTCCTGAGCCGGGACACTACAGTGACTCGGTATCAGAAAGTCTTGGGACAGTTCAATAGGGGCAGGACTAGCCGGTTAGCATGCTAACTTCAATAAAAGAAAAAAGGTATAAAATAGAAGCAAAACAAGTGGGTTGAATTCAAGCAATGAAGACAGCTCTTGGTGAGTAAAGAAATGAAGTTTGATGCTGAAGTAAACAGCTCTTAATGCTAACGTTGGATATGTAGCAGTGGCAAAACTTACAAATAGCTCCTTTAATGTACAGTACATTGCCATCTAGCTGTTGACATGTGATTGTCTCACCAAAATTTTGCTCTGTGGCCTGTTGTTTAATTCTGTTAGTCGATACATTTCTTAATGAAATGCAAATGAATTCTTCTGAAACTCACTCTCGATGTAAACAGGCCTTAACAGCGACGCTAGTTCTGGAAGAAGACGATGCTGTTAATCTGTTTGGTTTTTTGTTTTAATGGTGTGTGTACCTCTAATGAAAGTCCACACACCTCCATGATGCAGGCTATTATTAGAATCCATTATAGGTGAGAGAGAAAATAGTTTTTTGTAATTTAGATTAACAAACACTTAAGAGGACACTCTGTCTCCTCTGGGTGACTGAGTGTTCAGGTCCCAGGACTCGTTTCGTGGCTCTCATGGTATTTCAGCAGATAAATGTTGTGTAGACAGTGACGTCACACTGTAATACTCCCCACACTGCTACAATTAAGTTTGATTGCTGAAATTTTCAGTCAAAATGTTGATGGCAACAATGTCGACCGCTTAGAATCAAACAGCGAGACCTGGTCTGACTTGGCTCCAATGGTTAGACATCCTCTACTGAAAAGGTAGATTTCTACATCCACAGTGGCACAGGGAATTGACCAGAATGCAATGCAGCCATGTGAAGTGATGACTTTTGACTGGGGGGTGTTGCCACATGAACCTTTTCTTCATTTCAACATTAGTCATAATTAATTCTAGGGATTGTAAGAATCCAATAATTGGAGTAGAATTACACAGAGAGAGTTCAGAGGAAGTAGGCCAAGTAGACCAAGGTCGGTACCCTGGTTTAGAGGCTCATCATAATGTAAAGTATCTGAATTTCCCTTGAAATGCTAAAAATGCTTATTGCATTGGAAGCAGTAAAACCCCTCTAGTATAAACGTTACTTTGTAGGTAGAGTATGTCACATTAACAGCCATATGTCTGTGCTGTTAAACTGAAGTTGAACCCCAGTTGTTCACTCAATGTAGGTTTAGAGAGAGATTACAAACTAGAAGCTGAGAAGAAGCAGGGGAACGCAAAAGCCTTGAAACCAATCTCTAGTTCTTCAGCTGACAGATAACCACTCTGCATACTGTTCTGTGTATCTACACCGGGCGGGTCAGTGATATTTGGTAATACATTTGACAATGTATCAAACCATAGCAAACTGACAAGCTACAGTCTTGTCCCTTTGGATCATTCAATCATAGTCAAAACAACTTTCACCTACTTGTGTTTTCACGCTCTTATCCAGGCTGGGCTGCTGATACACAACAGCAACAATGTCTATCAGCAGCACTGTAGCTATTGCAGCTGTTGTAGAGGTCAAACATTGTGCAGCATGCACTGCTGAACTCACACTATGTCTCACACAACTCCTCAAAAGTACCTTAAGTTGTTTTTCCAGTTTTTTGGAGATATAAAAGTGGTTTTGTAAACAGCTTTGTCATTACTCTACAGTTCACTTATCATGACTAGTAGCACCACTACCCAACTAGTGCAGTCAGCTGTGTCTCTGGAAGACCTTTGTCAGGGCTTAGAAAATTATCTGGAATGAAACTTGAGACTTCAGATATCTGACTGAAAAGCTGTGGTAAGGGCTGATTTCTGCAACCATACTTGTCACAGAGAGGGGGGTGGCAGTGTTTAAAAACGGGGATAATAGCACCTTTTCAAACAGTCTCTCCTTTTTTTTTTTCTTTACACACACACACACACACATACAGACACACACACACACACTTGTACTTCTATCTTTGTGAGGACTCTCAATGCATTCCCTAGCCCCTTATCCTAACATTAACCATCACAACTGAGTGCCTAACCCTAACCATAACCCTGACCCTAACCTTAACCTAAACCTAATTCTAACCATAACTCTAAAACCAAGTCTTAACCCTCAACATGTGATTTGAAGGTGTCTCAAAAAGTGAGGACCGGCCAAAATGTCTTCACTCTGTTAGTAAAATACTTTTTTTGGTCCTTACTATGTAGCAAGTACAAGTACACACACACACACACACACACACACACACACACACACACACACACACACACACACACACACACACACACACACACACACACACACACAATGTAAGGTTTGGCAATACAGTTTAGTTTAGGACCCAAGAGCAGAACACAAGAGCGAGGTTATCCAGCAAGGGGCGTTTATTAAACAGCTTAGAGCAGTGGAGAGCTGGAGGGTTGAAGCGGGGCAAAAAAGTCCTCTGGAGCACAGCAAACACATGCAGCTGGGCGAACAGACAGGCAGGCAGGGCACCACATCTGGAGCAGGGAGAAAAGCCATCAGAACACAGAATTTCAGACTAGAATTACTGGTCGGACGTGGTGTAGAGGGGAGGTCTGAGTCGGTCTTAAATACTGCAGAGGGTGAAGCTGATGAGGAAGATTGGAGACAGGTGCGGAGGAAGAACTGGCGGGAACAGCAAACCGGGAGGCCACGCCGAGCTACACACACACACGCAAACACACACACACACACACACAGCAGATGGAGACTCCATCAGCAAATGGAGTCAGCTCTGTTCAAATTTCATCTTGTTTCTGCCCACTTTAAGGACTTCCTGTCTGTGTCACTTTAAAACGGATGAAACACATGGCTTCAAATAAACACAGACGATGCCAATATTCAAACTGTGAAAGAATACTCTTGTTACTCTGTCTCTTGATTATCAAACCTCCTGCAACATTGAAATATGGCTCTGAAACGTTTGAAGCTTGTTTTCTTTTGTGATGTGCAGTCAGTGGAGATTCACAGCAATTATGTGTAAACTGGAATCCAATAGCAACTCAAAGTCAAGGCAAAAAAACACCTCCATATGTAATCATAATAAACTGCCCGAGCACCCACACATGGGAGCGTGCAGTTTGATTTGATAACAAACTCCAGAAACTCCCCTCCCCTTATCTGTAACCACCAATCACAGAGCAGCCCTCAGGTTGATCCAATCTAACATTTACAATGCTCCACCTGTACGGCATCAAGTCATGTAGGCTTGTGGTTTTTGCAGAAGGTTTATATTGAACGTGGGGTTGGGACATTCAACTGTTTAGAGCTCCCGCTGGCAGAAACAGTAATTGGCGCCTATAGCTACACGTAAGCTACTGGAGGGATAGTGCAAACCAGAAGTGATGTAGAGTATGTGGAAGTGTTTATAGTGACTGTGTGGATCAATGATGGAGGAGAGGATAAAGCTGCAGTAGTCTTAGAGAAGAGAGTTTTTTCATGGTCATTTTTTTTCGTCCTGAGTGTAGAGACTGATTGAGTACATATATGTTGTTAGTTTAGTTTAACACAAAGCTTCCAAGTGGGGGAAACTACCACTCTTACACACTCCCTCAGTTGTCAGTTTCCGTATTGTATCCATGAGCAGCTACATTTCCCCTTGATTTCCACGCCTTCAACATGGCGGTGGAGCTCAGAGCTGACGGAGCAGTCCGCTTCTCCGCCGCTTCACTGTCTCTCTCAGTGTGAATGCCAACAATGTCAGGTGTGCATACATGTGTGTTTGAGGTGTTTCTGTCCAAAGTATGTGTCCGGGCGTGTGTTGGAGATACATGATGTATGTGTGACAGTTACATAAAGGTTCGGCCTGAGTCATGTCGAGTGTTGGAATGTAAATGTTATGACAGAGTGGATCCAGAGGCCTCTGTGCACAGGTGCAAGAGGTGAGGACTGTGTCTGCTCTCTGTGGACATGGATCTAACGTGTCTGAAATGTTTGCCGCCATCTGGTGTAGTTGTCCTCTTGCTCGTAGCTGATTAGCTGTTAGAGAAAATAAAGAATATACTCAGTAGGCCTGCAAGCCCCAAATAGAGAATTATGACCCAACTCTGAGGCTCGTAAGGAGCTTTAGCATTTTTCTTTCTTGTCGTTTTGCTTACACTGTAAATTCTGCTCATTTCCAGCAGCAGCGGTTTTCAGCTATTTGCCCGAAACCAACTCACAAAATTAGTAGCAACTCTGGGGAACATGAGCATGTAGCAGCTCAAGACCCAAATATTTTAGGGATCGGTGGTGGCCAAACCAGAGCAAAGGGCAATAAACGACAGCGGACAGGTCAGCTCGCCAGTGTGGCAGTTTCAGGTTTTTTGGTTTCTTGAACAGATATCAGAAGCCAGTTATGTGTAAACTGTGCAGGAAAACTGTCCTGACCAAGAGCGGGAAAACAACAAACTTATTTTATCACTTTAGCCTCTTCCATTCTTTGGATTACATAACGACCTACAGCCACTACAGCTGCAGAAACAATGCACAAATATTCCACCGTGGAAAGTGCTCAGTGACAACACTGTAAACCAAAACACAACAGTACAAGGACAGAGCCCACAGAGTAGTGTGTTGCTTTTCTCTTGGTTTTATAAAAAATTAT